>NC_055998.1:15329299-16039299 GCF_018446385.1 Zingiber officinale
TAAATTAAAATTGTAAAATTCTAAATCTTGAGGACATAGGAGCCTCTATGTTTTTAGAAATGTCTTGATTAAAGTAGGGGAAAAAACATGGAACTCTAAATGAGAAGAAGATAGAAGCTTACTTATAAGGAGAAGAACAAAACGTTTAGACGAGAAGTATATTTAGGGGGATTCTAAAAATATTCTTTTTGTAGTTGCAATTTTATTTATTGCAAACTAATGCTTAATATGTGAGTTTAGTAATTTTCTTTAAAATTACTTTTCTATCTATTTTAACTCTAACTTGAACTTGGTTGATGCACATCAAAAGGGAGAGATTGTTGGACTTGGTGTTGGTGTGATCAACAAGTCAAGTTAGGTCCGGTGGACGAGAAGAACGTGCGTGGCGTTCGAGGGGTGAGAAGCCGAGGTGGAAGCCTGCTCGAGGAGAAGGCCAGAAATTGGGTTCAGGTGAGTCCTATTTCGGTTGGTCGCAATCACCCAAGTGAATGAAACTTTGGAAGCTAAAAAGAAGAAGAAGAAAAGCTGGAATGACAGCTGGAGACGCCCTCAATAGTTGTTGGAGGCGCCTCCAACATTCGCATAATGAAGGCACCCTCAATGGCATTGAGGGTGCCCTCAACAGCCTTGGAGGCTCCCTCAATGCCTTTGAGGGCGCCTTCGATCTGGCTAAAGTGACCGTTTGTAATCGTATAAAGTTTTATCCGTCACCCCCTTGGAGGCATCCTCAACCCCTTTGGAGGCGCCCTCAAGACTCGAGATCGATTTGCAGGCTATTTAGTTAGCCCAATAGTTCTAAGCTTCAAAGTGTAAAAGACTTCTCCGCCTTCAGCAAAAGGAGATCTTCTACTGCGCTTTTGTCACTGCCCTGGATTAACAACCCTCTTGGTTGTAACCAGGTTAAGTTCTTGTCTTATGCTTAATTTCTATTTCTTTATTTGTTATTATTTTTTCTATTGCTTTTCTGAGTTGAAATCTGAGGAGGGTATAGTTTATTTTTGATTTCAGCAATTCACCCCCCTCTTGCCAGCCTCCGCTGCACCTACAAACAGTGGCATGAATAAATCTTAGATTATTTAAGGAATTAAATAATCTAAGATTTAACCTTTCGTGACAAAGAGGAGATGGGGAACGTAGGTGGAGATTCAACTTTTCGTGTGTGTGATCTTTTGCCTGTGGTCGTAGCCTCCTTATATAAGAGTTGAGACAAATGGTAGCATTAATGATTATTATTTGTCATCTGTGTAACGCCAACATTTCACTCGGCTGCATTTTAATGCATTTGTTTCACTCGGTTGCTTTAATGCATCTGTTTCACTAAACTGCATTAATCTTTCTTTAATGCTTCTGTTACACAAGAAGCAAAAAGGTTTATGTGGCAAAATATTGGTTGTTCCGCTTGGGCAAATTTTACTCGACCGGTCTGACATTCGGCGCGTGTAGGTCGTGCTTGCACACAAGTCAACATGGTTCAGTGCAATCTGAGCTCTAGATTTACACCCCCCTGCACACCCACACTGAGAGAGAGTCTCTCCCCATGTATTTGTTCACATCCTCAATGCATGTGAATCAATATAAACTAACCAACATGTCTTGAAGCTCCCAATGTGGAATTAAAGTCTCATTCACAATGGAGCTCTATGCCTCTTCCACCTCTTCTCCATTCACATATATCGAACAATTTCCTACATGAATGGAGATAAGGTATGTGATAGCATTCAGCAGTTGAGTCAAGTATAGGATAGGTAGATTTTACCCTTTGAACCTTCGCTTATGGGATCTGTTTGCTTACTGGCCGATAGTAGACGTGATGTCTTTGAGCTGTTCTATCGTCTGTGTAAGTATTGACATATCTCACCCAAGACTCTCCCTAATACAACTAAGTTCTCATGAATGTGTTCGTTCTTGGCCATGAATATGTCTGGTTCTGTGAGAATCTCTAAGAATTATGCCTCCAATTCTCTTCAAAGTGACCCCACTTCTTTCTCACATAGGTGATTCCTTAAGAGTATTCCACATTACTCTTCTTGGATCATTAAAAGTCGTGTGCTTAACCTCCATCATTCACTGATTCATTGGGTCGTTCCTCTATAGTGTATTTAGTCAGTGCAAATTAGTTGTCCCTTTGAACCTAGTTCTTGGGATCTCCAGTCAGTATAGGTTGGGTACCCTCTGCACTGATCGCTGACAATGACATCAAGCTCATTCCTCGTGATGAGCTCACAACTAACTATCGATTTAATCCTTTGGTTAGTGAATTCGCTAGGTTATCCTTTGACTTCACATAGTCAACAGTGATAACTCCTGTTGAGTGTAGTTGTCTCATAGTATTATGTCTACGATGTATATGTCTAGACTTACTATTATACAGAAGGCTCTGTGTCCGACTAATTGCTGATTGACTATCGCAATGTATGTAAATTGTCGGCATAGGTTTCGGCCATCGTGGAATATCTTCTAAGAATTACTGTAGTCATTCAGCCTTTTCATCATATTTGTCAAGAGCTACAAACTTAGATTTCATCATGGATCCAGTTATTATGGTTTGCTTAGAAGATTTTCAAGAAATGACTGCACCTTCCAGAGTGAATACATATCTACTCGTAGACTTAGAGTCTTTTATGTTAGATATCCAACTTGCATCGCTGTATCTTTTGATCACAGCAGGATATCTCGTATAGCGCAGACCATATTCACGAGTATACCTTAAGTATCTCAGTACTCTTGTTATCCCTTTCCAGTGCTCAACACTGGGATTACTCTTGCAACTACTCAGTTTACTTACTGTGTAGGCCAAGTCTGGTAGTGTACAACTTATCACGTACATCAGACTTCCAATCACTCGAGAGTACTCTAGCTGAGGGATACTTTCACCTCAAATTTTCGATAGATGTTAATTCATATCTATCGACGTTCGTGCCAACGCAGTATCACCTTTGGTGAATTTCTCAAGAATTTTGTCCACGTAATGGGGCTGACTAAGAACAAGTCTTTCTGTCGTTCTAAGAATTTTGATTCCTAAAATCACATCAGCTAAGCCCATGTCTTTCATGTCAAATTTTGAGTTCAACATATCTTTAGTGGATTTGATTATCTTATCATTACTCTCAATGATAAGTATGTCATCTACATATAGGCACAAGATGACATAGTCACTCTCTGTGACTTTCATATAGACACATTTATCACATTCATTAATCTTGAATCTACATTCCTTTATGGTATTATCAAATTTCTCATGCTATTTCTTTGGTGCTTGTTTCAAGCCATATAATGACTTCACCAATTTACAAACCTTGTTTTTCTATTTTGGCATAAAAAACTCCTCAGGTTGCTCCATGTAGATTTCCTCTTCTAAATCCCCATTTAGATAAATTCCATCTCAGATGCAATTGCCTCTCTCAAATGAGGTCCATCGGAAGAGCTTACAGTTTCTGCGTAACTTCAAGGCTCACTCTACAATATGAAAGTGATAAAATCTGATTCATAGGTTTTTTCTACCTGAGCTTTTTTGCTCCGTCTAAGATCAACCTCCACTGGTTCATCACCATTATCTCCACCTTGTGTTTTATATGCTTGTTTTGAGGAGCTAGCATCCTCTCGGGTCTTATACGGAAACACATGCTCAAAGAATAAGGTATTTCTTGATTCTATTATTGAGTTCTTATATATCTCCAGTATTTGTGATTCATACACAACAAATCGATAAACACTGCTGTTCTGTGCATATTCAATAAATATGTAATGAACAGTCTTTGGTCCTATCTTAATCCTTTTCAGATCAGACACTAAAATTTTGACAGGACACCCCCACATTCGTAAATGTTTATAGGACAGTTGTCTTCCATTCCATAACTCATAAGAGCTTTTATCTATTTTTTTCTGGGGCACCATATTTAAAAGGTAATTAGTTATTAACACAGTTTCCCCCCACATAAGCTTTGGCAATTTAGAGCTCAATAGAAGATCATTCATCATCTCCTTTAGAGTTTGATTCTTTCGCTCAGCAAATTCATTTTGCTGAGGAGTATAAGGAGCTGTTGTTTCGTGTCTGATCCTATGTTTAACACACAACTCAGTGAACGGTGATACATATTCACCGCCTCGGTCACTTCAAACCACCTTAATTTTTCTATTAAGTTGGTTTTCAACCTCATTCTTATAGAGAACAAATTTCTCTATAGCTTCATCCTTACTTTTGAGAAGATACACATAACAGTATTTTGTGTTATCATCTACAAAAATGATGATGTATTTATTCTCACCACGTGTTGATGTCCCTTTAAATATAGATCTGCTACATTAACGACCCCCTAATGCCGGCCCCACGGATATGGAGGGAGGTACATGCAGGTACACAGGCGTCAGGTGCATGGTGAGGTAAACTCCAGGTCGTCAGTTCCTGAGAATCGACCCTTGGTTATTACGCTAGAGATGTCATGCGTCCACCATCTATGCTACGTCCTAGGGGCATTGGTGTACCTTTAAGGTCACACACGTCAGTGTGGATTAGCCCGAGTGGTTCATTACTTCTTTCAACATGTTGAAAGGATGACCTCGTCAATTTCGCTTCAACATAAATCTCACACTTATGTTTCGGGTCAAGATGAAATGTAGGTATGCTCTACATATTTATTAATATATGCAACACATTTTAGTTAACATGCTCTAGTCCAACATGCCACAAACATGAAGACTCAAGCATATAAGTGGAAGAGTTTTCATTTTTATTTATCTTAGGTATAATCGCCATTACATTGAGCTTAAACAACCCATCAAATACATAGACTCTTCTTACAAACATTTAATCTTTAGACAGTACAACTCTATCTGACTCAAAAATAATGCAAAAGTCCTTGCCCGAGGTCATCTTCAGTGCCACTTTTCCTTGTCCCATAATGTCCGAGGTTGTTGAGTTCTCTATGAACAGCTTGTCTCTCGTGACTTCTTCGAAGTTGTGGAGCAGCTCTTTGTTGCAGCACACATATCTAATGGCTCTAGTATCGATCCAACATTGTCACGGGTTTAAATCCATTAGGTTCAACTCAGAGACCATATCACAGAGGTTTTCCATTTCTGGTCTCTTGTTCAAGTTGACCTCTTGCTTCTTCTTCTTCGGCTTTCTGCACTCAGAAGATTTGTGACTCACTCGATCATAGTTGAAGCACTTCCCAGAGAACTTCTTCTTGCTAATGCCTCCTCTCGGTCCCATCTTGGAAGACTTGGGGTTCTTCCGTTTCGAACTTTGACCGTGCTCGACCACGTTAGCTTTCATAGTAGCCTGAGAGAACAACTTTCTCTCTGAACTCTTGTTGTCTTCTTCAATGCGAAGTCTAACAATGAGTTTCTCCACATTCATCTTCTTCCGCTTGTGCTTCAGGTAGATTTTGAAGTCCTTCTAGCCGGGAGGTACCTTCTTAATGATAGCAGCCACCTGGAAGGTTTCACTCAGAACCATCCCTTCTGAGTGAATCTCGTGCAAGATCATGTGAACCTCTTGGACTTGGCTGATCATCGTCTTGGAGTTAATCATCTTGTAATCTAGGAATTGGCTCACAATGAATTTCTTGGCCCCCTATATCCTCCGTCTTGAACTTCTTATCCAAGGAATCCCACAACTCCTTAGCCATTCTTTTCATGTTATACACAACGTACAACGAGTCGGCAAGACAGTTAGGGATGCAGTTTTGGCAAAGGAACTCAGAATGAGTCCATGCTTCCACTGCACTAATGGTTTGCGCATCAGCATTCTCAGCACGCTTGGGAGGGTCCTTGGTCAATAATCGAGCCAGATTAAACGTGGTTAGGTAAAAGAGCATCTTCTGCTGCCACCTCTTGAAGTTCAGTCCACTGAACTTCTGTAAGTTTTCCCCGTGACTGATTGACACAGTTCCAATTGGGGCAAAGGGGTCTGCACGTGTTGAATCCGTTGCACCTCAACATTCTGTTTTGTGGTCATCTCAACAGAATTGAATCTGTTTCAAGATTATTAGCAAAAATAATCTATTGTCAGAGATTTTTGGAGACTTAGTTGAATTTAAATTACACGAAATAAATTCAACTTATCTATTGAAATGATCTGAGCTGATAATCTTAGGCTGTCAGCAAGGGCTAGTGCTTACCAAGTATTGAAAGCAGGCTTCACAGTGGTCGACCGGGTGAAATAGGCTAAGGCCGACCGAAAGTAGAGGCTTAGGCCGACCGAGCGAAGAGGCTAAGGCCAACTGAAAGTAGAGGCTTAGGCCGACCGAGTGAAACTTAAAGCCGATCGAAAGTAGATGTTTAGGCCGACCGAGCGAAGAGGCCAAGGCCGACCGAAAGTAGAGGCTTAGGCCAACTGAGCGAAGCTTAAAGCTGACCAAAAGTAGAGGCTTAGGCCGACCGAGCGAAGCTTAAAGACGACCGAGTGAAGAGGCAGACCAAGTGAAGTTTAAGGCCGATCGAGCGAAGAGACCGACCGAGCGAAGCTTAATGCCAACCAAATGAAAAGTCCGACCGAGCAGCTGACCAAGCGAATCGAAGATTTCTGCCGAGCGAGTTGCTGTCAAACAACAGAGCGAAGCCTAGAAAGCGATCGGACGAGTGAACTGAGTAAATAGAGTAAAAAATACACAAGTCAACATGATTCAGTGTAATCTGAGCCTTGGATTTGTACCCACCTTGCGCACTCACACATGAAAAAGAATCTCTCCACATGTATTTGTTCACATCCTCAATACATATGAACCAATATAAACTAACTAACATACCTTGAAACTCTTAATATGAGACTAAAGTCTCATTCATACCTCTTCCACCTTCTCTCTATTCACATATATCTAACAACCTTCACTCATAATTCTTTGTTTTTCTCACTGCTGCAATCCATATGATCGATCTCAGCACTCAGAACAAGCATAAGATAGGAATATCTACAACCAAAAAGGAGTTTCACTACTCTGCTACAGCCTCTGCATGCTGACCGCAATGTTGAGGTTAGCGGTGGCAGTCAATATTTTGAATGAAGAATAGGGAAGGAATCATGGAACAAGATATGAGAGAGGGAGCTTGAAGAAAGAAACCATAAACATAGACTTGCAGTAGGTGTTTGCCGAAGAAGAATGATCGGACAAGAAGAGAGACAAATGGAATCGGGGAAATAAAGACAGCGATGCACGACTAAGATTTTGACCAGAGCGGCAGAGGGTTGACACTGCGGGGGACAACGTCACGGTTGAGGTGTCATAAGGGGATGGAAAGTTCTTCCAAGAAACTGGTAGATACAAGATCACTAGTGACAATGCTCCAACCAAGATCATAGGGAAAAAAACAAAATAGCAAAGGCACAGTATCAAAAAATAATAACAATGATGATAATTACAAGGTCACTTCATTTTTCCGAAAATACTCTTACTTTTGACTTAGTTATAGCAACTACAACTAACTACTATAACATATAACAATAACTAAATAGCTACTGCAACATAAAAAAACTTATTATTTCATTTTAATCAAAATTATAATACTCAAAGCACTATTATATAAATATACTCTTTATCAACATTATTTAAACTTCATCAAAATCACTTGAAACAATTATAGAAACTACTTAAGTAGTTGTTACGAAATCATAACTAAATCTAAGATTATAAACGAGCCAAGATAAGTCAAACTGTATCATATTCAAACTTATTAGACAAGGTAACTAAGTCAAACTAAGTCAAGCCTAAAATGAACTAGGTCGTTGAATAATTATTCAAGCTTGGCTTGATTTCTTTTTTTTTTTAATGAGTTTGTGCTTGATTCCTTTAAATGTTATTGAGCTCTTAATTCAAGTTCATTTGATTGTTTGTAACTTTTATATTTTAAGCTTGTTTGATTGTTTATTGAGTTTGATAATACAAAATTATTTGTTTATTTTGAAAGTTTCTTTATTTATTTAGCACGTTGATTGTAATTTTATTGATGAACATGGTTTGTTCATGAATGTTATTTACGAACATTAACAAACTGAACACATATGTGTTCAAACTTGTTTGTTTAATTTAATTAGTTGTTTAATATTATTTATTTAATTGATCATGAGTGTATTAATGAATATAAGCAAGCTTTTATCAAGACGAACACTAAGCTTGTACATGAATGTTCAATTGATTTATCACCTAATTAAATTCTAAATCTTAAATCCTAAAACTTTTATTCTTTAAACCCTAAATATTTTTTAACAATTATTTTTTATCAAAATCATTTTAAATTGGTTAAAATTACTTTAGAATAGTTTTAAAAGTTACGAAGTAGCTGTAACACAATTATAGGTAAATTCTAAATTACACTATTAATCTTTGGTTGGTCAATTTTTTTTAAACTTCATCAAAATCACTTTAAAACAATTCTAGAAGTTACAAAGTAGTTGCTACATAGTTATAGGTAAATTCTAAAACCTTGAATCTTAAATTCTAAAATGCACTATTATATCAAAATATTCTTAGTCATTTTGGTCAAATTTATTTAAAGCTCATCAAAATCATTTTAAATTGATCAAAATTGTTAGGACCTGTACGTGCTAGAGGAAGGGTGAATATCTTCAATCGTTTCTCATCTTCATCAATATCGATGTCACATGTACAACTTTGGGATTTACTTGATATTCGTCTCTTAGACAACTAATCCAATGTCTACTCCTAGTGATCTCCCTCCACTATGAACTTCTCCTTTTAAGACACCTTCTAGAAGCGATAAGCCTCTTACAATATGTTCTTATAAGAACACAACAAGAAAACAAATACAAAGATAAATGAAATAAAAAATGACTTTACAATTAGGAACTTGATTTAGATGCTTTCTTGTTGCTTAGAAATGCTTCTTGTTAATCCAAAAATGCATCAGTATCTTGCCTCAGAATCTCCAAAACTAGCCTTGAAAATTTTCTCGAAACCCTTCTTTTAAAGCCTTTAGGTTGAGGCTGATTTCCGCCTATCAATCGACTGATCTTACCTATCAGTTGATTGATATGATCTCTGACTATTGAATAGTCACTGAACTTTTTAAAATATGTCTGAGTTGTTGATTATTTGAATATCAGTCGACTGATATCAATCATCAGTTAAGTTAAACAGTCGAATCAACTTGCTTCTGTTCCATTTCTGATCAACCATCAGTCGATTGATGAAATCAGTCTAATCGAATGGTCAGTCAACTTGCTTCTATTCAATTTAGGAAGCCAGCAATCGATTGATATCAATCATCAGTTAATTAATGCCATCAGTTGAATCGAATAATCGAATCGACTTGATTTTGTTCGGTTCCTAAAGTGATCAGTCGCCTTATCAAATCCATCAGTCGACTGATATTGAGTAAAAAATATAGATCTCTGAATGAGCTCTGTTTCACACTAATAATTGTCTTGTTCTAATATCCAAGTCAAAAGTTATGACATTCGAAAGTTTGTTATGTCATTTTCGCATTACTATCAATCGACTAATACTCCTGTTTCAATCTTATTAAAGTCGAATTCATTTTGTTTGGTATCTAATTGACCTCAACCTACCAAGACTTCCTTTGCTTGACATCCAGTTAACCTTGATCTACCGAGACTTTCCATTACCTAACATCTGATCAACCTTAACCTGTTGAGACTTCATTGTTGCCTGACATCTGGTTAACCTTAACATGTCAGGACTTCATGTCTAATGTCAACTCCCTGCTAGACTTCCGATTGCCAAGTGTTCAGTCAACCATGACCCACTTGGACTTTTCTCTTGTCAACTACCTGTTGAACTTCCAATCATCAAGTGTCCGGTCAACCGTGACTTACTTGGATTTTTCATCTCGTGCCAACTCCATATTAGACTTCCGACCACTAAGTGTCTGGTTGACCGTGTCACTTGAACTTTTCATATCTTGTCAAATATTTTGTCAACTTTGATCTTTTTAACTTTTTGCTTAGCCAACTTAACATATTAATCAACTATCAAGTATTTAGTCAATCTTTACCTACTTGATGTGTCACTCGACCAACTAACATATTGATCAAATATCGAAATCCTAACTCGAGTCAACTTGAGCTTAGTCAACCTTGACCAAGGGTCGATTGTATCAATAAAAATCATTTTGAAAATAATTATAAAAGCTACTAAGTAATTGTTATAATACCACAATAATATTATATTAACTATTACACATTATAACAACTACTATGTATTTTTTAATGAAAAAGTAAATATATATCATCAAAAGGATGCACAAATATACAAAAGCAATCATGAATTACCTCATGTCGTTTCTGATGAAATGTCAGATCTGAAAGGGAAGCCATGGTATAGTGTACATAAGCTCGCTCATCTACCCTTATATTACTCTTTCTATGCATCATGCTTCAGTCGCCTACACATATTCCATATGGGATATTGAAGATGAGGTATCAACCAAGCTCTATCATCTCGGTCAAAGTAGAAACATTGTCTCTTGTAGGCGTCTTAACTCACGTGTGGCACAACATCATCTATGTCTAACTCGCATGACCCAACATCCAGTGGCGGATCCAGACAAAAAAGGAAGAGGGTGCTTAAAGAAGGGAGCTGAAGCTTGTCTTCCTTCTCGCTACCCCTCGGACTGCAGTATACTGGTGGAATTTTCCGGGAACGAGGGGGTGCTCAAGCACACCCCCACTCCCCCTAGATCCGCCATTGCCAGCATCATCATTGTTTATCTCGCATGTAGCTCAGCATCATCTATATCAAACCTACATCCTCTCAAGTTTGGATTCGAGACATGTGTCCTCCCATATCTCAAGCCACACAAGCTAGGGTCTCGATCGCTATCTGCACATCATGGGATCATCTAAAGTCGTGTCCCCAAAGCCCCCAAAATCACTTTTAGCAAGTGACTAATTATTAATGGATTTGATATGCCTTTAATACAAATCTTTTACTGTAAACTAGAAAAATAGGATTGATTTTGGTACATATTATAGTCATAGCTGTTATAATAACACTAAAAATAAATGTATTCTCGAAAAGTAGAATGCATTGTGATTGCTTTTAAAAAAAAATGTTGTTTTAAGCGTCCATTTGAGTTTTATTCAATTAAAAAAATCAATGTCTGTTTTATTTAAAGTATGCATTTCCTTTAAAAACAATTAAAAATAATATTTTATCTATTTTTCTTACCTAAAATACGCCTTCATACTTCATCTCAAAATTGATGTTTTATATAAAGTAACTTTAAGATATTATTTTAATTAAAATAAAGATTTTTTATTTTATAATTAAAATTAAATCAAAACAACTACCTTAAAGCAGTTTTAACTCGACTGTTAATAAGTATGCAGTTCTCAGAATAGTTCCCACGTGGATCACACATACAAATTTTAAGTAGAAATTTATAGGTAAAACATTATTTTAATTTTATTCTTTTTCAAACTGGGATCCTGACTATTTTTTTATTTTCTGCCATCATAATTTATAATTTATTTATTTTTTTAACTAGCAGTCCGATTAATACTGAGATTTTCTATCCCATGAATTTTTTTCATTAATTAGCTGAAAATACTTGCAACGAATGACTAATAGTCTAATATCTTAGGTTGTCAATGAAAAAAATATCCTCCAATATATTATAGTTGAAAATTAAATCATAAATATTTAAGAGACTATATGCACTATCGAACACTGTAACCCAGGAATCATCACAATTTATAAGTACATTCTACATTGCTGCGCTTGTGTTGCTAACTAAGTATTTAATTGCACAATCACTAACAAACCATATTATATATACATATACTCCAAATAAAGTTATTAAAAGTATCATTAGATTTGATCAATCTTAATTCGTTAGCCCTTCAATCTTGGTCTCTTCCTAATAAAATAATATAGAGTTTGGAATTATCTCCCATAACATTTAAGATTTTACAATATCAAATGGGCATGTGCATCTTATTAGGCCTCATTAAAATCCATAAGAGAATTAATTATTCAAGATTGCATCCCACATCTCTTAAAGTACATAACGAGGAATTAAAAAGTCTTATTCTTATCCTCCGTAAATTTAATAATGTTTATTTATATAAAAAATGTACTAAAATTTTCATGATTTGAATTACAGAAAAATAAACGAAAATTTATCAAAGGGGTTTGGTTTGAAATTAATTATAAGACGTACCGAATCCAAAAGACGTATCTCTTTTTAATTTTACTCCTCTATCAATACCAGTGACTTTTTCCTTTCTTCTTTCCACGTAACAATTTATTTTCTCTTAAATTAAATAAAAATTTTCTTTGTCGTCCTTTGATGCCTGAACGATCTGAATCAATATTATCATGGGCCTGATTTAATTAAGATCAGATCCAACGTAGACCTGATCTAAATTAAATCAGGTTCATAATAATATTAATTTAGAATTAGATCATCCAGTTGAGCCTAATCTAAATCAAATCAGGTCCAGATGACCTGAATTGGCACTATCATGAGCGTAACTGAAATCCACTTATTAACCTAAATAAGTCTGATTAGATATATTTCAAATTCTATAAGCTTTTCATATTACAAAGAGCCGAACAATATTGTCCATTACTTATTTCAAACTCTCAAAGGTGTTATGATGTTATATTAATTTTCAGTTAGAAATTAGAATATGATCCTAGTCTCTTTGGAATAGTCACTAGAGGGATATATTTATTTTGACTATGTTAAAATTTAAATTTTAGATGGTAAGTTGATAATATCTTAACTTGTCGTGAGGAAATATTATTGCATGTATATAAAAGGTAAAGTAGAGAAATTGAATGCATAGGTGAAGGGAAAAAAAACAAAAGCTTTAAAAAAAATAAGATTTAGTAATGCATGAAAAAGATATATTTTTTTTTGGGCGTTTTAAAATTTTAGGATACTTTTGAATAATCCTAAACTTAGGAATCTCTTTTAGGTAATTTCTGAAAAATAAAAAAATACAGTCTAATACATGATTCTATCAATTTGAATTCGTCCTCGAGATTATGGTGTTACAGTAGGATATTCAAGTTGTCATTTAGATACTCATAATTTGAACCTCAATTACGATGTATTTGAAGGAATTTTTCTTCTAAATGAAAGGCGTAATCAAGAGATATTAGATTTCTGGACTGACCACGACGTGCACTTTTTAATTTATCCTGATGATCGATAAAAAACTTTTATAAAATTAAATCGATCATCCAAACATAATCACTAAGACTAAATGAGATTATCATTCTACCCATTTGAATAATGTGAAAAAGTAATGTGAGATTGGATGGATACATATTGTATGTATGTTATCATTGCATAATGTTATTTTTTCCATTCGAATAAGGGATTTGAAGGGCACTATAATGTGATTTCAAGGTTACACGATATCCAATTTAACATTAAACTAAAGTTTTTTTTTTTAAAAACTATAATATAAAATTCATTTTATTTTAATTATATATAGATTTATATTTATAAATTTATGTTATTGTCTATGTTAAAATTTAGGCGAATACTTTTTTGATAAAAGGAAATAATTTCTCCAAATGACCTATTTATAATTTCCTCTTCTTTTTTTTAACCCCTTCTGGACGAACTAATAATAATATAAAAATGTTTTTCATCCCGAGCGGAGAGTTCTTTTCCTGTTCTTGGTCATGTGTTGTCGTCCTCAAGCCTTCCTCCCGTTGTGGTAGCTGTACTGGTTGCTGCGAGTGTTGCTCGCTTCTCTGTCCTCAACCAAAGATTTCATTTGGGTGTTAAAGCGAGTGGTTCGTCGATCGTTTCCTGTTTGGTGGTCGTCTCCCCAGTTGTGGTGGCGGCGATCGGTAACTCACGCCAAGGTCCGTACCACGGCGTGGCGCTGAGTGGACTGCGAAAAGCCAAGCAACACTTGACTTCCGTTCGACATTTGCTGCGCAACCTCCTCGCCTTCCTTCTCATGATTCGAGTTGGCGTGGTACTTTTTTTTTCCTCCCTCGGTTACAACGCCAATGAGATGCGTTAGATCGTCAGTTTCATGCTCGATTCCACTTCTCTTCAGCGAAACCGCTCACCCACCTATTTGCTGTGGCTTTGGCGAGATGCTTGCTCAATTCTGAGCCTTCTGTGGAACTGCTGGATCTGCCCCCTTTTGTGTAATTTAGGAGGATAGTGCTGTAATTTGGGCCGCCTTCTGAGGAGGAGTAGATCTGATTTGGCTCCACCCTCCGTGGTTCTATTTCGGCAGTTGTTGGTCTGGATCTATGTGATAAAGTTGAATCTAGCTTTCGTATGAGAGAGTTCCTTGTAGCATTCGTGGTGAATTTCTCCTGCGAGATGTCGCTCTGACGGTAACTTATACTTCAGATTTTGGTTACGCTTAAACCCTATCTGTGAATGAAGAAAGATTGAATTTTCTTCTGGTAATTTCACTTGTTTTTTTAATCTAATTTTTGTCCCGAACTATCTGTAAATGCAGTCTTCGTAATTCTTGATTATATTTGGAGAGTTAGTCCCTTTCAAGTCGTATTGCAGTCACTTTTTGGGGTTTAAATATCAAGTTTTAACAATCTGATTTTCCAATCTGCAGGGACTGAAAGAGGAAAGTAAGGAAAGTGAGAGCTAGCATTGATGTCGAAGATTGGTACACTTGAGTATCGCCAAATTTCTCCTGCACCTTCTTCCTCGTCTTCTCAATCTCGGTATACTGTTTGTGGACTCACTTTATAGGAATTTATGTATTTACTTTTATTTTATCCGTTATAAGTACTAGAATACTTGTTTCATACCTTTCTTTCTTTTGCTTTTCTCTCAATGTTGGTAGCCAATGGCAACAACTTACAAGTCTTGGCATCTATTGTCTTTTCTATAGTGAATCAAATGGTATGGATGATCCTGAGGATACAATTAGTAGTGTTGCTCGTTTCTTGGAGCAGCTTCATGCAAATTCATCCTCCCCAAAAGAGAAAGAGCTAATAACAGCACACTTGCTTGCAATTGCAAAAAAGCAGAAAGATGGTAGGGCTTCAATTGGAACCCATTCTCAGGCCATGCCATTGTTGATCTCAGTTCTCAGAAATGGGACGCCAAAAGCAAAGGTAAATGTTGCCACCATTCTTAGTGCACTCTGCAAGGAAAGTGACTTGCGTGTTAAGGTCCTTTTAGGGGGTTGCATACCACCATTACTTTCACTTTTGAAATCTGAATATTTGGAGGCAAGGAAGGCAGCAGCTGAAGCTATCTTCGAGGTGTCTTCAGATGGCCTTTCAAACGATCATATTGGCATGAAAATATTTGTCACTGAAGGTGTTGTGCCTACCCTCTGGGATCTGCTTAATCCCAATATTAAGCAAGACCACGTGGTCGAAAGATTTGTTACTGGAGCATTGAGGAATCTTTGTGGAGACAAGGATGGATACTGGAGGGCCACACTTGAAGCTGGAGGTGTGGAGATAATTACAGGCCTTCTGTTGTCTGGTAACACAGCTGCCCAATCGAATGCCGCTTCCCTCTTGGCTCGTCTGGTCTCAGCATTCAATGACAGTATTCCCAAGGTCATAGATGCTGGAGCTGTTAAAGCCCTTCTCCAACTTCTAGGACAAGACAATGATATTTCTGTGTGCGCTAGTGCTGCCGATGCTTTAGAAGTCTTGTCGTCGAAGTCAACTATGGCTAAAAAAGCCATGGTGGATGCAGGTGGTCTTCCAATTTTAATTGGAGCAGTGGTAGCACCTTCAAAGGAGTCCATGCAAGGAGAGTCTGGCCATTCTCTACAAAGCCATGCTCTCTGTGCTTTAGCAAATATATGCAGTGGCATGTCATCTCTTATACTTTATCTTGGAGAACTCTCCCAAACCCCTCGCTTTGCTATTCCCGTTGCTGATATAACTGGTGCTCTTGCATACTCTTTGATGGTTTTTGAGAGCAAGGAAGAAAGGGCATTTGATCCAATTCAGATTGAGGAAATTTTGATGAATCTACTGAAATCCAGAGATAATAATAAACTGGTTCAGGATAGTGTTCTTGAGGCTTTGGCCAGCCTGTATGGAAATGTTTCACTTTCCTATCGAATTGATCATTCAGATGCAAAAAGGGTGCTTGTTGGGTTAATAACCATGGCTTCTGCTGATGTGCGAGATTATCTTGTTCTTTCACTGGCAAAATTGTGTTGTGACAAAGTTGGAATATGGGGGGCGCTTGGAGAGAGAGAGGGCATTCAACTACTAATAGCGCTGCTGGGACTTTCCAGTGAACAACACCAGGAATATGCAGTTTCTTTGCTAGCGATTTTGACCGACCAAGTGGATGACAGCAAATGGGCAATTACAGCTGCCGGTGGAATCCCTCCTCTAGTGCAACTATTGGAAATTGGATCCCAGAAAGCAAAGGAGGATGCAGTCCATGTTATGTGGAACTTGTGCTGTCACAGTGATGACATTCGTGCTTGTGTTGAGAGCACTGGGGCTGTTCCAGGTCTCTTGTGGGTATTGAATACTAGCAGTCCAAAGGCGCAAGAAACATCTGTGGAGACGCTCAAGAAGCTGATAAATTATGTTGACTCTGGCACCATTAATCAACTGTTAGCCCTTCTAGTTAGTGATGATAATCTTAGTTCCAAGACACATGCTATAATAGTATTGGGTCATGTGCTTACAATAGCTTCATATAAGGACTTGGTACAGAAAGGGACACCTGCCAACAAAGGACTTAGATCTCTGGTGGACGCTCTTAACTCATCCAATGAAGAAACTCAAGAATGTGCTGCTTCTGTTCTAGCTGATTTATTCAGTGTCCGTCAAGATATTTGCGACAGCCTGGCTACTGATGAAATAGTCCATCCTTGTATGAAGCTTTTGACTAGCAATGATCAAGTTGTTGCAACACAGTCAGCTCGAGCTTTGGGTGCATTATCCCGTCCAACCAAAGCTAAAACTACTAATAAGATGCCTTACATCACAGAGGGTAATGTTGAGCCTCTCATTAAGATGGCTAAAACATCAACAATAGATGCTGCTGAAACTGCTGTTGCTGCTTTGGCAAATCTGCTCTCAGATCCACAGATTGCTGAAGAAGTATTGGCAGAAGATGTGTTATCTGCTTTGTTGAGAGTTCTAGGAGAAGGAACACCTGAAGGCAAGATGAATTCCTCTCGAGCACTTAATCAGTTATTGAATCACTTTCCTGTTAGTGATGTTCTCATGGAAAGTTCTCAATGTCGTTTTATAGTTCATGCACTTGCAGATTCTTTATCACACATGGGAATGGCTGGGACTATTTCAGATTCACTTGATGTGCTAGCTATGTTAGTCAAAACAAAATATAGTGTTAACTTCTTATATTCACATTGCAGTTGCAAAGCCCTAGTTGAGGCTCCAGCAACCTTGGAGCCATTGGTTCAAACTCTAGCTGTAGGTCTTCCCACGGAGCAAGATAAGGTTATTGAAATCCTTTCGAGGCTCCAAGATCAACCTCTTGTACTTGGTGATCATTTGGCAGTTAAGCCACAGTCCATAGTTTCACTTGCACAGAGGGTTATGAACTCTCATAGCATGGAAGTAAGAATTGGTGGGACTGCTCTTCTCATTTGTGCTATGAAGGAGCACAGGAGGCAGTCACTGGTCATTCTAGATGCACCAGGACTCTTACAGAAGCTTGTTTATGCCCTGGTTGATATGTTGAAACAACAACCAATGCCCATCTCCCCAGATGACAAAGCCTGGGGTGGCAGAAATTTTACAGAAAGAAATGTGTTTCATCATGAAGATGACGAATATGATTTACCTAATCCAGCAAAGTTTTTGGAAGGAACAGTTGCCTTAAGTTTGCTTGCTATCATTTCTTCTTCTCATGCTAAGAGCAAACTTACAGTTTTGGAGGCTGGTGGAGTGGAGGTTCTTTCAGATAAGCTTGCAAGTTATAGTGCTAATCCTCTGGTCTGATGCTAAGCTTTTCTATTGGTTCATTTCTTCTCTATGTATATTCTATTCAGTTGCAGAAGTTCACATTGGTTGACAGAGTATTTGCTCCTTTAGCTCATTGACTAATTATAGTCATCGTGGACTCCTTTATCACCAGCCCTGTTATTTTTATTTTATCTATTTTACCACAGGATGTAATTTAACTACTAGTATAGGGTGGATTTAAAAGATTTACCAAACAATTGATTTAGGATTTTAATATCAAGTAAAGAAATAGTTCATATATATGTATATTATTAGAGTTGGACAAACCATTAGCCTTATTTAGTAGTATTCAACACTTACTGGACAACACAGAAGAACAGAAAATGCAATTTCATATGGAGCTCTGCTCTTGGGCTGAGCATCTGATGAACTCATTCTGAGATTTTCATTATTGTTGAAGTTTATGTTTCATGGCATCCTGACATGTAATATTCCTGATAACCCAATTCCCATCAAAACAGTGCTAGAACCAGAATGGTAGTTCCTACTGATCCATTCCTTCACTGATTTTATTTTGTTGGTTTTACCTTCTTTCAGAAGAGTGTGTGTGTGTGTATAGACACCAGCTGTGGCTACATGGAAATTAGTGGTCATAATATTTATTAATATAATTACATACCAACAGAAAAAAAAAATCATGAGATTATTTGAAGTATTAAGACACTATTTGAACAATAATTTTGAGTGGGACCAACTTTACCTTGCCACCATTTTCAGAAATTGTCCTGTCATACTTCCTGATTATCCTCATGCCACATCTCATCACCTTGGTCCTCCCCATTTTGCCTCTCACTAACAAAGACCTGGTTTCCTCTGACCACCTACTTTGGTCATTATGCTGCAAAAGGTGAAATCAGTCCCCCCGACACGCACGCACACACACCATTGGGAGGGAGTAAATCAGGAAACCGAAGCTAGCCATCACATGAAAGGGTAATTCCTCGGTCTTTGTCGGGATTTGACTCTTGCTCAATTCTACAAACCTACTTTGGTCATTATGGTCCAACCTGTACTGGTCATCAACTACCCTATCTTGAACTTGTAAGAAAGGACATGCATGTGAAATGATATGAAATTGAATAACTTGGATTCACCTTGTGGTAAGAAATGAGTCAAGACATGTGCTGGTAGGTACTAGAGCAAAAAAAAGCCTATACTTTTCTGATATACTACAAACTATTGAGTGTAAGATGGAAAGACCAGCAGTAGAACACTTTTTTTTTCATTTAAAGTTTTGTGACAAGGCATTCTCTCATTCTGATTTTGCAAACATTCAATGAGTTGATTGGATTTGGAAACGACACCTTTCTGGTTGCTTGATTGGAATATGCACTCATCTTGCTAGATTCATTAAAAGGATCCAATGCACCGAGATGTTCAATCTATTAGATTGAAAATTGCTCAATCGCTTTGCTTATACATGCTTGATTTTCTATATATTAGCATCTTCTGAGTTTTCATGTTTTGAGTCAAGAGATTGAAGTTCTGTATAATTCTCGCACTCGTAGGAAGGATAATATAATTTACAGTCCTTTTATCTTTACCAGCAGTAAAGAAAATATTTCATAATGACATTCTCTGGGAATAGAAATTCTGGTTCTTGACTTCTTGTTGCAGTTTGGTACATTATTAAGCTTAAACTTTTAATGTACAGGCAGAACTTGAAGAAAATGAAGGCATTTGGATCAGTTCTCTTCTCTTGGCTGTACTTTTCCAGGATTCAGCTGTTATTCAATCTTCAACAATTATGCGCATTATACCTTCTCTTGCTTTCTTGCTGAAATCTGATGAAACCATTGAGAAGTATTTTGCTGCTGAAGCATTGGCTAGTCTTGCTTGTAATGGAAACAAGGGCATCCAGCTTGCTATTGCTAATTCTGGTGCTGTTGGTGGGCTCACAACCTTGATTGGACATGTGGAATCAGATTCACAAAACCTTGTTGCTCTTTCTGAAGAATTTAATTTGGAAAAGCATCCTGGTGAAGTTGTGTTGAATAATCTCTTTGAAATTGAAGATGTTAGGAACGGTGCAACAGCTCGCAAGTCGATACCTTTGTTAGTTGACCTTCTAAGACCAATGCCAGATAGGCCTGGAGCACCGCCAATTGCTATTCACCTTCTGACTAAGATAGCAGAAGGAAGCAAAACAAACAAGCTTGCCATTGCTGAAGCTGGAGCACTAGAGTCTTTGACTAAATATCTTTCCTTGAGTCCTCAGGACTCAATTGAAACCAGTATAACTGACCTTTTACGAATCTTGTATAGCAACACTGAATTGGTTCACCATGAATATTCACTTAATACCTTGAATCAGCTAATAGCTGTTTTAAGAATGGGATCAAGGAGTTCTCGGTATAGTGCTGCTAGGACTTTGCAGGAGCTTTTTGATGTTGAAGATATGAGAGAGACTGAAATGGCCAGGCAAGCTATTCAACCCTTAGTTGACATGTTGAACTCAGGTTCTGAGAAGGAACAACATGCTGCACTTGTTGCTTTAGTCAAATTGACAGAAGGAAATATTTCTAGGGCATCAGCCTTAACTGATGTGGAAGGTAATCCACTTGAAAGCCTATATAAAATTTTGTTGTGTAGTTCATCTTTAGAACTAAAGAGAAGTGCTGCAAAATTATGCTATGTAATATTCGGAAATTCAACTCTACGAACAATGCCAATAGCCTTGGAGTGTGTTGAACCTTTGATATCTCTAATTATATCAGACTCCGGTGTAGAAGTAGAATCTGGTGTTCGTGCTCTAGATAGGCTACTTGACGATGAACACCATGCAGATATTGCTGCAGCTACTGAAGTAGTTGGTCTTCTTGTGAAATATGTTTCTGGTTCAAACTATCAGCTTTCTGAGGCCAGTATAAGTGCTCTTATAAAGTTGGGAAAGGATCGGCCTCAATGTAAACTCGAAATGGTAAATGCTGGTATAATTGGTAATGCACTTGAGATGATGCTTGATGCACCAGTTTCTGTTTGTTCTTCAATCGCTGAGTTGCTTCGAATTCTGACAAACAACAGTGTTATTGCTAAAAGCTCAGCTGCAGCCAAGATAGTTGAACCTCTCTTTTCACTACTAAAACGTCCAAATTTTACCATGTGGGGACAACATAGTGCATTGCAAGCACTTGTAAATATCTTAGAGAAGCCGCAGAGTTTGACAGCCCTGAAGTTAACTCCAAGTCAAGTCATTGAGCCTTTGATATCATTTCTTGAGTCCCCATCCCAAGCCATCCAACAGCTTGGGACTGAACTCTTGTCACATCTCTTGGAACAGGAGCATTTCCAACAGGACATTACTACAAAGAATGCAATTGTTCCTCTTGTACAGCTTGCTGGAATTGGAATCCTGAACCTACAGCAAACAGCAATTAAAGCACTTGAAAGTATATCAGCGAGCTGGCCCAAAGATGTGGCTGATGCAGGGGGAATTTTTGAGCTTTCTAAAGTGATCATCCAGGAAGACCCCCAGCCCAGTCATACTTTGTGGGAGTCAGCAGCACTTGTTTTATCAAGCGTTGTCAAATCTAATCCACAGTACTACTTTAAAGTTTCATTGCTTGTGCTCGTGAAGTTATTGCAGTCAACAGTTGAAGCTACCCTTTCAGTAGCTCTAAATGCTCTTCTTGTTCAAGAGAGAAGCAACTCCTCAAATGCAGTAATGATGGCTGAAGTTGGTGCAGTTGATGCACTGCTTAAACTCTTAGGATCCCACCAATGTGAAGAAGCATGTGGAAGATTGCTTGAAGCAATATTTAACAACGCACGAGTGCGAGAAATGAAGCTTGTAAAAAGTGCAATAACTCCTCTTACCAACTATTTGTTAGATCCACAGGTTATATCACAACCTGCAAAGTTCCTAGTGACTCTCGCACTTGGTAATCTTTTTCAGCATGATACACTTGCTAGAGCAAGTGCTTCTGCGGCTGCATGCCATGCCTTAATTACTCTGCTAGAAGACCAGCCAAAAGAAGATATGAAAGTGGTGGCCATATGTGCTTTGCAGAGTTTGGTTATGCACAGTAGAACAAATAGGCGAGCGGTCGCAGAAGCTGGGGGAATACTGGTAATACAGGAGCTCTTAATGTCCCAAAATACTGAAGTTGCTGGTCAGTCTGCATTGCTTATCAAATATCTATTTTCAAATCATACACTCCAAGAATATGTTTCAAATGAGCTTATAAGGTCTCTGACGGGTAAGTCTGCTATTAAGTTGTAGTATACCTCAACTCTGCATCTGTCTTCATTTAGAGTTTAGTCGACCCCTAATCACCATCTAAACATAATTTGGATAATTGCTTGCAGCTTTCTTTAATTATTTTTTAGAGTGATTTAATTCCATTCCAGCAGCTATAGGACTTCTTGTATCACCTAATGTTTTTGATATTTTGTTTGGTTATCCACACTTCTAATTATTATTTAATTAAAAGTTAAATCCATAGCTCAAGTAGTCAAGACTTTGAAAAGAATAGGAGTTAATTATTTTGAAATCTACCAATTGTTTGCATACTTACATTATATTTCTCCACGTTACTGGTGAAACTCTTAATTGAAAGTAATAGAGTAAGTTTTTTTCAATAAGAGGAATAACAATTAGTGTACCCATATATAAGATTCCAAAATAGTATCAGATTGGTAAAGTAATATTATTAGTATGAAACTAAAATACTGATTCTAACACTTGCCCCTTAAGTTATGATCAACACGTGAAATAAAATAGGAAAGGGCACCCTACAAATAGACTCATAGATCATGCCTAGTTTGGAGAAGTAGAAAAATTGTAGGCATTTGAGTGCTTTGACGGGGAATGTTAAAGTTAGCTTGATATGTGCTTCGAAAGAGTGTAATCTTGTTCTGTAACTCCTCTTCAAACTGAAGATGCTGCGAGAATTTGAGTCTACTATGATGGAAATGGATTGCAAATGAGAGAAGAAAGAAGAGAGTAGGGATCTATGGGAGTCTGTGCCACTGTGTTACCTGTGTCGTGCCCTCAATAGTGGAAATTCTAGAAATCTAGCCTAGGCTTGGCCTTCTTTGATAATGAATTGAAAGTAAAAGAGAGTTTATCCAACAAGAGAATTGTATGTATAAGACTCCACCATAATAACCAATTTTGAATTAGAATTAAGGCATCTTAAGTCAGTATCAAAATCTGATTACGACTTGCTTGCATATAGCCTCAACCAATAAATAAAATTTATCTAAAAATAGGCATGTGACAGTTTATGCATCGGACTATGTTATCCTATTTATTTAAAATTAACATGGAGCAATTTTTCTTAGATTGATATTCATGATTGGAAAATTCACTTTGGATTAAAATTTCATATGGTTAATTTAGGGTTAGTTGTTGGGTGGCCCTCCCTTGGTACTTAAGCTATTAGGCAATAATGCCTAACACCTTCCTGCTCTAGCATGTGGGCCGACCAAACACCACTTGACAATTTCATAAATTAAATAACGTCATTATCAAACTTGATTTATTTCAAACCACCAAGATTCTCAAAAAAATTTAGGCTTATCTAGTTAATTGTCTACCAGACGCTTGTTCTTATTTAGAGTCTGTCTGATCTTCAAGGGACTTAAGCAGGTGGAAGGGAAAGGAAGCAAAGGAATTTTACCAACTTTGTGTATTTGGAAGTCATACTAGTTTCTCTTTCATTTCATTCAAATTCCAAAATGGAAAAGGAGAGAATGATGCAAGTGTGTGTACCAGTTAACAAGACTGGTCGGCAAATATCATCTGTAGACTGTAGAATTACTGACCAGTTGATTGACTACCTGGTAAACAGCAATTGAACTTGGTGGCCCATCAGCAGTGTAACTGACATAATGAATCAGTCATCCTTCCCTTTTTCCTCATTTTCTCTTCCCTTTATCTCCTATACTCTCTTTATCCATCCAAATCAATGGAATATAATGATAAACTTTTTTTTGCCTTATTTTTCATATCTACTTTCACAAGGCCATAAAGGTCCAACAATTCGTATCTTAGGTACTTGATCATAAAGTCAATCAGATAGGATGATTTTCCTGATCTCGCCATGGGGTTGTTCTGGTGGTAAGGGTGTCACACAATGTGCAGAATAAATAACTTGGAATAAATTAGGCTATGCCCTCGTAATGATTTGTCAATTCTAAATCTTTTATTTTGTTTTTTTTTCTTCCGCTGTTTGACCTGTGACCAATTGTTCTTTGTACAGCTGCTTTGGAGAAAGAATTGTGGTCCTCTGCAACTAACAACGAAGAAGTTCTGAGAACCATATATGTGATATTTAGCAACTTCAAGAAGCTCCGCATGTCAGAAGCAGCCACACTATGCATCCCACATTTAGTCGGTGCACTGAGGGGAAGTGAGTCTGCTCAGGAGTCAGTCTTAGATACTCTTTGTTTGTTAAAGGAATCGTGGCCACAGATGAATGAAGATATTGCAAAAGCACAAGCCTTGATTGCTGCTGAAGCCATACCTATGTTGCAAATGTTGATGAAAACTTGCCCACCTAGTTTTCAGGAAAGGGCAGAAAGCTTACTGAATTGCCTACCAGGGTGCTTGACAGTGGTCATCAAACGCGGGAATAACTTGAAGCAGACAATGGGGAGTCCAAATGCTTTCTGTCAGCTTAAAATAGGAAATGGACCTCCAAGAGAGACCAAGGTAATATCACAATCATTGACTAAGAAAAATTTTAGAACTGGTGGAGTGGTGGGTTCTGTGTTTGTGTTTCCTTCATTCATATTTTCAATGAATTTTCAAATAAACATTTAGGTGGTGGGCCATAGTGCATGCCCAGAATGGAAGGAAGCTTTTACCTGGGCATTTGATGTTCCTCCCAAAGGACAGAAACTTTTTATAGTTTGCAAAAGCAAAAGCACGTTCGGAAAGGTAAATGTTTATGAATTTCTTCTATGTTTTAATTTGATTGCACATAATTCTCTTTTAACATACTTGTATCCTAAAGAATACCCTTGGGAGGGTCACCATTCAGATAGACAAGGTTGTTACTGAAGGAGTGTACAGTGGATTGTTCAGCCTCAATCATGACGGTAACAGAGATGGATCTTCGCGGACACTTGAAATTGAGATTGTATGGTCCAATAGGACATCTGGTGATGGCATGTGAGAAAGGTCGGGGATAAAAAAAAAATACGGCTCTTTCATTCAACAGGAATATGAGCCAAAATTCTGATTCGATAATCCTGCATCTTGTATGATTCTCAGAAAGTATGCAAGCCCCAAAGGTGTAATTATTTTGGAATTCATATTTGGCACATTCCGTAACAAGTATGAGAAGGCTGTAAAAGTTTATATGAAGTCAAAGCTCCAGAAGGCGGGATAGTTAGTGTGAGCAGTTGTGTCCTCACATCTATGCAGTTTTGCTTGCTCCGGATCATGAAGATGAGAGGATTCTCCAAGCGTGTACAGTTAAATTATTCTGTAATTAACACGTGTTTCTGATCCAAGAACACTCAGAAGAACAGTGTCAAGGTTGTCTTTCGTCAAGCATAGCAAAAGGCAGCAGCAGTGTTCCTTTGGATCCTGGTATTTAGGGTATTACATCGGCCTTATGTGTCCTGCTTCGTTGTCCTCAAAAGTCTGTACTTGGGTTAACTTTTTCTTAAACATCAAGTTAAGCTCTTGCTTGCACGGATATCTAGCACACTATTTCATATGTATCGTACCGTCAGCCAATCATTACCAGTCATCTGAACCAGGCATCGCCTTCAACTGATCCTTCGCACATTTGCTTGAAGAAAAGCTATACTCACGGACCTTGATTCCCTCATCTACAAAGCCACGTCTTTCTTATGCCAGAAAATAGGCAGCAATTTATTTTGTAGACCAAAAATAAAACAATTTATTGGCAAACTTCTTTCATTACATTTAATTTTTAAACCAAAAGGCAATGACCAGTGACGGTCAAATAAATGTTCAGTGCGTCAACAAAAACTGTTTTGCAAGGCCCTAATTTCTTATCTCAGCCACCCCAAACCCGTTTCCACGTACGGTTTATGTCCAATCTTCCTATGATCTCGACGTCAATGGTTTCATCACGTCCGCCGGACCTCCATCTGCCATCCAACTCCGATGGCCTCCGCCGCTGCAGGGGTACGCCGGCCGACAGCACGCGTTGCATTTCCAGATGAATTAGAAGGGATTCCTCAAGTACGAGAAAATGTCGTCTTCTTGGAGCAGCAGGGGATTCCCATACTCGTAATTAGCTCCGAAGCCGAGTGCTTTCTCCCACTCCGTCTCGCCCCACCGTGGCAGACTCTGCACCTCCCGCTCGCACTTCCACTCCGCCGCATGCTCCGATACGCTAGAGCACTCCCCCACCAACCGCGGCAGCGACTCCGTCGCGTCGTCCAGATACATAAAGTCGGTCGCCGCCTCCGCCGCCGGAGCCTCTTGCTTCGGTTCCGCCACCGCGGCCGAGCTCCTCCGTCCCGGGATTGCCTCCCCTTTCTTGTGGTAGATACGGCAAAGCACCCAATCGTCCAACTGTACAATTAAACGCACTCAGATGAGATCATTTTGTAGCCGAATTTGATCAAAATCTTAAATTTAGGTAAATATACGAACCCGAAGGGAGTGCTTCTTCTTGGGGGCTGAGCGGTCAACGTTAGCGAGGCGGTACTCGTGCATGATCCAATCCGTCTTCACTCCCTTGGGCGCCTTCCCGGTGTAGAACACTAGCGCCTTCTTGATCGCCACCGGCCGCGGCCCCACCGGTTTGTCAGCCCCCGTCGCCTTCCAGTATCCCGATCCGGCAGCCCGGTTCGGCCGCGACCCGTTCGGATATTTCCGATCCCGCGGCGAGAAGAAGTACCACTCCTTCTCCCCGTACCTCGCCATTCCCGGAAGCTGCCACGGGTCAAACTTATAGAGGTCTAACTCCGCTATGATGGGAACAGCGATGGGCAGCCCGGCGCATCGCCGGCAGAGGTAGTGCGTCACCAACTCCTCGTCCGTGGGATGGAACCGGAATCCAGGTGGTAGCGATAGATCTGCACCGTTCATTCTCCTTCTCTCTCACTTTCTTCTTCTTCTTCTGCTTCTTCCTCTCCGTCGTCGTCGTCGTCGTCGAGTTTCCTCCTCGGCCTCCTCTGCTTTTTAAAGCAGAGGAGCTGAAATCAACCAGAGTCGCTAGACGTCCAACTCGCCACGTGGACGTCGGTTAGGGGGTCATCCAAAGCCGCACGCGTGCGCATGGCGACGAGAATCCACTCGTTGACCGACGACGATGTCGTGTTGGATATCCGGCATCAGATCCGCGAAACGTGGACGGCCAAAAGCGCAAAGAGGACATAGCTGCTGTCACGGCTTACGTAAACATCTTTGGATGGGCGCATATTCTCGGTCTTGTTCCGCGCGAGCGCCGCTCGTGCAACGACAGATATTAGCGGAAACAGGCGGCGCGGCACAGCACAGCTTTAGATTCCGCAGCTGGCGGTCAACAATCCCGAAACGTGGCGAGGCCTCTGGGCGCGGCATGCTAAATTATTGGTCAAAACGTGCTAAATTATTGGTCAAAATTAGGCACGTTGGGTAGTCAAAAGTAAAAGCAACCGAACAGACGCGAGCGGGTGGATATTTACGGAATGACTTCACGAGGACGTAGATCTAATGAGGTCGCCTGTTCGCCACGTCACACATCGGAACATTTAGGGAATATTCCTTTTTCAAGTTTCGTTCCCGAGAAGAGTCCACTTTGCTCCATTAGCTTGTTATCGGTCAAATGTAACGAAAGGGTTGTTTTACTAGCTCGATAAGGTTCGTTATCGGTCAAACGTATCGAAAGGGTTGTTTTATTTCTGTGAGTTTGAGTCATGCATGACGCATGCAACGCGTAGTGGATGTCATGGATGACGTGTGTATGACGAATTCAAGCGAGTACGATTCGATCATCTTCTTCTTCAAGTGACGGCCGACTAATTTATTACTAGGCTCGGTTTGCACGGTTAGTTAAGTAGCCAATGGCGTGTGTACTGTTTTAAAACTCATTTAACGAAACTGTCTAGCATTCAATAAAGAGCCAAAGAGGGACTTAAAAAATACTTAAATTCGCACGTGCATGTTCTTCTAGAGATCTGTTAAAATGGTCACAAATTTCGTAATTGATACGGAAGAATTTAGATTATCGCGTAGTCGAGTACGTCTCAACGAGGGAGCGTTTCTTGGGTTCTCTGTATCTGTGTTATATATGTATATTTTTCAAATCAACGTGGAGTTAATATTTTTTTTCCGTTTATCTACAGTGATCTCCTCTCTTGATAATGCTTTATTACTATTAACGTTTGACAAGTGTCACTTGGCTCCGAACCCACGCTGAACTCTAAGGTCAAGCACTGTGCCACTCTGGATTTGATTCCCAAGCACCTCCCAATTTTGAATCTGTTTTCCGAGTCCGAGCACCAACTGCCTTTATTTTCTGAAGCTCGAGCATTGAGTCCAGTAACATCCGTTAACTTTTTGGGGCTTAACCCATCCAGACTTAAGTCGGCTACACGTCTCTTTTAATCACATATTATTATTGGTGCAATTGTTGTAAGTCAAGATTGATCAAATTGACTAAGTTCAAATTGACTCGAGCTTGAATTTCGATATCCAATAATGTATGAGAAAGAAGTTAAGTAGGTTAAGGGATGACTGAATATTTAACTGAGAAAATTCAAACAGGAGGTTAGGTAACGGTAAGTCCTAACTAAGATTAGGCAAGGGAAAGTTCTAACTAGAGGTTAGGCAGATGTGAGAAGTCTACCGAGTGACTAGTCTTAACTGGAGGTTAGATAAGGAAAATCCAACAGAAAGGTTGACAAAGGAAAATCCAAGTATGTCAAGGAGTACCGGATACTTGGTGAGAAAGTCCAAATGAATCAAAAGTTGACCAAACACTTGTGATCGGAAGTCCAACGGAAAGTTGGCAAGAGAAAATTCAAGTAGGTCAAAAAGGACTGGACACTGGGTAAAGAAGCCCTAACAGGTCAAGATTATCCTAACAAGTCACGGATGACTTTAGAATTGAGTAAAGAAACCCTAAACTCGGGTTCAAGGTTTAGAGTTGGGCAATTGATAAGCTCAATCGATTAGCCTAATGCCCTAATCGATTGGGAACTTAATTCGCGAAGTACAGTAGACTTCTGAATCAATTAGCCTAATCGATTAAGAGGTGTCAATTGATTGGCTGATTTTTCGCATGAACACAAAAGACAATGAAATCGATTGGGGCAATCGATTTAGGCCTCACAATTGATTGGAGCAATCAACTGAGAATAGAAAGTTTCTAATCGATTGGGTCAATTGATTAGAAGCTGTTAAGCGATTAATATGACTTACCCATCTATTAGATGGGCGAAAAAGATTTATTCTGTAGGTTTTTAATGGTCGATCTGATGTCACAATTGATTGTGGGTAAGACCAATCAATTGGGAGACATTTTCCAGCCTGAGATAAACCCTAGAAAAGGGGGTTTCGTGAAGAGAACAAAATGTTGGTTCTTGAGGTTTTAGCGATAAGTGTTGCTACAGTTTCCAAGCATCATGAGGCTAACCAAAGCAAGGAAAGAGCAAGTAAAGCAAGGTTCATTCTTGTAAAGTCGTTTTCAATTTTATTTGTAATCTTGTTTGTATTTCTTATTGTATTCTCTCATTATATTCTCCTGTTTGAGATTGTACAAGGCTTCTCTACCTCTAGAAATGAGGTTTTCATAGTGAAGCTATGAGTGAAGAGTTGACCCTTGGATTAGTCACCTCAAGGAGGTGGATACTAAGTAAAATCGAAGTGATTTTGTTCGAAAATCGTGAAGAAGGCTAGTTGGGAATGTGGCTTCTGGGTTGACCAGGTGTAGACTTTGCTCCACTCTGCAACACAAGAAACATTAATGCCGAGCTAGGGAAGGGATCCCCAGTGTTGGCCCTCCGACGCTCAAGTTAGTCACTGGAAAAAATTAAAGAAAGCGGAGCAACGATAAGCACAGGCGTTAATAGTGAATAATGCGTATCTCCGTTGGTGCATGAACCCCCCTTTATATACATCTCTGTAGGCGACGTGCACACGCCTCAAGGTGCGGGCACACTTCCCTAACAGTCCTATGAAAGGACATGTCAGGAAAGTGTCTTTTACATCATACCTTAACAGGGCATGCAAATCCTTGATGAGACAGTAGAAGCTTCCGTCGTACGATCCGCCTACTGATCATGCCTCGTTGTTAGCGGCATTATCTCCCAAAGGGATATTAAGAGATATGAAAGGGGTCCCTCATGTGCGTAGATTATATATGTTATTTTATATCATTTAACGTACATCTTTTTGTATTCATTTGGTTATGATCTATGCTTTTGCATCCTTTTCTATCATATTTCAGTATAATTACTACTTTGCGTTCAAAGATATGCTCGATTGCTTGTTTTAACTTTCAGGAGCAATTTGGAGCGTAAAAGAATGCTAAAGACACAAATGAAGATCAAATGAAGCAAGGATTGGAGTCCTATATCATTTTAGAACCAAACTGGGCCTGACCATGCCTTGAGACATGGCCAGAAGAAGATTTAGATGGTGGCCGCGTGCAAAGGCACGACCAAGGAAGTAAAGAAGACATGGTCATGCCAAATGGCACTGCCAGAGAGAAGAAATAATACAAGAAGAGGAAGAAGTCGTGTCCCAGAGCACAACCAAAAGCTTTCCATGCCATTTTCAAGAGCCAAATTGGACTTGGTCGTACCTTGAGGCATGACCATGAACTTCAAAGTGCAATTCTAAAGAGTTGGTTGTGCCAATTGGCACGACCAAGAAGAGGTAAAGCAGAGTTGCTCTGCTTTGGTCGTGTCAAATCACACGACTTGGCTGTGTGGATAGAGCTAAACTAGCTATGGTCGTGCCTTATGGCACAACCAAGAAGCCAACAGTAGGGAAGTGGTCGTGCCATTTGGCACAGCCAAACACTAGTGGTCGAGATTGATTGGCTCTGACCGTGCCAAATGGCACGACCAGATGCTGGAGTCATGTCTAGGTCGTGCCTAGAGGCATGGCCACCCCATACCACACCTCTATAAGAGGGGCACTTGATCTCCTCCAAAAGAGGAGGAAGTTTGGTGGAAAGGAAGAGACCATCTAGGTCAAATCCTTACATTTGGAGGTGTCGATTGGGCGATCTGAGGTCGTTCTGCTGCTCCATCCTCGTCGGCACACTAAGATCTGCATCCAAATACTTCACTTGACATCAAAGGATAAAATTTTTTCTTTCTTCTCTTGGATTTCTGTTATTATGAGTCTTTGGATTGCATTTCTAGCTATTATGTAGTAGATTTAATCTGTTCTAGGACGTAGGATGTGTTGGAGTAATCCCAATGGTCCGCGGGATCATGTGTTTTGGTGTTTGGGCAAAGAGTTTAAGTTAGGTTCACCCTTGTATTTGATATGTGTATTTGAGTTGTGCAGGTTTGCAGGATACACATGTGACTCAGGTTGATGACTTCGGGTCCGGTGAAGGATGGAGCATCCGAGGGACCGTGGACAAGGCAGCGAGGACAAGGGTCGAGGGAAGCGACTTCGAGGCATACGCGAAGGATAACATTGGGGACTAGCCGCGGGCTTGAGTGCATCCGAGGGACGAGAGCCAAAGGAAGTAGGCTTGAAGGCAAGAGGTCAAAGCTGCAAATGAAGCGTCAAATGAGTCATAAGGGTGAGGGTACGAGTGCATGAGAGATTGTACTCGGAGTAAAATCCTAGTTTTAGGGTTTTACTGTAGCGCTACTGTAGCAGTACTGTAGCAGTCGACTGGTGCAGTCGACTGGCAGCGAACAGAATGTCTCTGTTCGCTCGGTTAGTGTGGAATCGAGCCGTTGGGATGTAACGGTCGAATTTCCACAGAGGGTAGTCGACTGCATGTTTTAGCAGTCGACTGGTAGGCGGGGTTTTCCAACCCGTGGCCTATATAACCATGCCTTGGAAGCTTGGTTGAGGTTGACGAAATAGAGGTGGTTAACCCCTATTAGTAGTCTACCAGTGCCCTAGCTTCTCAAGATTCCTTGGTAAGAGTTGTGGTGAGATTTCTCCACCCACAATGAGCTAAGTGAGCTAGCTGGAGGTCTTCCGGGGAGTAATCCACCGATGGATAGGGATCGTCCACCTTATGGACAGCCGTGGAGTAGGAGCCTTATCTCCGAACCACGTAAATGATCGTGTAGCTTGGTTTGTATTCTTTCCTTTAGGATTTTGCTTTCTACTTGCTTTGTTTGCATTTTCGCTTGCGCACTAACGTTGTAGAAAGAAGTGAGTATTTGGGGGTGCCGTCTATCCAACCCTCCTTCAAGCCGGCCGACCGATCCCCAACAGGATGTAATTATAATGTGTGGATGATGTAGACTCTATAGAATTTCCAATGACCTAGTTTGATGACGCTTGTATGCATTTGTTCTGTTTGATGAAATGCTTTTATAGAAACATTCCCTTATAATCATGAATTTGTCTATCTAGATTGCATTTATGTATGCATAGATCTTAATTCTGAATTAGATACATTGTTGTGTGTCTATATCAGGACTGTGCGTGAACCTAAATTTCGTTGATCAGATGCATAAATCGTCATTTCTTTTGAGTGTGTGTTCCGATATAACTCGGCATAACCTTAGAATATTTGTTTGAAGTTGAGTATCTAAGGTAACAATCATTCTATATGGAACACAACCTCCTAAGGGAGGACGATTCTATGTATGCATAAGTCTATCACTTGACCTAATGGGCTTCCCCTAATTATATGCTACGCAAGTGACCTATGTAATCTAAAGACGTATACCCGGGGAGATCTTATGACAGGAGGTACTCTACTGAAAATTCGGACTCTCTAAGTTACTTCTTCACTTGATGACATACCTGGTTACTGGCAGGGGAAGCACTCCGATACACCGTCATGGGATGGAATTCAGTAGATGTTTAGACTATCCTGCAAACATACAAGCAGAGGATTAGGAACAGACCAATTCGTAGCACAACATCCACCATTACAATAAAACTTTCGATTTAGAATATCTTCTGAACTAAGGACTTCCTCAATTTACTTTCTTTACTTTCACATTTTAGTTCAAAAATCTCAAAATAAACATCTATTGATTTTGTCTACCTAAATTCGAAGTATAGAACTAACTAGCATTTGAACTTCAATCCTCGTGGGATTGACTTTATAAATTTTGGGGATTGAGTGTTTTAAATCTAGTTAGTTTACATTCGAGTTTATCTAGACAATTATTTTAATCTTTATTTCTTTCATTCTTTATCTTTCATTACTGCATTTTCTTTTTTGTTTTTAATTCTACATTTCTATGTTTTCTCATAATTTTTTTAGACACTATGAGCACTAACATGTCAAGCAGACCCTTAAGAGAATTTGCCGCATCCATCTTTGTAAGATTTTTATCTCCGATTGTACAATCTCATATTGAAACAAAAAGTTTTCAACTAGATCCAAATTTAATCACCATGATACAAGATCACAAATTTGATGGAGAAGTATCAGAAAGCCCATATATGCACCTTGAGACATTCTTGGAGCTTTGTGATACGATGAGCTGTGAGGGTGTCTCAACGGATGCCATTCGGTTAATGACATTTCCTTTCAGTATCAAGGATAGGGAGAAGACTTGGTTTTATTCTCTCCATCCTCAAAGCATCAGAAATTGGGAACAATTGGAGTAGTAATTTCTAAATCACTTTTTCCCTCCAAGCAAAACAATGTATATGAGGAAGTGCATTACAAGTTTTGCTCAGGCAGATGGAGAATCGCTATTTGAAGCATGGGAGAGATTTAAAAGTTTATTAAGGCAGTGCCCTCATCATGGTCTAGAAAGGTGGCTACAATTGCATATATTCTTCATGGGAATTTCTTTCTTAGATAAATCTTTATTGGATTTTTCAGCTGGAGGCTAAAGAAATGAATATTAAATATATGTGCTTGTTATTATATTAGGAATAAGAGCACACACTTCCATAATAACTAAGGTCTTGTTCTTTTATTAAGTCAACACAAAAAGAACTTACCTTAAATGGTCCTGCTCAATACACTCAGAGTGTACTAGTGTAATTTTATAGTTAAGATAAACTAATACCAAATTACACTACGACTATTCCAATGGTTTGTTCCTATCCATCTTAGTCGTGAGTTACTGTTTATAATTTATAAAGAACTGATAACATGATCTTCCGTGTGTGACACCACACACCATGTTATCTACAATATAAATTAATTGAACAACTACACTTAGTATATAAATGTAGACATTTTTGACCAATGTGATTCTTTATTTCAAAATAAATGTTTACAAAAGCTAGGCTTTTAGTATACACTCTAACAAATAGGACCTAAGATCTGGTAGGTGGATTCGATAAGTCTAGAGGACCCAATATCGAATCAAGTGGAAGTCCTAGCAGTCGATTTGATGTTAAATAGTTAAGTCCAAATAGGTCTGGAGTACTCGATATTTGGCAGGTAAGTTGAGGTAAGCAACTGGAGTGGAGCGATGGGGAGGTTGTATCCCAGAAAGGAATGAACCCTAGGTCGCTGATCCAATTGAAGAAACTAGGAGGTTTACAAGTTTAGATCAAAGACATGTCTTACTATTTTACTCATGCAGCATTATACTACTGTGCTAACTTTGTATTATAAGAATACATTTTATACTGTGGAACTAACTCTGTTTTACAGAATCTGAAGGGATCAGTCGACTGAATAGGAGTTTCAGTCAATCGAACCTAGCTGATGTGACTAGGTTCAGATCACGTTGAGTAAACTTGGAAGTCAGACGGATCGATCGACCGAATGCAAGGATCGATTGACCGAACCTAATTTAGTAAACACAGTGGAAAATTCAATCTCAATAAAGTTGAAAAACACAGGGATCAATCGACCAATCAAGGTGATCAGTCGATCGAACATTAATGACATTGATGACGAAGAAGATCATATCTCAATGAAGAAGAAATTTCCAATGATTGGTCGACCGATCAGTTCTTTCAGTCAACCAAACAATAAATGCATTAATGACACGAAGATCAGATCTTGGCAAAGAAGAAAGGTTGTGTGATCAGTCGATTGATAGGGAGATCGATTGACTCAAAGAATCCATCGACCGAAGGCTTTTTTGATCGACCAAACGTTGCTTATAAAAGTACATCTCGAGCTCCAAACCAGCAAGATAACTTATATGCAACATTCTAATTTTCTTCCTCTTTGTTTGTGCTGCTATTGTTCTACACTTCAACTCTATGTTCAAGCTACGACACCAAAGAGCTCCAACAATCTTCATCTTATATCTTAATTGTCGGTACATTTACTTTTAACTTGCATAACTCCTTGTAATATTCATTGTCTGAATTACTTCTTTCTGGGGGTTACGGAAATAAGAATTTTGGTGAATTACCCAACAGTGCGATTAAGGATTATGGGTCTTGGAGTAGGAGTCGACACAAGCTCCAAATCAAGTAACCAGCTATGTCTCTTGTGTATTTCCTTTGCTATCTTATTATGCTGCTTACTCTGATTCAGTTTTACGATAAAGAAAAGATTTTTAACGGATTCACCCCCCCTCCCTCTCGTCTATCATGGTCCAACAAACCCAACCATAATTCAATTGACACTTTAGAAATTTTTTAAGGTATTGTCACACCTTTAAAATGAGAAGTTGATTTTTACTCTTGAAGAGTAAAAATGCGCCAATTAAAAATTTTGAAGTATTGTGCTTGGTCAAATTGGCACAAATATGATAGAATTCAAAGAAATGTCAAGTTGAGATTTTAGCATTTTCTAAAGAGATAAAGGCAACTTATGCCTCTTTTGGCATAATTATTAGTTATTGAAACATTGATAGCAAATCTAGATATGTTCTTTGTGCCAAAATTGTCATATTTTGTATACTCTCTCACATGTCATGACATCATATTTTATATTTATATTGTTATGAAAAATATTACATGTCATGTCATACATGCATCATTAAGCTATAATAGTTTTACTTTTGAAAAATGCTCATTTGATGTATGTTATATTCATTTACATGTATAAACTCCTAATTTCTTGCAATTAAAAACAATGACATAAATTGACATCTTAGGTAGGATAATCAATTCAAGTGTCTAGATAACGATGCATGATCCCTTAGTTTAGAGAAAATAACTTTTTACATCTCACAAGGATCATAGAGTTGATTTATATGTTATTGAGATATATTATATACAGGTGAGATGTTAGGAGAATAAACAAAGCTCAAGATGTTGATTTAGTGCATCTATTTAAGTTTTGGTTGCATTAAAACATATTGATTAGGTGAAGTTCAATCATGGGGAAAACAAATATGCAACTAATGCGCATTTAGCTCAAAGATCATTTAGCCTAAAATGATTTCAAAATTATTGTGGAAAACAATGATAAAGTCTATTTGTTGATAGGAATCACAATGATTAGTTAGATACAAAGTTATAGTGAAACATTGAAATTTTTAATGATTTCTAATTTTGTATCATTCTTTGAAAATGAGATATATCTTCATAGAAAACTATTTTTCTCTAATAATAATAATACATGACATAAATAATCTCTACATGAAATTTCATATTTTTAAAAAAATCATAGAATTATTTATGAATTTTTAAATTCGGGTATAAATCAATAATACCAATCGATTGGGCATTTTTGCTAATTGATTGGTACGTGCTGTAATCAATTGACAGCTCACGCCAATTGATTGACACAGGAGGCTAATACCAATCGATTGGTGACTACTGATTTCAACTGAAATGAGTTTATTTCAGTTGATTAAGCCACATTTAGGTTATTTAACTCTTCGAAATCCTATGAAATGCTTGGACAAGTATTTAAGGGTAATTTTCTTGGTAAAAATGAGAACAGAATAGTTAAATGAGACTAATTTGGAGTTAAGGAGGAGATTTAGATTTAAGGTTGAATTTTTAATCTTATGTTTTCAATTTTAAGATTTCCTAAAAATTTAGGAACTTCAAATCATTGTTGGTGCAATGATAGAAGTTGGAGCATGCTTTGAGAAGGAGTTCACCTTAAAGATAAATTTGGATAAGAAATGATGATGGATGTATGCTCAAAGTTAAGCATTTGGAAATAATGAAAGGTAGGGAAGTTTCATTGTCATGGTTAGATAAATTTTATGAGAAGATTTTGATATGTGTCAAAGGAGAAAAATATAGGATTTAAGTTAAGAACCCCTCATTCATGCTTTGGCATGTAATGAAGATGGATGTTGCGCTAATAGATTAGCCTAACTTAACCATATTGTCAAATATAAAAGGGAAGAAATTGTTAGTGTAATCATCCTTAGGTCAAGGTTGACCAAATTGATTAAGCTCAGATTAACTCGAGCTTGAGTTTCGATGTTTGATAATATGTGAGAGAGAAATCAAATAGGCAAGGGAGGACCGGATACTTGACTGAGAAAGTCTTAACAGGAGGTTAAGCAACGGAAAGTCCTAACTGAGGTTAGGCAAAGGGAAGTCCTAACTGTAGGACCGTTACACACGTGAAAAGGGGTGAATCACGTAGTTTTAAAAAGCTTTTCTTTTTTGATTTTATAAAATGAGTACGCTATGGAAAAGATTGAAATAGAAACAAAAAAGAATAAGAACTCGATCGATTACTTGGTCCGAAGCCTTCGGCAACTCCTACTCCAAGACCCACGATCCCTTGAACCATATCGATGAGTAATCCACTATAATCCTCTTCCAGAACTGTCAGAAGAGGGAATCAAGTACAATAAAAAAACAAAGACAAGTGTAACAAGTTACACTTTCCTTTATGCTGTAATTAAGTATAAACACTACAACAAAAATATTACAACGGTTAAAAACCGTTGTCGTAGACCCTTTAAAACCGTTGTAATTGGCAGTGTTGTTAAAAGTGGGGGGCTACGACAACGGTTTTAAACCGTTGTCTTTGAATGAAAAGACAACGGTTTTGCAACGGTTTTAAACCGTTGTCTTTGAATGAAAAGACAACGGTTTAAAACCATTGTTATTTAGAACATTTTTACTGCAATTATAATCGGTTTTGGGGCTACGACAACGGTTTTTAATCGTTGTCTTTGAGTGTGATAGACAACAATAACAATTTTAAACTGTTGTCTTTTGAATTATTATCTTTTAATACCAATATATCATATTTCAATTTAAATATATAATAAAGAATCATAATCAAGAAAGAATATTCCCCACATCAATATCATTCAAAATGTTACTTATACAAGAATTACAATCACAAAAGAAAAAACATATCTCATATTCAAATAAAATTTATCCCAATACAAATAAACAAATAAACTCCATTTGCAACTAATGAACAATAGCCAAAAGACTAGAAACTTGTGATGGTGGTTTATGTCATGTAGGATTGCACTTAATTATTGTCAACTCAAATCCCATCACAATCTTCAACTTGTAAGATTTCATTGGAATCCTCTTTCCAGCTTGCTGATTCTTTCATGCCAACTTTTTCCAATATTATTGATCATTAGTTCCATAATAAATCTAGTCTTCTCCATACCAGCTCCATCAAAAAGTCCAATCTTTCTACCCCTTTGATAAGGCACTAGGAGATCAACAACGTATTGATATTAAAAGAAATACACTATTATATGTATGAAAAAACTTGTTATGAAAAAATAATAAACACACATATGTTTTTACAACAGTTACCTGAATAAGTACATCATATAAAAGGTATTAGTTGTGAGATGAGTTATTTGAATGCTTGCATGGCTGCACAAGTAGAAGTCCAATTCAGTTGGATGGCCTATCTTAGAATCAACAACAGTACCTGGAATTTCAAGGATGGAAAGCTTCATTGAGAAAACAAGGTTTAAAAAATATATACAAAATAGAATTATCTTGAAAATGATGCATCCATCTATCAACTAAACTGACTAGGCAATATGTTTCCACTCTTATCAACAAATTAGTGGTCACCGTGATTGTTAGTAAACAGTATAGTGTGATGACGTTTTTGGACCACTACAAAAGTCATTGGAGGCTGATAGTTTGGTTCTAGAGAGGCACAAGCATGAAATACAAATGGAATGTTGAGTACAAAAACACTGAAACAAGAATCGTAGTATAAATTCTTAGAAAATTTACTTTTCTGATCGCATTTAGTTCATATAGTAGAACTTGATAGAATTGACCCTCACTCACTCCATCCTTGAATGTAAAACTTGCTATATTAATCTAAACAATCAAGTTTTTTTTTAAAGTTTTCCAAAGATTCATACCTACAGAATATAATCCGTTGAGGCTTTTATCTAGTAGCCTTTTTGAAGGAAAAAAGTAGCTCCCTAGATATTGCATGGCAGATGTTCTACTTAGGCAGGTAAATTGGAAAAGAAAACCAACATTCTATTTAAAACTGATTTTAGATTGTATTTCATACTTTATCATGCCACCAGTAAGAGTTCCTTGTTGAGAATCTTGCCAGACTTTAAACATATCTTGAATTAATTCTTGACGGGCCTAAGCACAGACCAATCCAGCATATTTTGTCACCTCGAGCCAGTCTTAAGACGCAACAACCTGACAAACCAAATATAATCAAGATAGTAAGGATGCATCAAGGCAATATACATCAATAAGTTGTTGTACCACCCAAAACAAGCAATATAATTGTTAAACTGCTATTATATGGATATCAAAGATATTTAAAAAGTCATCAATTTGCTAAATCTCATCAGAGTCAACCATACACAAGCATAAATTTAAAGTAAATTGAATCTAATGACATTTTTAATTTATTGGCTAAATACCAATTGACATCAAGCTTCATTATACCAGGACCCTTATCTTTTGGCAAGATTGTTATAGAAAATATACAATATATCTCTGAGGTCCAAAAAATGGTTGGCAAAGAAAAATATAACCTAACCCAACATGAACAGGAAAATTATATAAACCATAATACAAAAAAAAATTAATTCACACTTCTGCATGAATTGTATGTGACAGCAATGAAGACAGACCTGACTTTGGAGCAAAGAAACTTCTTCTTCGTCCATGATGGTTTTCCATTTTTCAACAAGCAGATTTCAACCTTGCAGTGCAAAATTATGGCAGAAAGATTCCAAAATAACCAAGAAGCATAGCAGAAAGAAGATATTACAAAGTTTTCAGAAAAGTCCAGATTACAAACCTCTTGATCACCCAAAAGATCATATATTGTTGGTTCAACAGACTTCCCAAGGTATATGATCTAAACAAAGGCAGTAAAAGTAATGCATCAAAATCTTTGATCAAACAACACTATATTATCTTCTGGAAGCTTACTGAATCATGATCACATTCAAGAAAAATGTCATGGACATTTATGAAGTCCGTAGAGCTTGGTCTATTGTAGAAAGTTGCCTTCCGAGACACACTGGTAACTGCGACTGCTTCTTTGTCCACAAACCCGACATTAGGATGGCATGTGAGGCCTGCTATATGAATACATCGGGTAGGGATTATGTCACAGAGGACGGAACTGCTTCAGCCTTGGAACGTTGGTTCGTTTGGCGGCAACCTGAAACAAAGCATTCATCTTGTTGTTAGAAAAACCAACGTTGCTGTTAATAAGAATTTAAAAGTGTGCTGGTAAGAAAAATACTTGAGATTAAATAGACAAACCTTGATTGGACGACCATGAAGCTTAGACTCATGCAACCAAAAGGCTTCTTGGACTGCCTCAACTTCCAAGAATTCGACATAAGCAAAACCCTTTGGCTGACCGTTTCTGTCAGTGAGAATGGTGACTCTGTTAACAATACCAAATGACTAAAAATACTGTTGAACCTCTTCAGGGGTGCAAGCATAATCAACCTTCAATTTAATAGAAATATCAACATGAATATCACTTCCCAACTCAAGATATTGCTACTAAATCACTTGCTGTTAGAGGTTTTAGAAGAATTCTATATGTATAAAACATAACAATCATTGACAAATACTTACAGTGTGACTGTTGATGCTAAGAATAAGAAACCAAAATTCTCTAATAGAAGACAACAACCCTATCCAATTCGGAACAAGTATCAAACAAAAAAGATAGCCTTAGCATAGACTATATATTACAAAATTCTAATAAGGTGCAAGTCGAGAATCCTCAGTAACTTGGGCATATATATATATATTTCAAATAATTCTTTGTTTTAAATAATCTTTTTCCCTTTTTTTTCTTTGGTAATTTTTTAAGTACAAGCTAACGGTAACTGGAGTTCAATGTTACTCTGTACAATCTTATAGGACATAACTTTTGTATGGATCTACTATAAAGACGAATTGAAGATGTCTGGTACAAGGACAATAATACCAAATTTTAATCATTGAACCACTTAAATTCAGCCAAACCATAACAATGTTACTACAAATTATCAAACTTCTAATGAGCACAAACACAGTTTTGAGAACTTGAACATTATAGTAGGCACTCTTTGCATGTACCACATCCAAGTAATACGGCATCAAAAAAGAAAAAGAGGGAAAGTAAATCAAAGCATTAATATGCCAAATAAAACCAGAATCTAACATCCACAACAACATCATTACAGTTTGAAGTAGTGTATCTAAATAGAGGTCCCTAAGACAACATTTGTAGATATAGGAAAAATATTCAATAACCTGAAAAATAAACATTGTGAATTTAACTAATTTGATTAGTCCATAGAATTATGGATAAATAAGGCTCAAGGGTCCACTAAGAAACAATCCAAGATATAGAAGACAACAATATCAAATTATATGCAAATATCATGTGATGCCCACAGTAAACCAGTAGCAACAATTAGACAACAGAGAACTAGAAAAACTCACATTGCCAACAAATATCGAGCAGGAATCAACCTCTTCTTTGCTTGATTGATTTGTTGCAAGTCCACTAGGCTCTATATAATACAGAAGACAATTGGTCCAAGACTTTTAAAAAAAAAAAGAAACAGAAATAAAATCTTAGACTTAGAAAGAAAAACTGGACTACATCATTTAACCAACCAAAAAAAATCAAAATGCAATATAAATACTTCCTTACTGCCATGCTATACTAGAAATATACAATATTAAGATATATCAGGAAGAAAGTGAATCATGAGTACGAGCACTAGTATAAAGAGGTTTAACACATGGAACTAGCATAACCATAATTTAGATTTAAAATATATAATTTAGATTAATTCATATAAGGGGTTGATCACAATTCGAATTTGTTTTCTCGTATAAACTACAAATAAAATTCATATATATATATATATATATATATATATATATATATTAAAAAACCATTTTATTATATAACAACCAATCAACAAAGGGTAAAAGGAAAAAAAAAATCAAACAAGAAACACAATTCCGATAATTATCATCAATGTTCTAAGAACGGACTTCGCGGAGGTGATACCGGTGGTGCCGGTCACTGCGTGGTCGGAAGGAGCCGGCACGGGGACTGAGGTCCCTCCGGTTGGAGTTGGCAGGGTCGGCGGAGGCGTCGGAACTTTCAGGCGGCAAAGTCGCCGACGGAGGAAGCAGAGGCGGATACTGAGGTGCCCATCGAGGTGGCGAAGAAGCAGGGGTCGGAGGCAGGACCGGCGGGCGGCCAGCGTGGTCGTCGCACGGCCATCACCACCACTGCCAGCTTCTGCCCGCGCTCGCACCTCCCCGGCGCTCCGCTGACGAAGAAAAACGGCCCCGACCGCTCGAACACAAACCGGGAGTCACCACCATCGAGCTTCCGGATCGGGTTGCTCACGTCGCACGAATCAAAGTCTTGCTCCGCCACCACCAAAACAGAGTCCTCCCCCTTCTTGTACTTAAAAACTGCAAAAAAAAAAAAAAAAAAAAAAAAAACAGAATCACTCCATAACTCAAAATTCAACTACAAAAACTAAACAAAAGATCACAAAGTCACAAACCAATGGAGTCATTGACTTGAAACCGATTTCTCTCGGCCCAATGCCCGTAGCTCTCCGAGGGATGCAGCACCCATCCATCTTTTCCTCCGGCGTAGAAAACACAGCCCCGAGCTGAATCCACCAGAGCCATTGCAAGCAGCAGCAGAAACGCCAAACCATTAGAAGAAAACGAAGAAAAAGCCATAATTGAACAGCTGAGTGGAGTAATTCGCGCTAGCTGGAGGCTTAAATAGAAGCAGGGGAACCAAATATATCAGGAAGAAAGTGAATCACGAGTACGAGCACTAGTTTCACGTCGGCGTAAAGGCCTCGGGACGGTGAAGAAGATGGCTTTCTTGCTCTTGGTGAGATCAGAGATGGTGACGGTCTGGAGCTCCCCATCAGAGCCGAAGTAGGAGAGGTTGGCGTCAGGAAGATTGTCTCTGACGGAGATGGTGGTTGTGACGGCAGGGGCAGAGGCGGAAGAGGTGAAGAGGGAGGACCTACGAGTGTGCAATCAGAGGTGTAGTGGAAACGGAGCGGTGGAAGCGGACGGCAGAAGGGAGGAGGCGGGGCAAAGAAGGGGCGACGAGTTTAGGGCTTGGAGAGGAAAGGAGAAGGGGCTTGGATCGAGAAGGTAAAGGGATGGAATATGGAGGCAAAAAATTTCGGGGAGAGGGAAAAAAAAAACGTCGCGGCAAAAAATGGCGAAGGGGGAAAAAGCGGCGAAAGAAGTGCACATAGACAACAGTTTTAAAAAATTGTTGTCGTAGCCTTTAAAAACCGTTGTCGTAGCCCCAAAAAAATATAAATAGACAACGGTTTTTAAAAACCGTTGTCATAGGCCAAAAAAATTACTAAAAGACAACGGTTTTTGTTAAAACCGTTGTTAAAAGACAAAAAGACAACGATTTGGTATAAAACCGTTGTCGTTTGAGTGTTGTTAAATGAGGTTTTTCTTGTAGTGAAAAAAAACTTCGTTACCCAACACTTTGAAGAAGATCAGATTGAGCTCGATGTTGGATAATTTCTCAGCAATAGTCGAACACATCAGCGTCATAGCATAGCAGTAGTATAAAGTCGAAGCAGCCGGAATGTCGAAAGATTGTGTATATGAGTTGTAATTTAGTTGTGTAGAATACTTGGTCAAACCCTTCTTTTATAGGCTAATTAGGGCGCCTCTAAGCCTCATCCAGGGTGCCTCCAAGTGCAAATTTGATCCCAAAAAACTTCAATCGCGATAACCTTCTATTTTTATCCTCTGGAGGGTGCCTTCAAAGCTCTTTCAAGGCTCCTCCAGCGCCAAGCTTAAGTCACCTCCAGAGGCATGTGAGGCGCCTTTGCACCATACCCCCGTGGAGTCTTCGACTAGCATCCGAGGCGCCTCCACTTACACAAGAGGCACCTTCGCGCCACTATCCAAGGCGCCTTCGCACCACTGTCTAGGGCACTTCCTATCGACCAAGAGGTGCCTTGAGCACTGTTCATCAAGGTTGAATTTTCTTTTTTAACTCCTGTAAAAATATGTTAGTCCAAAAATAAAGTGTAACCTTTAAAACAACGTTAACACAATAATAAAATAATATTATTAATTAGACTCTGTCTTTATAAGATCATGATCTAGTCACGGTCTTAATTTAGGTTTCCAAATTAGACCCGCGTCTAAAGTCCCTATTTGGGACTCATCCTCACTAAAACACTCTCCTCCAGTGACTTACCTTAGTTACCCTACAGAATCGCTTGACTCTACCTTGGTCCACTAGGTCTTCCCGTCAGTTGTTAGGTCTGCAGAGCCAACTGGATTTCGACCAACTGTTAGGTCCCGCGAACCCAACCGGACTTCCCGCCAGATATCGGGTCACTTTTTGACCTATTTGGACTTCTACACCAATTATCAGGTCCTCTAGACCTAGCTGGATTTCAGCCTGGTGTCAAACTAATCAAGTCCTGCACACTTGGTAGAAAGGTTAGATCACACAATACCTAACTTTAATCCATTTATCATTCATTAAAACTCATGTTTGACTATTGATGCCAACTGTACCACACTAACTAGAAGTTCGGCAAGAGTGAGAAGTCTACCGGATGACTAGTCCTAACGGGAGGTTAGGTAAGGGAAGTCTAACGGGAATGTTGGCAAGAAAAAAATTCAAGTAGGTCAAAAGAACTGGATACTCAGGGGGGTATATTCAGTGTTGGACTTTTAATTACTTTGAATGACTTTTGTGGATTTTAAAAGTCTAGGTGTATTCAATTTAGACTTTTATAAACTTTATAGAAATCTAATGGTATCCAAATTAAATTTTTATAGAGTTTTAAAAGTTATATGGTATTCTAACTTGACTTTTTAAAACTCTATAAAAATCTTATGGTATCCAAAGTTTCAATAGATTTTCATGGATTCTTTTAGACATCCTTGGATATAAATTTTAACTAATAAGAGCTCTCCAAAACACTTGGTACAATTTTAAAAATTAAAAAAAAGTCTTCTCCTCATCCTTGAGATTTCTATAGACTTCAAATCACTTTACTTTTTTACAAATAAGTCCTTTCTCTTCCTGCTCCTCGATTTTGATTATTTCTTTGATCTTAAAGGCATTGTCCTTGTTCAACCTCTCGGCGGCCTGCATCAACCTCTCAGCATGCATTTCATGCGAAGTTGAGAGTCCTCTGAAATGTCGTTCTCCGACGTTATAATGGCAAAAGAATGGATCAGAACGACTGGAATGGAACAACAACCGTTTAGAGCCTTTTCTCTGGCGAAGACTCACGACAGTGGGTTGCAGGCGGAGTTTTTTTTCTCCGGTTGCTCGTGATGGGAAACAATGAGTGTCATCCGGTGAAGCCTACGGTGCGCCAGAAAGGAGGAAAATAAATAGAAAAATTATTTAAGGCGGTCGATGATGCTTTCGTCGACTACTTGCGAGCAGGTCGAAGTCAAAGTCGATTTGGATGACGGTGTTGTGCATAGAGGGAAGAGAAACTTGAGACAGTAGGTCTTAATATAAAATATATATTAATAAATCAAATTAATTCTCAACTTAATTAATAAATAATTTAATAAAGTCTAATGAAATTTGACCTAAAAATATTCTATAAAATTTATTGAAATTTAAAAATTCTTAAATAAATTTTATATATTTATATTTATTAATTTTAATAATATTATTACTAATCAAATTAATAATATGATTATTAATTTTATTACTAATCAAATTTATCAATTTAACATTTTATTAAAAGTTGGGCCAAATTAAAGGCTTGACCAACATTTCAGGTTAATTTGGATCAAAATTATAAATAAAAATATTTAAAATTATTATAAGATTGTTTGATTTAGAATTATATTATTAAAGTTTTTTTTAAAGTGAGTCGTTATCTTCTTTTTATTTTTAGCCAAAATAAGATAAAAGTATAAAAAGTTGAAAAAGTTTTTTATGGACAAGTATGATATTTATCATTTTATTAAAAAATAAATTTAATTAGGTATTTTAGGTTTTGTTTGAAAATAAATATCGTGCGAGACCATGACCGCCTATGCTTTTCCAAGATTGAATACACCCTCTTGAATCCACAAGTTTCCATGAAATTTACAAATGTCTATAAAAGTCTTGCAAAAAAGTCTATAGAACTCTATGGAATTCTTTTCATTGTTGGTTGCTACTCGGAATACCGTTCTAGTTCCCCTGTACAAAAATTTTGTACAAGCATAGAACTATCCTAGCTACCCATGTGCTCTACTAAGTTAAATTTGGATTACAAAAATGCTTAACATTATTAATCCAAATTATCCTTCAGAAGTTAAACTTGGATTGGAAACGATACTTAATATTTTTACTCCAAGTTTAACTGATGTGATCTTCCTAAGTTAAACCATATTACAGAAGTCAATCAAATATCTATTTCAAAGATTGACTTCTAGGTTAAACATGACGAGACACTAGGCCTTCTTGGGTATAAGATCATCCACCACTTCCTAGACAAAGCCTTTCAAAGAAATCGGATATTTAACTTCTTACAGTAAACTAGGTTTAACTACAGAGACCTCAATAAAAACATAATATAGAAACATGAAATCAAAAAATAAAATCGATAACAAAATGATAACCTAAAACCGATAACCTCTTGTGTTTGGTTTTTCAAGATCTATACAAAAGATGAACTAGTTATGATGCGGAAACTAATAACTAGTTATACATTTTATAGCTTATAGACCTCTTGATCTTCTACTGTATTCCTTTCCTTCTCTTGGATGTCGTGTGGGCGATGATCTTCCAAGATGAAATCCACCCAAGCTTCTTCCTTTGCTTCCAAGATTCGACCACCAACTAACCTCCAAGGGATGCTAGACAAGAGAGCTTCCTTCTCTCCGTCTTCTCCTTCAAGCAACCGACAACCAAGAGAAAGCAATGCTTGATGTCGTCGGCCTCCAAGAGACAAAACAAAAGGAGAAGAGAAAAGGATAAGGGCCAACCACCAAAGGATTGGAAGAGAGGAATAGAAGATGTGTTATCTCATGAGGCACCCCCTCCATCTCTTTTATAATCCTTGGTCTTGGCAAAAAAAAAGAAAAGTTTTAAACATAATTAAAACTTCCTTATTTTCCTTGCCAATGACTAAAAAGGAAAATTTTAAAATAAAATTAAAACTTCCTTTTAATGCTTGTCATGGTCGGCCCTACACATGTGCTCCAAACAAGGAAAGTTTTAAACATAAAATTAAAACTTCCTTATTTGATTCCGGTAAGAAATTTTTAATAAAAAATTTCTCTTTTAAATCCCTTGTTGGTTATAAAAGGAAAATTTTATAAATTAAAATCTCTCTTTTAAAAACATGTGGATGGCTACAAAAAAGGAAAGTTTTATCAAAAAAATTAAAATCTTTCTTTTAACTACAAATAAGGAAAGATATCAAACCTCTCTCTTAATCCTTTATAGAAAGCTATAAAAGAAAAAATTTTAAAATTTAAAAACTCTCTTTTAAAACCATGACTTCCGCAAAAGGAAAGATTTTAAAATTTAAAATACTCTTTTAATTTTTATGTGGCCGACCACCTAGCTTGGCTCCATCCTTTGGCTTGGTCGGCCCTAGCTTGGGCTCCAAACTTGGCTTGGCCGGCCACAACAAGATGAGTAAGAAGCTTGGCTTTAAGTGGATATAAGGTTTTATAAATAAGAGGCTACAATAGGGACCGAGAGGAGGAATTGGTTTTGGTCTCCCGATCAGCTTGAGCTTCCCGTGTTCGCCCCGAACACCCAACTCAAGTTCATCAATAATAACTTATACCACTAAAGAGTTATTATTGCATTACCGCACCAATCCCATATTACAATATGGGCTCCTTCTTATCATGAGTGTGTTAGTCTCCCTGTGTTTAAGATATCGAATGTCCACTAATTAAATAAGTTACTGACAACTCACTTAATTAATATTTAGCTCCAAGAGTAGTACCACTCAATCTTATTGTCATGTCGGACTAAGTCCACCTGCAGGGTTTACATGACAATCCTTATGAGCTCCTCAAGGGGACATCACCAACCTAGATTACTAGGACACAGTTTCATTCTATAATCAACAACACACCATATAAATAATATCATTTCCCAACTTATTGGGCCTATTGATTTAACGAACTAAATCTCACCCTTTGATAAATTAAAGAAATAAATATTAAGTATACGTGCTTGTTATTATATCATGATTAAGAGTACACACTTCCATAATAATAGAGGTTTTGTTCTTTTATGTAGTCAGTATAAAAAGAAACTACCTTAAATGGTCCTGCTCAATACACTCATAGTGCACTAGTGTAATTTTATAGTCAAGATAAACTAATACCAAATTACACTACAACCACTCCAATGGTTTGTCTCATTCCATCTTGGTTGTGAGCTACTATTTATAATTTATAAGGAACTGATAACATGATCTTCTATATGACACCATACACTATGTTATCTACAATATAAATTAAATGGACAACTACACTTAACATAAATGTAGACATTTGACCAATGTGATTCTTATTTCAAAATAAATGTTTATACAAAAAGCTAGACTTTTAGTATACATTCTAACAATCTCCCACTTATACTAAAAGACTATGCTGCCCGCCATATATGTTGCCATACATCTGATCCCCATCCCCTCAACATGTCCATCAAAAGCTCTCACTGGAAGGGCCTTAGTGAAAGGATCTGCCAGATTATCTTCTGATGCAATCTTTGCGACAACAACTTCTCCTCGCTTTACGATGTCTCGTATCAGGTGGTACTTGCGCTTAATGTGTTTATTTGCCTTATGGGCTCGTGGTTCCTTCGAGTTTGCTACTGCACCACTATTATCACAATAAATTGTGATAATTTTGGACAAACCAGGAATCACATCTAAGTCCATTAAAAAGTTCCTGAGCCATACAACTTCTTTGGCTGCCTCAGAGGCTGCCACATACTCAGCTTCCATGGTTGAGTCTGAAATGCATTTCTGCTTAACACTACTCCATGCTATGGTTCCACCTCCTAAAGTAAACACATAACCTGAGGTAGACTTACTATTGTCCCTATCTGATTGGAAGTCAGAATCTGTGTAACCCACAGGAAGCAAATCATCTGCTTGGTAAACCAGCATATAATCTCTAGTCCTTCTCAGGTACTTTAATATATGCTTCACAACAGTCCAATGCCCTTGCCCAGGGTTACTCTGATATCTGCTAACCATGCCCATGGTAAAACAGATATCAAGTCTCGTACACAGTATTGCATACATAAGGCTTCCTACAGCAGAAGCATAAGGAATTGTCTTTATGTCCTCTATCTCCTTTGATGTCTTCGGAGATATCTCTTTAGATAAGGCTACTCCATGCCTGAAAGGTAAGAAACCTTTCTTGGAGTTCTGCATACTAAAATGAGCTAGGATAGTATCGATATATGAAGCTTGGGATAAGCAAAACATTATTTTTTTGTGATCCCTTATTACTTTGATCCCAAGAATATGTCCGCATTCTCCCAAGTCCTTCATATCGAATTGCTTGGACAACCATACCCTTACTTCTGACAACACTTTGACATTGTTGCCAACTATCAAAATGTTGTCTACGTATAGTACAAGAAATACCACCATGTTTCCATCACACTTTTTGTATACACAAGACTCATCCGGACACTGAATAAATCCATAAGACTGAATTACTTCATTAAACCGGATGTTCCAAGATCTTGAAGCTTGCTTCAGCCCATAAATAGACCGATTGAGCTTACATATAAGATGCTCTTTGCCCTTTGCAATAAACCCCTCTGGTTGCTTCATATGGATATTTTCTTCAAGACTTCCGTTAAAGAAAGCTATCTTAACATCCATTTGCCAAACCTCATAATCTATATGAGCAGCAATAAATAAGAGTATCTAGATAGACTTAAGCATAGCTACTGGCGAAAAAGTTTTCTCATAATCAATTCTCTCTTTCTGAGTATACCCCATCGCAACAAGCCTTGCTTTGAAGGTTTTCACCTTCCCGTCTGCCCCTCTTTTTCTTTTGTAGATCTATTTACATCCAATAGCTTTTACACCATTTGATGGTTCTACTAGCTCCCAAACTTTATTAGAATACATAGATTCTATTTCTGAATTCATTGCTCTTTGCCAAGATGCTGCATCTTTATCTTGGAGTGTTTCGTCATATGTATGGGGATTATGTTCATGTTTACCTGGGATCAAGTCCGAAGACTCTCCCAAAAATATGAATTTTTCAGGTTGCCTAACAACCCTCCCACTACGACGAGGCACTGCCTATAGTTGTGCATCATTTGTGATACGTGTTGCAGTTTCTTGTGATATTTCATCTTGTACTGTTGGTACTAAAGTAGACGTGTCCTCTTTCATTTCTTCTAGAATAATTTCACTCATGGGCTTGTGGTTCATTACATAGTCCTCTTCTAAAAATTGGGCATTGTTGCTAACAATGACCTTTTGATCTTTAGGACTATAAAACAAACAACTTTTCGTTCCTTTAGGGTAACCTACAAACAAGCGAACTTCTGTACGAGATTCTAACTTATCAACATCTCCCTTCAGCACATGTGCTGGACTACCTCAAATCTGAACATGTCTCAGACTAGGCTTACGCTCATTCCACAATTCTGTGGGTGTAGAGGGTATTGATTTAGAAGGTACCAAGTTCAAAATGTATACTGCCGTTTCTAAAGCATATCCCCAGAATGAATTGGTAATTCTGAATAACTCATCATCGATCTAACCATCTTCATAAGAGTCCTATTCCTTCGTTCTGCCACACCATTCTGTTGGGGTGTACCAGGTGCAGACAATTGGGATTGAATCCCAACCTCTGATAAGTAATTCCTAAACTCTCCTGAGAGGTACTCGCCACCACAATTAAATCCTAGTGTCTTGATGCTTTTACCGTGACGTTTCTCCACATCAGTCTTGTACTCTTTGAACTTATCAAAACACTCAAACTTGCGACGCATCAAGTAAATATACCCATATCTCGAATAGTCATTTATAAAAGAGACAAAATATTCTAAACCACCTCTCGTCTGGATAGTCATAGGTCCACACAAATCAGAATGAACCAATTCTAATACATCTTTTGCTCTATACCCCTTGACATTAAAAGGTCTCTTGGTCATTTTTCCTTCCAAGCAAGATTCACAGGTTGGAAAGTTTTCCAACACTAATGAACCCAAGAGTCCATCGACTATTAGCCTTTGAATCCTACTCAAGTTAATATGACCAAGTCTTAGATGCCAAAGATATGTTTGGTGTATTTTTTGAAGGTTCTTTTCTCTTATTAGAATTAGAGGATGTGTTATTAATTTACATTTGTTGCTTTGTGGGAGTTATTGGATTTAGAGTATACAAATTACCAACTAATGTTCCAAAATAGATAACTACCCTATTTTTCTTGATAACCACTTTGTCATTAAAAGAAACAGTATATCCATCCAAAAACAGTTTAGAAACTGAAATTAAATTCTTTCTAAAACTTGGTACATAAAGACAATTTCTCAAAATCAAAATTCTATTTCTATCAAATGATAAATAAACTTCTCCCACTGCAACAGCCACCACTTTCGTAGCATTGCCCATGTCGACGGTTATCTCTTCTTCATATAGTTGTCGGGTTTCCTGGAACCCCTGCAATGTATTGTAGACATGATCAGTGGCTCCTGTATCTACACACCAGGTACTGGTAGATAACACCGCTAAACATGTTTCAACTACTAGATATACCTTTATTTCTCTCTTTCCTACGAGGACATCCCACCTTCCAATGTCCAAACTGCTTGCAAATGAAGCACTTGCCCTTCGGCTTCTTCACTCCTACTTTTAGTCCAGTACCTAGAGATCGATTCACTTTCTTTATCGAGTCACCTTGTTTTTTCTTCTTATTCTTGCCTTTCGACTTAGAAGTAGAAACATTTTCAGCAAAGTGGATTTGAGAACTATGATGAAATAACCCTTATGCTGCCTGAAGTTCTGTCAGTAGTTTTGTCAATGAATAAATCCTTTTATTCATATTGTAGTTTAGGAAGAACTGCTTAAAACTTTTGGATAGCGTTTGGAGAATGATATCGACCTAAGTTTCCTCATCGATTTTAGCTCTAAGGATTTGTATCTCGTTCAAGTAAGCCATCATTTTGAGGATATGATCCCTTATGGGTGTTCCCTCTGACATGGTGGTTGTCATTAAGTTTCTCATAGCCTCTTGCCTAGCAACCCAATTCTGGTATCCGAATAGTTCCTTGAGATTGTACATCATGTTATAGGCAGTAGACATGGACTGATGCTGATGTTGCAGCACATTTGACATAGAAGCCAAAATGTAACACCGCGCCATCTCATCTACCTTGACCCATTTCTTATGATACTCAATCTCCTCTTCACTAGAATCATTATTAGGCTTATTAGGACAGACCTCTAGCAATACAAACTTATAGCCTTCAGCAGTTAGGACAATGTCCAAGTTTCTTTTCTAATCTATGTAATTTGGACCAGTAAGTTTGTTCTCTTTCAGAATAATAGCAAGTGGGTTGAAAGTCATCCTAAGAATCACAAAATAAGTTTTGGTCAAAACTTAAGAATTTAGAATAATATTGATTCCTCAAACAATATCATTTAAATTTACCAACACCTCAAAACACCATGAATTTTGTATGCCACGATAATGTGGACGTATACAAATTTAAACATTTGTAAGATGAGGTTTTACCCATTAATTTTATTCTTGTCAACCTAACTTTATAACAAATAATAATAGTTGGTATTCCTTCAGTCACACAAATAATAGCAGTGATTCCGATGGGGAGGATACTATTAAATGCGCCTAAGTGTATATCATTACTTGATATTTAGTCCATTAAATAGGATTGTGCCCCTTCAGAAGGAGAAGATCACACGCTCCTAAATAATTTCCTATAATTATCCATAAAGGAAGTTTGATCTAGTGATCCGCAAACAAACTCATCTGATGTGGAGGAAGACACTCAGAGCCAACACGTAAGTTTGTTTGCATCACTTACAAACCAGTAATGGAGACCGTGGAATTTATTTATAAATCCCTCTCCCACTTAGTTGTTTAAGATGAGGATTTTAACATGCACATACACACATCACAACAAATAAGAGCAATAAATATAGAAAAATAATTTTCCAATTATTATGGCCTCTTCCATCACTGTCCTCTGTGTGCTGCCAACCCTAGTAGTCGTCAAAACTATCTGCTAGCCCTAGGGCTCATGTTGTCGCGTCCATCGAGCTTCCTTTTCAATTGCGTCTCTGGTTCTCAAATAGCACCATACCTCGCAAGGATACGATCCGCGACAAAAATAAAATTTTACATATATCGATCCTATATTCCACAAAAGAATGTACATAAAGTTTAGATCGAACAAAATGTAAAATCCTAAAACTAATACAACTCCTGTTGTATTTAATAAATACAATCATGCACACACACAAAATGCCCTCGACATGTCCGAGGGTCCAATCACACACAATCACAATAGGTCATAATAGTTGGAGCTTGCAACCACAGAGTTAATATATTTGCACATCCTACTATTATCCTACCTAAAATATATATGACATGTGCATAATTAAACTAAAAACCAAACACACAGAGGTAAAACCTAGCTCTGATACCAATTGTTGGTTGCTACTCAGAATACCGTTCTAGTTCCCCTGTACAAAATTTTTGTACAAGCATAGAACTATCCTACCTACCCATATGCTTTACTGAAGTTAAATTTGGATTGCAAACGATGTTTAACATTATTAATCCAAAGTATCCTTCAGAAGTTAAACTTGGATTGGAAACAATATTTAACATTTTTACTCCAAGTTTAACTGATGTGATCTTCCTAAGTTAAACCATATTATAGAAGTCAATCAAATATCTATTTCAAAGATCGGCTTCTAGGTTAAACATAGCGAGGCACTAGGCCTTCTTGAGTATGGGATCATCCACCACTTCCTAGACAAAGCCTTTCAAAGAAATCGGATATTTAACTTCTTACAGTAAACTAGGTTTAACTACAGAGACCTCAATAAAAACACAATATCAAAACATAAAATCAAAAAATAAAATTGATAACAAAACGATAACCTAAAACCGATAACCTCTTGTGTTTGGTTTTTCAAGATCTATACAAAATATGAACTAGTTATGATGCGGAAACTAATAACTAGTTATACCTTTCGTAGCTTATAGAACTCTTGATCTTCTACTGTATTCCTCTCCTTCTCTTGGATGTCGTGTGGGCGATGATCTTCCAAGATGAAATCCACCCAAGCTTCTTCCTTTGCTTCCAAGATTCGACACCTCTTGTATTTGGTTTTTCAAGATCTATACAAAATATGAACTAGTTATGATGCAGAAACTAATAACTAGTTATACCTTTCGTAGCTTATAGAACTCTTGATCTTCTATTGTATTCCTCTCCTTCTCTTGGACGTCGTGTGGGCGATGATCTTCCAAGATGAAATCCACCCAAGCTTCTTCCTTTGCTTCCAAGATTCGACCACCAACTAACCTCCAAGGGATGCTATGTTGGGGGATTGGTGGTCGGCTTGAAGGGGGGTTGGATAGACAACACCCCCAAATCGATAGCTTCCTATACTATTGTTAGCTTGCGCAGCGGAAATACAAACAAAACAAACAAGCTAAACTAAAACTAAGACAAGAAATGAAATGCAAACTAATACACATCCGTTTAACGTGGTTCGAAGATTAGGGTTCCTACTCCACGGCTGTCCGTAAGGTGGGTGATCCCGATCCTTCGGTGGATTACTCCCTGGCAAACTCCAGCTAGCTCACGTAGCTCCTTGTGGGTGGAGAAACCTCACCACAACCCTCACAAGAAATCCTTTGACGCTAGGGCATAGGTAGACTACTAATAGAGATTAACCACCTCTATTTCATCAACCTCAACCAAGCTTCCAAGGCTTGGTTATATAGGCCACGGGTTAGAAAACTCTGCCTACCAGTCGACTGCCAAAACATGCAGTCGACTTTCCTCTGTGGAAATTCGACCGTTACATCCCAACGGCTCGATACCAGTCGACTGCTCCACACTGGTTGATCGAACAGAAGCATTTTGTTCGCTCCCAGTCGACTGCTCTAGTCGACTTCACCAGTCGACTGATGAAACATGCAGTCGACTGGTACCAAGTACATTCTCTCACAGCACTCGGACCCTCACCCTTACGACTCATTTAACGATTCCTTCACAACCTTTACCTATTGCCTTCAAGCCTACTTCCTCTTTGGCTCTCATCCCTCAGATGCATACAAGCCCACGGCTCATCCCCAATGTCATCCTTCGCGTATGGCTCGAAGTCGCTTCCCTCGGCCCTTGTCCTCGCTGCCTTATCCACGGTCCCTCGGATGCATACAAGCCTGTGGCTCGTCCCCAATGCCATCCTTCACTGGACCCGAAGCCGTCAACCTGAGTCTCATGTGTATCCTGCAATCCTGCACAACTCAAGTACACATATCAAATACAAGGGTGAACCTAACTTAAATCCTTTGCCCAAATACCAAAACACATGGTCCCACGGACCATTGGGATTGCTCCAACAATCTCCCCTTTTTTGGTGTTTGACAATACGTTTAAGTTAGGGAAAACATAATAGCAAATAAACATGCTAAAGCAAATGGAATTACGTTGCCAAGGCTACACCCTTTGACTTACACTGCCGAATGGACTTACGATGCCAAGGCTACACAATTGGACTTACAACGCCGAATGGACTTACGATGCCAAGGCTACACACTTGGACTTACAACGCCGAATGGACTTACGATGTCAAGGCTACACACTTTGACTTATAATATCAAAATAATGCAACAAGCATTGGAACCTATCACAAGGCTCCTCCCTACACCTATGCTTTCCATTGAGCTAGGATTTTCCAACAAGGCTTTTTAAGAACCTACAAGGCTCCCCCTACACAAAGACACTAAGAACCTACAAGGTTTTCCTAACTAAATCTTACTTCTCCCCCTTTGCCTAACATCCAAAAAGTTCTCCAACAATATCCCAATTGTTGAAAATTTGTCATCCAAATTGACCCTAAACTCGTGTATTCATCCCCCATGGACTTCATACACATATATGACCTGACCCGGTCCAAACCAAAGCTGAAAATAGAATCAGCCTGGTATCAGTCGACTGTCCCAGTCGATTGGCCTCATCGAAATAGCACACAGAACCATTATGTGTTCAATTTTCACTGTTACTAGTTGACTGGTAACTGTACCAGTCGACTGGCACATTATTTCGACCCTTTTCAGCATTTTTGACCCAAATTCAAAAATGCACCAAATATTCCACAAACATCCAAAAATCTTCAAATTTTGTGGAGAGGTCTGTTTTACCCAGGTCTACTTGAGAAAAATACATTCAAAAATGTTTCTATCACTAATCCCAAGATTGACATAAAACCCAAAACTAGCTAAATGGTTCAATTGAACCTTGACCTAAAGTCCTAATTTTGACTTCCTCTTGATGTATTTGCCCATACTAACCCACAATGCATCCCTAGTATTGGTTTATGTGGTATCTATACATCCAAAACCAATTATCATGCTATATGACCCCAATGTCATATTTCTAAGCATGAAACACAACTCAATTGTGCCAAAACCCTAGGTTTGAGACTCAAGTTTGTCTCCAAATCACTTGGTACATTTCATGACCCCTCTAGACTCCCAAGTAAAATCCACTTGAGATCCATTGGTCATGGATCCCAAATTGACTCTTTGAGCTCCTTCTAGAGCTCTTAGACATAGCCACCTCCCTAGGTGACTCATCCACAATCGCTAGGCCACATCGGTGCACCTCCGGTGACACTTGGCCTACAAACCTAACCTTTTTAACCTTGGACTCCTTGTCTTTGGTTAGCTTAACCTTACCTTTAAATGACTTTTCCTTGCCATTTATTGGCTTCTCCTTGCTACAGTCATATGCAACCCTAGCATAAGATTTTCCCTTAGCATTGGAGACACTAGATCGGTATCCTAGACCCGATCTATCATTGTTGGGTCTTTGGCTACCCAACACCATATCTAAACCCTTAGATCCAACATTGAATCTTTCTAGGGTTTTCTCCAACTTATCAAGCTTTGCACTCAAAGCTTGATTTTCCCTTTCTAGGTTCCTAACCCTAGAATTGACTTGTCCACCATGGGCATTCCTAGACCTACCCTTTCTAGGCATATGTCTCACCTTCTTGGGATTAATGCCTTGGGTCTCGTTAGGTCTACCATTTCTAGATTTATCATGAATAGACACCTTAGGGTTATGATCTACAATTACCCTATTCCTATCATGATATTTGAAATCAAAATTTTACATGGGTAAATAATAAGAATCATTTCTAGCATGCATGGAGGAATTTAAATTTGACTTCAAATTTAAATTAGGGTTTACCTTATCCTTTACCTTTGGAGCTCCCCCTTGACATGAGCCTCCATTCTTCCTCCACTTCTTTTCCCACATCCTCAAATGCGCCAACTTCTTGAACTCTCTCTTCCTTGGGCATTTGGTGTGGTAGTGCCCTATTTCACCACAAGTGAAGCATTTAATGTGCTTCTTCTCCTTCTTTTTCTTGTCACCATCATTCCTACACCTCAAATTAGTATCTAAATTAACTTGAGTGGGTTTAGGATTTACCTCTTTCTTGCCCATAGGACATCTACTCTTGTAGTGTCCCTTTTCATTGCACCCGAAGTATATTATATGGTCTTTTGACTTCACTTCGGTGGAGGTGCTCACTAGGTTGACTTCTTCCAAGATTTCTTCTTCATTCGTCTTGGACTCTTCTTCAACTCTTGAGGATGTAGATGATGCTTCATCTTCCTCATCCACACTTGTGGATGACCTTTCTTCATCCTTCTCCTCCTCGGAAGTTGATCTTGAATTGACTTCCAGTTGCTCCTCCTCTACTTGAGCTACTAAGCCCATCTCCTTGGGCTCTACCTCTTCATGTGTAGGCATGAATTCTTCCCATGGAACCTTCTTTATCTTGCTCCACAAATCGTGGGCGTTCTTATATTCACCTACACGACTCATCATGTCATTAGGCAAGATATCAATCAAAATAGATATTACCTTATCATTTGTCTTTGATCGTGAGGTTTGCTCCTCCGTCCAATGACGCGGTCGGAGTCTCTTTCCTTTCTTGTCCTTTGGGGCTTCGAACGACTCTTTGACCACCATCATGGTGTCCCAATCCGTGTCGAAGAAGACCTCCGTCTTCATCATCCAATAGGTAATGTCCCATAAGCCTCCGCCTTCAAACTTCGGCGGTTCAATCAAGCTGGTCATCTTCTTGTATTTGCTCTTCTCGGCGATTAGTCCGGTGAAGTGCGACCTCAGCTCTGATACCACTTGTTGGGGGATCAGTGGCCGGCTTGAAGGGGGGTTGGATAGATGACACCCCCAAATCGATAGCTTCCTACACTATTGTTAGCTTGCGCAGTGAAAATATAAACAAAACAATCAAGCTAAACTAAAACTAAGACAAGAAATGAAATGCAAACCAATACACGTCCACTTAACGTGGTTCGGAGATTAGAGCTCCTACTCCACGGCTGTCCGTAAGGTGGACTATCCCGATCCTTCGGTGGATTACTCCCCGGCAAACTCCGGCTAGCTCACGTAGCTCCTTGTGGGTGGAGAAACCTCACCACTGTTGGTTGCTACTCGGAAAACCTAGAGGTTCCACTGTACAAAAATTTTGTACAAAGGTCTGAACCTTTTCCTAGCTACCATGTGTTCTTTTAAATTAAATTTTGGATCGCCTGCGGAACTTAACACGTTTGATCCAAAACTTAATCTATTTGTTCTTTTAGGTTTTGACTTGGATCTCCTGCGGAACTTAACACGTTCGACCCAAATCACCTTAAGTTATTAATTCCATTAAATATTAATTTCCATAATTGGTTCCCAGTACTGACGTGGCGAGGCACATGACCTTCTTGGATATGGGAGCAACCACCACCGACTAGACAAAACCTTTTATAGAAATCTAATATTTAATTTCCTAAAATAACTTTAGGTTAACCGAAAAGAACAATCAAATCACAAGGAAAATAAAACAAAAGAACACAACATCGAAAAACATATTCGAAATACTAGAATCGTAAGCCTCTTGTATTTGGTATTATTTCCATAAATAAATAGTATGATGCGGAAAAGGAAAAACTACTAGTTATACCTTCTAGAAAGACCTCTTGATCTTCTACCGTATTCCTCTTCTAACCTCGGACGTTGTGTGGGCAACGATCTTCCGAGATGAGAAACCACCAACCACCTTCTTCTCCTCCTAGCTAGGTTCGGCCACAAAGAAAGAAGCTTCACCAAGGAAGAAAATCAAAACACTAACCAAGCTCCAAGAGATGCTAGCTTCCTCTCCTTCTTCTTCTTCTTCTCCAAGTAGTATCCGGCCACCACAAGAGCTCCAAGGGAAGAGAGAGGTTCGGCCACCACAAGAGGAAGAGAGGGAAAGGATGGCCGGCCACACCAAGGAACAAAAGAGGGAGAGAAATAATAGAGAGTTGTCTCTCATGAAGGCACCCTCACCCCTTCTTTTATATTCCTTGGCCTAGGCAAATTAGGAAATTTAATTACAATAAAATTTCCTTAATTTTCTTGACATGATTTAATTGAGAAAAATAAAATAAAATTTCCCCAATTAAATTCAAGTGGCCGGCCACATCATGAAAAATAAATTGGACAAGTTTCAATCAACAATTAAAACTTCCTAATTTGTTTCCGGAAATTTTAAAATTAAAATTTCTCTTCAAAAATCTCTTCATGGTTGATAAAAAGAAATTTTCATAATTTTAATTTTACAACATGTGAATAATTTTTAAAGAGAAAATAAAATATCTCACCAATCTACAAATAAGGAAAGAGATCTAATCTCTTTCTTTAATTTTTTGTAGATCTTTTACAAGAGAGATAATTTAATTTTAATTCTCTTTAATAAATTATTTCTTCCACATAATAAAAATTAAAATTAAAATTCCTTTTTAATTTAATTTGGCCGGCCCCCACTAGCTTGGGTTCAAGCTAGGGCCGACCACCCAATTTTATACCTAGGCCGGCCACCCAATTTTATACCTAGGCCGGCCCTAGCTTGGTTCCCAAGCTAGCTTGGCCGACCCCCTATTGGTGGGTATAGAAGATGGGTGTAGGTGGGTATAGTACTCTATAAATAAGAGGCTACGATAGGGACCGAGAGGAGGAATTGGTTTTGGTCTCCTGATAAAATTAAGCATCCCGTGTTCGCCCCGAACACACAACTTACTTTTATCAATAATAATTCATTCCACTAGAGAACTATTATTGAACTACCGCACCAATCCCAAATTACATTTTTGGGCTCCTTCTTATTATGAGTGTGTTAGTCTCCCTGTGTTTAAGATATCGAATGTCCACTAATTAAGTGAGTTACTGACAACTCATTTAATTAATATCTTAGTCCAAGAGTAGTACCACTCAACCTTATTATCATGTCGGACTAAGTCCACCTGCAGGGTTTAACATGACAATCCTTATGAGCTCCTCTTGAGGACATTATCAACCTAGTATCTCTAGGACACAGTTTCCTTCTATAATCAACAACACACACTATAAGTGATACTATTTCCCAACTTATCGAGCTTATTAATTTATCGAACTAAATCTCACCCATTGATAAATTAAAGAAATAAATATCAAATATATGTGCTTGTTATTATATTAGGATTAAGAGCACACACTTCCATAATAACCGAGGTCTTTGTTTCTTTATAAAGTCAGTATAAAAGAAACGACCTCAAATGGTCCTACTCAATACACTCTGAGTGTACTAGTGTAATTATATAGTCAAGATAAACTAATACCTAATTACACTACGACCTTCCAATGGTTTGTTCCTTTCCATCATGGTCGTGAGCTACTGTTTATAATTTATAAGGTACTGATAACATGATCTTCTGTGTGTGACACCACACACCATGTCATCTACAATATAAATTAATTGAACAACTACATTTATCATAAATGTAGACATTTGACCAATGTGATTCTTATTTCTAGATAAATGTTTATACCAAAAGCTAGGCTTTTAGTATATACTCCAACAACCACAACCCTCACAAGAACTCCTTTGACGCTAGGGCACAGGTAGACTACTAATAGAGATTAACCACCTCTATTTCGTCAACCTCAACCAAGCTTCCAAGGCTTGGTTATATAGGCCGCGGGTTAGAAAACCCCGCCTACCAGTCGATTGCCAAAATATGCAGTCGACTTCCCTCTGTGGAAATTCGACTGTTACATCCCAATGGCTCAATACCAGTCGACTGCTAAAACTAGCAATCGATTGCTCCACACTGGTTGAGCGAACAGAAGCATTCTGTTCGCTCCTAGTTGACTGCTCCAGTCGACTTCACCAGTTGACTGATGAAACATGCAGTCGAGTGGTACCGAGTACATTCTCTCACAGCACTCGGACCCTCACCCTTATGACTCATTTGACGCTTCCTTCGCAGCCTTGACCTTTTTCCTTCAAGCCTACTTCCTCTTTGGCTCTCGCCCCTCAGATGCATACAAGCCCGCGGCTCATCCCCAATGTCATCCTTCGTGTATGCCTCAAAGTCGCTTCCCTCGACCCTTGTCCTCGCTGCCTTATCCACGATCCCTCATATGCATGCAAGCCCGTGGCTCGTCCCCAATGCCATCCTTCATCAAATCTGAATCCGTCAACCTGAGTCTCATGTGTATCCTGTAGTCCTACACAACTCAAGTACACATATCAAATACAAAGGTGAACCTAACTTAAACCCTTTGCCTAAACACCAAAACACATGGTCCAACGGACCATTGGGATTGCTCCAACATGCTAGACAAGAGAGCTTCCTTCTCTCCTTCTTCTCTTTCAAGCAACCGACCACCAAGAGAAAGAGATGCTTGATGCCGCCGACCTCCAAGAGAGAAAACAAAAGGAGAAGAGAAAAGGATAAGGGTCAGCCACCAAAGGATTGAAAGAGAGGAATAGAAGATGTGTTATCTCATGAGGCACCCCCTCCATCTTTTTTATAATCCTTGGTCTTGGCAAAAAAAGGAAAGTTTTAAACATAATTAAAACTTCCTTATTTTCTTTGCCAATGACTAAAAAGGAAAGTTTTAAAACAAAAAATTACAACTTCCTTTTAATGCTTGTCATGGCTGGCCCTACACATGTGCTCCAAAAGATGAAAGTTTTAAACATAAAATTAAAACTTTCTTATTTGTTTCTGGTAAGAAATTTTTAATAAAAAAATTTCTCTTTTAAATCTCTTGTTGGTTATAAAAGGAAAATTTTATAAATTAAAATCTCTCTTTTAAAAACATGTGGATGGTTACAAAAAAGAAAGTTTTATAAAAAAAATTAAAATATTTCTTTTAACTACAAATAAGGAAAGATATCAAACCTCTCTCTTAATCCTTTGTAGAAAGCTATAAAATGAAAGATTTTAAAATTTAAAAACTCTCTTTTAAAACCATGGCTTCCGCAAAAGGAAATATTTTAAATTTTAAAATACCCTTTTAATTTTTATATGGTCGACCACCTAGCTTGGCTCCATCCTTTGGCTTGGCCGGCCCTAGCTTGGGCTCCAAGCTTGGCTTGGCCGACCACAACAAGATGAGTAAGAAGTTTGGCTTTAAATGGATATAAGGCTTTATAAATAAGAGGCTACAATAGGGACCAAGAGGAGGAATTAGTTTTTGTCTCCCGATGAGCTTGAGCTTCCTGTGTTCGCCCCGAACACTCAACTCAAGTTTATTAATAATAACACATACTACTAAAGAGTTATTATTGCACTACCGCACCAATCCCATATTATAATATGGGCTCCTTCTTATCATAAGTGTGTTAATCTCCCTATGTTTAAGATATCGAATGCCCACTAATTAAATAAGTTACTGACAACTCACTTAATTAATATCTAGCTCCAAGAGTAGTACCACTCAACCTTATTGTCATGTCGGACTAAGTCCACCTACAGGGTTTACTTGATAATCCTTATAAGCTCCTCAAGGGGACATCATCAACCTAGATTACTATGACACAGTTTCATTCTATAATCAACAACACACCATATAAATAATATCACTTCCCAACTTATCGGGCCTATTGATTTAACGAACTAAATCTCACCCTTTGATAAATTAAAGAAATAAATATTAAGTATACGTGCTTGTTATTATATCATGATTAAGAGTACGCACTTCCATAATAACAGAGATTTTATTCTTTTATGTAGTCAGTATAAAAAGAAACTACCTCAAATGGTCCTGCTCAATACACTCATAGTGTACTAGTGTAATTTTATAGTCAAGGTAAATTAATACCAAATTACACTACAACCACTCCAATTGTTTGTCTCATTCCATCTTGGTTGTGAGCTACTATTTATAATTTATAAGGAACTGATAACATGATCTTCTGTGTGGCACCACACACCATGTTATCTACAATATAAATTAAATGGACAACTACACTTAACATAAATGTAGATATTTGACCAATATGATTCTTATTTCAAAATAAATGTTTATACAAAAAGTTAGAATTTTAGTATACACTCTAACAATTTTTACAACTATATGAGATTCTATAAAAGTCGATAAAAATCTATCAACTCCACAAAAGTCTATCATTAAAAAAAAGTCAATGAAAGTCATTCAATCTCTTGATTAAATACACCCCCTTAGTGAGAAAATCCAAGTGAGTCAAAATTAACCGAGCACTTAATGATCGGAAGTCCAACAAGAAGTTGACAAGAAAAAGTCTAAGTGGGTTAAAAGTTGACCGAACACTTGATGATCGAAAATTTAACTAAAAGTTAACAAGAAAAAGTCCAAATGAAAGTTAACAAGAAAAAGTCCAAATGGATTAAGAAGCACTGGACACTTAGGTGTTGTTTGGTTCTCTCTTAGGAATCGGAATGGGAATGAGTATCAGGGGGTGTTTGGTTGATGGGTTTAGGAATGATGGAATGAAATGATAGTAAAAAATGATGTTTGAATTGTGGGTTTGTGAATGACAATTTGGGAATGATATCTAAATTTATGGGTGATCCTGTCCGAGTGATGAGTGGATGGACGCTGGGAACGTGGCGCTCTCCGCTGTCTTCGACCGGCTGAACGAATCTCCGGCGAACCTGCAAGGAAGTCGAGCCGGGAAGGGGTTCCCGGCGACGACCCTCCGATGCTCAAGTCAGGCAAGAGGAAAACGATCAAGTGACTCCAAAGATGAGAGATCGCGTACCTCTAGCGAAGTCTGAGGGCTCTTATATAGAGCTGTGGGGAGGCTTATGCACACCTACCGAGGCGTACACGTGTCCTTTACCATACCTTAGTATGGGCTTACCAGAGGAGCATGCCTGACACCATACTGCTACAGTCCGAGCACCTCTCTGATGGGACAGCAGAACCTTCCGTCGTAGGATTCTGCATATGGCTTGGTCGTCGAACATGCCTGTTGTCAGAAGATGTTCCCCAATGTTCCCTTGTCCTTGTCTCTTTTTTCCTCGAGCCGAGCGTCCATCCACTCGGCAGGCATCGGTCCGACCGGGCGTAGGTATCGGTCTGACTGGGAAGATTTCACTCCATCGCGTGCTCGGCTGAGAGTGTTCCTTCACAGCATTGATGCTTTACACCTCGGCCGAGCGGGCTACCTGCTCGGCCCGGCGACCCTGTTCACCATGAGCGTCGGACACCCGACTCCCCGTCGGGTTGTCTTTGATTCCGCCCGGACCCGTTCGGCCGGTTGACCCGACCCTTCTCCGATCGGATGGACCTCATGTTGACCCTTTTGACTTCTGACCTTCACGTGCCATTGGCTCCCCACAAAGGGGGTCCCCCATCCTTACTGCCGGATCACTTGCCTCCCCTTCAAGTCTAGTCGAAGGAGGCGATTAGTACGGCTGACTGGACTGCCAGTCACGCCGAGCGACGTCTCTGTGAAACTATCCTCCGCTCGAACCCCACGGGGGTAGCTATGACCTTAGTCAACGCCAACATTCCTCGGTTCTCTTTGAAATTTGCGCCAATCTTCGACATTAAGGCCGGGCATGCGCTTTGTGCCTCATGAAGGCGCTCATTAAATGTACTCCAGTGGCCGAATGCCACGTGGCGCTGCTGCCGTCATCGTACGGCGGCGGTGTCGCGGGCGACGAGACCGAGGCGGTTTGAAATGGACGGCCCGATAGAGTCCTTGGTTTTTGCGACCTTCATCCGACGGCTAAGGCCGTTCGGGCCCAACCCTATAAAGCTTTCGCCTTCTTCCTCCGCCGCATTTCTGCTTTCGCGTGCCCAGAAGTTTTCCCTGCCGTTCCTGCTCCGGTGATCCTGCTGCTGCTTCTTCCGGCGACCTCTCGCATTCTTCCTTCGATCTTCGTCTGCTTCCGTAAGGTCCTTCTGCGATCTTGTTTTCATTTCTTGTTTTTCCTCGTGCTTTCTTCTTCTCTTCGCGTTCTCGTCTCCTGGTTACGATTTGGTCCCCTCTCTTAAGCTTTTTGCCCTTTCGTCCATCTCTTGCTCCTTTTCCCGCTCGGCTTATGGCTAGCTCTTCTCAACCTCAAGACCCAGCCCTCGGCCCGTGGTATACCACCATGGAGTCGCGCTTCGATCAGCGCGACGTCGAGATTTTGATGGAAAATTTTGACATCCCCTCTGACTTTGAACTTATCTTACCCTCCCCCTCCACTCGGCCACACAAACCGCCGCGCGGAGCTATCTGTGTTTTCTGCGACCAATTCATAGTCGGTTTGCGATTTCCACTCCATCCCTTTATCGTAGAAGTCTGTAATTTTTTTGGTATTCCACTCGGAAGCTTAGTCCCTAACACCTTCCGCCTTTTATGCGGCGTTGTTGTCTTGTTCAGAATCCACAACATTCCCCTCCAACCGGAGGTCTTCTACTATTTTTATTATCCTAAACAGTCCGAGCTAGGTACTTATATGTTCCAGGCTCGGCCTGGTTTAGTCTTCTTTAATAAACTGCCCTCTTCCAATAAACATTGGAAAGAGTACTATTTCTATCTTCGTCTTCCCGAATGGGCCTCCTTCCGAACCCAGTGGCAGGTCGGACTGCCAACCTCCCCTGAGCTAAAGAGGTTCAAGACCCGACCGGACTATCTTCACGCTGCCAACATGCTAGCCGGTCTGAAGTTCGACATCAACAAATTCTTACCCGAAGGGGTGATGTACACATTTGGTCTGAGTCCGATCCGGACTCCCCTCCCGAGCAGCTTCGGTAAGAATTTTACTTGTGCATTCGCCTTGATTGCTAACTGATTTTCTCCTTTTTCCTTTGCAGCAGACATTGTCATGGAGTCCGTGATGGTCGGGATTTTGAAGAGGAAAGCGGCGGCGCTCGAGGCCGCAGCTGCCAAGGAGATGGAGTTGCGTGGCATTGAGCCGGTCGGCTCACACGAAGGGGAGAGCGAGACCCACGAGGAGTCGGCCACTCAAGCCTCTCCCCGGGATGTGGCAAGAGGTGCCACCCCCAGCAGGGGACCAACAGTTCAGGAGGAAGGCTCCGCTCAGGAGGAAGAGCGCCCTCTCCGACAAAAGAGGCGCCGAACGGAGACACCACTTCGATCGGCCACTTCCGCGGTCCAGCCGTCCGAACGGACCACCGCCGATTCTCGCGGCAAAGCCCCAGCGGTGGAGGCGATCTCGTCCGATCGGACCCCATCCCAACTGGACGCGTCCGCGGACCCCCTCGAGGCCATACCTGTCAGCGCCCTTCCGCCCTCTCCCCGCCGAGTCCAACGCTCGGCTATTTTGTCCCAGTTTTTTGCACCGGCCTCCGATCCTTCCCCAACTTCCGCTCAGACGACTCCCGGTCGGCTCCGTACCATCAGGGTCTCCCTGCATCTCCCCACCGAAGAGTTGATGCCCGAGTCCGATCAGCCAACCGCGCCTGAGCACATGATCACCATGAAGGGGCCCTTAGCCAAGATGTGGGCCGACGCTCGGGCACGTGTCGCGATGATTCCACTCGGCAATCTGGCCAATAGCCATATGCAGCAGGCCACTGGGGTAACTATGTTTTCTTTGGTCTTCTACGTGCTTTCTTCGATCGGCTATTAATGATTTTATTTATGTCAGAGATGGGTAGAGGAGATCGCTATCTCCAATCGTCTGGCCATGGTGGACGAAGAGTTAAAGAGGCTAAGGAGTTCGGGCGGCGCGCCCTCCCAAGGTCCTTCATACGCCGAGCTGCAGAAAGAGCTCAAGAAGACCCAAGATCTGTTGGCGGCTGAGCAAAAGAAAACGGTCTACCAGGCCCAAACTCTAGCCGAACTCGAACGACAAGTCAAATCACTGGACCGAAAAATAAGTCTGGCAACCGATCGGAAGAAAACGGCTATCGCCGATCTAGAGAAGAAAAATGTCGAGGCTCGAGGCCTGGAGCAACAGGTTAAGGAGCTGACGGAGCAGCTGGCCGGCGAGAAGGCGGCCCGATTGGATGAGGTGACGAAGCTTGAGGCTGCCTTGCAAGAACACTAGGCAACAGCCGATGCTTCCCGAGCGGCCCTCAAGGAATACCAGGAGGCTGAGCCAAGTCGGGTCGCCGCCTTGAGGCTAAATTACATCCGTTCGGACGAATTCTGGGAGAAAGTCTGCGAACGGATGTACACTGCCTTTGAGCTTGCTATGACTGCCACAACAACCTACCTGAAGTCCAAGGGTCAGCTTCCCGACTTTGTCCTCATCCCGGCCCAAGACCAAGCGACGCTCCTCAGCACCATCCCAAAGGACCTTTATGATTTCCTGGAATGAAGGCATTTTGTAACCACTCCAATCGGCCTTAACGGCCTCTAATGATATGCTATCCTCTTGCTTGCTTTTTCTTTTGCTAATCAATACGCGTGCTGTCCGCTCGGCTCACCAACTACCATCGTTCACGTTCCTTCACTTCTCCTCGTTATTCGCCTCTCATCCCGCCTCTCTTGTGTTTGAACGGGATTTTTCGCGAAGTATTTTGTATAGCTAGGCCGCTTGGCTGAATATATTTCATCTCGCAAATGGGATTTTTGCTAGGTGTTTACGGGGTACTCTTGGTAACCCGCCCGCTTGCACACTTGGTCAGCCGGACCCGCTTAGTTGAATACATGCATAGCTTTAACTAGAATTACCGCTAAACATCATTACTTCCGGTCGGAGGGTTTATAGTCGCCGGTCCGACTCTCGATATTTAACGTCGGAGCTCGACGATCTTCCGACCGGAGGGTTTATAGTCGCCGGTTCGACTCTCGATATTTAACGTCGGAGCTCAACGGTCTTCCGGCCGGAGGGTTTATAGTCGCTGGTTCGACTCTCGATATTTAACATCGGAGCTCGACGGTCTTCCGGCCGGAGGGTTTATAGTCGCTGGTTCGACTCTCGAAATTTAACGTCGGAGCTCGATAGTCTTCCGGCCGAAGGGTTTATAGTCGCTGGTTCGACTCTCGATATTTAACGTCGGAGCTCGACGGTCTTTCGGCCGGAGGGTTTATAGTCGCCGGTCCGACTCTCGATATTTAACGTCGGAGCTCGACGGTCTTTCGGCCGGAGGGTTTATAGTCGCCGATTCGACTCTCGATATTTAACGTCGGAGCTCGACGGTCTTCCGGCCAGAGGGTTTATAGTCGCCGGTACGACTCTCGATATTTAACGTCGGAGCTCGACGGTCTTCAAGGCTAATTTCAACACGGATGATATACGCCCTGCCGAGCGGCACAGGGTCTTCGTGTAGTCAGCCGTTCGGCGAATAATGCCAAATGCGTTTTATCACTTTGCTTCCTGCATTAAAAGGACATAGGCGACCAAGACATACATAAAATGAATTACATCGGCGCACCTCTCACCCAGCTCGGTACGACTGGAGATGATTTGCGCTCCACAGTCGATCCAGCTGTCGTCCGTCTTTATCCTCCAAATAATAGGCACCTGAGCGGAGCTTTTCGATGACTTTGAAGGGGCCCGCCCAAGGAGCCTCCAGCTTAACAACGTCCCCGATCGGCTTTACTTTCTTCCACACTAGGTCGCCGACCTGGAATGCTCTAGGGATCACGCGCCGATTGTAGTTATGCTTCATTCTCTGCCGGTATGCCATCAGACGGACGGACGCCTTGGCTCGCTCCTCGTCAGATGAAGATCCTCGATCAAGGTTAACTGGTGCGACTTCAAGAGGCGTACTGAATAGGGCCCGATGAAATGGAATCGGGGCAGGCGATGCTTCTCCTTGGATGCCGATCGGCCTCCTGACGCTGACGTCGCTTGTTGCTTTAGTCGCTCGGCTTGCGCCTTCTGTTTCTGTTGATCCACGAGCCTAGCTGCTCTTGCCTCGATTAGAGCATCGAGCTCCTCTTGGGAGAGAATCACGGTGTGAGGTCGTTCAGCTTCGTCCATCTCTTCCGCTCGGATGCAGGTGCGTTCCCACAGACGGCGCCAATTTGATCCTGTCCGAGTGATGAGTGGATGGACGCTGGGAACGTGATGCTCTCCGCTGTCTTCGACTGGCTGAACGAATCTTTGGCGAACCTGCAAGGAAGTCGAGCCGGGAAGGGGTTCCCGGCGACGACCCTCCGACGCTCAAGTCAGGCAAGAGGAAAACGATGAAGTGGCTCCAAAGATGAGAGATCGCGTACCTCCAGCGAAGTCTGAGGGCTCTTATATAGAGCTGTGGGGAGGCTTATGCACACCTACCGAGGCGTACATGTGTCCTTTACCATACCTTTGTATGGGCTTACCAGAGGAGCATGCCTGACACCATACTGCTACAGTCCGAGCACCTCTCTGATGGGACAACAGAACCTTCCGTCGTAGGATTCTGCGTATGGCTTGGTCGTCGAACATGCCTGTTGTCAGAAGATGTTCCCCAATGTTCCCTTGTCCTTGTCTCTTTTTTCCCCGAGCCGAGCGTCCATCCGCTCGGCAGGCATCGGTCCGACCGGGAAGATTTCACTCCATCGCGTGCTCGGCTAAGAGTGTTCCTTCACAGCATTGATGCTTCACGCCTCGGCCGAGCGGGCTACCCGCTCGGCCCGGCGACCCTCTTCACCATGAGCGTCGGAAACCCGACTCCCCGTCAGTTTGTCTTTGATTCCGCCCGGACCCGTTCGGCCGGTTGACCCGACCCTTCTCCGATCGGATGGACCTCATGCTGACCCTTTTGACTTCTGACCTTCACGTGTCATTGGCTCCCCACAAAGGGGGTCCCTCGTCCTTACTGCCGGATCAATGGGAATCAACCAAACCCATATAATTAGGTGGGTTTCATTTACATTCTCATTACACATTACTATCAACCTCATACCCATAGTCATACTCATCATTTAACCAAACACCACCTCATAGTATTGTGGAATGGGAATGAGTATGAGCTTGGGTATCATTTTTAAAAATAATGTATGATTAGTTGAAAATTTTCAGTAGGAATGAACCTAAATTTTCTTTTTTACCCTTAGAGGAAAATAAGAGAAAAAATTAGATGGAAGATAAAGTTGAATGTGAGAGAAACATGTGATGAGAGAGAATGATGAGAGAGAAAGTGTGATGATAGAGAAAATGTGATGGGAAAAATGAAAATAGGAAAAGTGTGATGAGAGAAAATGAGGAGAGAGAGTGTGATAAGAGAGATTGAGAAGAGAAAAAGTATGATGAGAGAGAAAGTATGTTGAGAGAGAAAGAGTGATGTGAAAAATAAAGAGAGAGAAAGTGTGATGAGAGAAAATGGGAGATTGAGAAGAGAAAGTATGATGATAAAATATAATGAGAGAGAAAGTGTGATGGGAAAAAATGAAGAGAGGGAAAGTAGGATGAGAGAAAATGAGGAGAGAGAGTGTGTGATGGAAGAGAATGAAGAGTGAGAAAGTATGATGAGAGAAAATATGGAGAGAGTATGGTAAGAGAGAAAGTATGATGAGAGAGAAAGTATGATGAAAAAATGAGGAGAGAATGAAGAGAAAGAAAATAATGAGAGAGTGTGTATGATGAGAGAGAATACGAAGAGAAAATGGTAAAGAATGTGTGATGAGAGAGAATGAGGAGAGAGTGTGTGATGGAAGAAAATGAAGAGAGAGAAAGTGTGATGAGATAAAATATAGAGAAAGTATGGTAAGAGAGATTGACGAGAGAGAAAGAATGATGAGAAAATAAGGAGAGAATGAAGAGAGAGAAAATAATGAGAGAGTGTGTGTGATGAGAGAAAATACAGAGAGAAAATAATAGAGAATGTGTGATGAGAGAAAATGAGGAGAAAGAAAATGTTGAGAGAGAAAATGTGATGATAGAATGAGGAGAGAGAAAGTATGCTGAGAGCAAACAAGGAGAGAGAGTGAAATTAAAGAAAAATTGAACCAATATACTAAAGGTATTTTTGTCCAAAACTTAATTTTTATTCTCATTCTATCGAAATCCAAGGGAGGAAGTGAGTTTCATCCATACCTAAATTTTTTTGTTTCATTCCAAAATCTTGATTCAATTTCCATCAACCAAATATAAAGTTTGGGAATGAATTCATTCCCTCATTCCTAAACCTCTAAACCTCTAAACCAAACGTCACCTTAGTAAAAAAGCTATGATAAAATAAGTTTTTCCTCCAAATTAAATTAAAAAAAAAAACGAAACGACCTAATGATCCTTGGCTAATACATATATTACAGTGACAATGTCAAAACTTGAAATGTCAACTCGTAGACTTTTTACGGTTGCCTGACGTCCCTGGATTACTAACCGATAGTTTAGACGGCAATGAAACAGCACATGTAGCCAGAACATCGTGAAGAGGCGTTTTTTTTTCCCTTTTGTTTTGATGATTTTCCATCTAAAAAATCGTGCTCCAAAGAAATTTCAATAACCTAAGGGTTTAAGAGTTCGAGTAATTATTAAAGTGGCCAATTCAACTAGCCCCATATGCATTAGGTCGGCTCGACTTGATTTAAGTTGTGTTTGGTCCAACTCAAACACAGACTCATGGCTTAGAGATTGATTTCGGTCCGATTTTGGCATAATTTGGGCTTGAACTCGGCCACTATTATTAATTAAAATATTTGATTTTAAAGATAATATCTGATAAGAATATTAATTTTGGTTTTTATATGAAAGTGAAAAAAAAAAACTAAAATAAAAAAGGTCATGTAAAAAATGACACGAAAGTCTTTCTCTTATCTCAATTTGCAACAGTGTCGATCTCTCTTCATCCCCTTAAAATATCTAATTATCTCACTTTGTTGATAGCTTTCAAATCTTACTCTTATTTATTTTGAGTAATCCCCTTACGAAACCATCTAATTGGGAAGAGACACGTCGTTAATAGAAATAAACTTCAATACGCTATTAAATTTATTGATTCTTTCAATAATTTTGTTTCTTAGTCCACTAAGTAGATTGGCATAGATATTTTAATTTTTTAATTTTTAGTTGACCTTGTATATTGAATTTAAGCCGATTAATTTTAGAATGATCCGTCTTATTGTTAATGTCCTCGGGTAGATGATGGACATATAATATTTTTGACGTAATAATCATGATGATCTATGATTTATTTTATCATATACTTAACAATTATGTATCTATATTTACTTTTCTATATTTATGAGTAGTTCGGATCCTCTGTCCTGAATCTTTTCTGTCCCCATGTCCCATTACCGATCAGACGGTTCATATTACATCTCAAGGCATCATGACATCTTTAAGATGTGTGCAGTATCCTTGTGATGTGTAAGGCATCCTTGAGATGTAATCTGGACCGTCCGATCGGTAGTGAGACATGGGGACAGAGAAAATTTGGGACAGAGGATCCGGACTAATTTATGAGACCAACACTAAAAAAAAATTATTAAGATATCGGATATATATTTTTCAAATAAGCTCAAAATCATTAAAAAAAAAATTAAATCAAACTTAAACAATTATTTCAAAATTTAATTTATTTTAAACGATTATCAAATAAATCTACATCCTTATTCAAAATGAGTGGATAATAACAAAGTTTATCACAAGCAAACCACCATCCATGGTTGGCGGTAGTTGTTTGGTACTAAGGATTTTCCAATGTAGCTCCACATCGCCATCGTCATTGATGAGTAGATAAACAATCAAGATAGAGAGGACATGATTCATGCTGTGCTAGAGTTGGATCGACACTCAAACGATCGATCGCGACTGATCAAGTCCAATCGCACTCTGAGCCTTTGTGGTTGAATCTCGACAAGAACGTGAACGTTGCATCGTCGTTATCACTCTCGCATCTGTCAAATTTTGTCGGTATGCAACTCGATCTCCTCCATCTTACTCCTTCCACGTCGCAACTTCAATATCTTAATCAAGTGGCAAAGCTGCCTCCGTCAATCTGTTTCTAAACCAACACCAAAAAAGTAAACCATAAATAATTACTAATTGCAAGTGGCCAGTACGAGGGAGGCATTTCAATATCTTAATCAAGCAAGTTCTTTTCTTTGGCAATTTATCGTTACAATTTTCTTCCTTCTTTTTGTGTGTATTTAGGAAAGAAATGTTTTCGCAGTAATGAAAGAAGGCTCGGAGACCAAGTTGGGTGAGGACTACAAGGTTAGGGTTGGCGCCTAAACCATAAACAATCAGATAGAGTTGTCTCCATCGGATTTATCGTCGCCTTTGAAATTGACAAAAAAAAAAAAAAAAATCAATTTTTTTTTCTTTGCAAAAATTTACCTTTTACTCGATGCCATCAGTTCTTCGGCCCAGTCGTTTTGCTATAAAAGAATTCCAATTTGGTCTGGCTTCTGGCTATCGTCGCCTCAGGCTCGTTGAATTTGGAGTTTTTAGGGTGGATCGGCACATATCGACGGAGGCGAGAAGATGGAGGGAGGAGCCTTCGACGGCGCCAGGGCGGCCGAACTGACCGCGGAGCTCAGGAGGAGCTTTGACTCCGGGAGGACGCGGAGCTACGAGTGGAGAGCCGCGCAGCTGAAGGGCATAGCGAGGATGATTGAGGAAAAGGAGGCGGATATCATGGCGGCCCTCCACGACGATCTCGCCAAGCCCCAGATGGAGTCCTTCCTACATGAGGTCCCCCAAATCTTTATCTGTCTCCGTTACTATGACCCCTTTTGTTGGACAGATCGCTGTAAAGTTGGGGCATTCGATGTCGATCGTGCTTTTCTTGCAGGACTTAATTGTGATGTCGTGTGATTCTTTTTCCTGTGCTAGGAATTACTACAGCGACCAAACCTAAACTTTTCCTGCGAATAGCATTAAATGCTTGAACTTGTGAAATTGGCCCAGCGGCTTGCTGTACAATCTAGTAGGGTCTCTTTGATATGATTAGGAAAAGGGCTCCTTTGATTTCTGTGAAGAAGTGCGGCTGAGAATTTATTGTACTAGTCTTTTGATGTTCTTGATTTTGGAGATTCAAAATTTTGGTTATTATCACTAATGTCATCTATAATGACTGTTCAAGAAGTAATCTAGGTCAAAATCTTGCAGATGCAAGGGTTTAATTCTGATTAAGTGCCAATTTCATGTGTAGTTCTTGTAATGGTATTTAATAGTAATAGGAGATGATAGTATATACATAATAGCCAGAATATCAACTCAAGAGTTCTTTCTTATATTATTATAGAGCCAAAAGATGATTAGAGATTCTTGTAGATGGAAGAGTTTGGTCCTGATTAACTCTGCAGGATATGAACTCTAGATTTTTCTTGCATGTGTAATCCTTGTAGTGCTAACTTATAGTAACAGGGGATGATAATATACTAAATTTATCATTGCCCAGGATATCAACTCAGCAACCTTCTTGTATTGAGCGGAAGATGATTAGAGTTAGAGTTCTTAGTGAGAAAAGAAAATTTTGCACAGCACATGGCAATGATAATTCTGTTTATCTCTCCATGCCAGACATGTTCCTATATGAAGATTTTGGAAAGGCTAGTTTCTGTACTGAATATGCTGGAAAGAATGCTCTTTGCGGTTCTTCCATTGGTGGCAATATATTGTTAACTTGTAGTCTGAGAATAATTAAGATCTTGCATCATTTACCTTAAGCTGTTGTAGTGTCAGTCCTCCAAAGGTATATTTATATCCTCCAATGTATTGGGGTAATTTGATTATCTTTATTCCACGTTTCCTTTCTGCTTGCCAGTTATCTCAAAAAAAAAGTTGTTATGCATGACTGTTGTTGATGATGCAGATTTCACTGGCAAAAGCATCATGTACATTTGCCCTAAAAGAATTGAAACGCTGGATGAAACCTGAAAAGGTATCCTTAATGCCCAAAATACTAAATTATAATTGTATGTTATTTCCTAAAATTAGCCTTTTAATATCCAGGTATCTAATTTTTGTTCAGGTACCAGCATCCATTACCACTTTTCCATCATCAGCTGTAATTCTTCCAGAGCCCTTAGGCATTGCATTGATCATTTCAGCTTGGAACTATCCATTCTGTAAGTGGAGCTTTACTGTTAAATAGATATTTGTGAGAACAAATTGGCTTGTTAGTTGCAGGATAACTAGTTTCTTTATTCTTATGGTTAAATTATAATTATAGTTTATTCCTAAGGACTGAGAATATCTAATTTTTTTTTGTAGAACTATGTTAAAGTTTTCTTAATATGTTCTGCTAGTTGCTGCTCTTATGGTGATTGAGATCCATTGCAATCCAACAGAATAATGACTAATAGTTCTTTTTTTTATTCATTCCTTGGTTTCATTTTGTTTCCTATTTAGCTGATCTTCCTTTGGAAATAATCCACTAGCAAAATGCACTATGAAATTCCTTCTTGTCTACTTGTTTGATAGAAAAATCATTGTTAATTTTCATATTGGGAATATGAAAAAAAGATGAGCATGTTCCCGACGGTAAATATATACAAATGCTTCTGGTGATTTGACACTCTTTGTAAGATCTCACCTTTTTGTACCTTAAATAATGGGCCTTACTATACACGACAATGGATAACTTTTAATATATTGCTGAATACTACTCTGGCATGTGAAAGAAAACAATAATTTAATGTGTTTAGTGCGTTGAATAAGTAGCAAATTCATAGGGAATTGGTGCCAAGAAATTTTTTCTATTAGCTCGTCATTGAAGAAATTTGTAGTCCTGAGATGCAGTATCACTATAACATGGCAATTATATCTATAATTATCTAATAATGAAAATTTTCAACAGTGATAATTGTTTATATCCTCCGATAAAATATATCTAAGTCTCTTCTACACTACAGACACATAATAAGGAACAAGAGCACAATAACTTATGTAGATTGCACCAAATGATTGAATTTTGTCTTGCTTGGTTTCATTGTATGTAAGGACCTTTTCTGAGCACATCAAACTTCAGACACATAATAAGGAACAAGAGCACAATAACTTATGTAGATTGCACCAAATGATTGAATTTTGTCTTGCTTGGTTTCATCGTATGTAAGGACCTTTTCTGAGCACATCAAACGAAGTTTATCTGTCATACTTGCAGTCATTTCTTGCACAGATGTACAAGTGCAATTCAATCAATGATTTTACTGTTTTTCTGTTGATATATATCTTGAGGGAAATACTTGATATCCTATATACATAACCAGCTTACATATCATAAAAAGTCTAGAATTTTACTTTCTCAAGGCAAGTAACTCATAAGATATTGTCATCATTTAACAACTTTGGGTCTTTAATAGTGCCTTGGACCGAGTTCTAAGAATGCTATTATACTCTCGTAAGGACGTTGGGACTAACATGTCCACTATAATAGTGTTTCTTTTTTATTGGGGTTCGAAGTGTCTCTTATAATTGCTTTTGTTAGAAGTAGTTATTCACCATTAGAGCATTGCTTCTGTGTAGTTAACTTGACACATGTTGGTCCTACATTGATGGGAAAATGGAATTATGTGTCAGAATTCCGTTGTTAGTTCTCCAATTTTCTCTTTTAGATCTTCTACATAGTAAGAGCAATAACAGTTTGTTTTTTCTCTTCTTACAGTGCTGTCTATTGACCCAGTGATTGGAGCCATAGCAGCAGGCAATGCTGTTGCTCTGAAACCATCAGAAGTTTCCCCGGCCACATCATCTCTTTTTGCAAAGGTTTTACCAACGTATGTCGATAATTCTTGCATAAAAGTCGTCGAGGGTTCCATCAGTGAAACAACAGTACTTCTTGAGCAAAAGTGGGATAAAATATTTTATACAGGTTTTGACTTGTTATGACATACTCTCTATCAGTTATCTTTCAAACAATTTACTATGTGCACTCGTTACAACCACCTAATTGATACTTTATTTCTTAAAATTGTTGAAGTAGATGTCATTTTTGACATCAAAGAGTTGACTCATGTAGTTTGACTGAATATGCTTCACAATCACAGGTAGCAAAAACGTGGGACGCATTGTGATGGTGGCTGCTGCAAAGCATCTAACACCAGTAACCTTGGAGCTTGGAGGGAAATCTCCCGTTATTGTGGATTCAAACGTCAACATTAAAGTACTTATGCTTTATTTTCTTCATAAAACATTTGTAACAGTAAATTTTCTCCAAACCAATCTAGATTTTCTTCCTTATCTATTCAAACTTCGATAACCATTTTTTAATCATTCAGGTCACAGCAAAGAGAATCGCAGTGGGCAAGTGGGGATCTAACAATGGACAAGCTTGTATTGCTCCAGATTATATTCTGACAACAAAAGCATTTGCAAAAACACTGGTAAATTCTTCAGGGAAGAAATGTATCGGTAGCTTGTATTTGTCTCTCCTGATCTTTTAAATTCTATGTTTGATAACAGGTAGATGCTCTAAAGATAACTTTGGATAAATTCTACGGGAAGGATCCATTGGAATCAGCAGATTTGTCTCGCGTTGTCAATGATAAGCATTTCTCACGCTTGACAAATCTTTTAAATGACCAAAATGTTTCTGGCACAATAATCTATGGAGGTCAATGGGATGAAAAACGCCTGTATGAAATCAAAATTGTATTATTTTAATACCACAACTAGATAGAATTTTTACCTCTTAACTCCCTCATATTTCCTCGCAGGAAGATTGCTCCTACCCTCTTGTTAGATGTTCCACATGATACAATGATGATGGATGAAGAAATATTTGGTCCTTTGCTTCCAATTATCACTGTAAGAGGCCCTGTATACTTTAACGATCTTATATACTTCAATGATTCTTTCTCACTTTTGTTGGAAATCCAGTAGATATAATACAGCAACGATAACAAGTCACAAATCCCAACTGTTCAGGGTTGTTGTTTCATAGATAGTTTCTGATAACCATTATGTTCTTCTTTACACAGTTTGAGAAAATAGAACAGTGTTTTGATTTTATCCAATCAAAGGAAAAGCCTCTTGCAGCCTATCTTTTCACGAAAGACAAGAAGTTAGAAGAGAAATTTGTCCAAACTGTATCTGCAGGTGGCATTCTCATCAATGACACCGGCCTACATGTAAGTTCTCATATATTGCCATTAAATTCATATTCTATGCACCTCTGTTTCTTCAATTTACTGCTATGGTTAGCATAAGATTGACTAATTAGCAAACTGAATTAGTAGAAAATGCGTTGCAGTTCTCACTGAAATCGAAATGTGTTTCCATTCGTGCAGTTTGCGAATCCGCATTTGCCATTCGGTGGTGTAGGCGAGAGTGGCATAGGCGCTTACCATGGAAAATTTTCATTTGACACATTTAGTCACAAAAAGGCTGTGTTGTCTCGTAGCTTTGCTGGGGAAGCCTCTGCTAGATACCCTCCATACACACAACAGAAGCAGAAGATTCTGAGGGGACTGATCAATGGTAGCTTCATAGCTCTTCTTCTCGCTTTAATTGGATGGCCAAGAGATTAGGATTTTGGTTGCACAATGTCTCATACTTTGTTTGAGATTGGATTAGGAATTGGGACGATATGTAAAGCCACCGGTGTGATACTTTAATAAGAAGACGAGACATTTGAACTTTGTATATCCAAGTGGATCGAATTTTCTTTCTAGTAGGTTGTGATTTAAGAACTGCATGAGATTTCTATAAATAAGCTACTGGATGAATTGATGACCGAGAACTATTTGTTTTTTTTTAAATAAAAATAAAAATAAAAATGTAGAAAATACGATCGGCAGGGTTTTAACTGTTAAAATATAATTTATTTTTTAAATTTTAATTTTTAGAAAATGTAAATGTCCAACTTTACCTTTTTTTTTATAGAATATTAAAATAATAGTAGTAGTTATCATAAAATCTAACGAGAATTATATTTATTTTTATCCTTATATATAAAAGTATTTTTATTAAAAAAAATTATAAATTTACTCCTCTAATGTTTTATTTTTATTTAAACTAGAATTTTTAATTTTTTTCTATAATTTTTAATTTTTATTTCAGTTTATATTTTTTTAACATAGAAATACACTTCCATCTCCTTGATAATATATAATAAAAGTAATTATATTTTAGTAACACATTTATTTAATGGTACCAACGACTATTTAATGATAGAATAATTATTTTATCTAATTAATATAATTTATTGTGTTAATAATTGATAATTGTATTAATATTATTTTATTTTACGAATATTTTTATTATACTAAATTAATTAGATTTTTTTTTTATTACAAGCATAGACAAAGTGAGAACCTCATTTTGCAAAACAAAGTTATAGCTGTTGACAAAAACAGTAGTCCAGGAAAATTTCAGCAGAATGAAAAGAAAAAAAAATTAAAAATCTGCGTGTTTCCTTCTTCTACGATAGACATCTAATCTGACCATTCCGCCCTATATATGGATACTTGGCTGCTTCAATTATGCTTCCAACGTGATGCCCTGAACAATTATTTCAAGCACTAACAAGGTCAGATATCAGAAGTAAAACTGATATTTTTCTCGTTATCCTTCCAAAGATTCGAGATAATAAAGCTAAGGTCCAGTGGCTAACCTCTGGAGGATCAAATTTGGCACCTAGGTTGCTGAGCTTGGCGTGAGCTTCAGCATAATCTTTGAAAAATGCGCCTTGATCTCTTGCATATTTCTCAGCAAATATCTGAAAGTATCAGTTAGTTTCTAAGATAATGCACCATGTCATCCTATGTCATTCAGATGAAAGAACGTATTTTTCTCGTTTACCTTGAAGTGTGGATCTTCAAACAGAGTGGCATCGGTGGGCAAAACTAGTAGATTATCGTCTAATCGCTCTTTGATATCCTAAATTGTTACAGACAAATGAGGTTTATTTTCCAGAAAAAAGCAGTGACAAGAGGATAAAGGGAAAAGATGGAAAAGCACCTTGAAGTAGCTATTATCAAATTTTAACCATTGTACTGTCCACGACTGTCCACCAGGGCTTCCAGGACCATCTTTCTGTCAAGGGAAGTTGAGGTAGAGGAAATAACGTTAATCGATTTTCTATGAGCTGCTCTGGTACATCTTATATACTCCAGCAAAACATGACAAATAAAACAGTTTATTTGGACATGTTACCATACTACTTCCTACCGCTCCCTCTCAACCAGGACCGTAAACGTCAATCATGTGGAATGCCGACTTCGAAACTCAAAATAGGAAAACATGCTAGTACAAGTGGTTTAGTGAAGAAACAGTGATATGTTGAAGTTTTCTTAGTCATTGCAATAATAACTCACGACAATCAACTACAATATACTTCGTTCACTCAACTGGATTGTTCACTACGTCTATAGTAGTATGTTGCAGTGCATGTCATAATGGTTGTATGGCAGAATCCAAACTGCTTCAAGAATGAATGCAGCTCCATATCATCTCACCGAGTTGCATAGACCATGGCTCTATACTCTGTTCGACACTAGAATGGGCAACGATGTTGTTTTAACTCCAACAACAAAGACATTTTATTTAGCTATTGTGAGAAATAAGCTTCCCAACTATCTTGCATCACTACAAAAAAGGATCGTCAAATAATCCCACGATTTCAGGCCAAGAAGAATCAGCATTACACTTGTACCAACTACCAAGTCTATTTCTTCAATAATCCAATGCATATTTCCTCTGAGGTAAAACCCTTGGAACTGCATCCTATTAATCCAGTCTCTGCATAGAAAACCTCCATTTCCCTATTTATTTACATCTTTTTGCCAAACTAAAATTTCAGATAAGATCCAGAACATCAAGTTGGATAAGATTTACAATTGAGAATTTTAATTAGATTCAAACCAGAGAAGGTCAATGAAATTTTTCTGTCTGCACTTAAAGCTAGGCATAAGCCTGAAAGGACAGAACTTTATAGGCTGGTGCAAGGGTATATGTTCACTAATTAACACTGCATGTGTTAACGTGCTAGCTGATTTTCTATTAGTTTGCAAATTCAATTAGATTTTGTTGGTGTTATTGGATTTAGACAACTCAAAATTAAAAATAATAATCCACTTTTTATATTTGGTTTCTGTTAGAAACCTTTTTAAAAACAAAACTTATAACGGCTCATCTCTTGAGAACCCAATTGATGGGTGCCTACTCGTTTAAAAGAGAAGCATGTCATTTGATACTTAGTGGAAGTTGACCATTGTACATATATAAAATATTCTTCCAATTCAAGGAAGGTTAGAGCACAATAGAATATACGAGAGACAAATATGAGTATCTCTAAAATATATATGAATATCTCTCTAGAGGTATCCAACAAAGAAAACATAGATGAACGAGAACTCACTTGACATTTTTTTCCCAAACCTAACAAATTGAATCTCCAATTCAAATTACAATTTCTGGAGATGAACAATTTGAGCCCTAAGCTAAAGTTGATACATGAGATAAGGCTTCATGATCACGTGTTACTAGAATATCCATTTAAGGTCCTTTAGACATCAAGTGGGATGATATAACAAAAATTCAATAGATTTAAATATAAGATTGACCTAAATAATAATAATTGTTTAGAAGATGAGAGACACATACTGTATATTTTGTTTCTGGTTTTCCCCAGCCACTGCGATCAGGTCTGGCTCTACCTAGAGTGTGTGCACCAGAAAGTGCAACAATTTCCTGCATTCAGGTAATCCATGTTCTAAAGAACTCTCAAATGCAGTAGTCTTTGAGGAAAATAAAGCAAAAATTAATGAATAGACCTTATCAGTAAACCCCATTCTATAGAAGACATCCCTCAAATGACCAGCTGGTGAAGGTGGGCCAGCAGCTAAATAGCAACAATAAAAAGATACTAAGGAATCAACATGTAAGCAATAATCCCAACCATGAATATGAGATTATCAACATTAGCATTTCCAATTGTGAAGTATGGGGTGCTATACTTCCTCGTGGACATGTAAATATGACCACCATAGTGGCATGCTGTCATTTGATAAATTGTTTGTAAGATGCAAACTCCATTCACAAGCATATCATGTTCACAAATTAGGAAAGAAAAAATTTGCTACTTTGGGAAGTTTTAACACCGTTTATGAGGAACTAACTCAAAAAAATGCATATAAATTGATACCTGCATCTTACAGAATAAAACTTTTCATAACCATGGAGACAACTCTAAATTATAGTAACATATTCCATGAAAATAATTAAAAATTATCTTTTTGTTATCTATCATTTCATTCTGTCAAACGTGAGATGTGATTTCACATAAACCATCTAAGTCAAATAGCTTAAACCAAAGCTATCCATTTGTTGCTTTACCTAAGGAAAGGAGAATGAAAGAATAAAAGGTAAAGTTTCGCACCAGCACCAAGAGCCCTTTTAATGGGTTATGGGTGGCATCTGCGACTCTAACCAATTTGGACAATATGAGATCAGATGGAAAAGAGCTATGTCAATCAGAGCTCAACTATGTCCAAGGAGAGGGGAAGTGCTGCAACCAGGAACAACCTCACTCTTTCGTAGTTAAGGAAAACATAGCATGGCATCAATCAGAGGGCTTGAATCTCAAGGGCCAATAAAAGGAAAATTCCAGCCACTTGGGGGATCTTGGGCTGTGTGTCAGGCAACAAAATTATTCCAACTCGAACATTCTTTAGCCCCCGCTTCTGTAACTTTCTCAACCTTTTCCCTACTTCAACCCATAAACCCTTGGAACTTCAACCCAGAGTTTCACCACAACTCATCCCCTTACCTATCCACTAGTCATAAGTATTAGATTCAACATGATTTTGGCTGAACCACTGGCGGTTTGGACAGGATGAACCCATCAAATTTGCACCCAGCGCCCCACCTACCTCTGTCGAACTGAATCCAGTTCAAGCAAAAACAACTTGACATAGCCACAAGTCAACTAAACCAATCAAGGTTAGAGCTCAAATACCAATATAGAAGACTTTTATAATTATTGTGACTTTACCACAACAATAAGAAAATAACATGTAATATCTTTCCAATTAGCATTGGCCAGTTTGTATACCAATAATTGGTCAGACTAGTACATACAAGGTATGCTGCTTGGTACAGAATGAACCTTAATCCATGAAACAAATATCGACCAGTATATATGCACAAATTAAAAAATAATAAAAACAAACTGTACATAATCCATTAGTGCTGGTATCCATTGAGAGAATAGCAAACATTCTATTAGCATGGTAGAGGCAACATAACTTTCATTTGCATACTGAAATAAATAAACTAAAGAGTGTTTTAGGAAAAAATTGTATTAACTTTATATCATGCATTTTTTCCCTGCTAGAGTACCATAAATAGGAAGCTTCAGAACCAATTATTCTAAAAGAGTCAACAAAGTTAGCCGGCAATTTACCAAATGACACACCTAAGTTTCTGAATTGACCAAAAGGCACATGCTATTTTTGTATTTACCAAAAGGCGCACCTTTTCAATTGCACTTCCTGACAAATCTAAATTTTTCAGCCGTTTTTTTCCTCTACCATTTCTCTCTCTCTCTTCTCTTCTCTGCATGCAACTTCCCGCTTAGTTTTCCACTCCTCTCTTCTCTTTCTTCCCTTTTTTGCATGCATGCATAACGTATGGATAACATTTTATAAGGTTTAATTGACTTTTTATAATATTTATTACATTTGGAGAAGCAGAAATAAACAATGGATAACATATTTGAACTTCTTGCAACCCCAGAAATTTATAGGAACTGAAATGGATGCAATCGAAACTCTCTAGATCCATAAGTGGATTTCAGTCAAAACTCATTGATGGACCTAGAGATCTCAAATTATATCCATTTTAGTTCCTGTGAATTTCTGAGGTTGCAAGAAGTTCAAATATGTTATTTATTGTTTATTTCGACTTCTCGGATGTGTTAAATGTAATAAGAAAAGTAAAAAATTCCCACGTTAGGCCTGATATGGAATGATATCGAGCCCAACATGGGCCTAATATGGAATGATATCAGACCCTACGTGGGCCTGATATGGAATGATATCAAGTCCAACATGGAGATTTTCGGTGATTCTTCCTTATTACATTTTAACACCTCCGAAAAGCTGAAATAAATATGGATAACATATTTGAACTCCTTGCAACCCCAAAAATCCACATGAATTGAAATGGGTGCAATCAGAGTTCTCTAGGTCCATCAATGGGTTTTGACCAAAACTCACTGATGGGCCTAAAGAGCTTCGATTGCACTCATTTCAGTTCCTATGGATTTCTGGGGCTGCAAGGAGTTAAAAATTGTATCCATTATTTATTTTGGCTTTTTGGAGGTATTAAAATGTAATAAGAATCGCCAAAAATCTCCACGTTGGGCCTGATATGAACTTAGAGAGCTCCGATTGCACCCATTTAAATTCTTGTAGATTTCTAGGGTTGCAAGAAGTGCAAATATACTATCCATTATTCATTTCGGCTTCTCTGTTAAAATGTAATAAGAAAGAATCATAAAAAATATTCACGTTGAACTTGTTATGGAATCATATCAGGCCCACGTTGGACCTGATATGGAATAATATCAGGCCCAACGTGACTCATTTCAGTTCCTATGCAATGTTTCATGTTAATTTTTGCTTTCAAATTGGTGCAGGGATGAGGCAAGTGATGGAGAGTTGCAGAAGAACTTTGATTGAATTCTTAGTTTGATCCAGGTAGCAATTAATAGCACGGAGCTCTCTGATCGTTTCTTCTTCCTCTTCTTTAATTTTCTTCCATTTTGCAAAGAATATGATTAGGAAATATACAGATTTTGTCATCCCAAGCCAGAAATTGGTTCCAACTTAATTATACAGAATTATGAGATTTTGTAAACAAATTCCAACATTGTTAATGATGAATTAAAGTTCGAGTTATTGTTAATTCATCCACTCACTGTTCATTGTGTAGATAAATTCATAGTTGTTTTTGGTTTTTTTTGTTTCATAAACAACTAGTTTTGGGGATCTTTAGCATAAATTCTTGATCCTCATAAATATTTACTTTGGTATGGTAGAATTATTATTCTATTATTAAATCAATGAAGAAAAATGTCAACTCCATTTTTAAATAATTTTTTTGGATATAATTCTTTAATTCATTGTCAACTCAGTCATTGGACCAAATTTTACTATATTAAAAATAGTGTTTCTTTTCTGAAATATTATTAATAGTTTGTTTTTAGAAAATATCATTAATAATTTAGTACCAAATTTTAATAGATAATCATTTAATATTTTATTTAATTAAAACTGTTAATGAGTTAAAACAATAGTTCTGCCACTACTTGATAACAATACTTATTAAAAAAATATTGTTGACAAATCGAATTACAATAAATAATAGCTATTAATACTTTTCATTCCAATTAATTAATACATTAATGCTTAATGCATTTAAATATGATTAGTAATTTCATTTAATTTAGTCTTCATTAATTAAAATTGCACCCCACTTAATTAATTTACTCTCTTTTGTTGGTTGGTCTAGAGCTCCAATCAAGCATCAATGCAGTTGTGTGTGAATGTTCCAACTTCAACGTCAATATGTTCAATAAACACACCGAACTCAAGTACCACACTGATTGAGATTTAAACTAGCAAAAATATCGCCATGAAGCAGACTCATGAGATGGAAGCTTCTCTAAGTTATTAAATGAAGATTAAATACATCACAGTTAATGGAAGAATATATTTTTTATTTTCTTGAAAGGAAATCGATCCGTGGGCCTGATATGTATCATATCAGGTCCAACATAGAGATTTTTGACGATTCTTCCTTATTACATTTTAACACGTCCAAGAAGCCGAAATAAACAATGGATAATATATTTGAACTCCTTGCAACCTTAAAAATCCACAGGAACTGAAATGAGTGCAATCGGAGCTTCATTGCAAGGAGTTCAAATATGTTGTCCATTATTTATTTTGACTTCTCAAGATGTTAAAATGTAATAAGGAAGAATCATCAAAAATCTCACGTTAAGCCTGATAATATTATTCTATATCAGGCTCACGTTGGGCCTGAAATTTTTGCCTCATACATCCGATGTATCTGTTAATTTCATAAAACTCTTAATTCTATAGGCCTTTTGCTCCAAAGGAGAAGAAGAAGCTTCTCTCTCATTCTATTTAGATCAGCACAGGAACAACCAAGAAGGTTTGTGACAAGAGACATTAAGATAAATGCACTCAGTTGGCCTCAGATGTGTGTGATCCTGCTCATCAAAAGCATCTCCTTCAGACCTCAGCAATGCCACAATCAATTGAAATAGTAGAACACCTATACATATTCCTGATGCAAGCTTATCTCATACTTCTAAAAAGTTGATTTCATCTCTTGGTATTAAATTATTTGAAGAGTACAATTACTACCCTTACCCTATCTAAGCATCTTTGTTGTAATCTGATAGTTGTTATGGATGAAATTTATTAAAACTTGTATTAATCAGCACTCCTTTGAACCATTATTCAAATTCGTTAAGATTCTTATATCTTGTTTTACAAAGTATTTTTGCTTTGTACTGCTACTTCACAATCTAGTGTGATAAAGTTTTGAGACAATATGAGCTAAAAGGTAAATCCAATGAAGGATAGAGTTATACTTTGAGGTTCATTTTATGATTGAATGAATAAAACAATGAGAGAATATAGGATTTACAATAGCCTATCTCCTGAGATTCAGTTTATAATAATCTAGGCTTGCTAGAAATAGTATAAATAAACAAATGAAATTGTTGCAATATTTGATTAAAAGTTTAAGTCAGTTGTCCATCCAAAGCCCTGCTGGATTGCTATGTACCATTAGGACAGACAAACATGAATGTTTTCCATGTTCATTTCAATTTCATAATCTTATCTCTGCCTTGGATCATCTGATTGAAATGATTATGTACTTGGTTTGCGATGTGGAAATTGCACTTGTTCTTATATCTCTTGATTCTAAAAACCCGCAAAATATGCAGGTATTCCATTACAAAAGCTTACTGTGTTGCTTTTGTATTGACATTCTTTAGTGTGTCTGACGTGCCTATGTTTTGGCCTATTTTACTCCTTTACTAGTTAGTGTTGTTCGCAGCCACAATGAAGAGGCAGATTCTTCACATGATTAAGTACAAATATGTTCCATTCACCTTCGGGAAGCAGGTAATCTTGAAACATCCAACTATCAAAATCACTCTCATCTTTAGTTGTCTAATTAGTAGTCTTACTTATCTCAGCATTACACTAGCAAGCAACCGGTTGAAGATGCAGCTCTTTCAAATAACTGAATACATGATTACTTCTGAAGGTCATGTTAGAAGAGGACACTTGTTCGAATCTTTCTATTTGACCATGCTCGAAGAGCTGATGCAGGTTTGCTGTCTCAACAAGGCTTAGTGAAAAAGATGCTTTTGATGTACACTAGCAACAAAAGTTACTTATCATTTTTCCATTTAACAGAAATAAACAATGGACAGCATATTTGAACTCCTTGCAACCTCATAAATCTACAAGAACTGAAATCGGTGCAATCAGAGCTGTCTAGGTCAAAATTCACTTATGGACCTAGAGAGCTCCGATTGCACTCATTTCAATTTCTGTGGATTTCTGAGGTTGCAAGGAGTTTAAATATACTATCCATTATTTGTTTTGGCTTCTCAGAGATGTTAAAATGTAATAAGGAAGAATCGTCAAAAATCTCCACGTTGGATCTGATATCATTCCATATCAGGCTCACGTTTGGCCTAATATGATTCCATATCAAGTCCACATTGAGCCTGATATGATACATATTAAGCCCAACGTGAAGATTTTTGACAATTCTTCCTTATTACATTTTAACACTTCCGAGAAGCCGAAATAAACAATGGATAACATATTTGAACTCCTTGCAACCTCAGAAATCCACAGGAACTGAAATGGGTGCAATCAGAGCTATCTAGGTCCATCAATGAATTTCGGTCAAACCCTACTGATGGACCTAGAGATCTAAGATTGCATCTATTTCAGTTCCTGTGGATTTCTGGGATTGTAATGAGTTCAAATATGCTATCTATTGTTTATTTCAGCTTTTCCAAATGTAAAATGTTATAAAAAAATCAATTAAACCTTATAAAATGTTATCTATACGTTATGCATGCATACAAAAAAGGGAAGAAAGAGAAGAGAGGAGAGGAAAAATAAGGTTGCATGCATAGGAGAGAAGCAAGAGAAAAGAGAGAGAAAAATGGTAGAGAAAAAAACAAATGGCTGACAAATCTAGATTTGTCAGGAGAGTAGAACAGGAAGTGCACTTGAAAAGGTGCGCCTTTTGGTAAATACCAAAATAGCATGCGCCTTTTGGTCAATTCAGAAACTTAGGTGCGTCATTTGGTAAATTGCCGAAGTTAGATTCATAATATTGATTGCATGAAATAGAATGAACGATCAAGAAGTGACTAGAATTGTGATATACCAGGTAATCTTCCCTCTTCTGGGCACTGATCAGGGGCAGAGACATCAACTCTTCCATATTTCATTGGGATTCTTGGGCCTCCAGCCTCCTGTGAATAGCATTGGAACAATCACCATCTAGTATTTATTCTTTAGGAGATTTTGGTTTCAAAGGCCTAATTGATAAAGAAAATCAACAAGGCACGAACAAGATAACCTCAATTGCTGTAGCACTAGCTAACTGGAAAAGGTCTGCATAACTGACACGTGAATACTTGTCCTTCACAGGCAGAAGAAGCTTTAAAGCATTTACCAATCCTGTAATTGTTTAGTCAGTCAAACCCTGAATTCAATCAATAACTTAGTAGCCTGGTAGAGAGGAAATACCAGCATTAGCTGCATGTTTCAGTTCTATGTCAAATCGCAAGCTTCCATTAGCTCCCCCTCTTTTTGGCCATCCCTCAATATTCTTATCATATGTGCCAGCATCATGCCATCCCAAGCGAACCTGTATGATCAAACTATAATGATACGATCATAAGAACAACAGCAGCAGCAAATAAGCCATATAAATCCCAATTATTGGTAATGACTACATGAATCTTATTCCTCAATTCAACTTTGATGCAACATTAAAGCACTAGTAATACCCTTTTCTCTTGAATCATTTTAATTGATTCCACTCCACAAACCATCAGCTCTTGTCGATTGAAACAGTTTAAGAATCTAGTGGTCATTTTGAACATGTTTATACCATTATTTTCATTCAATCATTTGGAGTTATCCATTTTAGCACTCATTTTAACAATCCTATCGATGTTCCAAACATGTCTTTTTAGACCAATAACCATTTGTATTTTCTTCAAACCACCACCAGTTCTCGTATATGTTTAGTCATTATCCTCTCGATAACTAATCTTATCAAATTCCTATTTTAACTTATTTTCAAGTTCATAACAAAACATTATTCTCCACAATATGTATTACACAGTGCTTCCATTTATGAACTATCTGTGTAACAGAAGCTGCGTATATCTAGAGTGTCTTCGAAACATAACGTGAGAATACCAAGATAGGGTGACAATGGTTTTTCTGGAGGAGTTCTTTGATGTCGTCACTGGCGCTTCTCAATTGAGCCGGATCCGATACAGAAGAAACGGCGGCGGATACCTCGCCTCGAGACGCAATCAAACTCCACGCGGTCGAAGATGCCTGCAAGGATCAAAAGGAGACTGCATCGTAAGAAGGATCGCGACTAGCGGAACGAAATAGGAGACAGCGCATCTGAGAGTGGGAGAGCCCTCCATGGGGAAGGGAGGAGGAGAGACGGAGAGACGGAGAGGTAATGCACCGATTTGGAGGCCGTGGAAACGAGGCGAGAGGCGACCGAGGAAGAAAACCGCATCGCCATCGGCATCGCCTAGGGATCCGTCACTGGAGATCTGTTGTTCGCGAGAATGACCAGACACCAGTGGATGGGAAACAACCCAAATGGGCTTCATTTGGGTTAATCACTTCTCCACGTAGGACTTAACACCCTTTATTTATTTATTTATTTATTTATTTATTTTATTATTATTATTGTTATTATTATTATTATTATTATATTAAAAAGAAAGAATAAAAAATAATTTACAATTAATCATTTTTTAGTATGGGTTTGTAGTTAGTTGTTCAATTAAGAGTTAACTCTTGAACTAGGATCACGGTTTTTAGTTAATCCAAACTCTGATTGTAGTTAAATCAGCCAGAGATGAACATGAAGCTTGTTCAGCTACTGCTGCACAGGCAGCTGGTGCACGGTAAGACTTAATGGATGCAAATTTCCAAGAACTCGCATTTGCTTTTCTGTTCATATAGAAGGTACATCAAGTTCTCTGCGATTTTTTATTTTTAAATTTCTAATATTTATTAACCAATCTGTCTTAGATTTCGTTCCAGTGAAAAGTTTTTACACGATGATGATGATTCTTCTATTTCTCGATTTTTTTTTTTTTTTTGGAAAGCTTCACGCGACTGATGACGGCGATAAAGCCAACGGCTCTTCGCTTTCATGCGAGTTGAGCGACGATCCAGCGTCGACGTTCGTGGCATTGGAGCCTCCATGATCGGCCTCGTTGCCTCCCGGTGCCTTCCCTGACGCCTCACCACCGTCGCCCATGACGGTCGCATTGCCGAACCGAACCTTCCTTGCGCCGCCCGGAGAATGGACCGGCGAGTCTTGAGCGGCCGCCGTCCTCGGGGAATTAAGCGCTGAAGCTTTAGCCACCGCCACCGGCTGCCGCTCTCCTCCTCCTTCTTCCCCTCTGTTTCTCATCGTAATGAGCCGGTAAAAGCATGTTAGGATCCAAAAGACCCAGGGAATGGCCACCAGGATCATTCCAGCGACGGGAAACCAACTCGTGTCCTCTGTTTCTGCCAAGGTGATGTAGAGGACGAGGAAGCCTCCGCCGACGAGGAGGATGAGGAAGAAGAGGCAGGAGATGAACCAGACGCAGACGTTGCTGCTCCTCCCCTCGCTCGGCGGTATCGGAGCTTCGGCGGCCGCCGGCATTTGTTTCGCGTGGTAGACTGCAATCTGAATGATGCTGTCTCAGATCGGCATCAGAGCTTAGCCTCCGACATCGATCGTTCTTCTTTCTACATGGTCTGTCGAGGGAAGACGGGATTAAGCGTACCGCCCGGGCGGGTCGTTAGATGGTTGAAGCATCTAACAATGTCTCGCGCAAGGGATGGGAAGACAACGAAGCATTCTATATCAGGCTGTTTGCCATTGCTGATGCATGAAAACAAAACAACAGATTAAAATAGCTTATCAAAAGAGCCATCATCCTATTCTGCCTCTCATAATCAAAATTCCCCCTCAAAAAAACCCTATGTTTGGTTGCCGAGCCCATTTAAATGAACAAAATTCCGGGTCGACTAGTCTATCAACCCTCCCCCCCCCCCCCCCCCCCCCTCCCCCATAAAAAAAAAAAAAAAAAAAAAAAAAAAGACAAAACATCCCTCGGTTCGGTTGCCGAGCCCATTTAAATGAACAAAATTCTGGGTCGACTAGACTATCACCATTAGAATAATCGCAATCCTAAATCTATAAATGTTATTTCATCATGGGACCTACCATATTACATCATTGTCATGTCAAAAGTAAAAATTTCACAACTTTCATGAACCTCCTTTTACAATTATAAATCCAACAAATAACTTTATATTGATCCCACCACATCATTATCTATATTTTATATTTACATTCACTATATGTGGGACCCCTGCCACAATTTATAGGATAAGATAATAATGAGGATTACTAACCCTTATATGAATATCTTATAGTGAATATAAATTACTTATATGTATTAATATCCTACTATATAAGTAGGATATTAATACATATAAGTAATTTATATTCACTATAAGATATTCATATAAGGGTTAGTAATCCCCATTATTATCTTATCCTATAAATTTATATTTCTTGTGTGAAGTATATATCTATAGTAGGATATTTATACATATGAGTAATTTATATTCACTATAAGATATTCATATAAAGGCTAGTAATCCTCATTATTATCTTATCCTATAAATTTATATTTCTTGTGTGAAGTATGTAAGTGAGAAAAGAAAGAAAATGGAAGAGAGTCTGAGAAAAAAGAAAGTTGTAGTCTCTATCTTGTCTAGAAGAACAAAAGAAGACTATCATCAGTATCACCAGGTTAAGGATTGAAACGTTGTGACATAACATTCATAGTTCGAACGTGACTATCATCTCGACTTCGAGTAGTTCATGGCTAGTATTCATAATAATTCTGAAGGTATACAGTGCTAGAGATTAGTGCATCACCAACCAAGATATAAATTTAATTTTCACAAAGTAGAAGTAAATTTATGTATTTTACTTTTACCAACATCCAACATTGGTATTAGACACAAATTGGCTTGATGCACTTCGTTGACCAAGTGATCAACGAATTTACGAGTGAGAAATTCATGAATATAGCTAAAAATCACGCACGCAGAATTTTCTCAAGGCGTCCGAGCACGCAGAGATGCTTAAGAAGCCCGAGAAGAAATGCTCGACGCGTGTGTTCAAGTCACGCACAAAACTTCTCAACCTCGCTCTCAACACGGTGCTCGGGAAGAACTCGTGAATAACTGTCATGCTCGAGTTCTTGGCACATGAGTGCGGTTATTGGGAGCATAGGTCCGCAGTTCTCCGCATGCAGAGGTGCTCAATTGTTCGAATTATACACGGTTTATGACTCACGGTGGGAGACAACCACTTGACCTTGGTTGAACTGAGTGCCTCGGGGTAGGATGAAGAGGTCGAACTCCGAGACGTATGACATAACACTGTCGATATTTGGTGGTGTGTGGGCTCACGGCGACATGTAGATTAGCCTTAAGAGTATAAAGTGACTACTTATGTACAACATCTTAATTCGAATAGTGAGAGGAAATTTTAGATTGTGGTGTATGACGTATGTTGACTCATACTCTCATCTTGAAATTTGTATTCGAGTCATTTAAATTAAGATGATTTATAGGATACATAAATTTAAGATATTAAGCATCAAATGTCATTAACATCTCTCTATTCCGCGTAACAGATATATGACTGCAACAAAGAATAACATACTGAATCTCATGAAGGGAGACAAGCTAAATGGTGTATGAAATTGGACACCAGAAGGTTCAGTTTATTTTCGAGGAACAAGAACTCGGGGAGGTCCTTAAGCACGAGATAGTGAACCTTGGGGAAGGTACCATAACACAAGTAAAATGGGATCAGAAGGTATTGTAAGGGATCGGTGGCCGGCTTGAAGGGGATTGGATAGCTAGGTCACCCCCAATTAAATTTCTTCTCTACAAAACGTTAGTGCGCAAGCGGAATATACTAAAACTAAAACAATGAAAGCAAAGCAAGAATACAAACGCTAACACAATTCCTTTACGTGGTTCGGAGATTGTTTGCTTCTACTCCATGGCGTGTCCTTGAGGTGGACGAACCCTTGATCCTTCGGTGGATCAATCCATGACAATCTCCGGCTAGAGCTTTCTCCTTCTCGGTGAAGCAAACCTCTCACAAAGGATCTCTTCCTCTTTATAATGATGAAGTTTAGGTTTGGGAGGAAGAGAGTAGACTTGGAAGCTTTGGGCAATGACAAGGAGTGATTCAACAATTATCAGTAACCTCCTTCAAGCCCCAAAGCTTCCTATAAATAAGAGGAGAGAGTTGATCATCATATCAACTCATCTCGGCACCAGTCGACTGGCAAAACCATCAGTCGACTGGTGCTACCGTTGGAGATAGCCAACGGCTACTTTGCAGCACCAACGGTTTACCAACAGTCATTTACCAGTTGATTGGTAAAGCTACCAGTCGACTGGTGCAGTCGACTGCTAAAACTAGTAGTCAACTGGTGCAGTTGACTGCTAAAACTAGCAGTCAACTGGTGCAGTTGACTGCTAAAACTAGCAGTCAACTGGTGCAGTTGACTGCTAAAACTAGCAGTCAACTGGTGCAGTTGACTGCTAAAACTAGCAGTTGACTGCAACTGGTTACATACTCACACTCATTCTCTCCGGCGTCACCCTTGAAGTCTTCTTCCTCGGCCTTCGTCCCTCAGATGCACCCGAATCCGCGACTCCTCTCCGTGCCATCCTTCACGTTGCCTTGAAGTCCGCTTGTCTCGGCTCCACTCCATTGCTCCTCGTCCGACGGTCCCTCGGATGTCTTCCACACCATCCTTCACTGACTCAAGGATCCGAGCCCTAGGATAAGCTTCCCAAGCTTAGCTGCACCAATCTTCTCATGTGTGTTTCACCAAGTCTTGCAAGACTCAAACACACATATCAAACACATATGAAAGTCTAACTTAAACTCTTTGACATACACATCAAAACAATGATCGTACCGATCAAACTTGAGTCGATTACACCAATAATCTCCCCCCTTTTTAATGTGTGGCAATATGTTTAAATTATGCACAAATAATAACATTGAAAATTACAAGCAATATGTAAACACGAAGCATAAAACCTAAGCTCCCCCTTAACATATGCTCTCATCCTTAATTTTCAAGTTTTATACATAATAACTTAAACCTTCCTATTTCTCCCCCTTTGACACCATCAAAAATCATACCAAACAAGTACAGATACCAAGGTATCAAAGTGGACATAAAAATACCCAAAACCAACTCTTGATAGTGCTAGAAAATAGCTACCAGTCGACTGCTAACTGTCGCAGTCTACTGGCATAAACCCAAACCGATTTTCAACATTCTGAAGTCAACTTCAGAAATGCATAAAAAATTCTAAAAAATTCGAAAAATCATAAAATTTTGAACACATATTTCTTATAATGTTCTTTAACAAGAAAAAAAAAATGTTTTCATGAAAATTCATCATATTTTTGAAGTTTTAATAAAAACTCAAATACCTTAAAAATCACTCAAGTTTGTATCAATTAGAGCCTTAGTTTGGCAATCATATGTTTCAGTATAACTATACTACAGTAAATAGAACATAGAATTATTTTCAAAATATTTTTAAAATATCCAACTATGATCTATGGGCAAGATGTCCATTAATTAAACATTTGCTTTCCCCATAGTTGACCTATGATCACTAAAAATTGATACATTTCATAACTCATCAAAATGTCATAAGCAAGTGAATTATTTGTATCATCCTAGCATCTCACATTCATAGTTAGAAAATAATCCAAGTCATTATAAGATGCAATAAAGGTAACCTCTACTTAGCCCTTTTGATCATGAATTTCTATAAAGGCTAAATTCTCCCCCTTAAGGTCTCAAGTCAACCCAAAAAAAAATTGGAATTATGATTTCCATGGTTGACTTGACCTAAAATCCTCTAACCCTTGAGGATTGATTTTGACACCCAATAGAAATTCTTTCTAATTGAGTTAACCAAATATTCCTTGGGGATCCATTTTCTATCTATAGTTTTGATTTTTGATTGCCCCTAGTAAGTAGACAATGATAGGTCTTTTCATTGTTGGGTTCATTATATCCTAATCCATTTTTCTTAAAGCTTGCCCTTTGGCTCCCAATAATCATATTTAGGGTTTTAGAGCCAATTTCAAATTTCCTAAGGACATTTGTAAGGTATTCTACCTTTTCCCTTAAGGCCTTATTTTCTTCTAATAAGCATGAATCATTTGAATTTAAAGAAGAAGCATGCATATCATTGTCCTTAGAACACATGGATTCTAATTTTTCTTCAATCATGCAAATATCATGTTTCAAAGACTTATTTTTTCCTTTTAGCCTTAAACAAATCATCATTTGTTCTTGTAATAATTTTAATTAAAACATGGAGAGGTAGATTATGTACCTCACTTACCGAGAAGTCTGAATCCGAAGTTTGACCTCCCCCTTTACTTGAGCTCCCTTCTTCATATTCACTTGAGCTCCTTCCTTCTTCTCTTTCGGATGAGGTGGAGGCGATGTCATAAACTCCCATTAATGCAAAGTGGGAGACATAATGTTCTTCTTCCTCTGATGATGATGGATCATCTCATGTAGCTTTTAGATTGTGAGCCTTCTTCCCCTTTTCTTTTGTCTTCTTCTCCTCCTCCTTCTTTCCTTCCTTCTTCTTCAAGAGAGGACAATCATCTCTTATGTGTCCTTCTCTTTGGCAATTGTAGCAAATGATCTTCCTTGTCCTACTTTTGCTTCTTGAACTTTTCCTAGTATGAGATTTGTTAGATGAAAATTTTTTAAATGCTCTTCTCATTTTTCTTACCATATACGCCTCTTGGTCGCTATCCATTGCTACGCTTGATTCTTCGGAGTCAGAGGATGGTGGGGATGAAGACTTCTTTTTCTTATCCTTTCCTTTGTTTGCCACAAGGGCTACTCCTCTTGATCTATGGGGTTCTCCATCTAGCCCTTCAACTCGTGTCTCATGAAGCTCCATCGTTGAAAATAATTCATCTAGAGACAATTGAGCTCCATGTTGAGTTTCTTGGGAAAACATTGATGGCTTTCATTATGATGTCTCGGTTTGTAAGTGTCTCTCCTACACTTGTTAGTCCATTTAAAATTTTTATAATTCTAGAATGTAAAATTGATATATTTTTTCCTTTTTCAAGCTTGATATTGGTGAGTTGAGTTCAAAGGAGGTCTCTTCTTGCTAATTTTGCTTCCGATGTCCCTTCATGAAGCTCCACTAGCTTTTCACACAAGTCTTTGGCGCTTGTGTAGTTTCCAATCCTAGTCACCTCTTGTTGGGGAAGAACACTTAGGAGGTAATGCATTGCTCTTGAATTTACTACATGCTCTTCCCTTTTCTTCTTGCTCCACCTTACTTTCTCAATTAACTTATTTTCTTGGTCCTTAGGCATCTCAAAATCATTTTCTATAATTAATATTATATTGAAATCGGTTTCAAAAAATACCTCTATCTTCTTCTTCCACCAAGAGAAGTCTCCTTCGAATTTGGGTGGATGGATGCTTGAGCCGGCCATTTTAATAAGTGCTCTTCTCAGCGATTAGTCCGTTGAAGGGTGCCCTCGCTCTGATACCACTTGTAAGGGATCGGTGGCCGGCTTGAAGGGGATTGGATAGCTAGGTCACCCCCAATTAAGTTTCTTCTCTACAAAACGTTAGTGCGCAAGCGGAATATACTAAAACTAAAACAATGAAAGCAAAGCAAGAATACAAACGCTAACACAATTCCTTTACGTGGTTCGAAGATTGTTTGCTTCTACTCCATGGCGTGTCCTTGAGGTGGACGAACCCTTGATCCTTCGGTGGATCAATCCACGACAATCTCTGGCTAGAGCTTTCTCCTTCTCGGTGAAGTAAACCTCTCACAAAGGATCTCTTCCTCTTTATAATGATGAAGTTTAGGTTTGGGAGGAAGAGAGTAGACTTGGAAGCTTTAGGCAATGACAGGGAGTGATTCAACAATAATGAATAACCTCCTTTAAGCCCCAAAGCTTTCTATAAATAAGAGGAGAGAGTTGATCATCATATCAACTCATCTCGGCACTAGTCGACTGGTGCTACCGTTGCAGGTAGCCAACGATTACTTTGCAGCACCAACGGTCATTTACCAGTCGACTGGTAGCTGCTGGCTGAGCGAACATAATATTTCTATTCGCTGCTAATCGATTGCTAAAACTAGTAGTCGACTGGTGCAGTTGACTGCTAAAACTAGCAGTTGATTGCACCTGGTTACATACTCAAACTCATCCTCTCCAGAGTCACCCTTGAAGTCCTCTTCCTCGGCCTTCGTCCCTCAGATGCACCCGAGACCGCGACTCCTCCCCGTGCTATCCTTCATGTTGCATTGAAATCCACTTCCCTCGGCTCCACTCCGTTGCTCCTCATCCGACTATCCCTCGGATGCCTTCCACACCATCCTTCACCGACTCAAGGATCCGAGCCTTAGGATCAGATTCCCAAGCTTAGCTACACCAAGCTCCTCATGTGTGTTTCACCAAGTCTTGCAAGACTCAAACATACATATCAAATACATATGAAAGCCTAACTTAAATTCTTTGACACGCACATCAAAATCATAATCGTAACGATCAAACTTGGGTCAATTGCACCAATAGGTATATTGTACTTGGAAAAAGAAGGATGGCCAAGCTAGGATAATTTTTCTCAGTAGCATGCATGATGAACTAATCCCAATTTATGAGCAGTATACTATAGTTGTTTTGTCCGAAATGCTCTTAAAGAGCATTATGGCAGCCGTCAGCTCCTAACCTTCTATTTAGATGGGGTGAGCGAAGGTTCATTAATGGAAGGGGAAATGAGGGAAATAAATAGAAAGAGAAGGGAAGTAAAGTATTTATATTCTCTTTATCTGGGAGGAAAGGCAGGTTCATTAACGTAACATGTGTTACCGTGTTTGGGAGGAAAGTGAGGGTAATGAAAGTTAAATATATAAAATTACAAAATTATCTTCACTTTTATTAAAGACTTACACATTCAAAAACTCAGTGCATCTTGTATACATTTATTAGTTAAGACTAACGCATTCATGCAATTGTAGCTTATTTGTTAAAGTCGACGTTAACATCGGGGTCGGCATCGAAGTCGATGTCGGCGTCGACATTGAAGTTAGCATCAATGTCGAAGTCGGTGCCGGTGTCAAAGTTGGTGTCGGCATCAAAGTAGGTGTCGGCGTCAAAATTGGTGTCGACATCGACGAAGTGTAAGCGTTGGTTGGTGCGAGTTAGACGATGCGAGTCGTCACCACCGAAAGCTGAAATCAGCGTTGCAAGCCATTTTCAAATTCGAACTTCTCAATTCTAGCACGACATTTCAAAGTTACATTCATCAACAGCTGGCAAAACAATTTGAATTTCAAATTTTGAATGGGCACGGAACTTGCAAAGTCAAACTCATTTGCAGCAAGCTGACACGTGGTACTTGAGCATTTTGAATTCAAACTCAAGCTTGGGAAGACACGTTGCTGTTGCTTTCAAATTTGAATTAATCTTCGACTCCAGTGCTGACATGGCAATCCAACTTCGAATCCAAATTCGAACCAAGTTGACACAGCAACCCAACATTTGACCTCAGTTTGACCACGGTATTGTAGTTCGGTTTCAGCATTCTTTCATATGCTTCTGCCTTTGTTCTCAGAATCCATTCACCATTGCTTGGAGACTTGGCTTGACATGGAGGCATGCAATATCGGCTGATGTTCTGGGAGCCGGGGACCAAGGTTACAAGCAGCGATAAGGTGAACAGCGAGGAGCTTCCTTCGTTACAAATCAGCCGACGGTAGCGAGGATTGTGCCGACGATCGCAAGTGACTGTCTCTTGGCATACATCACAGAGAGCACATACCAACCAGTTCACCGGAGGTTCCGTTGTGGTTGCGGAGAACAGGCGTGAAGGGCAATGGTTTGGTGCTGCCATGGTGCTCATTGGCCGGCAAGAGGGCATGTTTTGATAGGGTACTGTCGACAACAGATTCTTCCGGTGACCAACAGATTCTTGAAGCTTCCGGCAACATTAGTGCAGACGGGGCTGAGGGCACATTGGATTCGGTGACACGTGTTGTCATTTGAGGAGTTGCTGGGTTAATTTTGTGTCTCGGGCGTGGAGGTTGGCCGACATTAGCTTGCGGAGATGGAGAGTCATGGAGGACACAGTGGAGGCTATGTTGATACAGTCAGTAGTGAGAGTATTGCTTATTTGTATGGTTGTCTGGTTGGGCTTGTGCCTAAGATCTTGTATACATGTGATGACGGTTGGTGTCTGCGTACGCCAACCTACTATTGTGATACTAATGCCTAGCCTTGTGCGGCATTGTATCTCCAGGCAACCTTATGGATTTCTCGTTCCGATCTGACATTAGTCCGAATATAACAGACGAGGACCTATGCGCCATAGGTTGCTGTACATTTCTTTCGCTCCATATATGATAATTTACCTTTCATAAAAAAAAAAGTTAGACGATGCGAGTATTTTTTGTCATGATGTGAAGAATACCTAAAACAATGATTTTTATAATTAATATAATAAAATAGGGATAAAATTAGAACATAATTTTTTAAATTCACCTTACCCTTCCTTACACCCCAATTCAGGGTGTAAAAAAAATTATTTCGTTTAATGGGTAAGGAAGGTTAAAGTTTATCCTTCCTTATCTTTCCTTTCGTACCTCACTTCCTCCCAAACAGGGTTTCAAGTTTCCTTTCCCGTTTTTTACCCTTTCCTCCCCTTCCCTCACCTTCTCCTAAATAGTGCGTAAGTTAAGGATGCTGACCTATGAGTTAATAACTCATAAGAAGAGGTCTAATCATACTATGAAGTAACATTTAATGCATATGTCGAGCATGATTGCCTCTTTAAAGAATAAGGAGGAGTCTATGTTAAATGAGCTTCAAGTATTATGAGTAATCTAATCCTTGTCCAACTCCTGGAAGACTATTAAGACCTATCTCACACATACTAAAAGTATTTGTACTTTCATGGATATGAGTAGGCATTGTGAGCTCAAGGAGGAGCGTCAAGAGGTGACAAGGTCTACTTCAGGTTATGCTCACTTTATGGAGTCGAGTAAGGGCACCCAGGGTACAAAGCGCAAGTGGCATAAGCATGAGAAGAAGACCAAAATTCGTGGCAAGAAGAAGGTAATTTGTAAATACTGATAAAAAAGGACAAGGACAAAAAGGCAAGAAGAAGGAGCTCGTAAAGAGTAACATCTGATGCTACTTATATGGTGAACCAAGATGTTTCACATGTGAGTATAGCCAATGAAAGGTATATCCTTCTGCTTTACATAATATGAGTTATGTGTTATATAATGTGATATTCACTAATTCATCTCCTTTATGAAAAAAAAGGGTAAATCCATCACTTTAGCAACCCCCTAGTGTCGACCTCACGGATAACTCATCTCCTTTATGGATTGTAGACTGAGGAGCAACAAATCATGTAGCTAGTGATAGAAGTGTATATGTAGAATTCCCCCATTTAAGCCCACATGTGAGAAGGTGGAAAATGGAGCATTTGTGGAGGTGAGAGGGATGACACTTGTAAGTTGTTATTGCAAAATAATCAAGTCTTGTATCTCCATGATGTGCTATATGTTTCAGAAATAAAGTGGAATATAGTTTCTATCCATAATCTAGACCAGTTAGGATGTTATGTTGTAATTGGAAACTCTAAGGTTTCTATCTCGTATAATAGTACTTTAATATGTTATGATTTAGTCCATGAGGGACTATATGCACTGAACTTGATTTTTTTTCATAGTTTTATCCTACATCTACCATTACCTTTACATCTGATAGTGTAGTAAATGATTGTAATATTTGACATAGTAGACTTGGTCATATAGGGAAAGAGATGATGGATCGGTTAATAGTATGTGGCGTGTTAGGCCAGCTAACCAAGGTCGAGTTGCCCTTATGTGAATTTTGTCTAAAAGACAAAACTATAAGAAAATCATTTGGAAAAGCAATGAGGGCTCAGACTTCGTTGTAGTTAGTTCATTCTGGCATTTACGGACCCATAAATGTGAGAGCTCGAAACGGAACAACATATTTTATTACATTTATAAACAATTTCACATATTTTGGTTATATCTACCTGATCTTACATAAGTCTAAGGCACTAGAGTGTTTCAAAAGGTTTATTAGCGAGGTAGAAAATTAGCTAGATATGAGAGTGAAAACTCTCAGAAGCGATCAGGGCGCGAGTATCTGTCTAAGCAATTTAAAGAGCTCTATATCAAAAAAGGTATTACACGACAGCTGACAATTCTTGTTGCTCCTCAACAGAATGGAGTCGCCTTGAGAAGGAATAGGACTCTATTGGAGTTGGTAAGGTCCATGATGGGTAGGCCAATTTACCAATATCTTATTGGGAGGATGCGTTATTGACTGCAGTCTATGTCCTTAATCATGTTCCAACAAAGTCTGTGGTTAGCATCTCATATTAACTTTGGACAGGGAGACAATTTATCCTTAGCCATCTTAGCTCATGAGGTTGTGCTATGTATGTTAGAGATTCCTCACACGAGTACGACATGCTAGGCCCACGGAGAAAGCAGTGTATCTTCATCAAATACTCTGAACACTCCAAAAGGTGTGTGTTCTTAGGAGAATATATGGATGGCATAATAACTGAGATTGAATCTTGTGATATCATGCTTCTCGAGAATGATTTTCATAAGAGAGGAGAAATCGATCAAGGTTACACCTTCTATGAGATGGATGAGTCTAGTAGTACAATCGAGCCTAGTAGTGAGATTCAAGACCTTGTTATGGATCTTGGTCCTAGTGGGAGTGGTCCATCTAAAGGCGGGGAGGTTCTCTCTCCTAATAGGAGTGGTCTGAGAAATATACCTCATCATTATTTCCCGATTGAAAATGAGATTCTCATTGTGACTCCAGAGGACGATGATGAACCGAGACTATTAAGGGTTATGAAAAAGACCATTGGTTAATGACTATGTAGGAAGAAATGAAATCAATGAAAGTCAACGAGGTCTGGAAATTAGTTGACTTACCTGAGGGTTGAAAGGTCATTGGGAACAAGTGGGTTCTCAAAATCAAAAGGAAGGATGATAGATCAATCGAGAGATATAAAGCTCATCTTATAGCCAAGAGTTACGCACAAACAAAAGGGCATTGACTACAAGAAAACTTTCTGTCCAATAGTTAAGTTTACATCAATTTGTTTACTTTTAGCGATTGTTGCAAGTTTAGATTTAAAGTTACACCAGATGTACATTAAGATTGCTTTCCTTAATAGAAGTTTGAATGAGGAGATATACATGGAACAACCCTTTGAGTTCATTTTAATAGGTCAGGAAGATAAGGTTTGTCGACTTCAAAAGTTAATATATGGCCTAAAATAATCATCCAAGTGGTGGTACCTAAGATTTCATGAAGAGATAATATCTTATGATTTTATAATGGTCGAGGAGGATCATTGTGTCTATTTAAAAAGGTTAGATGACTCCTTTGTGATTCTGTCATTATATATGGACGACATAATGTTGGTTGCGAACAACATTGAGTATCTTATAACCATTAAAACATGGTTGTCATCTAGTTTCGATATAAAAGACATGGGTGAAGCTGAGTTCATCCTTGGAGTAAAGTGTAGGACCGTTAGATTCGATAGAGGGGGGGGGGGTGAATATCGATTCGAAAATCTCGAGTTAAAACGCAGCGGAAAAGTAAGGAAGTAAAGAGATGAACACGGTTGATTTTTACTTCGTTCGGAGCCTGTGACGACTCCTACTCGAAGGCTCATACTCCTTGAGTACTTTCGTTGGGCAATTCACTAGCAATTCGGATAATTACAATTTACGTACAAATATTGCTAATGAAAGAAAAACAAAGCTATACCGACAAATAATGAATTAACAGAAGACCGGAGTGAGTCGTCGGAGCTTTGTGAACGTCGTTGGAGCGCAGAGTAGCAGAGGAAGAGTTCTCGGAAAACAGATATCTTGAAGCTCCTGCCTGGGCCTCTTTATATGCTGCTCCGGCGCTGGATCCCTTCCGGCGCCCGGAATGTGACGTAACACTCCCAACCAGCATGCTCCAAATGTCAACGTCGCTCTGGGATAAAACTTCCGGCGCCCGGAACCATCCGGGCGCCCGGACCACTACCTGCAAAGCAGTGTTAGTCCGAGGCAAATAAAACCCTGCAGCACAGATTGTAAGCACATTTTTATAGATACGCTAAGTAATAAAAATTAACAACAAGAGTATGACTTAGATTCCGTCTTTCCGAGACCGGAATCTAGTCACGATCTCGACTTAGATATCCGAAATGGATCTAAGCCGGATCGACGCCTAATGTCCCCTTCCCGGGAATCTCCCCTCCAGTGACTTACCTCACTTACCTGCCAGACGTCCGGTCAGCCCGTCGACCCGTCTGGACTTCTCGCCAAGCGTCCGGTCAGCCCGTCGACCCGCTTGGACTTCTCGCCAGCTATCCGGTCAGCCCGTCGACCTAGCTGGACTTCTCGCCAAGCGTCCGGTCAGCCCGTCGACCCGCTTGGACTTCTCGCCAGCTATCCGGTCAGCCCGTCGACCTAGCTGGACTTTTCCTGCACACTTGATCAAAGTGTCAGACAACAACACAACTAACTTAACCTATTTGTCATTCATCAAAACCTGGGTTAGACCGTTTGTGCTACCCGCACCAACAATCTCCCCCTTTTTGATGGAATGACAACCTGGTTAAGTTAGTGAAAACATATGTACGAAACAACATGCATTTGTGTGGTTTTAAAGTCAGTTTGTGTTTTCAAATTGGTTTAGCTAACTTAACCACCTAACCCTTCTCCCCCTTTGGCATTCATCAAAAAGTAAGCAGGGGTAAACAAGCATAGTGTAGAGTAATAAAAAGTTTAGTTCAAAAATTCAAAGATACTGATAAAAGTACAATTTTTAACAGCAAGTTAAAAAATAGTCAAGTTGACTTGGGGGAGTTTAAGCTTTTGAAAATTTGTTTAAAGCATTAGCTTTTAGCTTTTAGAAAGCTAGCTAAGTTTTCATTTTCAAACACAAGTTTTCAAAAACCAGAATTCCAAAACTAAGTTTGAAAAATTTATTTTTCAACACTAAGTTTGTAAACGATTTAATTTAAAACTTAAGTTTTGACAGTGATTTAAGTTTGAAAAAATCTAACTTTCATAATTTTTAACACTTGAGTTTTTGCAAATCAAATTTAGTTTGTAAATATTGATTTTGAACTTTACTTTTAGTTTTCAAAGGAGTTTGGTAGAACTAATTTTGATAAAGTAAAATAATTAAATCTAATCAAAATTTTAAAGTTCAAAAGTACTAGTTTCAAAACCATTGTTTAAAATACTTGAAAAGTTGAGTTTTCAAAAACTAAGTAAAATGGATAAAAAGTTTGTGATTTAAAAGAAACAATTTTGAGTTGATTTAAAAAATTTTCACAATTTTAAGCAAGTTGATTTTGAAAATTGATTTTTAAACTTTGATTTTCAAAATTAAGAAAAATGATTTTGAGAAGCTTAGTTTGTAAACTTAAGTTTTGAAAAATCTAATTTCCACAATTTTCAAAACTAAGTTAAATCTAATTTTCAAAATCAATTTTCAATAAAAAGTAAAACCCAATTCTTAAAAACAACTTAGTTTTATAAGCGTTAGTTTTCAAAAGTAGGTTTAAGAAATTTTTAAGAGAACATTTTTCAAACAAAATTTAAAATATTTTATATAAAGGAAAATTTTTAATTAATTCCTCCCCCTGAACCTGACATTACTTTAACCAGCTGTCTAACCAATTAGGTACTAACTAACTATCAGAAGATAGTAGCTTTCACTTGGTTAGTCAGATTAAGTTAATTACAACCAGTCAGTGTTTGACTTGACTGATGAACTTTAATCTGATTAATATCTGAATTGTATTTAACGTCCAGACTTATGTTGATGCACTGAAATTAGCATCTTAAGTCCAGACAGTTGGCTTATGCATCTCACCCCTTTCTATGTTTATCAAACACAAGCAAGGTAAACCTAAGGTGTTGGTGAGATGCTCAAGAACTAGACCTATGGGCACATGCTTTCTAAGGATTCAAAACTAGTCTAAGGCCAAAACTGTTTTTGAAAGTCTAAGAATGGAAAGTTTTGAAAACAAACAATTTTAGCCTATAAGTTGGTGAAATCAATTTTGAAGGTATTTTTGAAAGATCCTAGTCTATTGAGCACATCCCTAATTGTCGTCGTAAGTTGCTAAATTCACTTTCAGGGAGTGGTTTTGTAAAAATGTCAGCTAAATTTGATTTAGACTCAATGTACTTGAGTTCAATATCACCTTTAGTAACATGATCCCTGATGAAGTGGTGCCTAATTTCAATATGTTTGGTTCTTGAATGATGCACAGGATTCTTGGTTAAGTTAATTGAACTTATATTGTCAATTAATACTTTCACATTTGTGATATTTAAGTTGAAATCTTTTAGAGTATGCATCATCCATAATAATTGTGCAACACATTCGCCTATAGCTATGTATTCTGACTCAGTTGTAGATAGTGCAACACAGTGTTGCTTTCTACTAAACCAGCTGACAAGGGATGGACCAAGTAGTTGGCATCCACCACTTGTGCTTTTGCGGTCTAATTTGCATCCGGCATAATCTGAGTCAGAATATCCTATTAATTCAAAATTGTTAGTTCTAGGATACCAAATTCCTACATTTGTTGTTCCTTTAAGGTATCTAAAGATTCTTTTGACTTGAGTCAAATGAGATTCTTTAGCACAGGTTTGATATCTAGCACACATACTTACTGCAAATAAAATATCGGGTAGACTTGTAGTTAAGTACAGTAGGCTACCTATGGCACTCCTATAGTATTTTAAGTCGATTTGTTTTCCATTTGGGTCGTCGTCTAGAATAGTATTAACTGCCATAGGTGTTTTTATTTCTTTAGTATTTTCCATTCCAAATTTTCTAAGTAACTCCTTAGTATATTTTTGTTGATAAATATAATTTCCTTCATTTGTTTGTTTGACTTGTAACCCTAGAAAATAAGTTAATTTTCCTACCAGACTCATTTCGAATTCGTGTTCCATTAGGTTTGTAAATTCGTTTAAAAACTCTGAGTTTGTTGAACCAAAGATGATATCATCTACATAAATTTGAGCTATAAAAATATCTTCTTTTATTGATTTTACAAATAGTGTTGGGTCAACTTGACCTTGGTTGAACCCTTTAGAGATTAAGTAAGAGGTTAGTCTTTCATACCATGCCCTAGGTGCCTGTTTGAGTCCATATAATGCCTTTTTTAATTTGTAGACATAATCAGGGTGTTCTAGGCTTTCAAAACCAGGTGGCTGACCTACATAAACTTCTTCTTTTATTAATCCATTAAGAAAGGCAGACTTGACATCCATTTGGTATAGTTTGAATCCTTTATGGGCTGCATAACTTAGTAACATTCTAATGGACTCTAGTCTAGCTACCGGGGCATAAGTTTCATCATAGTCAAGTCCTTCAACTTGACTGAACCCTTTGGCAACTAACCTGGCCTTGTTTCTAGTAATTTCTCCAGTTTCACTTAACTTGTTTCTAAATACCCATTTGGTTTCTATTATTTTCTTATCGTTAGGTGGAGGTACTAGGTCCCAAACTTCATTGCGCTCAAATTGAGCTAATTCTTCTTGCATAGCTATGACCCAGTCTGGGTCAAGTAGGGATTCAGCTACAGTTTTGGGTTCAATATTTGAGATTAACGAGATTTGACTTAGGTTTCTGAAAGATGACCTGGTTTGGACCCTAAGGTCTGGGTCACCAATTATTTGATCAGTAGGATGGTTTGGGTTGACTCTTATGGTTCTAGAAGGTTGACTTTCTTGTAGTTGTTCTTCTTCTTCATGATTTTGGGTTTGGTTTGTTCCTTCAGAATTGATATGTTCGTGAACAGGGTCAACTGGTTGAGGTTGGGCTTGTTCTAGGTTTTGATTGGATTCTTTGAATTTTACATTGGTGGTTTCCTCAATTCTTAAGGTAACTTTATTATAAATTCTGTAGCCTCTGCTATTCAGAGAGTACCCTAGAAAAATTCCATTTTCTATTTTGGAAGTGAATTTGCCTAAGTGTTCTCTAGTATTTAGGATAAAGGCTGGGCAACCAAATACCTTAAAGTGTTTTATATTAGGTTGTTTGTTGTAAAATATTTCAAAAAATGTTTTATTGTGTTTTTTGTTTAGTGTTGTTTGGTTTTGTACATAGCAGGCTGTACTAACAGCTTCTGCCCAAAAATATTTAGGTAAGTTGTATTCGTTTAGCATAGTTCTAGATGCTTCAAGTAAAGTTCTATTTTTCCTTTCTACAATTCCATTTTGTTGGGGAGTTTTAGGGCAAGAAAATTCATGATGGTAGCCATTTTCAAGGCAAAATTTATCAAAATTATGATTTTTAAATTCTCCTCCATTATCACTTCTGATTCTTTTAATTTTTATGCCTTTTTCATTTTCAATTTGTTTGCAGAAATTTGTAAAAATTTCAAAGGTTTCGTCTTTATTTTTTAAGAATTTAACCCAAGTGAACCTAGAATAGTCATCTATTATAACTAAACAGTATAGACTTCCATTTATTGATTTAACTCCATGGGAGTCAAATAGGTCTAAGTGTAAAAGTTCTAGGACTGAGTTGGTTTGGGATTCATTAATTGGTTTGTGGGTAGATTTTGTTTGTTTGCCTTGTTGACAGGCATTACATATTGTTAAATCTAAGTTAGGTAATTTTGGTAAGCCTCTAACTAGACCATTTAATTTACTTATGTTTCTGAAATGTGTGTGTGACATTCTTCTATGTCATAGCCAGGTTTCTTCTTTTTGTGTTAAATAACACTTGACTGAAGAAGTGGTTAAGTTAATGGCATAGATATTGTCTTTTCTAAAGCCTTTTAGGCTTATAGTTGGATTATCTAGATGTTTGATCAAACATTCTGTGGATAGAAATTTTACCTTATACCTAGTGTCACATAATTGACTTATGCTCAGAAGATTGTATTTAAAATTTTCAACAAGTAGAACATTTGTAATTATGAAATCTATTTTTAATTCAATATTACCTATACCAATTACCTTGAGTTTACCGTTGTTTCCAAAGGCAACTGTTCCTAGGCTTTTGTAGGTTAATTGAGTGAACTTGGTGTGATCTCCAGTCATATGTTTGGAGCAACCACTGTCCAAAATCCACTTGGTTTCCTACAACAAGTAGGATTTTTATGTTAGTCTTAGTTTATCAATTTTTAATCAATCATTATTTAAGTAAAAAAAATCTTAATTTTTACAGATGGTAAATTAATGATGGTAGCCATTTTCAAGGCAAAATTTAAAATTTTGAAATTAATTTAAGTTTAAAATTTTGAAGTTAATTTTTGAATTTTGAAAATAATTTGAGTTTAAAATTTTGAAATTAATTTAAGTTTAAAAAATAAAATTTTGAAAATAATTAGAATTTTGAAAATTAATTTTAACCCTTATTCATCTCACCTGATCTATATTATCAATCAGGGAATCCTATGATTTTGTGAGATGAAATTGGTTTGATTACAGACTCTTGGTTTAACTTGTGTTAGATTCAGACTTAGCTTTGGTTTCCACAAATAGGCATTCTTCGGATAAACTTCTAAGCTTGGTGAGTCACAAGGACATCATTAGAAGTAACCAACCTTTCGAGGTTTTCCGAATAGTCCTATCCACGGAACTTAGTACTAAATCTCGGTCTAACTGGTTAGGATTCGTTTAAGGGTAGCTTCGGTCAGTTCCACTTGGCCAAATGCACCAGATCGAAGCCATATCTTTCTAGACATGCGATGCCCAAGCTTCCCTAACGTACTATCATCCAAAAACTTCACCAGTACCATGATTCCAGTTAAACTTGGTCTCTCTTTAACTAATCCTAATTACCCTGTCGGGTTAGTTTGTTTTGGGTTACCCTGTCGGGTTAGTTTGTTTTGGGTTACCCTGTCGGGTATGTTAGTTTTGGAGGTGCCAGCTATTCTGGAGCCTCCCCCTGAATTATTGGCCATTAATTTAGATTTTGGTTTTAGGTTTGTATCGATTCTTTTTATAGTTATAATCAACTTGGTGATAATCTAAATTTTGTTGAGTTTTGAATTTTGATTTTAATTTAGATTTATATTTTAGTTTTTGATCTGATTTATTCAAGTTTATATAATGTATTTTATCTTTAGTTATATAGAATTGATTAAGTCCTACTTGCGTGGTTAGGCACGCTTTCGGGACCCAAGCTTGTTTAGTTGCTTTGTGTTGGGTTAATAATGATTTAAAGGTTTTGTTTGAGTTTGACTTATATCCAAATCCGGTTTTATTATAGCATGCCTTTTGGTTATTTAGAATTAAATCTAAATTTTTAGATCTTGTTGTGAATTTTTCCAACATTTCCTTTAACTTATTAAGTTCATTTTTTAATGATAAATTCTCCTCCTCAAGTGTTCGATCTTGAGTTGGATTCGAATTTTTTAATTGTTCCTTGAGGTTTTGATTTTCCTCAAGAAGCGATTTATTTTTATTTTCCAATTTAACTAATTTTTTATTCAAACACGAGATAATTCTAAAGAATTTACGATTTAAGTTTAGGTATACCTCTTTGGAACCTTCGGAAACGAGTACGGACTCGTGGCTCGATTCGGGTTCGGACCCGTCTTCCGATTCCTCTGATTCGCGCTTCGCGAGCCATCAGCGCGAGGTGACTTTGGTGCTTTTCTCCTTCCGATTCGTCCGAGGAGGAATCGTCCCATGTTGCTTTGAGGGCTTTCTTCTTTGTTGACTTTGGTTTGTCAAGTTTCAATCTTGGGCATTCGTTCTTGTAGTGCCCTTTTTTCATCCGAAACATGTGACATTTCTTGAGTCGGTTGGCGAACTGATCTTCTGAAGATCCTGTTTGCTGAAGCTTCTCTTTTTTCTGGTGAACATTTTCCTTACCGGGTTCATCAGTGTTCTTCATTCGTAGTCTTGATCGGAATCTTCTTGGATTCGGGCTTGTTCTTCTTTTCTTTAGATGAACCCGCAAATAAAGCTACACCTTTCTCCGCCGTTAGTTTGCTCATGAAGTTCTAATTCACAAAAGAGTTCGTCCAATTTTAATTTAGATAAATTTTTTAAAATTTTGTAGGCGTCTACGATTGATGCCCACAAATTGTTTCGCGGAAAAGCATTTAACGCGTACCTGATTAAGTCTCGGTTCTCCATTTGGTGGCCTATCGCGTGGAGACCGTTGAGGATATCTTTGACCCTCGCGTGGAGCTGACTTGCCGTTTCTCCTTCCTGCATTTTTATATTAAAAATTCTATTTAACAGCAAATCTCTCTTTGTTAACTTTGCGTCGCTTGTTCCTTCGTGTAGCTCGATCAGTTTATCCCAAAGTTCCTTAGCGTTTTGATGCGGTCCGACCCGGTTCAGTTCTTCTCGTGTTAGTCCGCAGTGTAGAGTATTGATGGCTTTGTTTTCAATTGATGCCTTTTTCTTCACATCATTTGTCCAGTCTTCAGGGTCTAGTATGTTCCCGGAGTTGTCTACTGGAATTTTGTAAGCCCTTGTGACGCTCATCCATTGGTCGTAGTCTGTCTTCATGTAGACCTCCATTCTCCTCTTCCAGTACGAAAAATCATCCCCGTTGAATAGAGGAGGACGTACTGTGCTGAAGCCTTCTTGTTGAGACATCATTACCTACACACACGAAATTAACTGGAAAAATATCCCAAGACTTCGTCTTGGATTAGCAGTGCGGGAGAAACAGAAACTCTAAGTTGGTGTTGCACCAATTTAGATTTTAAATGCAAAAAAAATCTTCCAAGAAGATAATAATAATATCAGTTTTAAAAAATTTCACCCCCTATCTGTTTGGTGGTTGCACCAAATCAGAGCGATACTGCTCGATACTGTAGGACCGTTAGATTCGATAGAGGGGTGAATATCGATTCGAAAATCTCGAGTTAAAACGCAGCGGAAAAGTAAGGAAGTAAAGAGATGAACACGGTTGATTTTTACTTCGTTCGGAGCCTGTGACGACTCCTACTCGAAGGCCCGTACTCCTTGAGTACTTTCGTTGGGCAATTCACTAGCAATTCGGATAATTACAATTTACGTACAAATATTGCTAATGAAAGAAAAACAAAGCTATACCGACAAATAATGAATTAACAGAAAACCGGAGTGAGTCGTCGGAGCTTTGTGAACGTCGTTGGAGCGCAGAGTAGCAGAGTGATTGAACTCAGAGTTCTCAGAAAATAGATATCTTGAAGCTCCTGCCTGGGGCTTCTTTTATATGCTGCTCCGGGCGCCTGGAATGTGACGTAACACTCCCAACCAGCATGCTCCAAGTGTCAACGTCGCTCTGGGGATAAAACTTGCCTCCGGGCGCCCAGAACCATCCCGGGCGCCCGGACCCTCACTGTTCCCTACCTGCAAAACAGTGTTAGTCCGAGGCAAATAAAACCCTGCAGCACAGATTGTAAGCACATTTTTATAGATACGCTAAGTAATAAAAATTAACAACAAGAGTATGACTTAGATTCCGTCTTTCCGAGACCGGAATCTAGTCACGATCTCGACTTAGATATCCGAAATGGATCTAAGCCGGATCGACGCCTAATGTCCCCTTCCCGGGAACACGTCCTCACAGTCACTCCCCTCCAGTGACTTACCTCACTTACCTGCCAGACGTCCGGTCAGCCCGTCGACCCGTCTGGACTTCTCGCCAAGCGTCCGGTCAGCCCGTCGACCCGCTTGGACTTCTCGCCAGCTATCCGGTCAGCCCGTCGACCTAGCTGGACTTCTCGCCAAGCGTCCGGTCAGCCCGTCGACCCGCTTGGACTTCTCGCCAGCTATCCGGTCAGCCCGTCGACCTAGCTGGACTTTTCCTGCACACTTGATCAAAGTGTCAGACAACAACACAACTAACTTAACCTATTTGTCATTCATCAAAACCTGGGTTAGACCGTTTGTGCTACCCGCACCAACATAAAGATCTAGAGGGATCGCTCGAGAAGAGTGTTCGCTTTTTCCTAAGAGACATACATTAAGAAAATTCTTGAGCGCTTTGGAATGAGTGATAGTAATCTCATTGATACTCCAATTACTAAAGATAAAGATCTGAGCTTGGAAATGTGTCCTAAAACTCAGGTAGAATTCAGGGAAATGAGTAAAGTATCTTATTCTAGCATAGTAGAAAGTTTAATGTACGCAATGTTGTGTATATGACTAAATATATGTTATGCAGTTGGTATGGTATGTAAATATCAGGCAAATCCTAGAAGGGGTCACTGGAGAGCAATGAAAAAGATTTTTCGATATCTCAAAGTAACTACAAACTTTTCTCTGTGTTATAGAGGAGGTGATTTGAGACTTATGGGATATTCAGATGTTGATTGAGGAGGTGATTTGGATAACTGCAAATAAACATCAAATTTTACTTTTTTGCTCAATTGCGGAGCCATTTGCTGGACTAGTAAGAAGAAAACCTGTGTTGCTCTATTTACGATGGAAACTAAGTTCAGTTCAAGAGAGTGCATGGCTCCGAAGACTATTAGATGACATAGAGATTGTAACAGATAGTGGGATGCCAATAATGATTTATTGTGATAATCATGCAACTATCGCTTACACTCGAGACTCTAAGTTTTATAGTAGAATTAAACACATAGATACCAAATATCATTATGTGAGAGACATCATTGAGAAGAATGAAGTGACTATCAAGTACATTTCAACATACAGTATAGTTGCTGACCCCTTTACCAAACCTATTAGTAGAGACTCTTTTATGGGACATAGAAAGCCATTAGGTTTGTGTACTTTATGACATGTCTTAGTTTGCATTGACTTGACTATAGTAATACTTAATGATATATATAACTTCTTGTGTATTGATTGGTCACACTTATATATATATAATGTCTTTGTAATGCACTTATCATTTATATGCTCTGTAATATAATAGATATGTCAGGCAGGCAAGGTCGACTCTATCACACGAGTGACCACCTCCAGAGTGGAGATAAGACAGTTTCTAGCTGTCAGAGGTTTTGAGAGTAGCTTTGCTAGAACTTAAGTCGCCTTGATATGTGTTCAGTGATCCTGTCCGAGTGTTGAGTCGATGAATGCTGGGTACGTGGCGTTCCTGGTGATGACGTATAGTCCTTTGACTACTTTGAACCTTCGACGAGAACCTGCAAGCACAAAACCGAGCCGGGAAGGGGTTCCCAGCAACGACCCTCCGACGCTCAAGTTAACTCCGGCGGAAAGAGAGAAAGACGAGAATGAAAACTGTAGTTATAGTAACGTAGAATGCATACCTCCGTGGAAGCCTGGGGTCCTTATATAGGGCTCCCGGGGGATGCATGCATGCATCCCAAAGCGTGCACGCTCCTCAAATCATACATGGAGTGGTCGTGTCAGAAAAGCGTGTCTAACGCCATACCGCAACTGTCCGAGCAAATCCTTGACAGGACAGTGGAAACTTCCACCGTACGATTTTATGTACGACCCGACCACCGACCATGCTGCCCGTCGGCGGCAGCTGTCTCGAGGTTGATGTCACCCACTGCCCCTTTTGTCCTCTTCTGCGTTGTTTATCTGTCACCGGGCCGAACGGGACGACTGCTTAGGCCTCCCAGCGTCCAGTCAAGGGAGTGTGCCGAGCCGAGCGGGAAGGCCGCTCGGTCGAACACTTGGACGAGCAACACTGTTCGGCTTGGCGTTCAGCCGGGTGGACAGACCGCTCGGCAGACCAACTCCTCTTCTGAGCGTCGGCAACCCGACCTGCGGTTCGGTTCGGCTGCGTACTGGTTCGATTGCTATCTCGGCTACTAGGCCAAGTCTTGCCTCCTATTGGCAGGAACCATTGGCGGACCCATGGACTTTGACTTCCCTGCCCATGTGTCGTTGACCTCTACCAATGTGGGCCCCCCTATCCTTATCACCGGATCACTTGCCTTCCCCTCAAGTCTAGTCGAAGGAGGTTGTAGGTCTGACTGACTGGACTATTAGCTCAGTGGTATGATGGTCGCTCGGCCACTGATATAAATGTTTTTCTGCACGGGCCTAATGAAAGTGCCCTACGACCGTTCGGTAGATTACCTGATAGAACTTGTTTCATTTCTTTCCGCTAGCCGCCGAGCCGATTGTAAGTCGGTCCATGCTGACGTTTTTAGAATCCCCTCAGAATTCGTGCAAATCCTCACCATTAAGGCTGAGCATGCGTCCCTGAACACGCAATGGCGCCCATTAAATGCGACCCTATGACCGGGTGCCACGTGGCGCTGTCGCCATCATCATGCAGCGGTGGCGTCACTTTCGATGGGACCCTCGGCTGTTTGAAATGAACGGTCAGATGCAGGCCTTGGGTCCCGTGACCTGAATCCGACGACTAGGCAGCATCGGGCCCATCCTTGTAAAGCCTTCATCACTATCCCCCGCCGCATTTTTGCGTTCGTGCGTTCAGAGGCTTTCGTTCGCGCTTCGTGCTCCGGCGAACCAATTTCTCAGCATCCCGGCAATCTCTCGCCACCTCTCACAACCATCCTTTCCTGTAAGGACTCTCTGCCCTTTTCCTTCTCCTTTGTGTTTTCTCTATTATTCTAGCAATATCTGTACTCGTTCGGTACTGTTCCGACCCTCTCTTTCGTCCATCTTTTTGTTTTTCTCTGGTTTTTGCTTTTTCTACTGTTCCGGCGATGGCGAGCACCTCACAATCGTCTAATCCCTTTCCCGGCCTATGGTATACGACCATAGAGAGTCGGTTCGATAAGGATGACGCAATGAACTTTGTCCGCGACTTCGAACTCCCTTCTACCCATAGATTAATATTAGCTACCTCATCCGATCGACCACACGATCCACCGCCCGGCACTATTTGTTTCTTCAGAGACCAGTTTGTAGCTGGTCTGCGTTTTCCTTTACATCCGTTTATCCTTGAAGTGTGTAACTATTTCCGCCTCCCGCTCGGCCAACTTGTCCCAAACTCCTTTAGGTTGTTGTGCGGAGTAATTGTCCTCTTTAGGCTGCACGACATTCCCTTAGTCCCCAAGATTTTTCATTATTTCTACTATCCCAAACAGTCCGAGTGGGGCACCTTCCTCTTCCAATCACGGATTGGCCTTGTTTTCTTCGACAAAATGTCGACTTCGAATAAACATTGGAAGGAGTACTACTTTTACCTTCGTCTTCCCGAGCTGCCAGCTTTCCGAACCAAATGGTAGACCATCGTGCCGAACCCGCCGGACCTTGGTAAATACAAGAGCCAGTCGACTTACCTCCATGCAGCCAACCAACTGGTTGGGCAGAAATTCAACATCCATAAGCTGCTTTGTTAGGGTGTGCTGTACATATTCGGATTGAGTCTACTACAAACGAAGCTTCTGAGCAGCATGGGTAAGCGTTTTCCTCGCCCCCTTTCCTTTTGGTCTAACTAATTTATTCTTATTTTATGCAGCCAACATCATTGCGTCGGTCGGCTCACACGAGGGTGAGAGCGAAGAAGCTACACCCGTCGTCGGAGAGTCGGCCGTTCGGGTCCCTGCAACCGAAGCGGTCGGCGATGCTACCTCGTCTGCTGGACATCCTACGCCGGAGGACGTGGGGCACTCGGCCGATGATGCTCTGCTAGTGACACGCAAGCGGCGCAAGACGGATCCTCCTGCCCATTCGGCTACATCTGTGGAACCAGTGTCAGAGCAGGTCGGCGCTCCTTCTGCAGCAATCGACCCAGCCCCCGTTTCGGTCGAGGCAATTTCCTCAGATCGAACTCCCTCACAACTCGATCTGATAGTGGCTTCCCTCAAGGCGCAACCCGTCAGTTCTCCGCCACGAGTCCATCGTCGGCTTAGGCGCTCAGGCATAATCTCCGCTCCGCTCGGCGAGTCGTCCGATCGCTCACCTTCATCCCTATCTGATCCGAGCAGTCGTCGAGTGATTAAGGCTGTCCTACATCTCCCAATAGAAGAATTCCTTCTGGCGGCTGATCGGCCAACTACCCCTGAACATCAGATCACAATCCGCGGACCACTTGCCACAATATGGGAGGATGCGAGGGCCCGTGTTGCCCTAATGACTCCCGGTCAGCTCGGTGATAGCCACTTGCAGCAGGCTACCAGAGTATGCCCCTCAAACTCCTATATGATTATTTTGCTTGGTTCTTGATATTATTTCATCTGAGCGCAGAACTGGGTGGAGAACATCGCGGTCAGCAACCGCCTGGCGGCGCTGGAGGAAGAGTTGAAGAAACTTCAGATTTCTGGAGGGGCGGCAGCTAAGGGGCCCTCGTACGCCATGCTTCGGACCGAGCTGAACAAAACAGAAAAACTGTTGGAGGCGGAGCGGTACAAATCTTCTGGCCTGGAAACCAGGGTAGCTGGGCTCGAAGCCCAGGTTAAGTCTCACGACCAGGAGATCAAGCTGGCGACTAACAGGAAGAATAGGGTCGTGTCGTTTCTGATCTAGAGGCAAAGAATGTGCAGGCCCAAGCGCTGGAGCAACGCGTCCAAGAATTGACTGGCCTGCTATCAACCGAGCCGGAAAGCCGATCGGCAGACCAAGCTAAATTTCAAGGAGATAAGAAAGATCTCTAGGATGCCCTCGAAGTTGCCCGAGCCGCTCTCAAGGAGTACCAAGATGGCGAATCAGGTCGCTTCGCGGTGATGAGGCAAAACTATGTCCGTTCGGAAGAATTTGGCAATAAGCTCAGCGATCGGCTTGTCCTGGCCTTTGAGGAAGCCATCCATGCTACGACTGCCTATCTGAAGGCCAAGGGCCATCTTCCGGAGACGGCGTCCATCCCCCACAAAGACCTGGCCGAACTGCTGGAAACAATCTTCGAGCCAATCTTCGATGTTCTGGAGTGAGGAGTGCTTTTAAATTTTGAAGTTTCATCTGTATACTCGCCGTTCGGCGAGTTAATATTATCTGAATTTATCCTACTTTTATTCGACTTTTGTCTACGTACTGGCCATGCGATGAGTCAACATAACATTTCAATTTTGTTCTTGTTTACTTCTCAAAACACATTTTTTTCGAGTGACACTCAGCGGTATTCGAGCCGGGGGCTTTATAGTCGTCGGTCCGACTCTGGGATTTAACGTCGCCACTCGACGGTCTTCGGGCCGAGGGGTTTATAGTTGCCGGTCTGACTCTGACTCTGGGATTTAACGTCGTCGCTCGACGATTTTCGGGCCGGGGGGTTTATAGTCGCCCGTCTGACTCTGGAATTTAACGTCACTGCTCGACGGTCTTCGGGCTGGGGGGTTTATAGTCGTCGATCCGACTTTGGGATTTAACGTCGCCGCTCGACGGTCTTCGGGCCGGGGGGTTTATAGTCGCCGGTCCGACTCTGGGATTTAACGTCGCCGCTCGACGATCTTTGGGACGGGGGGTTTATAGTCACTGGTCCAACTCTAGGATTTAACGTCGTCGCTCGACGGTTTGGGAAGACTAGCCGCTCGGCCGTGATTTTGCAAAAACCCTTCTGTTTTTACTTCCTGTGGTTGAAAGAGACAAAGGGTGACAAATATATGTCGTGTATTACATTGACGCACCTTTTATCCAGCTCGGTACGACTGGAGGTGGCTCGCACTCCAAGGTCGCTCTAGCTTCCGTCCATCTTCATCCTCGAGGTAATAGGAGCCCGAACGGAGATTTTCTCAATCTTGAATGGTCTAGCCCAAGGAGCTCCCAGCTTGGTCACATCGCCGACCGACTTGACTTTCTTCCAGACTAGGTCGCCGACCTGAAAAGATCTGGGCATTATCCGCCTGTTGTAGTTTTGCTTCATCCTCTGCCGGTACACCATCAACCGGACGACGTCCTTGGCTCACGCCTAGTCCACCAGGTCCAGCTCCAAATGCCTCCGCTCAGCATTGTTCTCGTCGTAGACTCGAATCCGATCGAATTCTACCCCGACCTCTACTAGGACGATGGTCTCTCCCCCATACACCAGGTGGAAGGGGGTCGCTCCTGTTCCTTCCTTGGGCGTCGTTCGGAGTGCCCATAATACCCCGGGTAGCAGCACGTCTACCCAACTCCCACCTTCATGGTCGAGCCGAGCCCGCAGAACTTGCAAGATCTCCCGATTGGCGACTTTAGCTTGCCCATTGCTTTGGGGGTACGCAACGGAGGTAAAAGCCTGCTGGATATCGTACCCCTCACACCACTCCTTGAGTTGTTGGCCCGAGAATTGTCTTCCATTGTCTGAGATGAGTCACCGCGGGATGCCGAACCGACAAATGATGTGCTACCAGATGAATTTTTTGATCATCTGCTCAGTTATTTTAGCCATTGGTTCGGCCTTGATCCACTTAGAGAAATAGTCGACCGCTACTAGTAAGAACTTCCGCTGTCCGGTCGCCATTGGAAATGGTCCCACAATGTCCATGCCCCATTGATCGAACGGGCAAGACACTGTGGATGTCATTAATTCTTCCGCGGGACGATGTGAGAAATTGTGGTACCTTTGGCAGGATAAGCACGTGGCGACTGTCCGGACGGTGTCCTCCTGTAAAGTTGGCCAAAAGTAGCCGGCCAAAAGAATCTTCCTCGCCAACAAGTGGCCACCCGGATGCCCGCTGCATGAGCCTTGGTGTACCTCTTGCAAAATATAGTCCACATCCTCCGGGCCAACGCATTTAAGCAGAGGCCTGAAGAACGCTTTTTTGTAGAGCTGGTCGCCAATGAGGACTAACCGACCAACTCTCCTTTTGAGCAGATGCGCTTCCGACCGATCAGACGGCGTTGCTCCTGACTTCAGAAACTCTGTTATAACCGTCCGCTAATCATTTGGAAATGTGAGTCCCTTCATCCGGTCGATGTGGGCGACCAGAGACACCTGCTCGACGGGTTGCTCGATGACGATCGGTGATATCGAGCTGGCTAGCTTAGCCAGCTCATCTGCAGCCTGATTCTCCGCTCGGGCGATCTTCTGTATCAACACCTCTCGGAAACCGACTTTCAGTTTTGCGAAGGCTTCCGCATAAAGCTTGAGCCTGATGTTGCTTATCTCAAATGCTCCCGAAAGTTGCTGAGCATCCAACTATGAATCTGAATGAATTAAAACATTGATAGCTCCCACATGCCGAGCGACCTGCAAACCTGCTATTAGCGCCTCATACTCGGCTTCATTGTTGGTTGCTCGATAGTCCAGTCGTACGGACAGGTGCATCCGTTCTCCGTGGGGGGAAACCAGCAGCACGCCAACCCCACTTCCCTGCCGAGTGGACGATCCATCTACGTACACCTTCCAGGTGGCTTCGGGCTCGGGATTTTGTACCTCAGTGACGAAGTCTGGCAACGACTGCGCCTTGATAGCGTCCGGGGCTGATACTGTATGTCGAACTCGCTAAGCTCCGTAGTCCATTTGATCAGTCACCCGGACGCCTCAGGGTTCAGCAAAACTCAGCCTAAGGGACTATTTGTCATGACAATGATCGTATGCCCCAGGAAATAGGGCCGGAGCCTCCGAGCGGCGAGAACAAGTGCGAAGGCAAGCTTCTCAAGACCAGTGTAGCGAGACTCGGCATCCTTTAGAATGTGGCTAAGGAAATACACTGGCTGTTCTTCGCCGTTCTGCCGGACTAGCGCCAAACCGACCGCGTGCTTGGTTGAAGACAAATAAATGCGGAGAGGCTCGCCGACAGATGACTTAGCTAATACAGGTAATGAGTTTAGGTAGGCCTTCAATTCTTCGAATGCTCGGTCACATTCCTCATCCCATTGGAATTTGGTTGCTCGGCGCAGGATCTTGAAGAAGGGCATGCTCCGATCGATCGTCTTGGAGATGAATCGGGATAGTGCTGTTATGTGACCCGTAAGGCGTTGGACTTCCTTCAAGTTTCTGGGCGGTGGCATATCCTGTAGCGCTTTGACCTTGCTAGGGTTGGCTTCAATGCCTCGCTCGGTGACTATGTAGCCTAGGAAACAACCACTTTTTGCTCCGAATATACACTTTTGCGGGTTCAACTTGACCCCGTACGTCCGCAATGTCCGAAAGGTTTCTTCTATATCTGCACAGAGGTCCGTCATTCGGAGTGATTTAATGAGTATATCATCAACATATACCTCTAGGTTTCGCCCAATTTACTTTCGGAACACCTTGTTCATGAGTTGTTGGTACGTAGCTCCAGCGTTCTTCAGTCCAAACGGCATTACGTTGTAGCAATAGGTGTCGTCCGCCGTAATGAAGCTCACTTTCTCTTGGTCTTCCCGGGCGAGTGACACTTGGTGGTACCCCTGATAAGCATCTAGCATGCATATCAGCTCGCATCCAGCGGTCGAGTCCACCATTTGGTCAATTCAGGGCAGAGGGTAGAAGTCCTTTGGGCATGCCTTATTTAGATCATGAAAATCGATGCAGACCCACCATTTGTTGCCAGGCTTGGAGACCAGTACCACATTCGCTAACCAACTCGGGAACTGTACCTCACGTATGTGGGTGGCCTCTAGGAGCTTCTCGACTTCTGCCCGTATGATGACGTTCTGCTCAGCACTATAGTCCCGCTTCCTTTGCTTGACGGGATGAGCGTCTGGCCGGACGTGGAGCTCATGCTGCGCGACACTTGGCGAGATCCCTGGCAGCTCGTGCGTTGCCCATGTGAAGACGTCGTGATTCTGCTGGAGGCATCTGACCAACTCTTCCTTCTGTTCTTCTTCCAGATCGGACGCAATGAATGTGGTGGCCTTCGATCGGCCTTCCTGAATCTGTACTTCTTTTCTTCATAAACCAAAGTAGGGGGTTTTCAGTTATAGAGTTTACCTCAAGGCGCGGTGCTTTCCGAGCGGACTTTGCTTTGGCTCGGACCATCTCCACATAGCATCACCGGGCGGCCAGCTAATCTCCCTGGACTTCTCCCACTCGATCTTCCACGGGGAATTTGATTTTTTGGCAAAAGGTTGAGACGACCGCCCGAAACTCATTGAGGGTCGGTCGTCCCAATATTACATTGTAGGTAGAGGGGGCATCGATCACGATGAAGTTAGTGGTTCGCGTCCTCCATAGCGGCTCTTCTTCTAGCAAGATAGCTAACCTGGTCTGCCCAATCGGAAGGACTTCATTGCCAGTGAATCCATATAACGGGGTCGTCATTGGCAATAGCTCGGCTCGGTCAATTTGAAGCTGGTCAAACGCCTTCTTGAAGATAATGTTGACCGAGCTGCCTATATCAATAAATATGCGGTGAATAGTATAGTTAGCTATTACCACTCAGATGATGAGGGCATCATCGTGGGGTACTTCAACTCCCTCAAGGTCCCCTGGACCAAAGGTGATCTCGGGTCTGGATGCCCATTCTTGGCTGCAGCCAACCGCGTGGATCCTGAGTTGTCGGGCGTGTGACTTTTTGGCCTGATTTGAGTCACCGTCCGTCGGTCCACTGGCGATGATGTTGATCTCTCCCCAAGCTGCATTGCTTCTATTTTCCTCCTCCCGAGTGGACGGTCTTGCTTGCTCCTGTGAGGCTTGGGGGTTGGCCTTTGGTTGGTGATGATGCTGCTGATGGTGATGCTGCTCGGGTGAACGCCTGGCCATTTGTCGTTCGGCGTTCTGATGACAAGCTCGCCTGTCCAGTGAAGGTGATCAGCGACGATAGTTCCTTGGCTCAGGTTGGCTGACCGGGGGGAGACTCCGGCAGTCTTGAGTGTTATGAGTGGCTGATTGATGGATTCTGCAAAACATGGGCGTCCATACCTTGCCTTTTTGTCTAGGTCGCTCGGTCGCAATGTGCTGAACGGCGGGCGACCTGGAATCTTGATGTGGCCTCATCCCCTCGGCACGTGGTCCTCTCGACGGTTGCTGGCTGGTGTGTGGTCTCCGTTCGGTCGGGGCCGAAGGCTAGCCTGGTGCTTCCTTCTTTCGGGATGCCTGCGCTTCCTCCATGTTACTATACTCACTTACTTTTTTTTTTCAGCATGTGGTCGTAGTCGCAAGGTGGCTTCCTGATGAGCGAGCGAAAGAAGTCCCCATCGACTAAGCCTTGTGTGAAAGCATGCATCATTGTCTCGGACGAGTCCACGGGAATGTCCATAGCTGCTTGGTTGAAGCGTTGGATGTAGGCTCGGAGAGTTTCTCTTGGCCCTTGCTTCATGGAAAAGATGCCGACGCTGGTCTTCTGGTAACGTCGGCTGCTGGCAAAGTGATGAAGGAATGCCTTTCGGAAGTCTCTGAAGCTCTTAATTGATCTGTCCGGCAACCTCCGGAACCAGCGTTGTGCCGAACCGGACAATTTAGTGAGGAAGACTCTGCATTTGACTCTATCGGTGTATTGATGGAGAGTAGCAGCATTATCAAACTTACCGAGGTGGTCGTCCGGATCGGTTGTACGGTTATACTCTCCGATCGATATGGGAGCGTAATGCTTTGGGAGAGGATCTTGTAAAATTGCCTCGGAGAACTGGTGATTGACCCGCTCGGGGGATGAATCAGCCCACGGCGCCTTCTCCTTTCTAGCGTCCCGCACGGGCGCTTCATCGGACGATCCCTGGTTGGCTAGGGCCAGCTTCAATGGAGTCTGGAACAATGCCCGATGAAACGGAATAGGGGCGGGCGACGCGTCTCCTGGTGTGCCGGTCTGTCCCTTGTTCTGTGCCAATTTGATTCTGTCCGAGTGATGAGTCGATGAACGCTGGGTACGTGGCACTCTCGGTGATGACGTATAGACCTTCGACTGTTGTGAACCTCCGACGAGAACTTGCACGCACAAAACCGAGGCGGGAAGGGGTTCTCGGCAACAACCCTCCGACGCTCAAGTCAACTCCGGCGGAAAGAGAGAAAGACGAGAATGAAAATTGTAGCTACAGTAACATAGATGGATACCTCCGTCGAAACCTGGGGGTCCTTATATAGGGCTCCCAGGGGGATGCGTGCACACATCCCAAAGCGTGCACGCTCCTCAAAGCATACCTGGAGTGGTCGTGTTAGAAAAGCGTGTCTGACGCCATACCGCAACTGTCCGAGCAAATACCTGATAGGGCAGTGGAAACTTCCACCGTACGATTCTCCATACGACCCGGCCGCAGACCATGCTGCCCGTGGGCAGCAGCTGTCTCGAGGTCGATGTCACCCACTGCCCCTTTTTTCCTCTTCTGCATTGTTTGTCTATCACCGGGCCGAACGGGGCGGCCGCTTAGGCCTCCCAGCGTCCAGTCAAAGGAGTGTGTCGGGCCGAGCGGGAAGGCCGCTCGGTCAAACACTCGGACGAGCAACACTGTTCGGCTTGGCATTCAACCGGGCGGACAGACCACTCGGCAGACCAACTCCTCTTCTGAGTGTCGGCAACCCGACCTGCGGTTCAGTTCGGCTGCGTACTGGTTCGACTGCTATCTCGGATATTAGGCCAAGTCTTGCCTCCTATCGGCAGGAACCATTGGCGGGCCCCCTGGACTTTAACTTCCCTGCCCACGTGTCGTTGACCTCTACCAATGTGGGCCCCCCTATCCTTATCATCGGATCATTCAGGATGAGGTCAAGTGTGACATGACCGACATGGGTGTAGTCACATTCATATTGCCTGTAAGAAGATAAGTTTGAGATCTCAGATATCACCTACGAATTGCGATGTCTTTGAGGTACTCTCTCAGAGATCTCTAGGTAGAGTCTTATGTGTAGATTGACTAAACCAAAGGAATTTGATGATCAAGCCGATGCAGTTTGATAAATTGAGTCGGTTTAGTCATATTAGCCAAGTCGAAAGGGATTGGTGGACCGCATTGGAGGAGTTGGATGATCGAGTCGGAGGAGTTGGTTGGCCAAGTCAAGAGTGTTGGTTGCTACTCGGAAAACCTAATGGTTCCACTGCACAAAAATTTTGTACAAAGGTCTGAACCTTTTCCTAGCTACCATGTGTTTTTTTAAATTAAACTTGGATCGCCTGCGGAACTTAACACGTTTGATCTAAAGTTTAATCTATTTGTTCTTTTAGGTTTAGACTTGGATCTCCTGCAGAAATTAACACGTTCAATCCAAATCACCTAGGTTATTAATTCCATTAAATATTAATTTTCAAAATTGGCTTCCAGGACTGCATGGAGAGGCACATGGCCTTCTTGGATATGGGAACAACCACCACCGCCTAGACAAAGCCTTTTAAGGAAAGCTAATATTTAATTTCCTTAAATAACTTTAGGTCAACCGAAAAGAACAATCAAATCACAAGGAAAAGAAAAACAAAGAACACAACATCGAAAACAAATTCGAAATGCTAGAATCGCATGCCTCTTGTATTTGATATTTTTTACATGAAGATAAAACTAGTATGATACGGAAATAAAATACTAGTATACATTTTCTTTTGCAAGCAAAAACATCTAGGTCTTCTACCGTATTCCTCTTCTAACCTCGGACGTTGTGTGGGCAACGATCTTCCGAGATGAGAAACCACCAAAGCACCTTCTTCACCTTTCTTCAAGTTTCGGCCAAGCACAATGCTTCCAAAAGATGAAGATCTTTTTCCACCAACCAAGCTCCAAGAGATGCAAGCTTTCTCTCCTTCTTCTCCAAGCTAAGATCCGACCACCACTTGATCTCCTAGAGGAAGAGGAGGTTCGGCCACAACAAGGAGAAGAGAGATCTTGAAGGGGCCGGCCACACCAAGGAAGAAAAGAGGGAGAAGAATAATAAAAGTTGTGTGTCATGTAGGCACCCCAACCCCCTCTTTTATAATCCTTAGCTTTGGCAAATAAGGAAATTTAATTACAATAAAATTTCCTTAACTTTCCTTGACATGAATTAATTAAGAAAAATTAAACAAAATTTCCTATTCCTTCATGTCATGGTCGGCCACATCATTAAGAGCAAACAAGGCTATTTCAATCGACAATTAAAATTCCTTATTTGTCTTTGGAAATTTTAAAAAATAAAATTTCCCTTTAAAATCCCTTCATGGTTGATAAAAAGAAATTTCTATAATTTTAATTTTTCAACATGTGAATAATTTACAAAGAAGAAAAATAAAATATCTTTCCAATCTACAAATAAGGAAAGAGATCTAATCTCTTTTCTTAATCTTTTGTAGAAGAGATATTTTAATTTTAATTCTCTCAATAAATTATATCTTCCACATAAGAAAATTTTAAAATTAAAATTCTTTTCTAATTTAATGGGGCCGGCCACCTTAGCTTGGGTTCAAGCTACGGCCGGCCACCCATGGACCAAGGCTTGGCCAGCACTAGCTTGATCCACAAGCTAGCTTGGCCGACCCCTACACCATGGGTATGAAGGTGGGTATAGGTGGGTATAGTACTCTATAAATAAGAGGCTACGATAGGGACCGAGAGGAGGAATTGGTTTTGGTCTCCCGATAAAATTAAGCATCCCGTGTTCGCCCCGAACACACAACTTAATTTTATCAATAATAATTCATTCCACTAGAGAACTATTATTGAACTACTGCACCAATCCCAAATTACATTTTTGGGCTCCTTCTTATTATGAGTATGTTAGTCTCCCTGTGTTTAAGATATCGAATGTCCACTAATTAAGTGAGTTACTGACAACTCATTTAATTAATATCTTAATCCAAGAATAGTATCACTCAACCTTATCGTCATGTTGGACTGAGTCCACCTGCAGGGTTTAACATGACAATCCTTATGAGCTCTTCTTGGGGACATTATCAACCTAGATCACTAGGACACAGTTTCCTTCTACAATCAACAACACACACTATAAGTGATATCATTTCCCAACTTATCGGGCTTATTGATTTATCGAACTAAATCTCACCCATTGATAAATTAAAGAAATAAATATCAAATATATGTGCTTGTTATTATATTAGGATTAAGAGCACATATTTCCATAATAACTGAGGTCTTTGTTCTTTTATAAAGTCAGTATAAAAGAAACGACCTCTAATGGTGCTACTCAATACACTAAAAGTGTACTAGTGTAATTATATTGTTAAGATAAACTAATTCCTAATTACACTACGACCTTCCAATGGTTTGTTCTCTTCCATTTTGGTCGTGAGCTACTGTTTATAATTTATAAGGTACTGATAACATCATCTTCTGTATGTGACACCACATACTATGTTATCTATGTTGGTGCAACCTTAGGTCAAGGTTGACCTGGGTGACCCGACTCGAGTTGACCTGACTCGAGGTATATTTTGATGTTTGACAAGAATGGAGAAGTTATATTTTGATGTTTGACAAGAATAGGAACTTGGGGGATTGTGGGTACAACCTTTGGTCAAGGTTGACCTGGTTGACCCGACTTGAGTTGACCTGATTCGGGAAAAGTCCAAGTATGGAGACTTGGCACGGAAAAGTCCAAGCAGGGTGCTTGGCGCGGGAAAAGTCCAAGTATGGAGACTTGGCACGGAAAAGTCCAAGGAGGGAGCTTGGCACGGGAAAAGTCAAGTATGGAGACTTGGCACGGAAAAGTCCAAGCAGGGAGCTTGGCACGGGAAAAGTCCAAGTATGGAAGCTTGGCATGGGAGGTCAGAGAGGGCTCGGTAGCTCGTTCTCTGGACTGGATGGAGTCGGAGAGGGCTCGGGAGCTTGTTCTCTGGACTAGGTCAGAGAGGGCTCGGTAGCTCATTCTCTGGACTGGATGGAGTCGGAGAGGGCTCGGTAGCTCGTTCTCCGGACTAGGTCAGAGATGGCTCGGTAGCTCGGTCTCTGGACCGGACGAAGTTGGAGAGGGCTCGGTAGCTCGTTCTCTAGACTAGGTCAGAGAGGGCTCGGTAGCTCATTCTCTGGACCGGACGTGGAAGTCGGAGTGGGCTCGATAACTCGTTCTCTGGACTAGGTCAGAGAGGGCTTGGTAGCTCGTTCTCTGGACCGTACGTGGAAGTCGGAGAGGGCTCGGTAGCTCATTCTCTGGACCAGGAAGATGTTATGGTTTAGGGCTGGGAAGCTCTAAAACCAACAGAGGCATTGGATCGGTCTGTTGACCGATCTAGTGATACTTTGGCTATCTGGATCGGTCTGTCGACCGATCCAGTGATACCTTAGTTATCTGATCGATCTCGTGACCGATCAGTAACCACACAGTAGCTCTCTGTGGGTTATATGATCGGTCTGGTGACCCCTCTCTGTGAGAGAGTTGGGATCGATCTGGGGACCGATCAGACTAGGGCATGATCGGTCCACAGACCGATCAGAGATTTCCTGGACCGATCAGGCCATAGCCTGATCGGTCCAGGCCTAGCCGTTGAGTCACAACGGCTAGATTTCTGTGTCTTCTTTGTCTTCTTCGTGGTTGGTTATAAATCGAGGTTGAAGGCAGAGAAGTGGAATTCTTCTTCTTCTTCCTCCTTGCGATCTGAGCTTTGTTGAGCTCTCTACTGCTGAAGCTTCGTGTGAGCTTCCCTCGGCTGGGTCTCCAACAACAGTTGCTGCTGTGGTTGGCATCCGTGAAGTTGCTGCTTCATCAACATTCGACGAGAAGGCAAGCAAACTAGTGTTTTTACATTCATATTGTTCTTGGCTTCTTGCTGTATTTCTTGTACACTGATCTTGCTGTTGCAAGAGAGAATGTGGCGAGGTTTCTCCACCCAGAAGGAGTTTTTTTATTAGCCGGTTTTCCGGGGTCTCATCCACCGACGGATTGATAGGATTCGTCCACCTTACGGACACGCCGAGGAGTAGGAGTATCATCTCCGAACCTCATTATATCGTCGCGTTTGAAGTTTGATATTCTTCCGTTTCGTTTCTATCTTTTATTTCCGCTGCGCTAACTCAAATTGTAGGAAGAAACGAGAATTTGGGGTCGGCTATTCACACCCGCCTCTCTAGCCGCGTCCGAAGGTCCTAACAAGTGGTATCAGAGCGAGGTCGCTCTTCGTCGGATTAACACCCGGGGGAGCACGAGCTAGAGAATGGATCAACTTGGAGAAGACGTCACAATTCCACCCTTCTACGATCGCGACGACTTCGCGTATTGGAAGGTAAGAATGAAGTATTTTCTTATGACTAACCTAGTAAATTGGAATTGTGTACAAGTAGGTTTTATTCCTCCGATGGATAAAGAAGGAGAACCTCTCGAGAAGAAGAAGTGGACGAAGGAACAAATCCACCAATCCATAATCAACGATGAGGAACCGAAAATCTTTGAATTTTCATTACCTAATGATATCTTGTGTAAGATAGGTAGATACAACAATGCCAAGGAATTGTGGAACAACTTGGCTAAGTTCCATGAGGAGAGCTCCAATTCAAGTCATGAATAGGAGTTAAGTGAGCCAAGTAGCTTACATCATGGAGGTATGGAATTAGAAGTTGAGGGCTACTCAATATCTAAGGAAGAAGAGGAGGAGAGTTCTTCTTCAAGACTGGAGCAAGAAGAAGAAGCCTCTACCTTCGGAAGGGATGAAGGAGAGAGCTTATATCCATCCTCAACCCTAGGTAACTCAAGCAACTTAATTTCAAGTAAATTACATATAATGTGCTTTGAGTGTAGGGAATATGGGCATTACAAAAGTAAATGTCCAAAGAGGATTAGGAAGACTCCACCGGCACCAAAAGTCAAGGAAGCCGGAGTCCCGATACGCAAGGGCAAGGAGCACGTGGTGTGCTTCCAATGCAAGCAAAGGGAACATTATAGGAGTCAATGTCCAAGGGGGAGGCAACCTCACAAGGACAAGAGACCAAGCACATCTATAGGGGGAGCTAAGGCAAACCCTAAGGTATCCTTTAAGGCACATTCTTGCAATTCTAATAAGACACATGCTAGTAGTTTTATTGCAATTGTCAATAGTGATAAGCATGATAACCATAGAAACCGATACATGCGCTTAGGTGCCAAACATGTTAGCCTAGATAAGGACAATGCTAGAAAAGCCAACCCTAGAGTTAACTCATCTAAGGTTAAGGAAAACCTAGATAGGAATCCCAAAACAACTAGACATATGCCTAGGAATACCTCAAAGAAAAATGGAAAATTAAAGCTTGAGGTATTAAAGAAGGAAAATCAAGTCTTGAGGTCAAGACTTGACACTTTAGAAAAGGCTCTTAAGAATTTGGAGAAGTCAACTATAGGGTCTAAGGGTCAAAAATAAAAGCCCAAGGACATGAGAGGTTTGGGTCACAAACCTAAGTCTCAAGTGGTCAAGCCCGCTTATCATAATGTTCCATTCGATTTTGGAACAAGACCTAGGGCAAAGAAGACCATCACCAAGGTCACAAAGGGAGTCACCCCTAGAGTTGATCTTGATGAGTCCCAAATGACCAAGGCTTTAAAGCCTAGGAGGGCCATTAGGAGGGTTGCTAGGGAAGTCATCCCTAGTGAATATTTAGTGAACCCAATGAGCTCAAATAGGTATTAGGTTCCTAGGAGCGTGATTCCTTCACGCTAGATGGTTTAGGGTATGCCAACCTTAATTGGATAGGTAGTTAACCTACTCATGGCAAAAGGTGACATTTTAGGAATTTTCAAGGTGTAATCAAGCCTTGAAAATGAAATTAAAAAATATTCCTAAGGTGATTAGGATGTGCCAACCACATTTGAGGAGTTTCCTAGAATCAATCTAATTGGCACATAGTGATCTAAAAATCTCTAGTTTATGATTTTATGTCTATTACACTTAGGAATATAGAATTTATGGCAAAATGATGAAAATTATCAAAAATGGCAACTAAGCCTAGAATTAGGTATTTTCTATACCTTTATAAGTTATTTGCCATACATTGTTTGTCATTTGCCATGTCATGACATCATATTTATTATCATTTGAAATGTCATGATAATGCTTAGGTTAGTTATATGTCATGCTTTATTTAAATTTCATACTTTATGCCATGGCATCATGACATTGGCACATATTTCCACTTATGATATTATTTTATGTCATGTCATCATCTCTTGCATTTATGATCAATTAAATTGATTTAAGGATAAAAACACAATTTGATATGGAGACCTAATTGTTGTTTAGAAAATGCATGAGAACTTAGCTTAAGATGACCTAAACCCATATCTCACATCAAAATTGACTTGGATGTGTTTGATACACCTTAGATGTGTGTGAGATATTAGGATTATGAGTTAGGATCAAGGTGCATAGTTTTTGTACCTAGATGAGCCTAATTCGAATTTGAGGATCATAGGGAAAACTTGTGTACAAGTCATGTACATTTAGCCCTAAGATTATGGTCCTAAATTGAATGGTTTAAGATCATTTCAAAATTGATTTAAAAAATCTTGATGAAGCTTTTCTAGTGATAGCATTCATCATTGAGCAAGTTGATACAAAGATGGATTAACCTTGAGCTATTTCAAAGTATTTCAAACTTTGTATCAAGATTAAAAAATGGGAGTTATTTTTATAGAAAACTAATTTTCCATGATAATATATGTTATGAGGAATGTATCCTCAAAATTTTACAATTTTTGGAATTTCCTATAATTTTTTAGGGGTTTCTAAATTTTGGGAGAAAAATCAGAAATCCTTATCAGAGAGTTGTGGACCGATCAGAGAAGATCCTGATCGGTCCAGGGAAGTCTGGATCGGTCCAGTGACCGATCCAGGGCAGTGTGGATCGGTTTGGTGACTGATCCAGTGAAGTCCTGATCGGTCTGGTGACCGATCAGAGGTGCCAAAATGCTGATTTTCGACTGTTGTCTGAAATTCCAGCTGTGGAAGTTGGTATTTTAGATTTCTAAAGGGTTGAAACTCTCCAAGACATTGTTGGTGCAATGGTCAAGGAGGAGTTGATCTTTAGGGGGAGTTTTACCTATTGGTCAAGGAGGAGTTGACTTTTAGGGGGAGTTTTTACTCGTCAAGATTTCTGAGGATGAGTGATATGGGATTATCACTGAGTTAATTGTTGATTTTAGTATCAAGGGGGAAATTAAGGGTTTCAATGAAAGGTATGGGACTTTCATTAGGAAGAAACTCTTGACCTTGATTCACCCCTTTTGATGTGTGTCAAAAAGGGGGAGAATGTTCAGAGAATGTTCAAGGAAGAACATTGGAGTCTGGGAAGAATGTTCAGAGAATGTTCGAGGAAGAACATTGGAGAACTATTGAAAAACCTAAGTTAGGTTATCGGGTTAACCTAACTTGATTATGGTTTTTGTCAAACATCAAAAAGGGGGAGATTGTTGGTGATACCTTAGGTCAAGGTTGACATAGGTGACCCGACTCGAGTTGACCTGACTCGAGGTATATTTTGATGTTTGACAAGAATGGAGAAGTTATATTTTGATGTTTGACAAGAATAGGAACTTGGGGGATCGTGGGTGCAACCTTTGGTCAAGATTGACCTGGTTGACCCGACTTGAGTTGACCTGATTCGGTAAAAGTCCAAGTATGGAGACTTGACACGGAAAAGTCCAAGCAGGGAGCTTGGCACGGGAAAAGTCCAAGTATGGAGACTTGGCACGGAAAAGTCCAAGCAGGGAGCTTGGCACGGGAAAAGTCCAAGTATGGAGACTTGGCACGGAAAAGTCCAAGCAGGGAGCTTGGCACGGGAAAATGTTGTTGCAGTGGAGGCCGGCAAGAGGGGGGTGAATTGCTGAAAACACAAAATAAAAATACCCTCCTCGGATTTCAACTCAATTAATGCAATAGTAAATAAAGTAAAGGCAGAAATAAAATTAAACCAAGCAAGGAAATAGAAATTAAGCAGAAAACAGGATTTAACCTGGTTACAACCAAGGAGGTTGTTAATCCAGGGCAGTAAGAAAAAGCTTAGTAGAAAAATCTCCTTTGCTGAAGGCGGAGAAGCCTTTTACACTTTGGAAGCTTAGAACTATTGCTAGGAATGGCTACACAATGATTGCTTGAGTTGTTGTTGAATTCCTAGCTCCAGGGGCCTTTTTATAGCTCCTGGAAAGTCTATCTCGGGTGGCCCACTATATCCTTAACTAGCTCTTTAAAGCTTTCCTTATCCTTATTGCAACTTTATCTCTTCTGCAAAGGGTCCACTTATCATAACCCGTATCATCATCGTTGCAAAAACGGCTTGCAGAGGCGCCCTTGCTGTGCTAAGGGGTCTGGGTGTCTGAACAAGTCAACTTCATGTTGACTTGTCCTACTTCTGTTCCGGTCAGTTGGTGATTCTCTGGCCATCCAGAATTGAGTTTATTCGAACTCAACTTCGGCTTTCTCTGCAAGCTATCTTTTGTTTAGGCTTCTCATCCCTCAGACGTCACACACGTCCTTCTCATCCACTGATGTACTCTTCAGTGGCTTCTCGTCATTCGGATGCACTGAGCCCGTTGGCTCCCTTCTAGTGCCATTCTTCTCACTTACTGTGTCTTCTGCTGGACTTCTTGTGTTCCTAAGCTCTTGCACACTCAGACACAGAGATCAAACAAAACGAGGACCTAACCAACTTGGTTGATCACATCAAAACTACCACGGGGTCCAACAATCTCTCCCTTTTTGATGTGCATCAACCCAAGTACAAGTTAGGGTTAACAAACAGATAGTAATTTAAGGAAATTACTAAACTAACATATAAAGCAAGAGTTTGCAATAAAACTAAATTGCAAAATAAACTTAAAAACTTGTAATTTGTATTTTTCTTAACTCCCCCTAAACTTGTACTTTTCTCTCCCCCTTTGATCACAGCAAAAAATTGGGGACTTAAATAGAAAAAATATTGTAAGTAAAAAAAAATTTCAATTAAAAATGAAATTTAAAAAAATTTTCTAAGTAAAATGAATTTTGAATTAAAAAAAATTTTCTTAAATATTGAATTAAAAAATTTTCTAAGTAAAAAAAAATTTCTAAGTAATAATAAAATTTAGAAATTTTTGAATTTTCACAATAGAATTTTAAAAAAGATTTAAGAACTTTTAAAGCATTATTTAATTCTAGTTTAATGCTTTTTCAGAAAGTTAATTAAACATTTTTATTTTAGCTTCAGGTCGTGGCGAGACACTAGGCCTTCTTGGTTATTGGAGCAACAACCACTTCCTTAGACAAAGCTTTCATAAAGAATTTCAATATTTAATTTTCTCCTTTAAAGCTTTAATTTTGAAAAATTAATTAAGCACAGATTTTGGAACCCAATAGAGGTTCCTACCTACAGGGTTATTCAGATACTTAGGGGTACATAATTTTTGGGTATCCTTCTAAGTCGCCCTGATGGTTTCTAATATACCATTCAATTTTCCATAAACTTTAATTTTTGAATTTGAAATCTATTTAAACATGTACTATTTCTTAATTTCTCAATTTCTAATTTTAGATTTTTATTTTCAGATTTCACATTTTTATTTTCTTTTTCTAATTGATCTAATTCTTTAGACAAAGCTTTAATAAACTCAAAAGACTGTTTAGAGTTTAGGGCACGTACCTTACTTACCTCATCTTGCGATGCTCCCCCTTCATCATTGCTTTCTCCTTCTGATGTTCCTCCCCCTTCATTTTCTGAGCTAGACATTTCTTCTAGCTGATGGTTGGCCATCAGTGCTAGTCCTGAGAATTCTTCGATGTCTGACTCGGAGGATGATGAATCTGACCACGTAGCCTTCAGGTTCTTGTGCTTGGAGGATTCTGGTTTCTTGCTTTTTGATTTTTCCCTTTATTTCTCCTTTCTCTTTAATTTCGGGCAGTCATCCTTGATGTGCCCTTCTTCGTTGCAGTTGTAGCAGCGAACCGTCCTTTTTCTTTGTTGATGCCTCTTTTTCTGCGGTCTAAATTTATTAGAATTAAAAAACTTATTGAACCGTTTTACCAGTAGTGTTGCTTCGGATTCATCGCCCGAGGCTTCGGAGTCAGAACCGATTACTTTTGCCTTTAGAGCTATGTTCTGACCGGTCTTCTCTACTCCATTTGGCTCTGAAACTCGAGATTCGTGAAGTTCAAAAGTCGAAAATAACTGTTCTAACGTACTTACCTCGAGGTCCTTAGAGATGTAGTATGCATCTACTAAGGAGGCCCACTCTGGAGTTCTCGGGAAGGCATTGAGTGCGTACCGGATAGAGTCCCGGTTGGTTACCTCTTCCCCAAGGTTCGTTAGTTGCATTATCAGCTCCTTGATTCTCGCTTGGAGTTGCGCTACCTTCTCGCCTTGGTTCATCCGGAGGTTCGTCAACTGGTTCCGGAGGATGTCGCGCTTCGCTTCGGAGGTACCTTCATGAAGCTCCAGGAATTTTCCCAGAGATCTTTCACGAGTCGTAGCTTCCAATCCGGTTTACCTCCTGCGGCGGCAGAACGCTGAGTAGGTGGAACTCAGCCTTTCCGTTGGCGACGAAATCTGCTTGCTCCTTTTTGCTCCACGTGTTTTCTTCTTTGTCTTTAGGAGCTGCAAAACCATATTTCATAGTAATTAAAATATCAAAGTCTGTTTTAAAAAATACCTCCATTTTGCGCTTCCATGTTGCGAAGTCTCCGTCGAACTTCGGGGGATGGATGTTCGCTCCGGCCATCGTTTTGATCGTAGTGCTTCAGTTGGCGGTAAGTCCTTCTGAGGCGATCAGGCTCTGATACCACTTGTTGGAGGGGGGGTGAATTGCTGAAAACACAAAATAAAAATACCCTCCTCGGATTTCAACTCAATTAATGCAATAGTAAATAAAGTAAAGGCAGAAATAAAATTAAACCAAGCAAGGAAATAGAAATTAAGTAGAAAACAGGATTTAACCTGGTTACAACCAAGGAGGTTGTTAATCCAGGGCAGTAAGAAAAAGCTTAGTAGAAAAATCTCTTTTGCTGAAGGCGGAGAAGCCTTATACACTTTGGAAGCTTAGAACTATTGCTAGGAATGGCTACACAATGATTGCTTGAGTTGTTGTTGAATTCTTAGCTCCAGGGGCCTTTTTATAGCTCCTGGAAAGTCTATCTCGAGGGTCCAAGGCGCCTCCAACAAGGTTTAAGGCGCCTCCAACTCGATCTGCGGATAAAACTTTATCCATGACGCAACGCCATCGATGACTTTCAAGGCGCCTTAAACAATCAAGGCGCCTTCAACGTGTTTAAGGCGCCTTCAATGTGTTTAAGGCGCCTTCAATCGCCTCCAAGCTGGCAGCTCCAATTTCAGCTTGGTTTCTTCAGCTTCCGACGCTTCGTTCTTTTAGATGATTGCGACCAACCGGAATAGGGCTCACCCGAACCCAATTCCCGGCCTTCTCCTCGAGCAGCCTTCCGCCCCGGCTTAACGTCCCTCGAACGCCGCGCACGCTCTTCACGCCCACCGGAGTACTCTTCCGCAGCTCTCTCGTCCTTCGGACGCATCGAGCCCGTCGGCTCCCTTCCCGTGCCGTCCTTCTCGCTAGCTGCGTCTTCCGCTCGACTTCCTGTGTTCCTAAGCGAAGCTTGGCATGGGAGGTCAGAGAGGGCTCGGTAGCTCGTTCTCTGGACTGGATGGAGTCGGAGAGAGCTCGGTAGCTCGTTCTCTGGACTGGATGGAGTCGGAGAGGGTTCGGTAGCTCGTTCTCCAGACTAGGTCAGAGAGGGCTCGGTAGCTCGGTCTCTGGACCGGACGAAGTTGGAGAGAGCTCGGTAGCTCGTTCTCTAGACTAGGTCAGAGAGGGCTCGGTAGCTCGTTCTCTGGACCGGACGTGGAAGTCGGAGAGGGCTCGGTAGCTCGTTCTCCAGACTAGGTCAGAGAGGGCTCGGTAGCTCGTTCTCTGGACCGGACGTGGAAGTCGGAGAGGGCTCGGTAGCTCGTTCTCCGGACTAGGTCAGAGAGGGCTCAGTAGCTCGTTCTCTGGACCAGGAAGACGTTAGGGTTTAGGGCTGGGAAGCTCAAAAACCAACAGAGGCATTGGATCGGTCTGTTGACCGATCCAGTGATACTTTGGCTGTCTGGATCGGTCTGTCGACCGATCCAGTGATACCTTAGTTATCTGATCGGTCTCGTAACCGATCAGTAACCACACAGTAGCTCTCTGTGGGTTATCTGATCGGTCTGGTGACCGATCAGTAAGAAGAGAACAATAGGGGGATCAATAGGGGGATCGGTCTGTGGACCGATCCACCTATGGCCTGATCGGTCCACAGACTGATCAGGGCTCGGCAACCCCTCTCTGTGAGAGAGTTGGGATCGGTCTGGGGACCGATCAGACTAGGGCCTGATCGGTCCACAGACCGATCAGAGATTTCTTGGACCGATCAGGCCATAGCCTGATCGGTCCAGGCTAGATTTCTGTGTCTTCTTTGTCTTCTTCGCAGGTTGGTTATAAATCGATGTTGAAGGCAGAGAAGTGGAATTCTTCTTCTTATTCCTCCTTGCGATCTGAGCTTTGTTGAGCTCTCTACCGCTGAAGATTCGTGTGAGCTTCCCTCGGCTGGGTCTCCAACAATAGTTGCTGCTGTGGTTGTCATCCGTGAAGTTGCTGCTTCATCAACAGTCGACGAGAAGGCAAGCAAACTAGTGTTTTTACATTCATATTGTTCTTGGCTTGTTGCTGTATTTCTTGTACACTGATCTTGCTGTTGCAAGAGAGATTGTGGCGAAGTTTCTCCACCCAGAAGAAGTTTTTTTATTAGCCGATTTTCCGGGGTCTCATCCACCGACGGATTGATAGGATTCGTCCACCTTACGGACACGCCGAGGAGTAGGAGTATCATCTTCGAACCTCGTTATATCGTCTCATTTGAGGTTTGATATTCTTCCGTTTCGTTTCTATCTTTTATTTCCGCTGCGCTAACTCAAATTGTAGGAAGAAACGAGAATTTGGGGTCGGCTATTCACACCCCCCCCTCTCTAGCCGCGTCCGAAGGTCCTAACAATCTACTATATAAATTAATTGAACAACTACAAACAAATGTAGACAATTTGACCAAATGTGATTCTTTATTCAAAATAAATGTTTACAAAAGCTTAGGCTTTCAGTATACACTCTAACAATCTCCCACTTATACTAATGACTAAGCTGCCATATCTTCTGTCATACATCTGATTCCCATTCCCTCCACATGCCGATCAAAAGCTTTTGCCGGAAGAGCCTTAGTGAAAGGATCTGCCAAGTTATCTGCTGATGCAATCTTGGCGATGACAACTTCTCCTCGCTTCACGATATCTCGTATCAGGTGGTACTTGCGCTCTATATGTTTACTTGCCTTATGGGCTCGTGGTTCCTTTGAGTTTGCAACTGCACTGCTATTATCACAATAAATTGTGATGATTTTGGGCAAACCAGGAATCACATCTAAGTCCATTAGAAAGTTCCTGAGCCATACTGCTTCTTTAGCTGCCTCAGAGACTGCTACATACTCAGCTTCCATGGTTGAGTCCGAAACACATTTCTGCTTAACACTCCTCCATACAATGGCTCCACCTCCTAAAGTAAACACATAGCCTGATGTAGACTTACTGTTGTCCCTATCTGATTGGAAATCTGAATCAGTGTAACCAACAGGGAACAAATCGTCTGCTTGGTAAACTAGCATATAATCTCTAATCCTTCTCAGGTACTTTAATATATGTTTTACCGCAGTCCAATGTCCTTGTCCAGGGTTACTCTGATATCTGCTAACCATGCCCACGACAAAACAGATATCAGGTCTCGTACATAGCATTGCATACATTAGGCTTCCTACAGCCGAAGCATAAGGAACTGCTTTCATGTCCTCTATCTCTTTTGATGTCTACGGAGACATCTCTTTAGATAGAGCTACTCCATGTCTAAAAGGTAAGAAACCTTTCTTGAAATCCTGCATGCTAAAACGAGCAAGGATTGTATCTATATATGAAGCTTGGGACAGACACAACATTCTTTTCTTACGATTTCTTATAACTTTGATCCCAAGAATGTGTGCACAATCTCCTAAGTCATTCATATCAAATTGCTTGGACAACCATACCCTTACGTCCGATAATACCTTGACATTGTTGCCAATTAATAAAATATCATCTACGTATAGTACAAGAAATACCACCACGTTTCCGTTACACTTCTTGTATACACAAGACTCATCCGGACACTGAATAAATCCATATGACTGGATTACTTCATTAAACCGGATGTTCCAAGACCTTGAAGCTTGCTTCAGACCATAAATGGACCGATTGAGCTTGCACACTAGATGCTCTTTGCCTTTTTCAATGAACCCTTCTGGTTGCTTCATATGGATATTCTCTTCAAGACTTCCATTAAGAAAAGATGTCTTGACATCCATTTGCCAAATCTCATAATCCATATGAGCAGCAATAGATAAGAGTATCCGGATAGACTTAAGCATAGCTACCGGTGAAAAGGTCTCCTCATAATCGATTCCCTCTTTCTGAGTGTACCATTTCGCAACAAGCCTAGCTTTGAAGGTTTCTACCTTCCCGTCTATCCCTCTTTTCCTTTTGTAAATCCACTTGCATCCAATGGCTTTTACACCATCGGGTGGTTCTACAAGCTCCCAGACCTTATTAGTGTACATAGACTCTATTTCAGAATTCATTGCTTTTTGCCAAGATACTGCATCTATATCTTGGAGTGCTTCGTCATATGTACGGGGATCAGGTTCATGTTTACCCGGGATCAAGTCCGAAGACTCTCCCAAAAACATGAATCTTTCAGGTTCCCTCACCACTCTCCCACTACGACGAGGCACCATCTGTGGTTGTGTATCATGTGTGACACGTGTTGCAGTCTCTTGTGGTACTTCATCTTGTACTGTTGGTACTAAAGTAGACGTGTCCTCTCTAAGTTCTTCTAGAACAACTTTGCTACTGGGCTTGTGATCCATTATATAGTCTTCTTCTAAAAACTGGGCATTGGTGCTAACAATGACCTTCTGGTCTTTAGGACTATAAAATAAACCACCTTTCGTTCCTCTGGGATAACCCACAAACACGCGAACTTCTGTACGAAATTCTAACTTATTAGCATCTGGTTTCAGCACATGTGCTGGACTACCCCAAATCCAAATGTCTTAGACTGAGTTTTCGCCCATTCCACAATTTTGTGGGAGTAGAAGAAACTGATTTAGAAGGTACTATGTTCAGAATGTACACTGTTGTTTCCAGAGCATATCCCCAAAATGAATTTGGTAATTCTGAATAACTCATCATCGATCTAACCATCTCCATAAGAGTCATATTCCTTCGTTCTGCCACACCATTCTGTTGGGGTGTACCAGGTGCAGACAGTTGGGATTGAATCCCGGCCTCTGATAAGTAATTCCTAAACTCTCCTAAGAGGTATTCGCCACCACGATCAGACTGTAGTGTCTTGATACTTTTACCTAGTCGTTTTCCACATTAGCCTTGTATTCTTTGAACTTATCAAAGCACTCGGACTTGCGGCGTATTAGGTAAATGTATTCGTATCTTGAATAATCATCTATAAAAGAGATAAAATATTCAAAACCACCTCTTGCCTGGACAGACATAGGACCACACAAATCATAATGAACCAATTCTAACACTTCTTTGGCTCTATACCCCTTGGCCTTGAAAGACCTCTTGGTCATTTTACCTTCCAAGCAAGATTCACAAGTTGGAAAATTTTCCAACTCTAATGAACCCAAGAATCCATCGGCTATAAGCCTCTGAATCCTACTTAAGTTAATATGACCAAGCCTTAGATGCCAAAGATATGCTTGGTTCATTTCCGAAGGTTCTTTTCTCTTATTTGAGTTAGAAGATGTGTTATTAATTTTCATATTATGCTTTGTGGGAGAAATTGGATTTAAAGTATACAAATTGCCAACTAATGCACCAGAACAGATAATCACTTTATTTCTCTTAATAACTACATTGTTACTAAAGGAAACTGAATATCCATCTAAAAATAGTTTAGAAATTGAAATTAAATTTTTTCTAAAACTGGGTACATAAAGATAATTTTTTAAAACCAAATTTTTATTCCTATTAAAAGATAAGTAGACGTTTCACACTGCAGCAGTCGCCACCTTAGTAGCATTGCCCATGTAGACTGTAATCTCTCCTTCAGTTAGTTGTCGGGTTTCCTGGAACCCCTGCAAGTAATTGCAGACATAATCAGTGGCTCCCGTATCTACACACCAGGTGCTGGTAGATAACACCGCTAAACATGTTTCAACAACTAGAGCATGAGATATACCTTTGTTGTTCTGATTCCTACGAGGTCAGTCCGCCTTCCAATGCCCTGACTGCTTGCAGATGAAGCACTTTCCCTTCGGCTTCTTCACTCCAGCTTTAGGTCCTGTACTCTGAGATTTATCCACCTTCTTTGCTGAGCTAACTTGTTTCTTCTTCTTCTTTCCTTTCGGTTTAGAAGTAGAACCATTTTCAGCATAGTGAATATGAGAATTATGACGGAACAAACCTTCTGCTGCCTGAAGTTCTGTCAGTAGTTCCGCCAATGAATATACCCTTTTATTCATATTGTAATTCTGGCGGAATTGCTCAAAACTTCTAGGTAGCGTTTGGAGGATCATATCGATCTGGGTTTCCCCATCAATTTCTCCTCCAAGGATTTATATTTCATTTAGATAAGTCATCATCTTTAGGATATGATCCCTCACAGGAGTACCCTCTTGCATGGTGGCTGTCATTATCTTTCTCATGGCTTCTTGCCTAGAGGCTCGATCCTGGTGACCAAAGAGTTCCTTGAGATTGTTCATAATATCATAGGCTGTTGGTAAATCTTGATGCTGATGTTGCAATACATTTGACATTGAAGCCAAAATGTAACACCACGTCATCTCATCTGCTTTTACCCATTTCCTATGGTATTCAATCTCCTCTTGGGTAGATTCACCATTGGGAGTATCAGGGCAAGGCTAAGTCAGTACAAACTTATAGCTTTCAGCAGTTAGAACAATGTCCAGGTTCCTTTTCCAATCTATGTAGTTAGGACCAGTAAGTCTGTTCTCTTTTAGTATGATGGCCAGTGGGTTGAAAGTCATCCTAAGAATCACAAATAACTTTTGGTCAGAACTCTAAGTTTAGAATAATATTGATTCCTCAAACAATACTATTTTAAATTAACCAACACCTCAAAACACCGAGAATTTTGTATGCCACGATAGTGTGGACGTATACAAATTCAACATTTGTAAAAGGAGGAATTTACCCATTAATTTTATTATCTTGTCAACCTAACTTTTTGACAAATAAAATTAATAGTTGGTTTACTTTGGTCACACAAATAATAGCAGTGACTCCGATGGGGAGGATACTATTAAACGTGCCTAAGTGTGTACCATTACTTGACACTAAGTCCATTAATAAGATTGTGCCCCTTCCGATGGGGAGGATCACACGCTCTTAATTAACTTCCTAGAGTCATCCAAAAATGAAAGTTTAATCTAGTGATCCGAAAACAAGCTCATCCGATATGGAGGAAGGCACTCAGAGCCAACGCGCAAGCTTGTTGCATCACTTATAAACCAGTAATGGAGACCGTGGAATTTATTTAAAATCCCTCTCCCACTTAGTTATTTAAAATGAGGAATTTTGACTATGCTAGCCTACTAAACATGTATACTAATATGCACACACAGCACAATATAAAAGCAATAAATAGAAAAACTAATTTTCAACTATTATGACTTTTATCTATAGTTGTCCTCCGTGTGTCGCCAACCCTAGCTGCTGCCATCTTTGGCCACTACCATCGGGTCTAGTTTGTTGGTGCAACCTTAGGTCAAGGTTGACCTGGGTGACCCGACTCAAGTTGACCTGACTCGAGGTATATTTTGATGTTTGACAAGAATAGAGAAGTTATATTTTGATGTTTGACAAGAATAGGAACTTGGGGGATTGTGGGTGCAACCTTAGGTCAAGGTTGACCTGGTTGACCCGACTTGAGTTGACCTGATTCGGAAAAGTCCAAGTATGGAGACTTGGCACGGAAAAGTCCAAGCAAGGAGCTTGGCACGGGAAAAGTCCAAGCAGGGAGCTGGGTACGGGAAAAGTCCAAGTATGGAAGCTTGGCATGGGAGGTCAGAGAGGGCTCGGTAGCTCGTTCTCTGGACCGAACGTAGAGTCGGAGAGGGCTCGGTAGCTCGTTCTCCGGACTAGGTCAGAGAGGGCTCGGTAGCTCGTTCTCTGGACCAGGAAGACGTTAGGGTTTAGGGCTGGGAAGCTCTAAAACCAACAGAGGCATTGGATCGGTCTGTTGACCGATCCGATATCTGTGACGGATCGGTCCACACAGAAACGATCTATGGTTATCCGATCGGTCTCGTGACCGATCGGTAACTGATAGCTTCAGGTTATCGATCGGTCGATGACCGATCGGTGAAAGAACAATAGGGATCATGGGGATCGGTGCGTGGACCGATCACATTTTTGGATCGGTCCACAGACCGATCAGGGATCGACAACAACTCTCTGTGAGAGTTGGGATCGGTCTGGGGACCGATCAGCCTAGGCCCTGATCGGTCCCATGACCGATCAGACTCATCCTGGACCGATCAGGGTGGAGCATGATCGGTCCAGGCCTAGCCATTGAGACACAACGGCTAGATTTCTGTCTTCTTCGCAGGTTCAAGTTATATAACGAGGTGGAGGGCCTCTACAGGGAACTTCTTCTTCTTCCTCCTTGCGATCTGAGCTTTGCTGAGCTCTCCATTATTGAAGCTTCATGTGAGCTTCCCTCGGCTGGGTCTCCAACTGAACAGTTGCTGCTGTGGTTGGCATCCGTGAAGTTGCTGCTTCATCAACAGTCGACGAGAAGTCAAGCAAACTAGTGTTTTTACATTCATATTGTTCTTGGCTTCTTGCTGTATTTCTTCTACTCTGATCTTGCTGTTGCAAGAGAGATTGTGGCGAGGTTTCTCCACCCAGAAGGAGTTTTTATTAGCCAGTTTTCCGGGGTCTCATCCACCGACGGATTGATAGGATTTGTCCACCTTACGGATACGCCGAGGAGTAGGCGTATCATCTCCGAACCTCGTTACATCGTCGCGTTTGAGGTTTGATATTCTCCTATTTCGTTTCTATCTTTTATTTCCGCTGCGCTAACTCAAATTGTAGGAAGAAACAAGAATTTGGGGTCGGCTATTCCCACCCCCCTCTAGCCGCATCCTAAGGTCCTAACAAGTGGTATCAGAGCAAGGTCGCTCTTCGTTGGATTAACACCCGAGGGAGCACGAGCTAGAGAATGGATCAACTTGGAGAAGACGTCACGATTCCACCCTTCTACGATCGCGACGACTTCGCGTATTGGAAGGTAAGAATGAAGTATTTTCTTATGACTAACCTAGTAAATTGGAATTGTGTACAAGTAGGTTTTATTCCTCCGGTGGATAAAGAAGGAGAACCTCTCGAGAAGAAGAAGTGGACGAAGGAACAAATCCACCAATCCATAATCAACGATGAGGTAACGAAAATCTTTGAATTTTCATTACCTAATGATATCTTGTGTAAGATAGGTAGATACAACAATGCCAAGGAGTTGTGGAACAACTTGGCTAAGTTCCATGAGGAGAGCTCCAATTCAAGTCATGAAGAGGAGTCAAGTGAGCCAAGTAGCTCACATCATGGAGGTATGGAATTAGAAGTTGAGGGCTACTCAACATCTAAGGAAGAAGAGGAGGAGAGTTCTTCTTCAAGACTGGAGCAAGAAGAAGAAGCCTCTACCTCCGGAAGGGATGAAGGAGAGAGCTTATATCCATCCTCAACCCTAGGTAACTCAAGCAACTTAATTTCAAGTAAATTACATATAATGTGCTTTGAGTGTAGGGAATATGGGCATTACAAAAGTAAATGTCCAAAGAGGATTAGGAAAACTCCACCGGCACCAAAAGTTAATGAAGCCGGAGTCCCGATACGCAAGGGCAAGGAGCACGTGGTGTGCTTCCAATGCAAGCAAAGGGGGCATTATAGGAGTCAATGTCCAAGGGGGAGGCAACCTCACAAGGACAAGAGACAAGCACATCTATAGGGGGAGCTAAGGCAAACCCTAAGGTATCCTTTAAGGCACATTCTTGCAATTCTAATAAGACACATGCTAGTAGTTTTATTGCAATTGTCAATAGTGATAAGCATCATAACCATAGAAACCGATACATGCGCTTAGGTGCCAAACATGTTAGCCTAGATAAGGCCAATGCTAGAAAAGCCAACCCTAGAGTTAACTCATCTAAGGTTAAGGAAAACCTAGATAGGAATCCCAAAACAACTAGACATATGCCTAGGAATACCTCAAAGAAAAATGGAAAATTAAAGCTTGAGGTATTAAAGAAGGAAAATCAAGTCTTGAGGTCAAGACTTGACACTTTAGAAAAGGCTCTTAAGAATTTGGAGAAGTCAACTCTAGGGTCTAAGGGTCAAAAATCAAAGCCCAAGGACATGAGAGGTTTGGGTCACAAGCCTAAGTCTCAAGTGGTCAAGCCCGCTTATCATAATGTTCCATTCGATTATGGAACAAGACCTAGGGCAAAGAAGACCATCACCAAGGTCACAAGGGGAGTCACCCCTAGAGTTGATCTTGATGAGTCCCAAATGACCAAGGCTTTAAAGCCTAGGAGGGTCATTAGGAGGGTTGCTAGGGAAGTCATCCCTAGTGAATATTTAGTGAACCCAATGAGCTCAAATAGGTATTGGGTTCCTAGGAGCGTGATTCCTTCACGCTAGATGGTTTAGGGTGTGCCAACCTTAATTGGATAGGTAGTTAACCTACTCATGGCAAAAGGTGGCATTTTAGGAATTTTCAAGGTGTAATCAAGCCTTGAAAATGAAATTAAAAATTATTCCTAAGGTGATTAGGATGTGACAACCACATTTGAGGAGTTTTCTAGGATCAATCTAATTGGCACATAGTGATCTAAAAATCTTTAGTATATGATTTTAGGTCTATTACACTTAGGAATATAGAATTTATGGTAAAATGATCAAATTATCAAAAATGGCAACTAAGCCTAGAATTAGGTATTTTCTATACCTTTATATGTTATTTGTCATACATTGTTTGTCATATGCCATGTCATGACATCATATTTATTATCATTTGAAATGTTATGATAATGCTTAGGTTAGTTATATGTCATGCCTTATTTAAGTTTCATACTTTATGCCATGACATCATGACATTGGCACATATTTCCACTTATGATATTATTTTATGCCATGTCATCATCTCTTGCATTTATGATCAATTAAATTGATTTAAGGATAAAAACACAATTTGATATGGAGATCTAATTGTTGTTTAGAAAATGCATGAGAACTTAGCTTAAGATGACCTAAACCCATATCTCACATCAAAATTGACTTGGATGTGTTTGATACACCTTAGATGTGTGTGAGATATTAGGATTATGAGTTAGGATCAAGGTGCATAGTTCTTGTACCTAGATGAGCTTAATTCGAATTTGAGGATCATAGGAAAAACTTGTGTACAAGGCATGTACATTTAGCCCTAAGATTGTGGTCCTAAATTGAATGGTTTAAGATCATTTCAAAATTGATTTGAAAAACCTTGATGAAGCTTTTCTAGTGATAGCATTCATCATTGAGCAAGTTGATACAAAGATGGATTAACCTTGAGCTATTTCAAAATTTTTTGAACTTTGTATCAAGATTAAAAAATGGGAGTTATTTTCATAGAAAACTATTTTTCCATGATAATATATGTTATGAGGAATGCATCCTCAAAATTTTACAATTTTTGGAATTTTCTGTAATTTTTTTAGGGGTTTCTGAATTTCGGGAGAAAAATCAGAAATCCTTATCAGAGAGTCGTGGACCGAGTTGTGGACCGATCTGAGAAGATCCTGACCGATCCAGGGTAGTGTGGATCGGTCTGGTGACCGATCCAGTGGAGTCCTGATCGGTCTGGTGACCGATCAGAGCGTGCCAAAATACTGATTTTCGACTGTTGTCTGAAATTTCAACTGTGGAAGTTGGTGTTTTAGTTTTCTAAAGGGTTGAAACTCTCCAAGACATTGTTGGTGCAATGGTCAAGGAGGAGTTGACCTTTAGGGGGAGTTTTACCTATTGGTCAAGGGGGAGTTGACTTTTAGGGGGGGTTTTTACTCGTCAAGATTTCTGAGGATGAGTGATATGGGATTATCACTGAGTTGATTGTTGATTTTAGTATCAAGGGGGAAATTAAGGGTTTCAATGAAAGGTATGGGACTTTCATTAGGAAGAAACTCTTGACCTTGATTCACCCCTTTTGATGTGTGTCAAAAAGGGGGAGAATGTCCAGAGAATGTTCAAGGAAGAACATTGGAGTTTGGGGAGAATGTTCTAGGAAGAACATTGGAGAACTATTAGAAAACCTAAGTTAGGTTATTGGGTTAACCTAACTTGATTATGGTTTTTGTCAAACATCAAAAAGGGGGAGATTGTTGGTGCAACCTTAGGTCAAGGTTGACATGGGTGACCCGACTCGAGTTGACCTGACTCGAGGTATATTTTGGTGTTTGACAAGAATGGAGAAGTTATATTTTGATGTTTGACAAGAATAGGAACTTGGGGGATTGTGGGTGCAACCTTTGGTCAAGGTTGACCTGGTTGACCCGACTTGAGTTGACCTGATTCGGGAAAAGTCCAAGTATGGAGACTTGGCACGGAAAAGTCCAAGCAGGGAGCTTGGCACGGGAAAAGTCCAAGTATGGAGACTTGGCACGGAAAAGTCCAAACAGGGAGCTTGGCACGGGAAAAGTCCAAGTATGGAAGCTTGGCATGGGAGGTCAGAGAGGGCTCGGTAGCTCGTTCTCTGGACTGGATGGAGTCGGAGAGGGCTCGGTAGCTCGTTCTCCGGACTAGGTCAGAGAGGGCTCGGTAGCTCGTTCTCTGGACCGGATGGAGTCGGAGAGGGCTCGGTAGCTCGTTCTCCGGACTAGGTCAGAGAGGGCTCGGTAGCTCGTCCTGGGAGGTTGGAGAGGGCTCGGTAGCTCGTTCTCTGGACTAGGTCAGAGAGGGCTCGGTAGCTCGTTCTCTGGACCGGACGTGGAAGTCGGAGAGGGCTCGGTAGCTCGTTCTCCGGACTAGGTCAGAGAGGGCTCGGTAGCTCGTTCTCTGGACCGGACGTGGAAGTCGGAGAGGGCTCGGTAGCTCGTTCTCCGGACTAGGTCAGAGAGGGCTCGGTAACTCGTTCTCTGGACCAGGAAGACGTTAGGGTTTAGGGCTGGGAAGCTCTAAAACCAACAGAGGCATTGGATCTGTCTGTTGACCGATCCAGTGATACTTTGGCTGTCTGGATCGGTCTGTCGACCGATCCAGTGATACCTTAGTTATCTGATTGGTCTCGTGATCGATCAGTAACCACACAGTAGCTCTCTGTGGGTTATCTGATCGGTTTGGTGACCGATCAGTAAGAAGAGAACAATAGGGGGATCAATAGGGGGATCGGTCTGTGTACCGATCCTCCTATGGCCTGATCGGTCCACAGACCGATCAGGGATCGGCAACAACTCTCTGTGAGAGTTGGGATCGGTCTGGGGACCGATCAGCCTAGGCCTTGATCGGTCCCATGACCGATCAGACCCATCCTGGACCGACAGGGTGGAGCATGATCGGTCCAGGCCTAGCCGTTGAGACACAACGGCTTGATTTCTGTCTTCTTCGCAGGTTCAAGTTATATAACGAGGTGGAGGGCCTCTACAGGGAACTTCTTCTTCTTCCTCCTTGCGATCTGAGCTTTGCTGAGCTCTCCATTATTGAAGTTTCGTGTGAGCTTCCCTCGGCTGGGTCTCCAACTGAGCAGTTGCTGCTGTGGTTGGCATCCGTGAAGTTGCTGTTTCATCAACAGTCGACAAGAAGGCAAGCAAACTAGTGTTTTTACATTCATATTGTTCTTGGCTTCTTGCTGTATTTCTTGTACTCTGATCTTGCTGTTGCAAGAGAGATTGTGGCGAGGTTTCTCCACCCAGAAAGAGTTTTTATTAGCCGGTTTTCCGGGGTCTCATCCACCGACGGATTGATAGGATTCATCCACCTTACGGACACGCCGAGGAGTAGGAGTATCATCTCCGAACCTCGTTATATCGTCGCGTTTGAGGTTTGATATTCTCCCGTTTCATTTCTATCTTGTATTTCCGCTGCGCTAACTCAAATTGTAGGAAGAAACGAGAATTTAGGGTCGGCTATTCACACCCCCCCCTCTCTAGCCGCATCCGAAGGTCCTAACATAGTTGTCGCATTCATCTTGCTCCTTGTTCCACTGCGTCTCTGGTCCTGAAAAGGTTCCACGCCTTGCAAGATTCGATCCGCGACATAAATAGAATTTTACATTTTTCGATCCTATATTCCTCGAAGGAATGTACATGTGAACTAGATCGAACATAAAATAAAAATTTACATCCATCGATCCTATATTCCATAAAAGGAATGTACATGTAACTAGATCAAAAATAAAATCCTAATTAAAATTAAATACAGCTCCTGCTGTATTTTATATTACAATCATGCACACACATATAAATGCCCTTGACATGTCCAAGGGTCCAATCACACACATAATAACTAAAAGCCATAATAGTTGGATCCTGCATCCACAAAGTTAGCACATCCTACTATTAACCTGCCTAAATTATGTATGACATGTGCATAATTAAACTAATACCAAATACACAGAGGCAAAACCCTAGCTCTGATACCAATTGTTGGTTGCTATTCGGAAAACCTAATGGTTCCACTGTACAAAAATTTTGTACAAAGGTCTGAACCTTTTCCTAGCTACCATGTGTTCTTTTAAATTAAATTTTGGATCGCCTGCGGAACTTAACACGTTTGATCCAAAACTTAATCTATTCGTTCTTTTAGGTTTAGACTTGGATCTCCTGCAGAACTTAACACGTTCGATCCAAGTCACCTAGGTTATTAATTTCATTAAATATTAATTTTCAAAATTAGCTTCCAGGACTGCATGGCGAGGCACATGACCTTCTTGGATATGGGAACAACCACCACCGCCTAGACAAAGCCTTTTAAGGAAAGCTAATATTTAATTTCCTTAAATAACTTTAGGTCAACCGAAAAGAATAATCTCATCACAAGGAAAAGAAAAACAAAGAACACAACATCGAAAACAAATTCGAAATACTAGAATCGCATGCCTCTTGTATTTGGTATTTTTTACATGAAGATAAAACTAGTATGATGCAGAAATAAAATACTAGTATACCTTTTCTTTTGCAAGCAAAAATCTTTAGGTCTTCTACCGTATTCCTCTTCTAACCTTGGACGTTGTGTGGGCAACGATCTTCCGAGATGAGAAACCACCAAAGCACCTTCTTCTCCTTTCTTCAAGTTTCGGCCAAGCACAATGCTTCCAAAAGATGAAGATCTTTTTTCATCAACCAAGCTCCAAGAGATGCAAGCTTTCTCTCCTTCTTCTCCAAGCTAAGATCCGGCCACCACTTGATCTCCTAGAGGAAGAGGAGATTCGGCCACAACAAGGAGAAGAGAGATCTTGAAGGGGCCGACCACACCAAGGAAGAAAAGAGGGAGAAGAATAATAAAAGTTATGTGTCATGTAGGCACCCCAACCCCCTCTTTTATAATCCTTAGCTTTGGCAAATAAGGAAATTTAATTACAATAAAATTTCCTTAACTTTCCTTGACATGAATTAATTAAGAAAAATTAAACAAAATTTCCTATTCCTTCATGTCATGGCCGGCCACATCATTAAGAGCAAACAAGGCTATTTCAATCGACAATTAAAATTCCTTATTTGTCTTTGAAAATTTTAAAAAATAAAATTTTCCTTTAAAATCCCTTCATGGTTGATAAAAAGTAATTTCTATAATTTTAATTTTTCAACATGTGAATAATTTACAAAGAAGAAAAATAAAATATCTTTCCAATCTACAAATAAGGAAAGAGATCTAATCTCTTTTCTTAATCTTTTGTAGAAGAGATATTTTAATTTTAATTCTCTCCATTAAATTATATCTTCTACATAAGAAAATTTTAAAATTAAAATTCTTTTTTAATTTAATGGGGCCATCCACCTTAGCTTGGGTTCAATCTAGGGTCGGCCACCCATGGACCAAGGCTTGGCCGACCCTAGCTTAATCCACAAGCTAGCTTGGCCGGCCCCTATACCATGGGTATGAAGGTGGGTATAGGTGGGTATAGTACTCTATAAATAAGAGGCTACGATAGTGACCGAGAGGAGTAATTGGTTTTGGACTCCCGATAAAATTAAGCATCCCGTGTTCGCCCCGAACACACAACTTAATTTTATCAATAATAATTCATTCCACTAGAGAACTATTATTGAACTACTGCACCAATCCCAAATTACATTTTTGGGCTCCTTCTTATTATGAGTATGTTAGTCTCCCTGTGTTTAAGATGTCGAATGCCCACTAATTAAGTGAGTTACTGACAACTCATTTAATTAATATCTTAATCCAAGAATAGTACCACTCAACCTTATCGTCATGTTGGACTGAGTCCACCTGCAGGGTTTAACATGACAATCCTTATGAGATCTTCTTGGGGACATTATCAACCTAGATCACTAGGACACAGTTTTCTTCTATAATCAACAACACACACTATAAGTGATATCATTTCCTAACTTATCGGGCTTATTGATTTATCAAACTAAATCTCACCCATTGATAAATTAAAGAAATAAATATCAAATATATGTGCTTATTATTATATTAGGATTAAGAGCACATACTTCCATAATAACTGAGGTCTTTGTTCCTTTATAAAGTCAGTATAAAAGAAATGACCTGTAATGGTCCTACTCAATGCACTATAAGTGTACTAGTGTAATTATATTGTTAAGATAAACTAATTCCTAATTACACTACGACCTTCCAATGGTTTGTTCCCTTCCATTTTGGTCGTGAGCTACTGTTTATAATTTATAAGGTACTGATAACATCATCTTCTGTATGTGACACCACATACTATGTTATCTACAATATAAATTAATTGAACAACTACAAACAAATGTAGACAATTTGACCAAATGTGATTCTTTATTCAAAATAAATGTTTACAAAAGTTTAGGCTTTCAGTATACACTCTAACAAAGAGGAGTTGAGTTGTAAGAATCGGAGGAGTTGGATTGAACGAATCAAAGGAGTCGGATTGGCCGATTCGAAGGAGTCAGATTGGCCGATTCGAAGGAGTCTGTTTACTGATGACCTGAAGATAAATTGAGATATGAAGGACATGTCTAGGAAAGCAACTGAATTAAGATTAATATATTCAAGTTTAGAAAAAAAGATCAATTAACAATACATCATCATATAATATTCATAAACTAATCTTTTATGTTTATCTATGTAGAGATTAAAACATATTAGTGAATATCAAATCGAGTGTTATCTAGGGATTACTTTCGATGAGGAAAGTAGCTCGATGGATGTACAATGAGATTTTGTATCTTATGATACAATGATGACTACTCAATCATCCTAATAGATGCATTGAATAGTTTTGTATACAGGTGTACTCGCAAGTCGCACGACGTTCAATTCTGTATGGAAGTCTAGTATGATGATATGATCGGTCACATGAGTTGTGATCTAGTGATGAAAATTAAATGCCCTTGTGTGTAAGTGGGAGAAGTTAGTAACCTATGCCTACTATGGGGTATTAATACATATAAGTAACTTATGCCCACTATAGAGTATTTATATGAAAGTTAGTAACCCCCTAATATTAGTAACCCCCATTATTATCTTATCCTATAAATTTATACTTCTTGTGTGAAGTATGTAAGTAAAAAAAGAAAGAAAAGGGAAGAGAGTCTAAGAAAGAAGAGAGTTGTAGTCTTTATCTTGTCAAGAAGAACAAAAGAAGGCTATCATCAGTATTACCAGGTTAAGTATTGAAACATTGTGACATAACGTTGATAATTCAAGATACTTGACTATCATTTCAATTTCGAGTAGTTCTTGGTTAGGGTTCACAACAATTCTGAAGGTTTGCAGTGCCAGAATTAGTGCATCATCAATCAAGGCACAAATTTACTTTCCGTAAAGTAGAAATAAATTTATGTGTTTTACTTTTATCAATATCCAACACTGTTCCTGATCTAGACATTATTGACAATTTATTTTATTGATTCTGTATGTAGGTTGATATCTATTCATTGTCAAGAACAACCTCATGGATATTGTTCTGGTATGGTGACATGAATCAATGGGAGGTGACTATAAAGGGAGAGCTATTGGATGAGAAAACACCGTGGATACGTATAAGACTCAATGTCGGACTCGACTTTGAGGGGCTAGGAAAAAGTAAAAGTTATGGAGTAGTAGAAGAGTTTAAATGACTACGTGTTCCTATCTAAGACTACGACTTTATATAGGGTTACGGATAATGTAATCATTACATTACCTCCGTGTTTGTCCATGTCTTCTGAGAGAAATGACTATGTTTCTCATATTTTCCTAGAGTAACCGCTATGTTGCTCACGTTCTTCGGGAAAAGTGGTCTAGTAAGCCATGTAAAATATGGGTCCCAACCAAGGATGACTAAACCAAAGGACTTTGATGATGAATCCGATGTAGTTTGATAAATTGAGTCGGTTTAGTCATATTAGCCAAGTCGCGCGAAAGGGATTGGTGGACCGCATCGGAGGAGTTGGATGATCGAGTCGGAGGAGTTGGTTGGCCGAGTCAAGAGGAGTTGAGTTGAACGAATCGGAGGAGTCGGATTAAACGAATCAAAGGAGTCGGATTGGCCGAGTATATATATCCTGTAAAATACTGATCTAGAAGACGGCGTAGTAGGCAGGATTCCACTAAACATGCTGAAGTCAATGTCGGCTAATAAATCCCTTTCTCAAGTGGCAAACTTTCAAAGTGAGTTACTTCATGCACTGGCCTTCCTTTGGCTAAATTTCCATTAGGCACACCGAAAGTTAGAAATTTCTCCACGGGTGTCATAATTTTGTCTTTTTGTTCCTGCCATATATTTCTCAATGAACATTGCTAGAAAAAGCTTCGATTGGAGGAAATCGAAAAAAACAGTGTAAAAGTTCTCAGTGCGTATGAACCTTTATTGTTACGTGGACAAAAGAATTTATCTTATCGAGCTCGCTTAGATAAGAGAATTTATTAGTTTATCTTTTCGTGATGAATTCAACTTGTCTTTTTGGCTGATTGAACCAGTTGGCAATGCCTTATTAAAGTAGTCAAAATTTGTGAGTTTGACTTTTGACCAGGAAATTGGGGAAGTTGAAGCCCACTCATCTTGTCATTCGTCAGTGCGATCATTATGGATACCCTCTCCTTCCTTTTAATTGCAATATTCCCCACTCAATCTCTACCTTTCTGCTTAGCTTGCTGTCTTTCAATGATTTCTTAGGGTGCCTAATTGATTGAAGGATGACATTTTTACTCTAATAGGATAAGGGTCAATTTTTAATCATCTTTTTGTATTAGGGGACGGACTGCGAGGGATGATAGAGAGGAGTATAATCATCTTTTTGTATGTCTTTCAATGACCTCCCCACCACAAGCACAGTGCACAGTGCACAGTGCACAGAAACAGTTGTCTGGTGCCCATCTTTTCATGGAAGTTTCAATTTCAGTCTCTATAGTTCCCAGTGACCAAAAGATTATGATCTTATCCTCTTCAACCTTTCACTACTAATCTTCTCTGTTCATTCTCCTATTCTGAGCTGAATTCTGCCATGCATCAGTCACAAACTTGTTAGCTGCTCTGAGCTTATGCTCCTCGATCGATCGAGGTCCTCCCTGTCGAACTCCCCTGTGATCACACTTTTATAGGTTTGTAAGCCTTGCGTGTGTTCGCAGGGAGGCGAATGAAATGAGCATTCCTCATTTGTTCAGATGCCCAATAAGCCTTGAAATCTTCACGGATCCAGTCACTCTGAGCACCGGTCAGACCTACGATAGGCCGAGCATCGAGAAGTGGCTCGCCGACGGCAACCTGACGTGCCCCGTCACAATGCAGAGGCTCACCGATACCACATTGATCCCCAACCATGCCCTCTGCCATCTTATCGACCAGTGGCTCCTCGCTGACGCCGGAGACAGCTGCCACCACCCTGTGCAGTTTCCCGATGCCGCCGATTTCTCACTGGTCGCGCTCCGAAGGGAACTCCTCTCGCCGACCACGTTGCCGTCGGAGAAGCTGGAGATGGCCAGGAAAGTCCACGTTCTGTCCGTGGAGTCTGACGTCGGCCGGGCATGCTTGGTTCAACTTGGCTTCTTTCCTTTGCTGCTTCAGCTTCTGTTCCAACTTACCCCGGGAGGAACCCTCCTCGACGCCGAGTTCGCCGGAGCGTTGCTCGGCTGCGTTCTGAGCTTGTCGGTCTCCGCTCCTTTGTATCCGCTCAACATGCTGAAGGAGGAAGAATCGACTTTGTCTTCGCTGGTGCACCTCTTTGACCGAGGCAATGCCGAGATCAAGATCAGCTTATGTCATCTCCTCGAAGTCATAGCTACTTCTTCTGCCACCCACGAGCTCTGCTCAATCGTCGTCGACCGGTCGCCGCGGATCTTGCAGATTCTAGTTTCTATGCTCGGCGACAAGTTGAGTACTTTCAAAGCGTCGCAGGCGGCCGTTCGCGCCACGGCGGCTCTGTGCTCGTCTTCGGAGAGCAACCGGCGCCGTGCGATCGGGGAAGGCGCGGTGGACGGCCTCATCGCGCACCTGCTGTCGAATTGCTGCGCGCGGCGCAACGCCGCGCCGGCGTTGGCCGCGTTGGCCGCGCTGGAGCTCCTGCTGGGACTCGAGGCGGGGAAGAAAGCGCTGCTGGAGAATCCAAGCGGCGTGAGGGCCCTCGTAAAGATGGTGTTCAGGGTGTCGACGGGGCACGAAGGGAGCGAGCACGCGCTGGGTTCGCTGCTAGCCATTTGCGGCGAGTCGGAGAGGGCGAGGGCGGCGGCGACGTCCGCCGGCGCGGTGACGCAGTTGCTACTGCTGCTGCAGAGCCAGTGCGGCGCGGCATCGAAGGCCAAATCCAGGACTCTGCTCAAGATGCTGAGAGCTTCTTGGAATGGCGAAACAAGGGGACTGCTGTGATTCTTCATGAGATAGTTGTAAATGGAGTGTGTTTTTGCATCCATCTTCTATCGGAAAGAAAATAGCCATTTACAAAAAAAAAAAAAAAAAAAAAACAAAGATCAAACTTGAACAATTTACTTTCGATTCTTGAGGTTTATATTTCATGGTCTAAAAGATCGTGCTGAAAAATTTATCTGAAAACTTAGATCATCACTGACAGCCTTTTCTTCGTGAGCGTGCTGGTCGACTTTTGCGAGAAAACTTTATTTTATGAATTCTCAGTGTGTCACATGCGATTGAACTATTGGTGAAATTGAAATCCCACGTCTAAAGTTATCATAGTTTTTAATTTACTTTAATGATTAAAATGTGGGACCGGATTATTATCTACTTTAGAATTAGTCTGATGGCAAAATTTGAATAGTGGTTATTAAGGGAAAAAAGTTAATTAGTCATACGATGAAATTGTAGTGTGGGTAATTAATGACTACCAACAAGTACGGGTTGTATTATATACCGCAATGTTGAAGGAGTTGTGCCAACGTGAGTAGGTGAAATTAGTGCATTATTTTAATGTAGCTAGCTGTTCTGCACAAATTCAGGGGTGTTTAAGTGATTCTTTTGACAGAAACATACGTCTTCTCGGGAAAAAACAAACCTTTAGAAATAATAGAAGACAGAAGTTCTTGACTTGATATATCTTAGATTAAACTATATTTTGTATTTCAAAGTCTCATAAATACTATTTTGTATTTCAAAATCACATAAATACGTAGGATGTGATGATTGAGATATCCGAGTCAGATTAAAATCTAAAAGATCGTTTGATATAATGATCAAGGAAGAGTTAATCCTTAAAACTAGTGCAATTAATTTTCACGGTCAAGAGATTATTTGACTAGATCAGCGGACAGGCAGGGCAATCGGGCGCTAAGCCTCTCAATATGAACGAATAGCTTAAGAAAAGTCAGCAGTCTCTAGGGCTAAAATTTCTTTAAGATAGCACAATTGAATAGCTCGGTCGAGCAGTTCAGTCGATTAAGTCTACAGTTCGATTAGACAAAATGAACGCCTAGTTCGATTGAACTCTTTCGTTAAAACTGATAAGGCAAGCTAGGAATGAATCCCCGACGATATTCTATATGCCCGATCGTCCAAGTGACTGTTGATCGGATCATGGAAAAAGCTCTGTCAATTTACCAAGTAAGTGAGTTGTGGGTTCCCTAGCCCAAAGGCCTCATATTCATTTTTGACGTTTTGTGCCACGAATAACAACGAATATTCTATATGTGAGATGTACATCAGAAGCTTCCTCTCTGCCAAACACAGAGATTGTGGGTCAATTGTGGGAAAGGTGTCAGAGCATGTTTATGGTCTATTTTTTTTTCTCGAAACGCTTTGACATTCGTGTATATGCTTTGAGATTCATGTACAAACAGAAAATAACACTATAAAAAGGAGTCTCCATCTACAAGCCCAGGTACACTCACATTACGCGAGACTACACAATTTCCATTGTTTATACTATTGTTCAACACCTTCTACATATCACTGACTTGAGCATGGGAGAGCCTATACAGAGGGCCCCTTCCTTGACTCGGTTACTAACACTCCTCTTGATACATAGGAGTGCTTCAAAGTTATCTTTGGACAACAAGGAACCTTCGTTTTGTCAACATCTGAGCCACATATTCAGCATTCCATCTCCACCGATTTTAGATAGAATCATATTTGGCACCGTCTGTGGAAACTTTACTTGCATCTGAAATGTGAAGATAGATGAGATTGGACGACTCATCACTATAACACTGTCGTAGGAAAATTTAGAACTGTTGATAGCTGCCCGAGCGGCTAGAATGGTACAACAGCAGCAAGTAGCGGTCAAGTGTCATCTTTCGAACAAGCCCGATGTGTTTGCAACTGACCATCAGGCCAAGCGAGGTACTCAAATGGAAGCCCGATCGAGTTCCAACCGATCCAACCTCCTCCAGCTGCCTTCTCGCAAGTACTTGTGCATCCGACCAACCTTCCAGCCATGCCCCCATCACCGATAGCATATCATCAGGTGTTGTTCCGTATGCTCTTTGACAATATGGGCCTAGCGGAGTGGCCTCAAGGATCGTCCTATGAAAGCACACTCACTCGGGACCACCACCATAAAGGAAAAGCCCCAATGACCAATAACTCCCCCGAGTGGGAGAGCATGTTGTTCTCCCAAGAAATTTTGGAAGATAAATTGCCGGCTCATTTTCAACCTCTCTCGATCGGAGAATACGGAGGGGCAACCGACCTAGAGGACTATTTACTCAAATTTGAAAACACAACTATCCTCCATCAATTTACGGATGGGGTTAAGTACCGAGTGTTCCTCATGACTCTATCCGGCTCGATGCAAAAGTGGTTCAACCGACTCCCAACCGAGTCTATATGTTCTTTCAAAGACTTTCACAAAGTTTTTCTGCATCACTTTGCCAAAAGCGCCATTATCATAAAATGGCATTAAACCTTTTTTCTCTCAAACAAGTGCCTAAGGAGTCGCTGAGGGTTTATATCACGAAATTTAATCAAGTGGTCATAGATGTCCCCTTGGCCACCCGGGAGATTTTAGTGAGTGTTTTTTCTCAAGGGTTCACAGATGATGAGTTCTTCCAATCCTTCGTTAAGAAACCTCCGAGAGACTTCAATCATCTACTCGGATGAGCCACCAAATACATCAACATCGAAGAAGCTCAATGTGCTTGGAAGAAGGAGGTGGCTCCTTCTGCTCCCACCATCGCTCTCGAGCGTCTAGTGCCTCCCCCTACTTTGTCACCTAAGGGGCCCCGACTAGGCCACCAGCCACAACGCTGAGAGCCAAGGCCACAAGTGGTTCAACATGTAGAAGCTGAGTGGGCACACTTCCTTGAGTTTCGATAATGAGCTCCTGTGTTTTGTACCTATCACCACTCAGGAACCCATAATATAGAAGATTGCTATAATTTTAATCAAGAGCAATGCTAACCGACTAATCAAGGGTTTCACCAATGATTCCCTTCTCCAAACTATCAGTGTCATTGTCGATCGAATGGACCCCTAGGATGAAGCCTTGCAAGGGATAATTGGAGCCAACAAAGGCCCCAATAAAGAAATAATTGAGCGCCGGCTTAGGCATTTGTAGAACAGCCACTTTGACTCACCCAGGAGGAAGAAAATCGTAGTAATGTCACTCGGGGTGATATTGGTATGATAGTGGGTGACCCAACCGATGGTCATTCCAATCAGGCCAGAAAATCACACACACGTCGACTCGAGATCCATGCGGTCGGGTGTAGTCAAGAGAAAGCACAAGGACCAGAGATCAATTTTAGTCCCAAAGATTTAGAGGGGGTGGAAATATCCCATGATGATACATTAATTATTAAAGTTGTTATCGTCAATTACAATATTCATCGTACTTTTATTGACAGAAGCAGCTCGGTCAACATTAATTTCAAGAAGACGTTCGAGCAGCTTCAGATGGATAAGAGTGAGCTCCAGCCAATGATAACTCCTCTCTATGGGTTCACAGGAAATGAAGTACAGTCGATCAGATAAGTTTGGTTGGTTATCTCTCTTAGGGAGGAGCCACTCATGAGGACCCACCGCTCAAACTTCATTGTGGTGGGTGCACCTTCAACTTATAACATAATATTGGGTCGACCGACACTGGATGAATTTTGAGCAGTCATTTCCACATTCTGATAGAAGATTAAATTTCCGGTTAATGACTCGGTTGGTGAGGGTAAAGGAGATCAGTTGGTAGCAAAAAAGTGCTATGTGAAAGTAATAAAGACCGAAGCTCACGTGGCTTGAAAAACTCAGCGGGTAGAAGTTAATGTTGGTATGGGAAGCATCCGGCGATCGAACCGTTATTTTGATAATGGCAAAGGAATTCATAGTTAAGGTAATGTTGTTATCTAACAAGGTTCATGGAGCTTGCAGGAAAGTCCTAAGTAGTACTTAGGCAAAAGTCCTAGTTGCGGTTAGGCAGGTGGAAAACCCTAGGGGATGGTAACCCTAGGTCATAGGGGCCGGTAACCCTATGCGGAAAGTCTTGGCGGGTCGAGGGCTTTAGGCAAAAGTTCTAGGGAGTGGTAACCCTAGGTGGAAATGTTGGTGCAGGAAGCATCCGACGATCGAACCTTAGTTTTGATAATGGCAAAGGATTCAAAGTTAAGTTAGTGTGTGATCTAACATGTTTAAATGAGTGTTTCAGGAAAGTCCTAGATGCGGTTAGACAGGTGAAAAACCCTAAGGGGTGGTAACCTTAGGTCCTAGGCGGCGGTAACCCTAGGTGGAGAAAAACCCTAAGGGGCGGTAACCTTAAGTCCTAGGGGGCGGTAACCCTAGGTGGAGGAAAACCCTAAGGGGCGGTAACCTTAGGTCCTAGGGGCGGTAACCCTAGGTGGAGAAAAACCCTAGGGGGTGGTAACCCTAGGTCCTAGGGGGTGGTAACCCTAGGCGAAAAGTCCAGTCGGTCTGAAGGACCGGACTGGCATCAGGTAATCTCTCTTGAGGGGAGTAGGTGAGGACGCGTTCCCCGTAGAGGGAACAGTAGGCGTCGAGTCGACCTAGGGTTTCCGGTAGGAAATCCGAAGTCAGACTCGGACAGTCCGAAGATTGTCGTTTATTCTTTACTATGTTTTATCAGATTCTAACGCTGTCTTGCAGGGTATTTTGCTCGGACTAACCTTTGTTTGCAGGTGAGGAACCTGCTGGAAAAAGGTGGTCCGGGCGCCCGGGACCAAATATTATCCCCTGCGCGACTTCGCCACGTGGAGCAACCTGGTTGACTGGCCACGTCACACTCCAGGCGCCCGGAAAGGTCCCAGGCGCCCGGAACCTCATATAAAAGGAGGGTCGAGGGTGCAGCCAAAGACAACGATTTGACAAGCTTTCCTTCTGCTGTGTGCTGCTCAAGAAACGACTCTAAAGTGCTGTTACAGTCGCCGACGACCTAAAGCTTCAGTTATTATTTTGTTGTCGGTATTGTTTCAATTCCAGTTGTACTTATTTCCTTGTACTTATTCACGATATTATAGTTGTTGCCCACCGGAAGCGATCAAGGATCGCGGGCCTTCGAGTAGGAGTCGCCTTAGGCTCCGAACGAAGTAATTCCCTGTGTCTCTGTGTTTGACTGTCTTTATTCCGCTGCTTATTACTCTATTAATTTCACGTACGATTTACGATTTCGAAAAACGAAATAGCCACGAGCGCTATTCACCCCCCCCTCTAGCGCTTTCGATCCATCAATTGGTATCAGAGCGGGGTCATTTTGAATCGGTGCAACCACCATTCAAAATACTTTTTCGTGGTATTTTTTTTATTTTCAGAGTCAATTAGAATTTAGCCTCATAGCTATATTCTAATTCTTTTTTTCCCTCGAATCGGTTTTTCTCGGAATTGGTGCAACACCACCCGAGTTCGTATCCTTTTCTTTCCTACCGCACTACTAAGCCAGGACCAAGTCCTGGGACATTCCTTTTTGGTTGTTTTTCGCTTTAGGTAAAACTAAAATGGCCCTTCAAGAAGGCTACAGTACTGCCCGCCCTCCGCTATTCACCGGAGACGGCTTCGGGTACTGGAAAGGTCGGATGAAGGCATATCTCCAGACTCACTTTGAAGTCTGGATGATTGTCAAAATCGGATTCGAACTACCATCTGACACCACCGGCAAACCACTACCGTACGAGGACTGGGATGCATCCTTAATCAAGAAAGTGGAAGCTAATGCCAAGGCAACCTGCTCCCTCCAGTGTGGCCTATCAAAAGAAGAACTCAACCGCGTCGGCCCCTTCAACAGCGCCAAAGAATTGTGGGAGAAGCTAATTGAACTTCACGAAGGGACATCCGACACCAAAGTAAGTAAAAGAGACTTAATTTTTAATAAATTATTTAACATCAAATTGCAAGAAGGTGAAACAGCCGCCCAACTCCATGCCCGGATTCAAGATCTGCTCAATGGTCTTCATGCGATTGGACAGAAGGTAGACAACCGGGACATCATAAGGTATTCTCTAAACGTCTTTCCAAGGAACACATTGTGGGCATCCATGGTAGATGCCTACAAGGTCTCCAAGGACTTGTCTACCATTAAATTAGATGAACTGTTTGCAGAATCCGAACTTCACGAACAGACTAATGCACGCCCGACCGAGAAAGGGTTGGCTTTGGTTGTAGGAACAGGGAGATCGCGTGAGTCAAAGGTCAAGCGAAGAACCGAACCTGAGTCAGAAGAAGAACCAGACTCAGAAGACGACGATGAACTCACAATCGAAATAGTCAGCTTAGTAAAGAAGCTCTGCAAAAAGAAGGGCTTCAACAAGAAGGATCTCAGAAAGGCCATCTAGTCTAAAGAAGCCCAACCAAGCTCGAAGGTCAAATTTGAAGTGACATGCTACGGGTGCAATCAGAAGGGTCACATCAAGGCGAATTGCCCGAACCAGAAGGATCCAAAGAAACCCAAAAGAAAGAAGGCATTGAAGGCAACATGGGACGAGTCTTCTTCCGAGGAATCCGACGACGAAGAACAAGAACAGACGAACTTTCTTGCCTTGACAGCCCGGGACTTCACCAACGGATCCGGAAGTGAGGACGAATCAGAAGCCGAGTCCGAGAGAAGCCACGGATCCGCATCCGTTTCTGAAGGGCCGAACCCCTCTGTAAGTAAAAGTCGGTTATATAGTTTAATTAATTATTTAATGCATAAAGTAGCTAAGTCTAAGATTCAAATTAAAGCGCTTCTAAAGGAGGTAACACTCCTTAAAGAAACGCCTAATAACGAATCCTTAACTGATCAAGTTCAGACTGGAACCTCAACTCAAGTTCAAAAACTTGAGGAAGAGAATTCCAATCTGAAAAGTCAAGTCAAGGATTTGAAAACAACTCTAGAGCGATTTTCCTTGGGATCCAAGAATCTTGACTTAATTCTTGGAACTCAAAGGGCAATCTACAATCGAACTGGACTAGGATATAAAAAGAAGTATAAATCTTACCTATCCTTAATAAAACCAAATAGAAAAATGGTCCAAGCATGGGTTGCCAAGTCCAACCTGATCAATCAAGTTGGACTTGGATATTATTGGGTTCCTAAGGATCAAATATATTACCTCAATAAACATTATCGATGCTATGATCCAGGGGGAGCTAAAACAATAAAAATTCGAAATTAATCTAAAAACTCAAAATTGAAAAATTCATAATTAAAACTTAAAATTCAAAATTCAAATTCGAAATTAATCAGAAACTCAAAATTAAAAATTCAAAATTAATCTAAAAACTCAAAGTTAAAAATTTGAATTTAATCTAAAACTCAAATTAAAAAATTCAAAATTAATTATTAAAATTTCAAAATTCAAATTGGAAATTAATCATTAAAATTATTCATTCAAATTCGAAATTAATTATTAATTCAAAATTTGAAATTAATTATTAAAATTTAAAATTCAAAATTTGAAATTAATTATTGAAATTCAAAATTCAAATTCAAAATTAATTATTCATTCAAATTCGAAAATATTAAAATTTAAAATTAATTATTAAAATTTAAAATTCATATTCGAAATTAATTATTAAAATTCAAAATTCAAAATTCAAAATTCAAAATTAATCATTCAAAATTCAAAAATTTGAAATTAATTTTTAATCAAAGGAGGGTCCAGAATAGCTGGCAACTCCGAAATCTATTTACCCGACAGGGTAACAGAACTTAATCTACCCGAAATGGGTAAATAAGAGTAGATTACCTGGATAGGTAAATAAGGATAGATTAAAAAGGGTTAAATTTTAACTTGAAGCACAGTACTGGTGAAGTTTTTGGATGATAGTACGTTGGGAAAACTTGGGCATCGCATGTCTAGGAAGATATGGCTTCGACTTGGTGCATTTGGCCAAGTGGAACTAACCGAAGCTACCCTTAAATGGATCCTAACTAGTTAGACCAAGGTTTAGTATTAAGCTCAATGGGTAGGACTATTTGGGAAACCTCGAAGACATGGTTACTTTAATGAGCTCCTTGTGACTCACCATAGTCCAGAAGTTTATCCAAAGAACGCTTACTTGTTGAACCCAAAGCTAAACCTGAATCTAACATAAAGTTAAACAAAACCCTATAAATTGAACTAATTCATCTCACAGAATAATAGGAGCCCCTGATTGAAAACATAGATCGAGTGAGATGACTAAGTAAACTCAATTTTAAATCTTACTTAAGTTAAGTTAAACATTTTTCAAAATTAAATTAAACATCAAATCACCAAACAACCCCCCATAGAATCAACTCAGATTAGGTAAGATGCAAAATTAGGAACTTACCTCAATCAAACTGTCTTTTGATCCATCAACTACTTTATGTGTAGGAATTGGATCAATGGATGTTGGACAGTGGATGTTCCAGACATATGACTGGAGATCGGTTGAAGTTCACTAAGTTAAAACTAAAGAACCTAGGATCAGTTGCATTCGGCAACGATGGAAAACTGAAAGTAATCAGAAAAGGTAATATCGAACTTAATTCTGATTTTATTATTCGAAAAGTACTCTTAGTTGAAAATTTTAATTTCAATTTATTAAGTATAAGTCAACTATGCGATACTGGTTATTCAGTCAATTTTACCAAGTCTGAATGTATAGTCAAACATGTCGATAATCCAAAAATCATACTTAAGGGCACTAGAAAAGATAATGTCTACACTGTCTATCTACCATCATCCTCAATAAAGTGTTTTCTAACACAACAAGAGGAAACTGAGTTATGGCACAGAAGACTCAGTCACACGCACACAAGACTCATTTCAAAAATGAGTCAAAATGGACTAGTTAGAGGGTTGCCCAAATTAAAAATTATTGAAAACTCAATCTGTAATGCATGTCAACAAGGAAAACAAACCAAGTCCACCCACAAATCAACCAATACGGTTAGAACTACCCATCTACTTAAGCTCCTTCACCTAGATCTATTTGATTCACATGGAGCCAAGTCACTAAGCAAGAACCAATATTGCTTAGTTATAATTGATGACTACTCCAGGTTTACCTGGGTAAAATTTCTAAAAACAAAAGATGAAACCTTTGAAATATTTAGTAATTTTTGCAAATTAACAGAAAATGAAAAAGATACTAAAATTAAAAGGATAAGGAGTGATCATGGAGGAGAATTTGAGAATCACAACTTCACTGAATTTTGTGAAATAAATGGGTACAAACATGAATACTCCTGCCCTAGAACCCCCCAACAAAATGGTTTAGTAGAACGTAAAAACAGAACCTTACAAGAAGCTGCCAGAACCATGTTAAACGAATATAATCTGTCTAATCAATTCTGGGCTGAAGCAGTTAGTACAGCTTGCTACATTCAAAATAGGATCTTAATTAATAAATTTCAAAATAAAACCCCCTATGAAATTTATTATAATAAAATTCCTAACTTAAACTATTTAAAAGTATTTGGGTGTAAAGTCTTTATTTTAAACACTAAAGATTACTTAGGAAAATTTACATCAAAAACAACCCCAGGAATATTTTTAGGGTACTCAACCACTAGTAGAGCATATAGAGTATATAACAAGAATACCCTAAAAGTAGAAGAAACAACAAATATAAAATTTGATGAAGACACTATAGTTGAAACTGAGGATATAGAAAGTGCTAATCCAATAAACAGAGAAGATGACGAAACTCAACCTGAACCTATTGAATCTGAAGAACAAATAACTAATTCAAATGACATACGACCAACCAGAACAAGCACAAATCACCCATCTGACCAAATCTTGGGTGATCCAACTATAGGAGTAAGAACTAGGTCATCCTATAGAAACTAGAGTAAAATAGCTTTAATCTCAAAAATTGAACCCAAAACCATAGAAGAAGCCCTACCAGACCCAGATTGGACTATAGCAATGCAAGAAGAATTGGCCCAATTTGAAAGAAATCAGGTATGGGAATTAATGCCTAAACCCATTAACAAAACCATAATTGAGACTAAATGGGTTTTTAGAAACAAATTAAATGATCAAGGTGAAATAGTAAGAAATAAAGACAGGTTAGTAGCCAAAGGGTTCAATTAAGTAGAAGAGCTAGACTATGATGAGACCTATGCTCCTGTAGCAAGACTTGAATCCATTAGGATGCTGCTGGCCTATGCAGCACACAAAGGATTCAAGCTATTTCAAATGGATGTAAAATCCGCGTTCTTAAATGGATTTATTAAAGAAGAAGTATACGTAGGTCAACCTCCAGGATTTGAGGACATAGAACATCCAAATTATGTCTTCAAATTAAAAAAGGCCCTGTACGGACTAAAACAAGCACCTAAGGCTTGGTATGAACGACTGTCCAACTATCTAATATCAAAAGAGTTCAACCAAGGTCAAATAGACCCAACCCTTTTTGTAAAAACCTTTGAAAATGACATCTTTATAGCACAAATTTACGTCGACGATATCATTTTTGGATCAACCAACTCAAAATTTCTAAAAGAGTTTACCAAACTAATGGAAAATGAATTCGAAATGAGTCTAGTGGGTGAACTTAATTTCTTTTTAGGGTTACAAATTAAGCAAACCAAAGATGGAATTTATATTTATCAAACCAAATATGCTAAGGAATTAATTAGTAAATTTGGAATGGAAAACTCAAAAATCATTAATACATCAATGGCTACTAATGTTAAAATTGACTCAGACTTAGAAGGTAAACCAGTAGACTTGAAATACTATAGAAGTGCGATAGGAAGTCTACTGTACCTAACTGCAAGTCGACCAGACATCATCTTTGTAGTAGGTATGTGCGCAAGATACCAATCTTGTGCAAAAGAGTCTCACTTAACCCTAGTAAAAAGAATCCTTAGGTATGTTAAGGGAACCCTAAACGTAGGACTTTGGTACCCTAGATCTTGCACCCTTGATCTAACCGGCTACTCTGACTCTGACTATGCCAGTTGCAAGCTAGATAGAAAAAGCACAAGCGGCAGTTGTCAATTTCTGTGCATCAATATGAGTCTGGGCGTTAAATATGTGATTAACAATAATCAAATCAAGTCTTCCAGCCTTAGTCAAATCTAACTGGATCAATTGACTTGACTTGACTAACCAAGTGAACACTGTTGCCCTCTAGGCAATCAGCAAGTAGCTAAACGGTTAGACAGTTGGTGAAGGAAATAATAGGTTTAAGCATGTCTGTACTTAAGAGATCTGATACCTGATCAAAACAAATCTTTACTCATGCTTGGACTTTAGGGTTCTGATACCTTACTAAAACAAAATGACAAGCTATTAAAAAATAAGGCTATCGCTTCTCCTTTGCCTTAAGTATTCTTGAAATTCATTTCAAAGCAACTAGAAAACTTTCTCCAAATTTTCAAGTGTCCTCTATTCTGAAAATTTTTTATTTAAACTGAAACCATTTTAAAAAATTCTAAAGTTGAAATTTTTTTCTAAAGTTGAAAATTTTTTTTAGCTTTGAAAATTTTTTAAAATCTTCCCTGGAAATTTTCTTTAAAAACCTGAATATTTTTTCAAGAAAATTTCTGAAGCTGAAAATTTTTGAAGTTGACATTTTTTGTTTGAAAAATTCTGAAGTTAAAATTATTTAAAGCTTTGAAATTTTTTTTTCTTTAAAACCTGAATATTTTTTTCAGAAAATTTCTGAAGCTGAAAATTTTGTTTGAAAACCTTTTGGTTGAAAAACTTCTGAAGTTGAAAATTTTGTCTAAAAATTTCTGAAGTTAAATTTTTGTTTGAAAATTTCTCTGTGAAAATTTTGGAAACTCCCAAAACACACTAAGTTAAAAAGAGTTCCTCTTGGGAAATCACTTCAAACAATATCAATTGACAAAATTTTGAAAAATATTGTTGCCTTTCACTTGCTCCTTGCCTGAATAAAACGTTTTTTTTTTTGCTAATTTCTGTCTTGAAAAATTAAGTTTTTTCAAAACTAGTTCATTTTTGATATAAGGCAAAGGGGGAGAATAGAGAAATTCAAAGAAAGAGATAAAATAATTCAAATTCAAAGAGAGAGTAGAGAAATTCAAAGAAAGAGATAAAATAATTCAAATTCAAAGAAAGAGTAGAGAAATTCAAAGAAAATATTTTAAAGGGAGCTTGTATTAAGGGGGAGCTATGTTTATCTTGCTATCACGCTTATCTTGTTCCTTGTGCTTATATATAACTGCATAATTTTTACTTAACATTGAATTTCGATTGCCATTATCAAAAAGGGGGAGATTGTTGGTGCATGAAGCATCCGACGATCGAACCTTAGTTTTGATAATGGCAAAAGATTCAAAGTTAAGTTAGTGTGTGATCTAACATGTTTAAATGAGTGTTTCAGGAAAGTCCTAGCTGCGGTTAGGCAGGTGAAAAACCCTAAGGGGTGGTAACCTTAGGTCCTAGGGGGCGGTAACCCTAGGTGGAGAAAAACCCTAAGGGGCGGTAACCTTAGGTCCTAGGGGGCGGTAACCCTAGGTGGAGGAAAACCCTAAGGGGCGGTAACCCTAGGGGGCGGTAACCCTAGGTCCTAGGGGGTGGTAACCCTAGGCAAAAAGTCCAGTCGGTCTGAAGGACCGGACTGACATCAGGTAATCTCTCCTGAGGGGAGTAGGTGAGGACGCGTTCCCCGTAGAGGGAACAGTAGGCGTCGGGTCGACCTAGGGCTTCTGGTAGGAAATCCGAAGTCAGACTCGAACAGTCCGAAGACTGTCGTTTATTCTTTACTATGTTTTATCAGATTCTAACGCTGTCTTGCAGGGTATTTTGCTCAGACTAACCTTTGTTTGCAGGTGAGGAACCTGCTGGAAAAAGGTGGTCCGGGCGCCCGGGACCAAATATTATCCCCTGCGCGACTTCGCCACGTGGAGCAACCTGGTTGGCTGGCCACGTCACACTCCAGGCACCCGGAAAGGTCCCAGGCGCCCGGAACCTCATGTAAAAGGAGGGTCGAGGGTGCAGCCAAAGACAACGATTTGACAAGCTTTCCTTCTGCTGTGTGCTGCTCAAGAAACGACTCTAAAGTGCTATTACAGTCGCCGACGACCTAAAGCTTCAGTTATTATTTTGTTGTCGGTATTGTTTCAATTCCAATTGTACTTATTTCCTTGTACTTATTCACGATATTATAGTTGTTGCCCACCGGAAGCGATCAAGGATCGCGGGCCTTCGAGTAGGAGTCGCCTTAGGCTCCGAACGAAGTAATTCCCTGTGTCTCTGTGTTTGACTGTCTTTATTCCGCTGCTTATTACTCTATTAGTTTCACGTACGATTTACGATTTTGAAAAATGAAATAGCCACGAGCGCTATTCACCCCCCTCTAGCGCTTTCGATCCATCAGGAAAGTCCTGGTGTCGTGAACTAGGTGGAAGACTAGACGAGCCGGGAAGCGGGAGTCCAGTAGAAAGTCCGGAAGCATCGAGCGCTGAGCAAAAGTCCAGTCGATCTGGAGGATCGTATTGGCAACAGGTAAATCTCCTGAGTGGAGTAGGTGAGGACGCGTTCCCCGCAGAGGGAACAGTAGGCGTCGGGTCGACCTAGGATTACCGGTCGAAAATCTGAAGTCAGACCCGGACAGTCAGAAGACTGTTAGAATATTCTATTATCTTGATTAATATCTGTGCTAACTTGGTTTTGCAGGATGTGTTTGTGGACTAACATGTTTTGCAGGGCCAAAAACTAGAGTTTAGCCTCGGAGGAACAGTGTCCGAGGCGCCTCCAAGCTCATGGAGGCGCCTCGGGTGCAAGCCGAAGCCAGCTGTCCAGAGGAGCTGGTGGCACCTCGAACCAAGGCTGGAAGGCGCCTTGAGGAGGCTTGAAGGTGCGTTGAACCAGATAAAGTTCGACCTGGTCTGTGCTGATCCACCCGTGCGACTCGGCGGGCTGGAGGTGCCTTGGACAAGCTTGGAGGTGCCTCCAGCACAGTATAAAAGAGGGGTTCGAGGCAGCACTCACTACAATGAATTCCAAGCAATCCTTACGTTGCAAGCTGCTTACGAGACGATCCCGAAGTGCTGCAACAACATCCCGACGACCCGAAGCTTCAGTTTCCATTTTGCTGTTGTCGGTATAAGGTTCATTTGCAGTTAATTTGTACTTAGCTTGTAATAGATTTTACGAAATATAGTTGTTGCCCACCATAAACGCTCAACAAGCGTGGGCCTTGGAGTAGGAGTCGCTCAAGGCTCCGAACCAAGTAAATCTTGGTGTGTTTTTGTGTCTTTGTCTTTATTTCATTTCCGCTGCTTAATTACTCGAACGATTTACGAAAGTTTTATGATTCCGGAACCCGAAATAGCCACGAGCGTTATTCACCCCTCCTCTAGCGCTTTCGATCCAACAATTGGTATCAGAGCGGGGTCGCGTTGATCTGGTGCAACCACCAATCACGTAATTTTTTTCGTGGTGTTTTCAAATTTACGGAATCAATTAGAATCTAGCTCAATAGCTACATTCTAATTCTTTTTACGAATCAGTTTTTGCTCGAAGTTGATGCAACACCACTTGAGCTCGTAATCTTAACTTTATTTCTCGCACTGCTAATCCAAGACCTAGTCTTGGGACGTTTCTTTTTTCTTTTATTTTTGCATACTATCAATGACCCAACAAGAGGGTTTCAGTACCGTTCGTCCCCCGCTCTTCACAGAAGATGATTTCGAGTACTGGAAGGGATGAATGGAAACGTTCCTCAAAATCCAGTTCGAGATGTGGATGATCGTCAAGACTGGATTGAAACTACCAACCGACGAAGACAACAAGTCTACACCCTGCGAAAATTGGGAACCATCCCTAATCAAGAAGGTGGAAGTCGATGCCAGAGCGACCTGCACCCTCCAATGTGGCCTGACCAAAGAGGAGCTCAACAGAGTTGGCCCATTTTCAACCGCAAAGGAGCTGTGAGAGAAATTGATAGAACTGCAAGAGGGCACCTCAGACACCAAAGTAAGTAAACGTGATTTACTGTTTAATAAACTATATAATCTAAATATGCAGGAAGGTGAGACGACAAGTTCACTCCACGCACGTATACAAGACATCCTCAACTCCTTCCACGGAATCGGGTAAAAAATCGAAAATAGGGATATCATCCGGTATGCTCTTAATGCTTTTCCAAGGAGTACATTGTGGGCATCAATGGTAGATGCCTACAAAGTCTCCAAAGATTTATCTTGTATAAAATTAGACGAACTATTTTCTGAGTTTGAACTACACGAGCAGACTAATGCACAGCCAATCGAGAAAGGTGTAGCCTTGCTTGCAGGTACCAGCAGAACTCGCGAACCAAGATCACGATGAAGAACTGAACCCGAGTTGGAAGAAGAACCCGACTCAGACGATGAAGATGATGAATTGACAACCGAGCTCGTAAACCTCGTAAAGAAGCTCTACAAGAAGAAGAAAGGCTTCAACAAAAGAGACCTAAAGAAGGCAGTACAATCAAAGGAGATTTAACCCAATTCAAAAGCGAAGTTCGAGGTGATCTGCTATGGGTGCAACCAGAAGGGGCACATCAAGGCCAACTACCCTAATCAGAAGGACGCGAAGAAGCGAAGGAAGAAGGCTCTAAAGGCGACATGGAACGAATCGTCCTCAGAAGATACCGACGACAAACTCGTTCAGACGAGTCTCCTCGCACTGATGGTTCGGGACTAGATCAACGTGCCCGAGAACGAAAGCAAGTCGGAAGCAGAATCAGAAAGAAGCCACGGATCCGTATCCGTTTCCGAAGGGCCAGACCTCGCTGTAAGTATTCCTCGACTAAATAATTTAGTTAATTATTTATTACTCAAAATCGAATATTAGTGTTAAGTCACTTCTAAAGGAAGTAGCAGTCCTTAAAGAAGTGACTAACTCCAAGACCTTGCTTGACCCAGTTCAGACTGGAAGTTCGACTCAAGTCCAAAAACTTGAGCAAGAAAATTCTAGTCTGAAAACTCAGGTCAAAGATTTGGAGAAAACTTTAGAACGGTTTTCTTTGGGCTCCAAGAACCTTGGCCTAATTCTTGGGACACAAAGAGCCGTTTAAAACAAAACTGGGCTAGGATATAAAACCAAAAAGAAATATAAATCTTATCTATCCTTAGTAAACAGAACAAATAGTAAATCAGTCCAAGCATGGGTACCCAAGTCCAACCTGATCAATCAAGCTGGACTTGGTTAATATTGGATCTCCAAGGATCAAATACATTACCTCGATAGATCATATTGTCAGAGTATATACTAAAAGCCTAGCTTTTGGTATAAACATTTATCTAGAAATAAGAATCACAATTGGTCAAATGTCTACATTTATGATAAATGTAGTTGTTCAATTAATTTATATTGTAGATAACATGGTGTGTGGTGTCACACACAGAAGATCATGTTATCAGTACCTTATAAATTATAAACAGTAGCTCACGACCATAATGGAAAGGAACAAACCATTGGAAGGTCGTAGTGTAATTAGGTATTAGTTTATCTTAACTATATAATTACACTAGTACACTTAGAGTGTATTGAGTAGGACCATTAGAGGTCGTTTATTTTATACTGACTTTATAAAGAAACAAAGACCTCAGTTATTATGAAAGTGTGTGCTCTTAATCCTAATATAATAACAAGCACATATATTTGATATTTATTTCTTTAATTTATCAATGGGTGAGATTTAGTTCGATGAATCAATAAGCCCGATAAGTTGGGAAATGATATCACTTATAGTGTGTGTTGTTGATTATAGAAGGAAACTGTGTCCTAGAGATACTAGGTTGATAATGTCCCCAAGAGGAGCTCATAAGGATTGTCATGTTAAACCCTGCAGGTGGACTTAGTCCGACATGACGATAAGGTTGAGTGGTACTACTCTTGGACTTAGATATTAATTAAATGAGTTGTCAGTAACTCACTTAATTAGTGGACATTCGATATCTTAAACACAGGGAGACTAACACACTCATAATAAGAAGGAGCCCAAAATGTAATTTGGGATTGGTGCGGTAGTTCAATAATAGTTCTTTAGTGGAATGAATTATTATTGATGAAATTAAGTTGTGTGTTCGGGGCGAACACGGGATGCTTAATTTCATCGGGAGACCAAAACCAATTCCTCCTCTCGGTCCCTATCGTAGCCTCTAGTATATAGAGATTTATACCCACCGCATACCCACCTTCTTACCCATCCAATGGGGCCGGCCAAGCTAGCTTGGAACCCAAGCTAGGGCCGGCCAAGACCAAGTGGATGAGTCAAGTAGGTGGCCGGCCAAAGCTTGGGTCCCAAGCTTAGGTGGCCGGCCACTAGAATATTAAAAGGATTTTTATTAAAATTATTTCTTATGTGGATATCATGATTTTAAAAGAGAGTTTAAAAATTAAAAATTTCCTTTTATAACTTTCTACAAAAGATTAAGAGAAGAGATTAATCTCTTTCCTTATTTGTAGATTAAAAGGATGGTTTTAATTTTGGTAAAACTTTCCTTATTTGTAAATCATCTACATGTTTAAAAGAGAGTTTAAAATTTGAAATCTTTCCTTATTTGTTGATTAAAGGAGGATTTTAAATTTTAAGAAAACTTTCCTTTTAACCATGTTCATGATTTAAAAGAAAGTTTAAAATTAATAATTCTCTTTTATTAGTTTCTACAAAGATTGAGAAAAGATTTGATATCTTTCCTTATTTGTAGATTAAAAGAGATTTTAATTTTTAGAGATAACTTTCTTTTTATCCACATGTTTAAAAGAAAGATTTTAATTTATTAAATTTCCTTTTTATAAACCAATCATGAAGGGATTAAATTATTGAAGAAATTTTATAAATTTCTGGAGACAAATTAGGAAGTTTTAATTAATTAAAACTCTCCTTGTTTGTAGTTTTGGTGTGGCCGGCCATGTAAATTGAGAAAAGGAAAATTGTTTTAATTAAATAAAATTTTCCTTTTCATGGCAAAAGAATTAAGGAAGGTTTTAATTAAATTTCCTTATTTGCCAAGACCAAGGATTATAAAAGAGGGGGTAGAGAAGGCTTCATTGTGAACAACCTCTATTATTTCTCTCCCTCTTTTCCTTGGTGTTGTGGCCAGCCAACCTCTCTTCCTCTCTTCCTCTTGGTGGTGGCCGAACCTTCTCTATTGGCTTGGAGCTCTTGTGGTGGCCGGATACTACTTGGAGAAGAAGAAGAAGAAGGAGAGAAAGCTTGTATCCCTTGGAGCTTGGTTGGTGTTTTGTTCTTCGTCCTTGGTGAAGCTTCTTTGTGTTGGCCGAACCTAGCTAGGAGGAGAAGAAGGTGCTTGGTGGTTTCTCATCTCGGAAGATCGTTGCCCACACAACGTCCGAGGTTAGAAGAGGAATACGGTAGAAGATCAAGAGGTCTTTCTAAAAGGTATAACTAGTAATTTTTCTTTCCGCATCATGCTAGTTATTTATGGAAATAATACCAAATACAAGAGGCTTACGATTCTAGAATTTCGAATATGTTTTTCGATGTTGTGTTCTTTTGTTTTTCTTTTCCTTGTGATTTGATTGTTCTTTTCGGTTAACCTAAAGTTATTTTAGGAAATTAAGTATTAGATTTCTATAAAAGGTTTTGTCTAGTCGGTGGTGGTTGCTCCCATATCCAAGAAGGCCGTGTGCCTCGCCACGTCAGTACTGGGAACCGATTATGGAAATTAATATTTAATGGAATTAATAACTTAAGGTGATTTGGGTCGAATGTGTTAAGTTTCGCAGGAGATTCAAGTCAAAACCTAAAAGAACAAATAGATTAAGTTTTGGATCAAACGTGTTAAGTTCCGCAGGCGATCCAAAATTTAATTTAAAAGAACACATGGTAGCTAGGAAAAGGTTCAGACCTTTGTACAAAATTTTTGTACAGTGGAACCTCTAGGTTTTCCGAGTAGCAACCAACACATATCGAGGCTATGATCTAGGGGAGCTAGTAGAAAAACTATATTAATAAAAAGAATTTAATTAAAATTCAATTTAAAATTCAAATTAAATCAAAAATCAAATTAAAATTAAATTCAAAATTAAGATTAATTCAAAATTCAAATCAAATTTATAAATTAAATTCTTACAAAATCTTAAAAATCCAAGGGAAGGTTCCAAAATAGCTGGCACCTCCAAAACTTAATTCACCCGACATAGGTAACCAAGAGTAGACTACCCGACAGGGTAATTAAGGTTAGAATAAAAAGGGCTAGGTTTAACTTGACTCACGGTACTGGTGAAGTATTGAATGATAGTACGTTAGGGAAGCTTAGTCATCGCATGTCTAGGAAGATATGGCTTCGACCTGGTGCATTTGGCTAAGTGGAACTGACCGAAGCTACCCTTTATGGATCCTAACCAGTTAGACCAAGGTTTTGTACTATGTTCAATGGGTAGGACTATTTGGAAAATCTCGAAGGCATGGTTACTTTAATGATGTCCAGGTGACTCACCATAGCCCAGAAATTTATCCAAAGAATGTATATTTGTTGAACCCAAAGCTAAACCTAAATCTAACACAAAGTTAAAACAAAACCCTTGAACCTAATTCATCTCACAATATTATAGAATTCCCTAATTGAAAATTTAGATCGGGTGAGATGACTAAAAATAAATTAAAATTATTAAAACTAAATTAAAATTAAATTAAATCAAAATTAAAACTAAATTAAATTAAATTAAATTAAAATTAAATCAAATCAAAATTAAGTTATTAATTAAAATTAAGATAATACTAAATTGAATTAACATTTTGTTAAATTTAAACCAACTTGATGGTTTTCAAAATTTAATTAACTTAAACACTTTTCAAAAATTTAATTAATTTAATATTTTTTCAAAATTTTAATTAATACTTTTTCAAAATTTAATTAACTTAAATACTCTTTCAAAAATTTAATTAATTTAATACTTTTTCAAAAAATTAATTAATACTTTTTCAAAATTTAATTAACTTAAATACTCTTTCAAAAATTTAATTAATTTAATACTTTTTCAAAATTTTAATTAATATTTTTCAAAATTTAAATAACTTAAACACTTTTCAAAAATTTAATTAATTTAATACTTTTTCAAAATTTAATTAACTTAAACACTTTTTAAAATTTTAATTAACTTAATACTTTTTCAAAATTCAATTAAATTAATACTTTTTCAAAATTTAATTAACTTAAACACTTTTCAAAACTTTAATTAACTTAATACTTTTTCAAAATTCAATTAAATTAATATTCTTTCAAAATTTAATTAACTTAAACACTTTTCAAAACTTTAATTAACTTAATACTTTTTCAAAATTCAATTAATTGATATTCTTTCAAAATTTAACAAACTTAATATTTTCAAAAATTAATTTAAACTTAGTATTTTCAAAATTCAATTAATTTGATATTCTTTCAAAAATTAATAACTTTTCAAAACTTAATTAATCTTTTTCAAAATTTTAATTAACTTAAATAATTTCTTCAAAATTTGAAAGCATAAATCAAATTAATAATTTTTAACTAAAAAAAAAAAAATCGGTTCACAATCAAATTAATCTAAATATTTTTAACTTTTTCAAAATTAAATTAAATTAAAAAAAAATTTAAAAAAATATGCGTGACATCTCTCAGAGGCGCCTCCCACACAAGGGAGGCACCCTAAATAGTGGTGGGGAAAGTTCCGCCGACTTAACCTAAGGCGTCTCGGATCATCTTCGAGGCGCCTCCAACAGCACTTATAAGGCGCCTTAAACAACATTTAAGGCGCCTTCAACCCGCGATATTGCCACGAACAGAAAGCCTTCTGTTCGTTTTCTGCCGAAGTTTCACATGAGTTTCCCGTGCGATTTCTCCCCAACCAAGGCGCCTTCCCAACTCTTTCTCCTCTACTCCTAGCAATGTCTCCTAGGTATACTCTAAACCACCCTTACTCATCTCCTATATGATTTTAGTACTAGTTTTTGCTATTTTCTTATATATTGTTAAAAATAGGAAACACCGCATTGTTGATCCTACACCGGCCACGACCCCTTCTACAGATCCTAGGTTCCCCTCAGAACAACATAGGGTAGATTTTGCTAGGTTTACATTTGAGTCTATTAAACCTAGGTATGTAGGTAGGACATTTTTTACCTAGTTCTGTCACCCCGCAGAAACTGGTTTACTGCAATAATACAGTAAACCAGGATTTGTGTGCACAGTTCTATCACAACCTCGAAAAGGTTGATGATAGTACGTACTCCACCAGAGTTGGTGGAACAGACATCCAGTTCACTCCCTCCCTGATTCGCACTAGCTTAGAGCTTAGGGAGTCTTCATGTACATTCCTATGCTACCCGAGTAGGGATCTACCATTCGATGATCCCTATTCTCATATCACCTTAGACACCATCTACATGCATTTTTTTGGGGAGGAGAGACCATTTGGCCTGACTGAGTTCAGGTCGACTCTTCTTAGGGTTCAGGACTACGTTATGTACAGAGTCCTGACAGCATGCATTTTGCCGATCACATCTCGAGACGTCTCGAAGATGTGACCGCCCCACTCATTCTTTCTATACGCCCTGAGTCAGCGCCTAGATATCGACATTGCACTGCATATGTTCTATAACATTATACATGCATCTAGTACAATCACATCTGGAGTAGTCCACATGCCCTACTGTCATATCTTGACTCAGATCTTCTCCACCTCTAGGATAGACACGACCATAGGGACACTCATCCCACTTACACTATACGACGAGTTAGGGTAGCGTAGTCTTCGATTAGCAGGTATAGAGGTCACCGCTGAGGGGATTCTGGTCTGGAAGGGTCGGCCACAGCCAGCCGCTGCTCCTATTGCTCCAAAGGCCGAGGATGCACCGGGCGAGGGAGAGGAGTGGCCCGACTTCCTAGCCGAGGAGTTTTTCGCAGATCCGTTACCTTCCACCTCTGTCGGGCCTTCCACATCAGTCGGACCTTCGACTTCGGCACCACTTTCCGTCGAGGACAGACTCGCTCAGCTCGAGATCCAGTCCATTCAGATTCGACGGGCTGTACTAGATAGCCATCGCTTCCTCCGATCTCTACGATCCGAGATAGCTGCAGGATTCGCTTCTCTCTGGGGTGAGATATGTCGCTAGGGACAGCCTGAGCCTGCACCCGAGTAGCCCCTTGCACCACCTCCAGCTGACGATCCTCCAGCTGATGATCCTGCTTTTTGATACTATCATGTATCTTGGATATTACACAGACATCTCCATTTTCTACTCTAGTTGTACTAGTGTTAGAGAACTCTACTTATTTATGCTTACCAGTTTTATTTGTTTAACTCTACACAAATAAGAATGTGTTGGGTAAAATAGATCTTAACTTTAAAATTCTTGTTGTTCTTCAAAAAAAAAGTTTTTTTAAAAAATTATTTTAAAAACTAGGAAAAATAATATTTTCAAAATCCCAGTTTTCTTAGTTTTTTTTTAAATATGGATTTAGCCTAGGATCCTTCTCCTAGAAATCATGTTCCCCTAGTTTCAGCCAAAGCATATCACAAGCACACTAGGCATAACTTGTTTGTGGTTGCAAAACTTAGAACGATGTGAGATGCATATGGTTCAGTCTGGACTCCAGAATGCTTATTTCTGTGCATCATAGTGAGTCTAGGCGTTAAAATATGTTATATACATTAATCAACTTAAGTCATCCAGCACTAGTCAAATCTAACTGGATCTATAGACTTAACTTGACTAACCAAGTGAAAGTTGTTGCCCTCTAGGCAATCAGCTAGTAGTTAGATGGTTAGACATGTGGCCAAGAACTTAAGTGCTTAATTTTAATTTTTTTTACTCATGCTTAGACATTAGGGCTCTGATACCTTACTAAAAGAAATTAATTAATTTGCAATCTCTTTAACTCAGCCCATGCTTGGACATTAAGATTTTAAGCTTATTAATCCTCCTTTGCCTTTAAATATTTTGGACTTCTTTTTCGGTTAAATATTTTGTTAACCTTTCTTAACTTTCCAAATTATTATTCAAAGAACTTTTTCAAAATTAAGAAAACATTTGCTAACAAAGCTTTTCAAATTTATTTAAGTCTTTCAAATCTCTTCAAAATCTACTAAGTATCTTTTAATAAGTTTTGAAAATTTAGCTAAATATTTATTTTTTAACCGATTTTGAAAATTTAGCTAAGTATTTTTCTAACAGATTTTGAAAATTTAGCTAAATATTTTTCTCACGGATTTTCAAAATTTAGCTAAGTACTTTTTTCTAACAGAGTTTCAAAATTTAGCTAAGTAATTTTTTCTAACAGATTTTCAAAATTTAGCTAAGACTTTCAAAGTATTTCCTGAAGTATGTTTCAATATGTTTTTCAAATTTTACAACATATTCTTCAAAGAGTTCAACTAAGTTTCAAAAATTGACTAACATTATCCTTCAAAGTCAACGTATTATTAGCCTCTTAAACTCAGTTGACGAAATATATCTCTTTAGACCCTTATTTCACTTAATTAAGAATTCTATAATTAATTTCAAAAAGCTAAGTGTTATCAAAGTATCTTTATCCCTCTTTAAAGCCTAATGTTTATTTAATTCTCTATGTTTCAAACTATAAAATCTGTTTGAAAAGTTAGAATTATTCAAACTTGCTTATTTTTGATAAATGGCAAAGGGGGAGAGTAGGGAAAATTCAAAGTAGGAAAATTCAACTTTATAAAGAGAGCCTTTATTAAGGGGGAGCCTTACAAATTTTAAGTTAGTTTTGGCTTAACTATGCTTGCATTCTTTGTAACTTAAACTTTGAAAAATATTTATCCATTTTACTTAACTCTGAATTTCATTTGCCATAATAAAAAAATGGGGAGATTGTTGGTGCAGGAAGCATCCGATGATCGAACCGTTATTTTGATAATGGCAAAGGAATTCATAGTTAAGGTTATGTTGTTATCTAACAAGGTTCATGGAGCTTGCAGGAAAGTCCTAAGTGGTACTTAGGCAAAAGTCCTAACTGCGGTTAGACAGGTGGAAAACCCTAGGGGGCGGTAACCCTATATTATAGGGGGTGGTAACCCTATGCGGAAAGTCTTGTGGGTCAAGGGCTTCAGGCAAAAGTCCTAGGGGGTGGTAACCCTAGGTGGAAAGTCCTGGTGTCGTGAACCAGGTGGAAGACTGGACGAGCCGGGAAGCGGGAGTCCAGCAGAAAGTCCGGAAGCATCGAGCGCCGAGCAAAAGTCCAGTCGATCTGGAGGATCGTACTAGTCGATCTGGAGGATCGTACTGGCAACAGATAAATCTCCTGAGTGGAGTAGGTGAGGACGCGTTCCTTGTAGAGGGAACAATAGGCGTCGGGTCGACCTACGATTATCGGTCGAAAATCCGAAGTCAGACCCGGACAGTCAGAAGACTGTCATAATATTCTATTATCTTGATTAATATCTGTGCTAACTTGGTTTTGTAGGATGTGTTTGTGGACTAAAATGTTTTGCAAGGATAAAAACTAGAGTTTAGCCTCGGAGGAACAGTGTCCGAGGCGCCTCCATAGAGCTTGGAGGTGTCTCGAGTGCAAACCGAAGTCAGCTATCCAGAGGAGCTGGAGGGGCCTCAGACCAAGGCTGGAAGGCGCCTTAAGGAGGCTTGAAGGTGCCTTGAACCAGATAAAGTTCGACCTGGTCTGTGCTGATCCACCCGTGCGACTCGACGGGCTGGAGGCGCCTTGGACAAGCTTGGAGGTGCCTCCAGCACAGTATAAAAGAGGGGTTCGAGGCAGCACTCAGTACAATGAATTCCAAGCAATCCTTATGCTGCAAGCTGCTTACGAGACGATCCCGAAGTGCTGCAACAACATCCCGACGACCCGAAGCTTCAGTTTCCATTTTGCTGTTATCGGTATAAGTTTCATTTGCAGTTAATTTGTACTTAGCTTGTAATAGATTTTACGAAATATAGTTGTTGCCCACCGTAAACGCTCAACAAGCGTGGGCCTTGGAGTAGGAGTCGCTCAAGGCTCCAAACCAAGTAAATCTTGGTGTGTTTTTGTGTCTTTGTCTTTATTTCATTTCCGCTGCTTAATTACTCGAACGATTTACGAAAGTTTTACGATTCCGAAATGCGAAATAGCCACAAGCGCTATTCACCCCCCTCTAGCGCTTTCGATCCAACAGTTAACGTTATTCAAGAAGTTGTTGGTGTGGGAAGCACCAGACGATCGAACCTGTATTTTGATTATGTAAAGGGTCCAAAGTTAAGTTGTCTTATGATCTAACAAGGTTGATTGAGCTTGCAGGAAAATTCCTAAGTGTTCTTAGGTAAAAGTCCTAGTGGATTCTAGACAGGTGGAAAACCCTAAGGGGTGGTAATCCTAGGTTCAAGGGGGTGGTAACTCTAGGTGATGAAAAGTCCTAGCTACGGTTAGACAGGTGGAAAACCCTAGGGGGTAACCCTAGGTCCTAGGGGGAGGTAACCCTAGGCGAAAAGTCTTGACAGGTCGAGCGTTTTAGGCAAAATCTTAGAGTCAGAGACTCTAGGTTGAAATCCTGGTGGTCGCAGACTAAGTGGAAGTCTGGATAGGTCGTGGAGTGGGCGTCTAGCATGAAGACCGGAAGCCTCGGGCGCTGAGCAAAAGTTCAGTCGGTCTGGAGGATCGGTCTGACAACAAGTAACTTCTCTTGAGAGGAGTAGGTGATGATGCATTCCCCGAAGAGGGAACAGTAGACGTCGATTCGACCTAGAGTTTCGATGAAGCTCTAGGTCAGAACCGGACAGTCAGAGGTTGTCAAATCTCATTTTATATATATTATTTTATGCCTAGACTAACTTTATTTTACAGAAAATAAAGGGCTGGAAAAAGCTGGTTTGGGCGCCCGGAGTTGGTCCAAGCGCCCGAAACTCAAAAGTTATCTGCAAGCTGATGTGTCGTGCGTCGATTGGCCAAACCACATAATCCAGGCTTCCGGAGGGGTTCCAGACACCCGAAACAACCTATAAAAGCAGGCTTCGACCAGGAGATCCACAACAACATTCCGAACAAGTTTCGCTTCTTCGAGCTACTCAAAAAACGCTTCTACGACATCCGAAAGCTCTGATGACGATTCTATTGAAGATTTTCTTATACAAAGTTGTCGGTATTCTTTAATTTTCAAATTACTTGTAAAACTGTATTTGTACTCTTTCCGACTGATTAATGATTATCCATCGAAAGCACTCTCACGTGCAGGCCTTGGAGTAGGAGTCGCTGCAGGCTCTGAACCAAGTAAATTCTTGGTGTTTGTGTTATTTATCTTTATTTTCCACTGTGTATTTACTCAAAATGAATGAATTAGTCACGAACGCTATTCACCCCCCTCCCAACACTTTACGATCCTACAGAAGCTTCTCTGACTCTAGTTTATAAAGAAAAAGAGGATGTACAGATTCACCCTGACTGATTAGAGGCCATCACACATATCGCAGCCGATCTGAGCCCCGAGAACAAAGTAGAATTGATTGTCTATTTGACGCACAACAACAATGTCTTCTCTTGGACTCCCCAAGCACTCACGGGTAACTCACTGACAGTGATGGAACACATGCTTCACATCTGCTCGGATGCTCAACCGGTTAATTAAAGGAAAAGAGACTTCGGAGCCTAGCAGAATCAAATTATCTTAGTAGAGGTGGATAAGCTGTTTGAAGCGGGGCATATTCGTGAAGTTTAATTCTCGAACTGGTAAACAAATGTGATGCTAGTGTAGAAGCCTGGTAATAAATGGCGGGTTTACGTAGACTTTAGAGATTTAAACAAGGTGTGCCCAAAAGACTATTAATTTACCACACATAGATTAGGGGGTCAACTCAACAACTGGTTGCGAGGTGGTATGCATGTTGAATGCATATCAAGGCTATTATCAAGTCCCCTGGCAAAATAGGATCAAGAAAAGGTTAGTTTTATCATTACTAAAGGAACATTGTTATAATGTCATGTCGTTCAGATTGAAGAATACGAGAGCAAGATACCAGTGGCATATAAACAAAGTATTTCAAAAGCACATCAGCAGAAATATGAAGGTATATATAGATGATATAATAATTATTGGTGCAATATCCCTAGGTCAAGATTGACTAGGTTGACTGAGCTTGAGTTGACTCAAACGTGAGTCTTGATGTTTGAGTTGATCAGTGGATCGATTGAGCAAGGTTCAATCAATTGAGTCCCAACCCAATTGATTGAAAAGGCTGATTTTGGCTAGGAAAGTCTGATTTCAGCACTTTAAGCCACTTTTAGCCTCATTAACTACTCCTAAACTCTTGGAATATATTTATATACATTTAAGGGTAGTTTTTGTTGGTGCGAGAAGCATCCGATGATCGAATCTAAGTTTTGATAATGGAAAATGGTTCAAAGTTAAGGTTATTTGTTATCTAACGTGTTTGAATGAGCTTGCAGGAAAGTCTTAAGTGTACTTAGGCAAAAGTCCTAGCTGCGGTTAGGCAGGTGGAAAACCCTAGGGGGAGGTAACCCTAGGTCCTAGGGGGTGGTAACCCTAGGCGGGAAGTCTTGGCGGGTCGAGGGCTTTGGGTAAAAGTCCTAGAGTCGAGGACTCTAGGTGGAAAGTCCTAGTGTCGCGAACCAGGTGAAAGACTGGGCGGGTCATGGAGCGGACGTCCAGCGGAAAGTCCTGGAGCCTCGGACGCTGAGCAAAGGTACAGTTGGTCTGGAGGATCAACTGACAACAGGTAAACTCTCTGAGTGGAGTAGATGAGGATGCATTCCCTGGTGAGGGAACAGTAGGAGTCGGTTCGATCTAGGGTTTCCGGTTGAAAATCCGAAGTCAGAACCGGACAATCCGGTGACTGTCAAATTATTATGTTTAATTTATTTTGTTGTACTAAATTCTATCTTGTAGGATGCGTTTTATATTTTGGACTAACTGATCTTGCAGGGGGTGAAAAAGCAGCAAAAGCCTCGGAGGAACAGTCCTGAGGCGCCCTTCATGGAGCTTGGAGGCGCCTTATGTCATTGGTTGATGACCTCTGCGCAGCAGGGCAGAGGACACCCTCATGAAGCTTGAGGACTCCCTGGACGCTGAGCAGAGGGTGCCCTCATGGAGCTTGAGGGCACCCTGGACCCAGGTGGAGGGTGCCCTCCATGCGGTTGGAGGCACCCTCACACGGATAAGCTGTGAAGTGGTCAGAGCTCATCCACGCTGCGGATTCGGTGCGGATGAGGGCACCCTCCATGGTGTTGGAGGCGCTCTCAACGGGCTTTATAAGGCATCTTCGAGTAGTAGCAAAGGACAACAACGAAATCGCAATCTCTCTTCTCCGTGATGCTCAAAAGATGATCCAGAAAAGCTATAGCAAGATCCCGACGACCAGGAACTTCAAACTTATTATTTTCTGTTGTTGGTATATATTTTATTACTGCTTTAATTGTATTTCAAACTGTAATATTCCTGTGCTTATAGTGATTGCCCAAAGTAAACGCTCAACGAGCGTAGGCCTTGGAGTAGGAGTCGTCCCAAGCTCCAAACCAAGTAAATCTTGGAGTTCGTGTGATTGTTTGTTTATTATTTCCACTGCATTTTACTTTGAGTTTTCCGAAACGAAAGTGAAAGCCATGACGCTATTCACCCCCCTCTAGCGCTTTCGATCCAACAATTGGTATCAGAGCAAGGTTGCTTCGAATTGGTGAAACCACCATTCAAGAAATCTTTTTCTTTCTTTTGTGGTAATTTTATGATTTTTCAGAGTCGATCGGAATCAGTTTAATTGCCACCTTCCGATCCATTTTTTTTTTGCAATCGAAGATTTTGCTCGAAGCTGGTGCAACACCACTCGAGTTCGTGTTTTAATTTCTTAATTCTGCACTACTAATCCAAGACTAAGTCTTGGAATAAGTTTTCTATTTTTTTTGTGTGTGCGAGATTTCCTTTGCTATAATGGCCCATCAAGAAGGCTACAGCATAGCCCGCCCTCGACTCTTCACCGGTGAGGACTTCGGCTACTGGAAGGGCCAATGGAGTCATATCTTCAAACTCAGTTCGAGATATGGATGATCATCAAGACTGGGATCACACTTCCACTCTATAGCTCTGGAAAACCGGTACCATGCGAGAATTGGGGCGCATGCATAATCAAGAAGGTCGAGGTCAACGCTAAAGCAACCTGCACCCTCCAATGCGGACTAACAAAGGAGGAGCTGAACCGAGTCATCCCATTCTCAAGCGCGAAAGAGCTATGGGAAAACTGATCGAGTTGCACGAGGGCACGTCTGACACAAAGGTAAGTAAGCACGACTTACTCTTTAATAAATTATATAACATCAAAATGCAGGAAGGAGAGACAGCAAGCCAACTTCACGCGCGAATTTAAGACTTGCTGAATGGACTCCACGTGATCAGACAGAAAGTGGAGAACCGCGACGTCATAAGGTACGCATTCAACGCCTTTCCAAGGAATACATTGTGGGCATCAATGGTAGATGCCTACAAAGATTCTAAGGATTCTCAGGATTTGTCTTTAATTAAACTAGATGAGTTATTTTTCAAATTTGAATTACATGAATAGACTAATGCACATCCAGTCGAGAAAGGTATTGCATTGATCGCAGGTACAAGCAAGACAAAGGAGGCAAGAAAGAAGCTTCAGATCAAACATGAGTCCGAAGAAGAATCAGACTCAGACAAAGATGATGAAGACGAGGACGACGAAATAGCGATCGAACTCGTCAACCTAGTACGCAAGCTCTATAGAAAGAAGAAGATGCTCACAAAGAAGGATATCAAGAAGGTGGTTCAATCCAAAAAGGTACAGACAAGTCCAAAGGTGAAGTTCGAAGTAACCTGCTACGGATGCAATCAAAAGGGGCACATCAAGGTCAATTGTCCAAACATAAAAGAAGCAAAGAAGCAGAGGAAGAAGAAAGCACTTCAAGCCACATGGGACGAGTTCTCTTAAGAAGATTCCGACGAAGAGCTCGAACAGACGAGCTTTCTTGCACTGACGACCTGAGAACACATCGACGAATCGGAGACCGAGAGCGAATCGGAAGCTGAGTTCGAGCGAAGCCACGGATCCGTATCCGTTTCCGAAGGGCCTAAACCCACTGTAAGTGCTTGTCAGATAGATAAGTTATACAATTTAGTTAATTATTTATTGCGTAAGTTAGCTAAATCTAATGTCCAGGTCAAGTCACTTCAAAAGGAGGTAACAACCTTTAAAGAAGTGACTAACCTTAGCTCCTTGACTGATCTCGATCAGACTGGAACCTCAACTCAAGTCCAAAAGCTTGAGAAAGAGAATTCTAGCCTGAAAGATCAAGTCAAGGAACTAGCTAAAGGAAACATTGAAATGGTTTACTCTAGGTTCCAAGAATCTTGATATGATTCTTGGAAAACAGCGAGTCGTTTACAACAGATCCAGACTTGGATTTAAAACTATGCGCAAATACAAGTCTTATTTATCTCTTGTTAATAGAACAAATAGCAAATTAGTCCAAGCATGGGTCCCCAAGTCTAACATGGTTAATCAAGTTGGACTTGGACAATATTGGGTCTCTAAGGATCAAATCCATTACCTTGATAGATCATATCGAGGCTATGATCCAGGGGGAGCCAATAAGAAGACCATTTTTAGAATTGTTTGATGATTACTTTTACTGCTTTTATTATACATGCTTAGATTAGGCTAGATAAGGACCTAGGCGTAATTTACACTTGACTAGTTAGACCTAGGGGTTTCAAAAGGAAAATTAAATATCCAATTTCTTTGAAATGCTTTGTCTAGTAGTGGTGGATGATCCCATATCCAAGAAGGTCTAGTGTCTCGCCACAGCTTAGAAGTTAATCTTTGAAATGTATATTTAATTGACTAATTGAAAAACCTGAGTCTAACCCAAATGTAAATTAATCCTTAGACATAATTTAAATCAAAGATAAAATTAACTATTTCACAAAATTCATAAGGTTTCCTGATTGATAACTTAGAAATGGGTGAGATGGACTTATGTAAAATTTAGATATAATTAATTTAACTTAAAATAAATTAAATCAATTAACTTATTTAAGAAATCAATTGTAACTTAATTAATTAAATCAACTAAATCAATTAACTTATTTAATAAATCAATTTTAACTTAATTAATTAAATCAACCAAATCAATTAAACTTATTTAATAAATCAATTTTAACTTAATTAACAAAATCAATAAATAAATCAATTTAACTTAGTAAATCAATCTAACATAATTATCAAAATAAGTTAAAAAATACTTAGTCTAACCAATTTAGAACTTAAAACTGATTAACTCAATAAAATCATCTCACAATCACCCATAGGGATACCATGTTTGATAACTTAGACTGGGTGAGATGGAATATTAAAAGTTAATTTCAATCAAACTATCTTTTTATCCATCAAATTGAACCAAATCAAATACTTTATGTGTAGGAACATAAAGATTTGGATCAATAGATGCTAGATAATGGATGCTCTAGGCACATGACTGGAGATAGATTGAAATTCACTAAGCTGAAGTTCAAGAACCTAGGGGTCGTTGCAGTCGGCAACGACAGAACACTCAAGGTAATCGGAACAGGTAATATCCAACTGAGTTCCAATTTCTATATTCAAAAAGTTTTATTGGTTGATTGATTAAATTTTAACTTACTAAGTATTAGGCAATTATGTGACTCAGGGTACTTAGTCACATTTTCAAAATCTGAGTGCTTAATTAAAAATGTTGAAAATCCTAAAATCACACTTAAAGAAATTAGGAAAAAGAATATCTATTCAATTAATCTACCAACCTCCTCACTTAAGTGTCTATTGACACAACAAGAGGAAACTAAGTTGTGGCACAGAAGACTGGGTCACACTCATACTAGACTCATTTCTAAAATGAGTCAAAATGGCTTAGTTAGAGGCTTGCCCAAATTAAAATTTACCAAAAATTCAATTTGTAATGCATGTCAACAGGGTAAACAAACCAAGTCAACCCATAAGTCAACCAACTTAAGTAGAACTAACTCAATATTTGAGCTCTTATACTTAGACTTGTTTGATTCACATGGAGCTAAGTCACTAAGCAAAAACCAATATTTCTTAGTAATAATTGATGATTACTCAAGATTTACTTGGGTCAAATTTCTAAAATCTAAAGATGAAACCTATGAAATCTTTAAAACCTTTTGTAACTTAGTAGAAAATGAAAAAGATACTAAAATTAAAAGAATTAGAAGTGACCATAGAGGGGGAATTTGAAAACCTCAAATTTATTGAATTTTGCGAGATTAATGGATATAAACATGAATACTTATGCCCTATAACCCCCCCCCCCCTCCCCCAACAAAATGGTTTAGTAGAATGGAAAAATAGAACCCTACAAGAAGCCACTAGAACCATGTTAAATGAATACACCTTAAATAATCAATTTTGGGTTGAAGCAATTAATACAGCTTGTTACATTCAAAATAGAATTTTAATCAATAAAATTTAAAATAAACCCCCATATAAAATATATTATAATAAAATTACCAACTTAAACTATTTAAAGGTGTGTGAGTGTAAAGTGCTTATTTTAAACACTAAGAACTACTTAGGAAAATTCACGTCAAAATCAACCCCAGGAATCTTTTTAGGGCATTCCACAACCAGTAGGGTCTATAGAGTTTATAACAAAAATACCCTAAAAGTTGAAGAAACAATTAATGTGGTTTTTGATGAAGAAGATAATTTACCTAACTCAATAAATGAGAATATTAATCAAAACACTGAAAATATCAATAAAAGAAACATAGAAGATGATAAAAATGTTCAAATTAAATCTAGTCAATTATAAGAACCAATCATTGACACTAACATAAGACCATCAAGAACAAGTACTAATCACCCATCTGACTAAATTTTGGGCGATCCAACCTTAGGAGTTTGTACTAGGTCATCTTATAAAAATCTAAGTCAAATAACCCTCATTTCTATAATTAAACCCAAAACTATAGAAGAAGCCCTATCTGACCCAGACTGGACATTAGCAATGCAAGAAGAGTTAGTCCAATTTGAAAGAAACCAGATCTGAGAATTAGTACCTAAACCCATAAATAAAACCATAGTCGACACTAAATGGGTATTTAGAAATAAATTGGATGATCATGACGAAATAGTAAGAAATAAAACTAGGTTAGTTGCTAAAGGGTTCAGCCAAGTAGAAGAGTTAGACTACGATGAAACCTATGCACCCGTAGCCAGACTTGAATATATTAGAATGTTGTTGGCTTATGCACACATAAAGGATTCAAGCTATATCAAATGGATGTAAAGTCCGCCTTCTTAAATATGTTTATTAAGGAAGAAGTATATGTTAGTCAACCCCCAGGATTTGAGGAGTTGGACCATCCAAATCATGTTTTTAGATTAAAAAAGGCCCTAAATGGACTAAAACAAGCACCTAGAGCTTGATATGAAATACTATCAAATTATCTAATATCTAAAGGTTTTAAACAGGGTCAAATAGATCAACCCTTATTTGTAAAAACCTTAGAAAAAGATATTTTTATAGCCCAAATTTATGTAGACGATATAATCTTTTGCTCAACGATAACTAAATTTTTAAAAGAATTTACCAAGTTAATGGAAAGTAAATTTGAAATGAGCCTAGTAGGAGAACTCAACTTTTTCTTAGGCTTACAAATTAAACAAACCAAAGATGGTATTTATATATTTCAAAAAAAAATATGCTAAGGAATTAATTAGAAAATTTGGAATGGAAAATTCAAAAATTATAAATACTCCAATGGCTACTAACATTAAAATAGACTCAGACTTAGAAGGAAAGCTAGTAGACTTGAAATACTATCGAAGTGCGATAGGAAGTCTACTGTACCTAACTGCAAGTCGACCGAACATCCTATTTGCAGTAGGTATGTGCGCAAAATATCAATCTTGTGCAAAAGAGTCACACTTAACAAATGTTAAAAGAATACTTAGGTATATTAAAGGTACCCTAAATGTAGGACTTTGATACCCTAGTACTTGCATCTTTGACCTAATTGGCTATTCTGACTCAGATTATGTCGGGTGTAAACTAGATAGAAAAAGTACAAGTGGTAGCTACCAATTTCTAGGTCAGTGCCTAGTAAGTTGGTCAAGCAGAAAGCAATACTTTGTTGTTTTATCCACTACTGAAGTTGAGTACATAGCCCTAGAGAAATGCACATCTCAACTATTATGGATGATGCATACCTTAAAGGACTATCAACTAGAATATAAAAACACAAAAATTTCAATTGATAATATAAGCTCAATCAACTTAACTAAGAATCTAATTCACCACTCAAGGACTAAACACATAGAAGTAAAACATCACTTTGCAAGGGATCATGTAGTTAAGGGTGACATTGTACTTAACTATGTTGAGTCCAAGTCAAACCTGGCTGACATTTTCACAAAATCCTTACTTGAACTTGAGTTCAATACACTTAGAAGGCAAATAGGGATGTGCTTGGTAGAATAGAGAATGCTTTCAAAATTGATTCTTCTTTTGCAATTTCAAAAATTATACTTTGATTTCAAATTCTAGGAAAAATATTTCCAAAATCCCAATTTTATGAGTTTTTCAAAATATTGGATTTAGCCTAAGAATTTACCCCCAAAGCATGTGCCCCTAGTTCTTAGCTAGAGCATCTCACAAGCACATTAGGATTACCTTGCTTGTGAATGAAAAATACTTAGAATGGTATGAGATGAATAGGGTACTACCTGGACTTTAGAATACTTATGTCTGTGCATCGACATAAGTCTGGGCAATAAATATAAAATTTATATTAATCAAATTAAGTAATCCATGTTTAGTCAAAACTAACTGGAACATTTGTCTAATTTGACTAACCAAGTGAAAGCTACTATCTCATGGTAAACAACTAGTAACTAAATGTTAGACATTTGTTTGAAAGTAGAATTTTTATCTCTTGTTACTCATGTCTGGACTCTAGGACTTTAAATTAGCTGGTATGAATCAGGGGGAGTGAAAAAATTCTTTTAACCAAGTTATTTTTGACTTGTTTTAAAATAAAATTATTTTGACTTTTTTTTAAAATAAAATTATTTTTTGACTTGGAAAATTATTTTTGACTTGAATTTAAAATGAAATTATTTTTTACTTGGATTTAAAATTATTTTTTAAACTTGGCCTTGAAATATAAAAGATTTTTGACTTATTATGCTTAAGGTTGGATTAAATTATTTTGAACTAAAATCTAAATTAAATTTAAAAGGTTAAGCCTAGTATTTTTTTCAAAGTTTTTAACTATTTTTAATTTTTTAAGTTTTATGAAAATTAGCTTGGTTTTAATACTTGAATTTAATTTATTAACTTAACTTACAAACCTATTATTTTGACTAAATATTATTTGCCAAGTCATTTTCAAAAATTCATAAAGGTGAATATTTTTCCAAGCTATCTTTCAAGGGGAGCAGATTATCTTTTCTTTCCATCCCTTTCTCTACTTTATGTATTTTTGATTTATGGAAAAGGGGGAGAGGAAGGTGAAAATTAAGAAAGTTAAAGTAAAAATGAATAAAAGCGAATACTAGAAACATTTTTTTACATTTACTTAACATTGCAATTGCTTGATTCTTAATATTGCATTTATACTTACTGAGTACTTTCTATTTTACTTAACTTTGAATTTTGTTGCAATAATCAAAAAAGGGGATATTGTTGGTGCTGAAAGCATCCGACGATCGAACCTAAGTTTTGATAATGGAAAAGGGTTCAAAGTTAAGGTTATTTGTTATCTAACGTGTTTGAATGAGCTTGTAAGAAAGTCCTAAGTGTACTTAGGCAAAAGTCCTAGCTGCAGTTAGACAGGTGGAAAACCTTAGGGGGAGGTAACCCTAGGTCCTAGGGGGTGGTAACCCTAGGCGGGAAGTCTTGGCGGGTCGAGGGCTTCGAGCAAAAGTCCTAGAGTCGAGGACTCTAGGTGGAAAGTCCTAGTATCACGAACCAGGTGAAAGACTGGGCGGGTCATGGAGTGGACGTCCAATGGAAAGTCCTGGAGCCTCGGGCACTGAGAAAAAGTTCAGTTGATCTGGAGGATCAACTGGCAACAGGTAAACTCTCTTGAGTGGAGTAGGGAAGGACACGTTCCCCGGTGAGGGAACAGTAGGGTCGGTTCGACCTAGGGGTTTCGGTCAAAAATCTGAAGTCAGAATCGAACAGTCTGGTGACTATAAAATTATTATGTTTAACTTATTTTGTTGTGCTAAACTCTATCTTACAGGATGTGTTTTGTATTTTGAACTAACACATCTTGCAGGGGGTGAAAAAGCAGCAAAAGCCTCGGATAAACAGTCCTGAGGCGCCCTCCATAGAGCTTGGAGGCACCTCAGGTCACTGGTTGAAGACCTCCGTGCAGCAGGGTAGAGGGCACCCTCATGGAACTTGAGGGCGCCTTGGACGCTGAGCAGAGGGCACCCTCATGGAGCTTGAGGGCGCCCTGGACGCGATTGGAGGGTGTCCTCTATGCGGTTGGAGGCGCCCTCAGGTGGATAAGTTACGAAGTGGTCAGAGCTCATCCATGCTGCGGATTCAGTACAGATGAGGGTGTTCTCCATGGTGTTAGAGGTGCCCTCAACGGGCTTTATAAGGCATCTTCGAGCAGCAGCAAAGAACAACGACGAAATTGCAATATATTTTCTCCGTGTTGCTCAAAAGACGATCTAGAAGTGGTCAGAGCTCATCTATACTGCGGATTCAATACAGATGAGGGTGTCCTCCATGGTGTTAGAGGTGCCCTCAACAGGCTTTATAAGGCATCTTCGAGTAGCACCAAAGAACAACGACGAAATCACAATCTATTTTCTCCATGTTGCTCAAAAGATGATCTAGAAAAGCTATAGCAAGACCCTGATGACCAGGAGCTTCAAACTTATTATTTTCTGTTGTCGGAATATACTTTATTACTGCTTTAATTGTACTTCAAACTATAATATTCCTGTGCTTATAGTGATTGCCCAAAGTAAACGCTCAACGAGCATGAGCCTTGGAGTATGAGTCACCCCAGGCTCCAAACCAAGTAAATCTTGGAGTTTGTGTGATTGTTTGTTTATTATTTCCGCTGCATTTTACTTTGAATTTTTTGAAACAAAAGTGAAATCCACGAGCGCTATTCATCCTCCCCCCTCTAGTGCTTTCGATCCAACAGTTTTCATGATGAAAACAAGGAGAAATGGTTAAAGACCACTAGATTGAAGTTAGATTGAGATTTGCATTTAAATATTGATACTTAAATCTCAAAACTTCAAGTTTTTAGGTTTTCTAAAGATTTAGGAACTCCAAGTCATTGTTGGTGTGATGACAGAAGTTTGGAGCATGTCTTTAGGGGGAGTTATTTTTTAAGGACATGAAAATTAATTTTTCAAACAGCTTGGAAGGTGGTTTACCTTCTTTAGAGTAAATGTTCAAGGCTGAGCATTAAAAAATAATGGAGAGTGGATATCTTTGTTGTTAAGTTGTGAATGTTCAAGGATGAGCATTATGAAGTGGATTAATGCTCAAGGGTGTGCATTGGCTACAATGAAGGGTATGAGACCTTCATTGTTGGAATGATGAATGCTCGTGGATAAGCAGTGTGACATGGTTTAATACTCAAGGGTGAACATTGGATACGGTGAAGCGTATGAGATCTTCATTGTAGTGTTGTGAACAACATGTGAGGTTGTGAACAACATTGAGTAACTCTTCAGGGGGAGAGCTTTTGATGTGTGCCAATTGGGGGAGAATGTAGGGTTTACGTTAGGCCTTCATTGCCCCTCTAGGAAAATTTAGGGGAGAATGCTCTCTAGGATAGGGAGAGAATGAAGGAAACCCTCATTTATGCATTAGCATGAAGGGAAAGTTGAGGCTATCGAAAAGGGGGAGATTGTAGGTACAATATTCCTAGGTCAAGGTTGATCAGGTTGACTGAGCTTGAGTTGGCTCAAACTTGAGTCTTGATGTTTGAGTTTCAATGTTTGACAATACATAGAGATTATAGATGCAATCATCCGATTAGGGAGATTGTTGATATAATTCTCCACTGGTCAAGGACTGACCAGTTAGATGTGAAGAAGAGTCAAGTTGATCAAAGAGTTGACCGAATACTTGACTAGGAAAGTTCTAACTGGATGTTAGGCAAGGGAAAGTCTTGGTGAGTGAAGTCAGGCGAAAGACCTAGTGAGTGAAGCTAGGCAGTTGGAAAATCCTAATGAGTGAAGCCAGGTGAAAGACCTAGTGAGTGAAACTAGGCAGGTGAAAGTCCTGGTGAGTGAAGCCAGGCAGTGGGAAAATTCTAGTGAGTGAAGATAGGTGAAAGTCCTGGTGAGTGAAGCTAGGCAGATGGAAAGTCCTGGTGAGTGAAGCTAGGCAAATGGAAAGTCCTGGTGAGTGAAGCTAGGCAGATGGAAAGTCCAAGTGAATGAAGCTAGGCAGATGCAAAGACCTGGTGAGTGAAGCCAGGTATGTGAAAATCTAGGCGGGTCAAGGTTGATCGGACACCTGGTGTTAGGAAGTCCAAGTAGATCAAAGGAGTGACCAGATACTCAGCACAAGGAAATCCAGATGGGTCAAGGGTAATCGGACATCTGGTGGAAGGAAGTCCAAGTGGGTCATGGAGGACCGGACACTTGGTATGAGACAGTAAATCCAAGTGGGGCAAGGTTGACTGGACACTTGGCATGAGGAGAAAAGTCCAAGTGGGTCAAAGAATTGACCAGACACTTAGTGAAGAAGTCCCGACAGGTTAAGGTTGACCGGATGCTAGGCATGTAGAGTTCCAACAGGTCACAGTTGACCAGATGTTGGAATTGGGAGCCCTTGAGCTTGGGTTAAGCAAGTCAAGGGTGGCCAATCGATCAACCGATCGATTGAATCGAAGCCCAATCGATCAACCGATTTATTGGGAGAGTGGTGCGATAAACAGCAACTCAATCGATCGGTTGATTGATTGGGAGCTTATATCGCGTGCACAGAAGTCTTCCCAATCGATTAGCTGATCGATTAGGCACCGCCAATTGATCAGCCGATCGATTAGCAGCTAGAAATCGCACGCGACGCATTAAAGGCTGAATCGATTGGGCGATCGATTCAGGCATTTTACAACAGAGCACAGAGGCACTCTGAATCAATCGACCTATCGATTCAAGTCTCCCCAATTGATTGGTCAATCAATTGGGTTGTGACCGTTGTGAAGGAAGCGTCGAGTTTAAAGTCATCTTCCTCATAGCGACTCCGCACTACTTCCTCTCCACTTCTTGCGATCATTTCTCACAGGTTTATGCCAGTTCTTGAAGCTTCTTAGAGCAAGGTATTGCTGCACTTCCAAGGTCAAGAGATGTTCCACACAAGAAGGAGAAGCAAGTTAGGGTTTCCTCACTGTAAATCTTGTAAGATTTGTTACTGTATAAGCTTATTTTTCTTTCTTCTTATATTGAGAGGTTGTACAAGGCTTTTCCGCCTTTGGTAGTTACTGAGAAGGAGTGTTTTCATTAGTGGAGTGTATGTCGCGTGTGGATCCTTGGATTAGTCACCCCTATTCTTGAGGTGGATACGAAGTAAATCTACGTGTTAGCATTGTGAGTCTTGTTTCAAGTTCTTTCCATTGCATATCAACAACACCGAAGCAAGTAAACGGAGCATAACGAGTTATTCCCCCCCCCCCCCCCCCCCCCCCCTCTAGCATCAATTGACCTTAACAATAATCAAATCCCTCTAAGCTGTCGATTTATATAGAGGAGGCGTGCTAGACCCTGAGGAAGTATGGAGTCAAGCTCAACCCCAACAAATATTTATTTGGGGTTAAGAGTGGACGGTTCCTTGGTTACATCATGATCGAGCGAGGAATTGAAGCTAACTCAAGTAAGGTGAAAGCCCTCCAAGATATGCCTCGCCATAGAATCTGAAGGAAGCGCAGTGCCTAACTCGACGAATCACAACTTTATCCCGATTCATCTTAAGGTCATTCGATCGAAGTCTACCATTCTTCAAGATACTTGGTCGAGCCACCAAATTCAGTGGGGCACTGAATGTGACAAGGCGTTGGAGCATCTTAAAAACTATTTATCTTCTTTACCTATACTTGCGAAGCCCATTATTGGTAAGCCACTGTGGATATATTTGCCTTCCACTGAGAGGTTGTCTGGTTGGTGTTGGTATGAGAAGACGATAATGAGCAGCAACCCGCTTATTTTTTAAGTCATTTTTTAAAAGACATTGAATGCGGCTACACTACTCTCAAGAAGTTTTCATATGGGGTGGTCTTAGCCTCTCGGAGGTTACGCCCTTACTTTATTTCTCACCCCATAATTATTTTAACTAACTGTTGGTGTGGTTAGCACTGACGGTCTAACTCAGGTTTTGATAAATGACAAAATAATGTTAAGTTAGTTTCAATGTGATCTAACACATTGACGAAGTGTGCAGGAGAAATCCAACTAGGTTGACGGGCTGACTTGATAGCTGGCATGAAGTCGAGCTAGGTCGACGGGCTGACCTGATAACTGGCACGAAGTCCAACTAGGTTGACGGGCTGACCTGATAGCTGGCACGAAGTCTAGATGGATCAACAGGCTGACCGGACGTCTGGCAGGTAAGTTAAAGTAAGTTACTGGAGGGGAGTGACTTGGTGAGGACGCGTTCCCCGTTTGAGGGAACAGTAGACGTCGATCCAACTTAGAACCATTTCAGAAATCTAAGTTAAGATCGTGACTAGATTTTGGTCTCGGTGAGACGAAATCTAATTACTACTCTTTCATTATATTTGTGCTAACTTTTGTTTTGCAGGGTAGTATAACTTTTATTTTGCCTCGAACTAACATTTTCTTGCAGGAGAAGGACTTTCTGGAAGATGGCGGTCTAGGCGCCCAGAAGGGCCCGGAAGGCAAAAATTCTATCCTGCCCCAACGAAGAGCACGCTAATTGGCTGGACCTACGTCATGGTCTGGGCGCCTAGAGCATCCTATATAAGGAGGTCTCGCCCTAGAGCAAAATACAACAACGTCTTCCAACGACTGCTCTACTGCGTTGTGCTTCTGCGACTCTACGACTCTGCGAAGCTTCTCTGACAACCTGCGACTAAAGTTTTTTTTTATTATTGTTGTCGGTATTTTCTCTCTAAAGTTCTTGTACTTACATTTGTAATCTGATTTTGTGAACTATTAGTGATTGCCCAACGAAAGCACTCGACAAGTGCGAGCCTTGGAGTAGGAGTCGACGAAGGCTCTGAACCAAGTAAAAACAGTCTGTGTTAGCATTGCTCTTATTTTTCCGCTGCTTACTCTAACTCGCTACAAATTTTGAATCGCTATTCACCTCCCCCCCCCTCTAGCAAACTCTACGATCTAACAAGTGGTATCAGAGCTGGTACCACTCTGATTTGGTGCAACCACCAATCAGACAAAAGGGGTGAATTCCTTTTTACATTTTTTTCGGCTTTAAGTTTTTCGAAACAATCCAAACTGGTATTGTTACCTTTTTGGATCTTTTTTTCGTAGCAAGTTAAACTGAATTGGTGCAATACTAATTCAATTTTAAATTTTCTTTCTTTCTCCCACACTGCTAATCCAAGACCAACTCTTGGGATTTCTTTTTTCTTGTTTTTTGTGTGTAAGGTAAAATGTCTCAAATTGAAGGTTTCAGCACAGTCCGTCCCCCTCTATTCATCGGTGACGATTTCCCCTATTGGAAGAAGTGAATGGAGGTCTATCTGAAGATCGATTTCGACCAGTGGTTTACCGTCACCAAAGGATACAAGGCGCCGGTCGATATCTCCGGAAATCCACTAGACCAGGAACAATGGAATTTGGACATGAAGAAGAAATCCCAGACGGATTTCAAAGCACTCAACACTCTGCAATGTGAATTGATGAAGGAAGAGCTGAATTGGGTGGGACCACACCAAAATGCGAAGGAATTATGAGACAAGCTCGTTGAACTACACGAAGAAACGAGTGACACCAAGGTAACTAAACATGATCTTTTTCTGAATAGATTATTTAATATTAAAATGCAGGAAGGAAAAACAGCAAGTCAGCTCCACACGAGGATCAAAGACATCCTCAACGGACTTCACGCGATAGGCCACCAAATGGAGAATCACGATTTGATCAGGTACGCTCTAAACACGTTTCCTCGAAATGCATTGTGGGCATCCATCGTGGATGCCTACAAGATTTTAAAGAATCTTTCTAAGTTAAAATTAGATGAGCTATTTTGTGAACTTGAGCTACATGAGCAAACTAATGCCAGAACTGAGAAATGTATCTCTTTGTTTACAGGTTCCTCCAAGGAAAAGATAAAGACCAAGCCTGAAACCTGAAGATGAGTCTGACCAAGATTCAGAAGACGAAGAGTACCTGGTGAACTTGGTAAGGAAGATGTTCACCAGGAGGAAGAAGAACTTCAACAGAAAAGACATGTAGAACCACAACTAAACCAAGAAACGTGACCTGCTTTGGGTGCAACAACAAGGGCTACTACAAGCACGAGTGCCCAAAATTGAAGAATAAGAAGTCAAAGACAATCAAGAAGAAGGCACTTAAAACAATGTGGGATGACTCGTCTTCAGAAGAATTGGAGGTCGAAGATCAGAAGCACCAAAGCCACCTCACGTTAATGACCCCTGAATCAAAGGACGAATTGGAAGACGGGTCTGAACCCGAATCGAGCCACGAGTCCGTACTCGTTTCCGAAGTTCCCGAAGAGGTATACCTTAGTTTAATAAGAAATTTTTTAAATCATTGCACGTTTAGATAGAAAATTAACTGCAATTGAAAATGAAGATAAAATACTCCTTGAGGAAAACCAAAACCTCAAGGAACAAATCACAAATTCTAATCCAACTCAAGCTTTAACACTTGAGGAGGAAAATTCAATACTAAAAGCTGAAATCAATAAATTAGAAGGGCTTTTAGAGAAATTTACAACTAGATCTAAAAATTTAGATCTTATATTAAATAATCAAAAAGCTATTTACAATAAATCTGGACTTGGATACAAGTCGAATTCAAATAAGTCGTTTATATCTCTAATAACTCAATACAAACAATAAATTAAAGTTTGGGTTCCGAAAGTATGCTTAATCACGCAAGTAGGAATTAACCAATATTATATACCCAAAGATAAAATATATTATGTAAAATCAAATAAATTAAATCAAAAGCCAAAATACAAACCTAGACCGACTAAACCAAAAACAAATTATGTTACACTACAAAAAAAAAAAAATAGTTTTATCCAAAAATCAAATTATCATGAAGTTAAATACAATTATAAAAGTAATCGACGTAAACCCAAAATTAAAACCTAAATCAGATTAATAATTCAGGGGGAAGTTCCAAAATAATTGGCACCTCCAAAAATAATCTACCCGACAGGGTAACCAATAACTAACTTACTCGGCAAGGTAATTAGGACTAGTTTAAAAAGGGACAACAGTTTAACTTAACCTACGGTACTGGTGAAGTTTTGGATGATAGTACATTAGGAAAACTCTGTCTATGCATGTCTAGGAAGATATGTCTTCGACCTGGTGCATTTGGCTTAGTGGAACTAACCGAAACTACCCCTCCTAACTAATTAGACAAAGGTTTTGTACTAAGTTCAATAGATAGGACTATTTGGAAAATCTCGAAAGCATGGTTACTCTAATGATGTTCAAGTGACTCACCATAGTCCAGAAGTTTATCTAAAGAATACCTATTTGTTGAGCTCAAAGCTAAACCTGAATCTAACACAAAGTTAAACCAAACCTTAAAAATTGAAATTAACTTCATCTAACAAAAATTATAGGTTTCCCTGATTGGAAACATAGATCGGGTGAGATGACTAAGCACTTCAAATCAAACAAAATCGAATCAAATCAAATCGATTCGAATTGAACCAAATCGAATCAAATCGAACCAAATCGAATCAAATCGAATCGAATCGAATCGAATCAAATCGAACCGAATTAAATTAAATCTAATTAAATTAAATTAAACCAAATCAATTTAACATAACAATTATTTTAAAATTATTTTTTTTAAAAAAAATTAACTTAAAAATTATTTTTAAAATTAATTTAACTTAAAAATTATTTTAAAAAATTAATTTAACCTAAAAATTATTTTAAAATTTAATTTAACTTAAAAATTATTTGACTTAAAAATTATTTTAAAAAATTAATTTAACTTAAAAATTATTTTAAAATTTAATTTAACTTAAAAATTATTTTAAAAAAATTAATTTAACTTAACAATTATTTTAAAAATTAATTTATATTAAAAATTATTTTAAAAATTAATTTAACTTTTAAAAAAAATAATTTAACTTAAAAATTATTATAAAAATTAATTTAACTTAAAAATTATTTTAACTTTAAAATTATTTTAAAAATTAATTTAAATTAAAAATTATTTTAAAATTTAATTTAACTTAGAAATTATTTTAAAAATTAATTTAACTTAAAAATTATTTTATAAATTAATTTATTTTAGAAATTATTTTAAAAATTAATTTAACTTAAAAATTATTTCAAAATTACTTACTAAATTATTTTAATTAAAAAACCATTTTAACTTAATATATATATATATATATATATATATATATATATATATATATATATACCGGCCAGAAACCAGGGGCGCCCGTCCCTGGTAACACCTTGCAAGTGCCCGGAAGGTGCTCTGGCCGCCCTTTATATAGGGCAGCACGGGCGCCCCTAAATCCTTGTACCTCCTCCTTCCACTCTTGCCAAGGCTCTCACCGAGCTTTAACGCAAGAGGGATTAAAATTAAAATTTTTACTTACTTCTTCAGTTATTACGTTGCTGCGAGTCAACCGAGGTCATCATTTCTAGTCTTTTTATTCACAATGCGTCGGTAAACTTTCGTTCCTCTTCTAAATTTTTTAAACATTTCTTATAATTTATTTCTTAGTCTAGTTTTTCTTTGATAAAGTAGGAAACATCTTAATACTGGTGTTGGGCCCTCTACTGCTAGTACTGACTCAACCATTTATATGTCTATCTAGACTAGGTGTTTAGATAGACAGTTTTTCTTGCGCTCTTGCATCCCAGCTGTAGAGGTCATTGACTACTACAACTTGCAGAGCCTTGTTTACTATACCAGTTCAGTAAACATAGGTTTATGTGTTGAACTGTACAACAACTTAGTCAATGTAGATGACCTTGCATAAGCTACTAGGATAGCTGGTACTGATATCACGCTATCCCCTACCATCATCCAGACCTTTTTAGGTCTACGACCATCTACATGCACTTTTCAGTGCTATCCACCTAGGGATCTACCATTTGATGATCCTTACTCGCATAGTACTCTTGATACAATTTATTCATATGGGAGGGGGGGGGGGGGGGGGGGGCGAGTACCCACTGTTACCATGTTTAGGTCAGTTTCCCTTCAAGTTCAGGACTATATCCTCTATAGAGTTTTAGTCTCCTTTGCCGTTGACCACTCGCGACGTCGTGATGATGCGTCCATTTCACTCTTTTCTCCTTTATGCCTTTTGCCATAGATTAGATATAGACATTAGCTTACATATCTTTCATGTCATTATCTACTCAGCCAGAGTCACCATCAGCAGGCGGGTTCATATGTCGTACTACCATATTTTGACGACATATATTGCCTCCTTACATATTGATGTCACCAGAGGTGATGTCCGAGTTCTAACTGAGTTCAACGTTGTAGGATCTAGGAATTTCTCTTTAGGTGGTATCCATACCGATGATGAGGGTGTCCTGTCCTGGCAAAGGGGGGCACAACACCAGCTAGACCCAGATGTAGAGCCAGATGCCCAGGAGGAGAAGGCAGAGCAGGATGAGTTTATGATCGCACTATTCGGCGAGGTCACTCCTGCTCTAGCACCGCCTTCAGCCCGAGCACCACGTCCCACTCCTCACACTCTAGGCGACCGAGTTGTCGGACTCGAGCTATCTATGATGAGTCTCCGCCAGGAGGTCTCCGATTTTCACCGAGGTATGCAGCAGGAGGTCTCCGACTTACGACAGGATATGCGATAGGAGGTCTCTGACTTGCGACAGGATGTGCGGAAGGAGATCTCCGACCTTCGACGTGACCTATCCAGCTCTCGAGAGGATGACCGAACACGTCACTCTGAGTTGATGGCGTTGTTACGCTCCTTGGGCTCCGGACCACCTCCTTCATCATCCCAGTAGACTAGGCGTTATTATTTTTTCGCCATGACTTTAGTATATTGACTGTAGTACATTTTGAGTTATTGACTTTAACTTTATATATTGTCGTGTCATGTAGACTAGGATTTTTAATTTGTAGAATTATTTTTAAAAATTATCTTTAAAATTCTAGGGTAAAATTTTTTATATTTATCAAAATTCCCTATTTTTAGAATTTTTGAAAATAAGCTTTAGCCTTAGAATAGATCAATCCCTTAGAAAGCATGCTCCTATAGATCTAAGGTTTGAGTATCTCACCAACACACTAGGGCTAACTTATTTGTGTATTTCTGAACTTAGAAAGGGGTGAGAAATATAGGCAGATTGCGTGGACTTAAAAGATGCTTATATCAGTGCATTATCATAAGTCTGGGCGTTAAAACCCAAATAAATATTAATCAGGTTAAATATTTCAGCTTAGTCAAATACTAACTGAATACAATCAACTTAACCTGACTAACCAAGTGAAAGCTGTTATCTTCTGATAGTCAGTAAGTAACTTATGGTTAGACAGCTGAAGTTTTGTTAATGTCAGGTTTAGGGGGAGGATTAATTATTTCATACTTATTATTTTTTTCTTTAAAAATATTTTTGCAAAATTACTTTTTAAAAGTATTTTTCATTTCCTTAAAAATACTTTAGCAAAATTGTTTTGAAAATTACTTTAATTTTACAAATTTAATTTTTAAAAAATGGCTTTCAAAATCTTATTTTATAACTTTCAAAAACTTATTTTATAACCTTCAAAAACTTATTTTTGAAAATGGATTTCAAAGATCTCTGATAAACTTATGTTTGAAAATTGGTATAAAATTTTTTTGCCTTAATATCTCTAATAAAAAGTTAGCTATTTTTCAAAAACTTAGCTATTTTGAAAAAGTTAAAAGATGTTGAAAACCATTTCTGATCTCAAAGATCATATTTTTTAAACAACTTTTTCACAATTTCCCTTAAACTTATTTTTCTATGTTAACTCCCCCAGGTCAACCTGAAAATTTTGTCAGAATTCTCTATTGTTAAACTTTATTCTCAAAGTTAACTTATTTTTCTAACTTATTTTCTATTGCCAACTTGAAAATTGTCTATGCTTGTATTTTTTTTATGAATGTCAAAGGGGGAGAGTTAGGTGGTTTATGTTAGTTAGCAACAAAATACCAAACATAAACCAAAGCTAACTTAAAAAGGATGACATGTCTTATATTTATGTATGTTTTTGCATAATTTTTTCACTAACTTAACCCAGGTTGTCATTGCGTCAAAAAGGGAGAGATTGTTGGTGCGGTTAGCACTGACAGTCTAACTCAGATTTTGATGAATGACAAAATAAGGTTAAGTTAGTTTCAATGTGATCTAACACTTTGATGAAGTGTGCAAGAGAAGTCCAGCTAGGTCGACGGGCTGACCTGATAGCTGGCACGAAGTCCAACTAGGTCGACGGATTGACCTGATAGCTGGCACGAAGTCCAGATAAGTCGACGGACTGATCTGATAGCTGGCATGAAGTCCATCTAGGTCAACGGGCTGACCTGATAGCTGGCACAAAGTCCAGTTAGGTCGACGGGCTGACCTGATAGCTAGCACGAAGTCCAGACGAGTCGACGGGCTGATCGGACACCTGACAGGTAAGTTAAGGTAAATCATTGGAGGGGAGTGACTTGGTGAGGCCGGGTTCCCCGTTTGAGGGAACAGTAGGCGCCGATCCAACTTAGAATCATTTCGAAAATCTAAGTTCAAATCGTGACTAGATTCCGGTCTCGGTGAGATGGAATCTAATTACTACTCTTTCATTATATTTGTGCTAACTTTTGTTTTACAGAGTAGTATAACTTTTATTTTGCCTCGGACTAATATTTTCTTGTAGGAGAAGGACTTTTTGGAAGATGGTGGTCCGGGCGCCCAGAAGGTAAAAATGCTATCCTGTTGCAACGAGGAGTGCGCTGATTGGTCGGACCTACGTCACGGTCCGGGCGCCCGGAAGGGATCCGGGCACCCGAAGCATCATATATAAGGAGGTCTCGCCCTGGAGCAAAATATAATAACGTCTTCCAATGACTGCTCTACTGCGTAGTGCTTCTGCGACGCCACGACTCTGTGAAGCTTCTCCGACAACCTGCGGCTAAAGTTTTTTTAATTATTATTTTCGATATTTTCTCTCTAAAGTTCTTGTACTTACATTTGTAATATGATTTTACGAACTATTAATGATTGCCCAACGAAATCACTTGACGAGTGCGGGCCTTGGAGTAGGAGTCGACAAAGGCTTCGAACCAAATAAAAACAATCTGTGTTAGCATTACTCTTATTTTTTCGCTGCTTACTCTAACTCGCTACGAATTTTGAAATTGCTATTCATCCCCCCCCCTCTAGCGAGCTCTACAATCTAACACTAACAACACCTTGGACTGAGTGCTTGTCAACCCAGAGGTGTTGGGAAGGTTGATCAAGTGGACCATGAAGTTAAGTGAATGCAACATACAACATCAACCTCGATCTGCCATTAAAGCTCAAGCTTTAGCCAATTTTATGACGGAGATGCAAAGTCTCGACCCGGAAGAAACTTGGAAGATTTATATGGATAGATCGTTTACTCGACAAGGCAATGAGTTGAGATTCTTATAATATCGCCGTGTGAAGATAGAATGCAAATATTTGTTCGGCTGGAGTATCGTGCTACCAACAATAAAGCAGAATATAAAGTATTAATAGTCAGTCTGTAAGCGGCTAAACATGTGGGAGCCTCTCGGGTCCTGATTGACTCGGATTCTCAATTGACAACTCAGCAACTATCAAACAATTTTGAAATAAATAACGACCAGCTGATGTTATATACGGAGGCATTTGATAAAATAGAGGGAGTCTAGGAGATGGTGCTACAGAAAATTCTCCGCTTAGAGAATCAGTACATAGATGAGTTGGCTAAATTGACCAGTTCCCTAAGCCCCTGGAAACTTGACAAGTTAGTTAAGTAATGTTATTGATAGCTCACATTGAGCAACAAGCTAAAGAAGAAATACAAAGTGATTAACGGGCCCCTTTGGTTTCGTTCCTCCAACAAGGAATTTTTCCAACCAAACGGGAGCAAGCACACATGATAAAAAAGAGAGTCGATCGGTTCACATTGGTGGGAGATCATTTATACAAGAGAGTATTTTCTCATCTGCTGCTCAAGTACGTCGAATCAGATGACATACACTACATTTTACAAGAAGTGCATCAAGGTTCATGTAGAAGCCATCCGGACAGTCAGTCACTCACTCGGAGGATTTTACTAGCCAAATATTTTTGATCCACTTTACAAGCGAACTCAGCTCGGCTCATAGCAACTTGATTATCTTATCAAAAATATTAAAATATTTCACACCGACCTACAAAATTATTGAAGACATCAATTATCTCCTGCTTATTCGACCAATGGAGTTGGATATTGTGGAGCCCTTTCCAATAGTGTCTGGTCATAAAAAGTTTCTTCTCGTAGCTGTAGATTATTTCTCTAAATGGGTGAAAGTCGAGCCACTAGCCAAGATAACCCAACGGATGGTCATCAAGTTTCTATGGCAATACATTGTGTGTTAGTTTGGGGTTCCCTATAAGCCTGTATCGAATAATGGAAGACAATTCTAAGGATGGGAGATCCAAGAATGGTGTTCCAGTTATAGCATTCTACAAGCCTTTACTTCTGTGGCTTATTCTCCAACTCCTTCGATTGGGTCACTTCTTCTGATAGTCGCTCGGCTAAGCCCTGGGAGGTGCCCGCTTCCCCGACGAAGCCTTATAATATATTTTACTCATGGTTCAACCTGACAAATTTTTGGCATAGAGTTGGGCGCTCCACCCCAACACTATCAAAGTAAGAAGATGGTTAAGTGAAGCACATGATACAAATGAATGTACGAGGGCAGAATAAGCTTATCCTAGTAGCGTATTGGGAAAAGCAGCCCACTAGCTCCTTAGGAGAGCTTGAGGCTGCTTGGGCTCATGAATCCTCCCAATTTTGGTCCAAGAGTCCTTGAATCTTTATTATATGTTTTGGGGCTAGGAACTCAGTCGAGTGTGTGGAAAGGAAGTCATGAGTGGGTAGCCTGAGGATCACCCTGACTTGCCCCTGCTTACTCGACTCACTTGTTTCTGTGGAACTGAATTTTGGCTTGCTTTTGGATTTGGAAAAGGGAGTAGAGTGTATAGTGGAAAGAGGTCGCATTAATTCAATTGGAAGCGACATCAAAAAGGCAACTGGCTCTGCCAGGATAGCTTCGATCGACAACTTAGAAAGCGAAGGTGTCCACTTGGATGAAGCTGAAATAAGTAGATCAACAACGACTTCAGGGGCAGCAGAGCTAGAGCTCTCTCCTCGCTCAGATCATGGTCGCACCACCGAAGCCACAATAGATGTTTGTGGAGCTGGGTTCACCGACTGGATGGGGGTTGCCGATTGGAGCCTTTAACGACATCTACGACCGATCAGGGGTTCAACGAAGGTCGTGGACTCCGAGAGAACAACAATAGGAAGCAATGAAGGTCGGGGTGGCATTTCTTTGGTGTTGGCGGTTGCATCACTCCCATCTACTTGGCTGGCCTCCTCTTTGCTAATCAGTTCCTTAAATTGGTCGATCAGTGATAGCTTGTGACTCGCCATCTTGGCCCCCCATGCCCCCACGCGCAAGCGCGCATCCATCTCTTTGTTTGCTAACTTTATGGAATCACCCAACAAAGTCTTCCACATGGTTTTAGCTACAAAACAAAGAAAAACAATCAATTAGATCTAATAGAAATAAGAGGATGAATATCTCACCATAGTTGTCGGACAGTCAAGTTTGGATGAGACTCAAGCCTAACATATACAACACTCCCTCAGTCAGTGGCTTGTGGATATGGTATTTCAGATTGGCTAGCTTAGTGGAGGCCTCACGGTAGACTGGCTCTTATCAGTACTTGCTCAACTCGAGAGGATTAGGCAACTCCATTTGGCACACGGTCGGGAAAGCAATGGGACGAGCTGGTCAGAGAAAGAAGAAGTGGGGTTTCCAATCTTTATTGGAAGAAGGTATTTTATCAAAAAATAATGCACCCACTCGGATTTGGAAAATGAAAACCTCGTGTTCAAATTTCTTTGGATAATAAAAATAATGGAAACCCCGAGGGTGCAAAGGGACGCGATACAGGTGGAATAATATTATAACTCTACACGGCAACCTAATGAAATTAGGTGCTAATTGCTGTAGTGGGGTGTGAAAATAAGAACATACTTTAGAAAGAAAATGATGTAAGGGAAGCGAAGGCCGACCATAAACTAGTCCTTAAAGAAAGTAATAAAATTGGTGGGAGGAAGAAGGGAACGATCGTATCCTAAAGGGATGATGATGCAATGATCGGGAGGAATATGGTAATTGAGACGCATCTCATTCACCTCCCTGTCATTAAAATCAGAAGTGGTGGAGGTGTACCAGAGCTCTTGGACGACGGGTGGAGTAGAAGCCATGAAAAAGGAACTAAGGAGATCGAAACTGGTGGAGATGTAGAACTTACTAAAGGAGCAAGGAGTTGGGGCGATCGTCGGCCATTGAGGCACATCTCGTTCACCTCCCCGCCATTGAATCAGACGCAGTGGAGGTGTACCAGAGCCCCTAGATGACGGGTGGAGTAGAAGCCATGAAAAAGGAACAAAGGAGATTGAAACTGGTGGAGACGTGGAACTTACTAATGGAGCAAGGAGTTGGGACAATCATCGGTGATGGCAAGCAAAGAGTGGAGAAGAAGAAGATGGAAAGAAGATGTGAAAATGATAAAGTGTTGTTAAAGCATAAACCTTAAAAACCCTAATGAGGATTTCTGAGAGTCATTCAATTAAGGACATCAAAAAGAGATATTTAATCTGGATCATCAAATTCGAACTGACAACATTCACATCAAATCTCAAGAGACACCTATCACATCAGATATTCTTTTTACATGCGTTCGACACTTGGTAGCCAACTGTTGGTTAGTCCTAGGAAAACATACCGGTTCCACTGTATAAAAATTTTTGTACAAGTGTCGAACCTTTCCTTAAATAACCTATTGTGTTCTTTAGAAGTTAAATTAGGAATCGCAGACGGAACTTAACATCATTGATTCCAAATTTAACTTATCTGTTCTTAATGATTTAGATTTGAATCGCAAGCGGAACTTAACACTATTGATTCAAATCCACATATGTTATTAATTCCATTAAATATTAATTTCTAAAATTGACTTCCAGGACTGCATGGCGAGGCACATGACCTTCTTGGATATGGGAGCAACTACCACCGCCTAGACAAATCCTTTTAAGGAAAGCTAATATTTAATTTCCTTAAATAACTCTAGGTTAACCAAAAAGAACAATCGAATCACAAATTCGAAAAAGAAGAAAACACAAACTCGAAAAATAAATTTGATAAACTAGATTTAATTGCCTCTTGTATTTAGAATTCTTACAAAGAAAATAACTAGTATGATGTGGAAGAAAACTACTAATTATATCTTCTCTTTGTAAGCTAATGACCTCAAGATCTTTTGTCGTATTCCTCGCCTCGCCTTGGATGTCGTGTGGGCGACGATCCTCCAAGATGAACATCACCCAAAAGCTTCTTCCTCTTCTTCTAAAATCCGACCACCGCCACCACCAAAGAGAAGAGAGCAAAAGGAAAAAAAAGAAGGGAGAGGGAGGGCCGACCACTTGAGGTTCTCCAAGTAAGAGAATAAGAATTGTATCTCATGAAGTCTCCTCACCTCTTCTTTTATATTAGTTGCCCAAGGCAAATAAGGGAAGAATTTTTACAAAAATTAAAATATTCCTCTAACTTTTTCTTTTCCCTTTTAATTTTCCTTTTCTTTCCTCTTGATTGAATCAATCACCAAAATAAATTTGATGACTTTATAATTTTAAACATGGCTGGCCACCTTGCTTGGGCACCAAGCAAGGGTGGTCGGCCCCCATAAGAGGAAAAGAATATTTATTTTTATAAAATTTTACAAGAAGAAAAACTCTTATAAAATTTTACAAGCTCTCTTTCCTAAAGTAGGAGTTAAAAAAGGAAAGTTCTAAAAATTAAAACCATATTTTAAAATTTAAAACTTCTCTTATAAAATTTCCTTTTTTAACATGGTGATAGAAATTTTAAATTTTAAAACTTCTCTTCCTTTTTTTCAACCATGAAGATGATTAAAAAAAGGAAAGTTTTAAAAACTTTTATATTCTCTTTTAAAACATGTTGCCTAATTCAAATAAGGAAAGTTTTTAAATTTAAAATCTCTCTTTTAAAACTTGTAGTTTTCTTCAAAGAGAAGATTTTAAAAATTCAAAACACCCCTCCTATTTGAATTAATCTTGGTCGGCCCCTACATGCTTGGTCACCAAGCAATAGGGTCAGCCCCTATAAAGAGGATGTGGTCAGCCCTTGCTTGGTCACCAAGCATTGGGTCGACCCCCTTCTTGGACACCAAGATAGACCTTTCTTTGGATGGACTTGAGACTTTAATGAGGCTACGACAGGGACCTAGAGTAGAAATTGATTTTGGCCTTCCGATGAGCTTGAGTATCCCGTGCTGGCCCCGAACACACAACTCAAGTTCATCGATAATAACTCATTCCACTAGAGAGTTATTATCGCATTACCGCACTAATCCCAAATTACATTATGGGCTCCTTCTTATCATGAGTGTGTTAGTCTCTCTGTGTTTAAGATAACAAATGTCCACTAACTAAGTAAGTTACTGACAACTCACTTAATTAATATCTAGCTCCAATAGTAGTACCACTCAACTTCATTGTCATGTCGGACTAAGTCCACCTGCAGGGTTTAACATGACAATCCTTATAAGCTCCTCTTGGGGACATTTTCATCCTAAATAACTAGGACACAGATTCCTTCTATAATCAACAACACACACTATAAGTAATATCATTTCCCAACTTATCGGGCATATTGATTTATCGAGCTAAACTTCACCATTTGATAAGTCAAAGAAATAAATATTAAATATATGTGCTTGTTATTTTATTAGGATTAAGAGCACACACTTCCATAATAACTAAGGTTTAGTTCTTTTATTAAGTCAGTATAAGAAAAACTTACCTAAATGGTCCTACTCAATACACTTAGAGTGTACCAGTGTAATTTATTAATCAAAATAAACTAATACTTAATTACACTACGACTATTCCGATGGTTTGTTCCTTTCCATCTTAGTCGTGAGCAACTATTTATAATTTATAAAGAACCGTCAACATGATCTTCTGTGTGTGACACCACACACCATGTTGCCTACTATATAAATTAATTGAACAATTACATTTAACAAATAAATGTAGATATTGACCAATGTAATTCTTTTATTTCAAATTAAATGTTTACAAAATCTAGGCTTTTAGTATACACTCCAACACCAAATATAGGTAGCATTTATAAGGGATGGAAGGCAATAAGCGGGCTTATAATGAAACGACATGCTCATCATGTTGGACATTAATGATAAGTGATGTGCCATATTTTCAAGGTATTAGAGTGATGTCAACTCAAGCAGACCGGTAGTATAATAACGAAGCGTCTGATTGGGAAACAAGATATCCCAAAAATGCTAGCAGCTAAGTATAACTTTGGTTTGAACTAAATGACAGTAAAAGAGAATGAAAGCCCAATCGAAGGACCAAGATCATAACAGCACAAGTGTCCGGTCAGTCGGACTTGCAACATCCTTTAACTAGATTTGAGGGGGAGACTTGTGATACGGGAATTGAGGTGGGCCCCTCGAGTTGGGTCAAAGTCCAGGAGGTCGGCTAACATGGCGATCAAAGTCAAAGAAGGGTCAACCCTTGAAGCTAGCACATTTAATCTTCGTGGCCAAGAGATTATTCAACTGGCCCAATGAACTAGTTGGACCATTCGACCAAGAGGTAATCCAACCGGACCAGTGGGCTAGTGGGCCAATCGGACACCAAGCCTCTCAATATGAACAAATAGCTCAAGAAGAGTAAGCACTCTCCAGGGCCAAGATTTTTTTAAAATAGCACGACTGAATAGCTGGGTCGAGCAATTCAGCCGAGCTGGTCTACGATCTGATCGGATAGAATAGGTGCTCGGTCCTATTGAACTCTTTGGTTAAGCTGATAAGCCAAGTTAGGAATGAATCCCCAACATCATTCTATATACGAGTGATGGCCGATCAGGACATTGGAGCTTTATCAAGTTGTCAGTAAGCAGATAGTGGTCCCTTTATCCAACGACCTCATATTCTTTTTTGGCATTTAGTGCTACGAAGGACAGTGAATATTCTATATACGAGTTGTACATCAAAAGTTTTCTCTTTGTCAAACACAGAGATTGAGGGTTCATTTTGGAAAAGATGTCAGAGCATCTTTATGACTTGTCCTTTTCTAGAAACACTTTGAGATTTGTGTATATACTTTGAGATTCGTGTACAAACAAACAAGAATACTATAAAAAGGGATCTCCATCTACAGGTGCAGGTACACTCACATTTCACAAGACTACATAATTTTCACTATTCTTACTAATGTTCAGCACCTTCTACCGATCACTGACTTGAGCATCGGAGGATCTACATCGGAAACTCTTTCTCTAGCCCCGATCACTAATGCTCCTTTTGATATGCAAGAATACTTCAAAGTTATCTTTGGAGAGTCTTCAGTTCATCAACATCTGAACCATGTATCTAGAATTCCATCTCCACCGATTTTAAATATCATCAAAGTACTTTTTTATATTATTCACTCTTAATGATACACAGATACAAAATCGTAGAACAAACATAGCCATGACCCAATATTGCAACATAAAGAAACCGAAGAAAAAGGAGCAATCTTAAATGAGAAGAAGCTCGCCACCTAACGGATAGACGCCATATTAAAGTTTAGTTTACATGAGCATGCTTCGGAAAAGCTTCTCCACCAGGAATAGATGATCCACTTGTGCGCTCTCAGTTTTTGGGAACACTGAACTTCTCAAAACGAGCTCCAATCTCATTGAGAGTTTTGAGCCCAATCAAGCCGTTGAACTCCTCAAAGGTGGTGAGCTTGTGGAGATGGTCTCTGCTCGACCCCTCATCCTTCAGCGCTCTGAGGACGTCTATTAGTGCGCGAGCAGAAGCGTAGACGGCTGTGGTGGAATGCACAATAAGGTGGAAGCCCATTTCTTTGAGCTCCTGAGGGGTGTGCAACGGTGTGTATCCGCCTTCAAGCATGTTGGCAGCTCTGAAGCCACTGGTTTTCTTGCAAACTTCTCGCATCTCGTCATCGCTCCTCGGCGCCTCAACGAAGCAGGCATCTGCTCCTGCCTGCAAATTGTTGACAATTTAGTGACAGATTCATATTTTACATGAACACTGGATGGGACTGAAGACCAACAATTTGATACCTCCATGTAGAGGTTAGCCCGGGCAATTGCATCAGCTAGACCACCTGCGGTTGCACGAGCATCAGTTCGAGCGATGAGGAAGAAATCAGAATCACCAATGGCTTCTCTCGCAGCTGCTATTTTGGCAGCATGTTCCTCGGCGGGTATCACCTGTTTGCCTTGCATATGGCCTTGTTGACAGAGACAGGAAAGAAAATCATCTTACTGTAAGAAAACATGAACAGATGCAAAATTTGTCATTTATTCTTACCACACTTCTTGGGCCAGACTTGATCCTGAAATGAATAAGAAAGTAGTAAAGTTAGCTGCAGGTGTTAGAACACGAGCAGAGAAGGCAGCAAACAAATGACATATCAGTCTCTACGATACCTCGAGGAATAAACCAGCTGCGCCTGTAGCAATTATATCCCTAACAGTCCTTTGGACATTAAGAGCATTGCCACCTCCGGTATCTGGCATATTCAAAAATTTGAATCATGACCAAAGTGGATTTTGCAAAGTAAGCAGAAAATATATTTCTTTTGTCACATATACCAACCTTTCGATTAGAAACTTTTGAAAAAAAAAAAAAACAGAAGGAAGGTTCCGTTGAATGAATTTAGCATTTCAAAATTTCTCGAATAGAAAGTGCTTTAAACAAAATTGTATTTCAAAAGGTCCTTTACCACACAATTCTACCCTACAAAAAGCTCATAATAATTTTTAAAAAAATCTGAAACAAATGTGAGCATATGAATTCAGAAAACTAACAAAAAGGTTGTTTAGGACACCGATACGTCAATATACATATATCAAGTATAGAGTTAAATTATAGAAATTGCAAATTACATCGAGAACACTTATTGCATAATCTTTAAGATAGTTCTTTACCATTTGCATCTTTCCTTCTGAATCAAGTCAATATTGATGTCTGGTTAGTCTTAAGAGTTTGCTAATACATCCAAATCTAATACCATAATAATTGACCCATGGCTCACAGATTGCCCGGATGTTTCAGCTGATTTTGAAGAACAAATCAAACAGAAACAAGCTTTTCAAACTTCTGCTCAAGTGGCGCTATCAAGCAATTGACACTCTAAAGAATGATCCATTCGGAAAGAATCCTTTTTAAGTGGGTTGTGCATAATTGAGCACTCGTAATAATGAATTGAAATTTTATTTACTACCTCATAGCTAAAACTTTTGATCTTTTACCCTGTGTTAAAAAGGCACAAAAATTAAACTCAATAAAAATTTAAATTTTTGTGTACGTTGTAGCTTTGTTCCAAAAAAAAGCCAAACACATATAGTACAACTAGGACAAAAGAGTTGAAATTTGGCAGAAAACTAGTGAACTGCTGCTGAAAGGACAGAATTAATTAACACCCTGAACGCAGGAGAACTTTACCAGCATCAACGATGAATGCAACATTAGGGGCTGCCGCACAAATTGCTCGAGCTGCATCTGCCATCTCCGGAGGCCTAAAATTTAATTAAAATAAAATTAGAAAATTACCAAAACAAACTGAAAAAGAGGAGATTTGGATTTAGGGGAAGCCGAAATATCGTGTATGCGATCGACATACGTGAGGAGGCCGATGTCGGGCAGGCCAAGCCGGGAGGCAGAGACGGCGTAACCAGATACGAAACCAGCCTTGTATCCCAAGCTCTGGAGGACGGCCGCCGAGAGCGCGTCATAGATCCCCGGCATCAGAACAATGCCATCCTCCTCAATAAGACGATGCATCCGCGTCTTCCGGGGTCCGGCGCCGTTGGAGAGAGGCTTCACGGCGACTACCGAAGGAGAGTCGGCCATCTCTGGCAGTGAAAATCGAAGCCTCTGATCGGATCTAGAAGAAGGAGAAGAAGCAGAGGCGATGGATGAAGAAGCGAGTCGAGGCGGGATTTTATAGTGCTCGTTAGCAGTTAAGGATTCAACGCGTTCGCTCACCGCGAAGGATTAGACGAACGGCCACGGCCAGACTCCTGTTCTTCCAGATCTAATTAGGACCGTCGAAGGGTGTGGAGCCCACGACGTGGGTGCGAGTAGCTGTACCATTTATTTAAATGTCAGCTCTCCCGGCGGGAAACGCAGCACCACATGTGCTGACCTGGAGTTATCGATGCCTAGTTCACAAACTCTCTGTCAAGTATACCTGGAATCCTATTAGTTAACAAATGGGTCCCTCTACAGATGGAGCCCCATCCAACACCAATCGGGAGGGTCTTGCAATCAGTGAGTGACGTATGTATATGTGGCGCACATGGTCGTATATTAACTCTGTGGGGACAACCAACCCTTTTCGGTGACGGACGGAGCAGGTGCCAGGCGCGTGATTAAAAAATTCGGCACCGTGTCCAGTAGCGCCTCGCGTCACGACTCCTCCCCATGCAGGGCCTCCGGAGGATTGTGAGACAAGTCGTGACCCGACTCGCTGCTGCACCTCCATGATTGAACCAAGAAACAATAATGCAGAGCGCTTATGATAAGCGATCGCAAGAACCATTTTACTAAGCCAAACAAATTAAATCCAAAATTTCAATTAATTCAGAGGTTAAAAACCACTAGAAAATAAACATCAACATGCCAACATGTGATTCATAATTGAGGACAAAACTCCAACAGGATCCACTGTGACCGATGGCCATGAAAAATGTGGATTTTATTTATTTTTTGAGGGGCATAATTGAGGAGGTGATCAGCAGCTCATCGAATGGTCCATGACGACAGGACTCAATCAATAAGATGGAGGCAAAATGGGTCGTTGTCCGAGTTGGGAAGCTGTCACATGGGTCCCTTCTTCGTCCGGTTTAACAAAAATACTTGTTCATTTTCCCATTGGTGTTGGAGGATTTCGACAGCTCACACATTGGCCAGCTCAGCTTCTCCCGATCCGCTTCGTTAATTGAGGTATTGATCCGGTTTTATTTAGATCATTAATATACAAGACAGGTGGGACAATTGGTGCGGAGGTCAGGCGTACTCTAGTGATTAATTATATACTTAGGGCAACAAACCTATAAATATTAGCCAGCTCACTCACGTGGTCAATAGAAAATTTTCATAAGATCGAATCAATACCGACTCAAATTGAACTGAAAACTACTAGCTAATTCGAGTTATTCTTGAATCATCCATCCTCAAACAGGAAGGCTTTAGGCATAATCTATTAAGCTTATGAGGGATCTATGCCTAGTGTCCTAATTTTATTATGACTCATTATTTTGAATATATTAAATATATTTTTATATAGATTTTTTAAGAGAATGAAAAATAATAGACCCAATGATAAAAAATTTACATCATTTTATTCTCGAGTCAAAGTTTTGAATTTTACAATCAAAATTTATTTTTAATTATATATGTTATTTGATAAGATCTCATCTATTATTCCTATCTTTCAATCATAGTATTTTCTTCTCCATATTGTGTCTATTCCAAATGAAGGATTTTATTATTTTTGAGTAATAGTGAATTAGATGCCTCTACCATTTTTCTTCTTTTATAAACATTAAATTTATTTTTTTATTTAGATATATTTACCATCACAAATTTTTAAACTTTCCTCCTGGTCTTCATTCTATCATTTACATCTATTATGATTTAAGTGATAAAAAAATATGATTTATTTTTTCTTTTGTTTTATGTCTAAAAAGACCCATTTAATTCTGAATAAATGATAATGGTGAATTTAGTTTCATTGGGATCTTCATTTTCTAGAAATTCTATTGAATTTTGTCATTTTATACATATATTTTTTATTTATTTATTTTTTATAATCCGTGGATGATGATGAGTTGAAGAGGGAAGCATGATTATTTTTATTATTATCTCATTTCATTATTTCTATTTTCTCAATTTTATCCTTTCTTTGTAAATATTGTTCTCTCTATCTGTTAGTCAAGTAATTAGATATATCTTTCTTTATTTTTAAATAATTTGAAATCTCGGTCTCAAGTCAAATCAGCTCTTGCTAATTGTAAATTCTAAAATCAAACCTGTTTATTAATAAAAGAAAAATATAAAAAACTCCTTGCATTCCTAACATGCTCATATGTGGTATTTGTAAATAATAAGACGACTACGTGTTCTTAAATATTAATGGCACATGTCTCACCTGCAAAGAAAATATTGACGGGATTTGTTTTTATTTTGTAAACGCCTACGCACAGAGCATTAGGTGAAGGACGACAATATTTGTTTTTTCAATCAATATTAAATTTACTGATTAGAGGACTTCTAATAAATAAAGTTTAAATATACATTATTATGAGAGATTTAACAATATTTTCTATGGAAAACAAAATCCTTCTAAGTAAAAGGACAAAGATTAATTAATGGTTCTTATTACTTTGTGTACACTATATATATATATATATATATATATATATATATATATATATATAAGATAGTAATTTCAAGTTGTAAGCTATATTTGATAATGAAAATTCCTTGACAAGGATTTTAGGCATGAAAAGGTAAAGTTATATAGATAATACATTACAAACCCATTGCCAACAAAAAAAAAAGACATGGAATTTGTGTTTATCATAGCTAATACACTAACTAACAATTACTTCTGTGAATTAATTAACTTATGATTAGCAGCATCAGTTGCACCTTTACGATACTAATTAAACACTTAGCAAGAAAATATATATTAATTATTATCTAATCTAATTCAGTGCATATATATATATATATATATATATATATATATATATATATATATATATATATATAAAATTTATGGTCACCACCAAGAAATAATTAATTAATTCCAGTACTCAAGAAGTAATCCCAACACCCAAGAAATCTATGAAGGCAACCTCCTTGCTCTTGAAGGGTCCCTCGTCACCATCCACATGGCTAGGGTTCATCGTTGTGGTTGAGTTATCCCAAACCTCATTTCTACAAACACCCCCATCCACACTACTTTTTTGAATCCAGTGAAATGGAGTACGACGAGGCACCTGGCCATGGAGCTTACTACAGTTTCTGAAATATTTTGGAGCCGAATGAATCATTGACCTAGAGAGGCTCCAAGGAAGGGTGGGGTTGGTGATCCCAAACTTGAAGAGCTTTCCGGCAGTGCCTTCCCCTTGATCAGGAGCTGGGCAGGAATTGAGCAGGTGGCACATGGCGGCGCTGTTGGTACTACTGTAACTGAGGAAATTATGACCTCGAGAATTAGCACTACTCTTTTTGGAATACAACTTCGAGTCCTCTCGTTGTCGTCGCGCCATGATCACATGCCAGTGGTTCTTGATGGCGTTGTCGGTCCGGCCCGGAAAGAGCCGGGCGATCAGCGCCCACTTGTTCCCGTGAACCCGGTGCGCGGCGAGGAGCCGCTCTTCCTCCTCCTCTGTGAACGGCCTTTTGTTGATTCTAGGGTCTAGTTGGTTAAACCATCTCAGCCTGCAGCTCTTACCTACAACCACTGATCATGATCATGATCTTGATATGAACGAAATTAAACTTCAGATAGTACTGATCAGTACCTGATCTGCCTTGAAGCTTCTCAGCAATGGAGTTCCAGTTCTGCGGTCCGAACTGCTCGACCAGTTGCCGCAGCTTCTCGTCTTCCCTAGGCCTCCAGTGCCCTCGAGGGCATCTCTTCGGGTCATCCATCGCGACAATTCGATAATTCTCAATCCCTAGTTAGATGATATATTGTTGGAAAGGGGAGGAAGGGAGAGGATAAATAGAATTAGGGGTTAGCTTCGAATTAGGGTTTGGATGGGAAGTCATTTTTGTCAGTTTTACACGAAAAAGTGTTTCCAAATCGATACCCCCTGAAACTTGTGTGTTTGGCAACTGGCCCATCTCACCTTCCTTATCAAATGCAGCTATCCTTGTAACTTCCTTTATAGACTATATATGCATTCAATTAACTTGACAAAATAAATTTAATTTCCCTACCAGCCATGATGTAATAAATACTAGTACTAATGAGTATTCAATCTTCTGCACTGAAGGATATATATATTATTTATGATGGTTGGAAAGGGTAGATGTTGTTTCAATAATTTTCCTTTTGTCTTCAGCTTATCATTAATAATAAAGCATATAAATGAGCTGTTTGGCTTCTCTTTTTTCTTCATATATATTAATTCGATATAAACTCCTATTTATTTTATTTTTTTTAATATGGAAATCAGTTTTCTTTTTCTTTTCTCTTGAGTTCATATTGGACAACTCAAGAGCATTCATTTATAGGATATCCAATACTACGATCCATGTTCAAATCTGTTTATGTTTCTTTTTTATCCTAAACATTAATTCCAATTTTATCCAAAAGCTTGTAAATCTAATTTTTCTTGGCTATCTTTCAGTTACATATATAACTTAAAAGTAAAGTGTTTTGTTAGCAACATATAATATATAACTGAATTATCAAAATGTTTGGTATAAATGGTAACCCTAATTTTTACAGGATCAAAATTTCTAGGTTTTATGAACCTTGTACGTGGCGTGCAAGTATGGCATGCATCAATATTAAATTTATAGGTAGCCCATCTCATTTTCTTCACCTTCTTGTAGATGCCAAGTCCAACGTTACTGATGATGGAGAATTTTCTGAAAGGTTATACTTGTTCTTATTGATGGAAGCCTGAAAACCCACTCCCCTCGTTCGATCTCCTTCGAAAGCTTTTCGGCAAGTCGTCAGTCCAAATTAAACCAACTAAACAGATTTAACTAGTTTCTCCTGTAATCAAATACTAGGGTTTAGGTCACTTTTCCTTATTCATCCTTGAAACTGTCTGAGTTAAAAGATTAAAGTTAACAAGATATTGGAATACAGAAGGATGGTCCATTGCATGTGTCTTTGATTTGTTGGTCGGAGAAAGAAAATTAAGGTGGAGTCTGTTTTGGACAAAGAGCTAGGAAAGGCTGCTGGTTCTTATGGAGGAGGAATGAGGAAGGCACAGCAAGAAAGGTGTATGCTTAATAAATGAAGAGTATATTGGATGACCAAATCTCTGAGATATTGCAGGAACATTAATTAATGATTCCAACAAACTTAGATATATGTGTATGTAGTTAATTAATGTGGAGAAAGCTACTGTTAATTACATGTCGTCTGAAAGCTGAGAAGGTTGTCCAGCATAGTCCATGCACATGAGAATTGAAGGACGCAACTCACTATGCAACAGGGAAATTTCACACTACTCTCAACTTATGATAATATTAACGATTATTCAACTTATGATAATATTAACGATAATTGATACGGTGAGTGAAGGCGGAAGGGCTATGTAGCAGGACTCGACCAATACAGGGTGGCATGTTTCTTGATGAAAGCAGATGTCCAAGACTTGGTTAAAGTAAATATCATCACTCTCCGGCCGCCTGAGTTGTCGACTTTCCGACCTGCTGACCTCCCGAGCTGCCTACTTCCCGACCTCTTGACATGTGAAGGGACACAGCGGTTACTAATATGAAGGAGACACCCTTTAAAAAGATGTCTTTCCGCCCTGTATAAGGAAAAGAGAGGGAATGCTCTAGGGGTCTACCATCTCATATGCTTTATTATTCTCTTAACAATCTCTTCTACTTTACTCTGTTTTTATTTTAGTTCGTTCTTTCTATTATACTCTTTTGGGGCTCCATGATGACCTAGGCATCGGAGGATTTCACCGGATAACTCCTGATGAGCCTTTTAATGTGTGCTATTCTCCACAAGATCAACTATGTCATGTCTTTGTTTTTACTTTGCTTGGCTTTTTGCTCCTTTCTATTATACTCTTTTGGAGCTCCGTGATGACTTAGGCATCAGAAAAATCTCAATGAAAGTACTCTCAGTATGCTCTTTGACGTGTGTTATTCTTCGAAGATGCTCTTTGACGTGTGTTATTCTTCGAAGAATCAACTACGCCACGTCACAAGAAGAAAGTGAGGAGAAAACTTCAACTTCATCGCTCTTTGATGTTGGTTGGATTATAATCATGGACAGATTTTTGACAGGATCAATTATAATAATGAGAACTTAAGCCCTGCACATTTCCAACTTCCGAGTTTCGATAATGATACCATGAGTTGCATTGCATAAGATTTTTGTCAGCTTCCATTCGGTAACTGAAATTGTGCAAAGGAGAAATCAATGACCCAAAAATTAAAGAACATCCAAACAAAAAGGTTTCATGAACTTCATGCTGCCAATCCGTTACAGAAACAACTCAATAGCAATTACTTCAACACTTCCGTTCATATAGCCACCAACATACAGGAAAATCCACAAGATTTCCTCGTTCACTATCAAGTTTGGGGAAAGATGGCCACTAACCATGCATTCGATGTGTTCTTGTGTTGGTTCCTTGCTGTCAAATTAGCTCTGTATTGCTCAACTACTGGGGCTCTCGGAGCACCGCAAATCCCTGCCATGTTCGTGTTTGGTGATTCTTTGGTGGATGATGGAAACAATAATGTACGAGCCACCGTTGCCCAATCGAACTTCTACCCTTATGGGATTGATTCTGTTCAAGGCCCTACAGGGAGGTTCTCTAATGGAAAAACTATAGTAGACGTCCTTTGTAAGACCCTTAGATCCTTTCATTATTTGGCTAAATAAACTAAACAATAACTCGTATCATGATGGGAGTTTTCAGGTGACCTCTTGGGTCTTCCTTACCTGCCAGCACAATCGATTGCAGGCCTCAATGGAACCGCGCTGCTTGGGGGAGTGAACTTTGCTTCAGGAAATGCAGGAATCCTAGATGAAACAGGGCAACACCTTGTGATTATATATACAGTTTTTTCATATCCCACCATCAACCATTTTGCAACCTCGAGCACTATGAAGATTATCCTTTTTCATGAATAGGGAGAAAGGGTTGCTTTGAGCCAGCAAGTGATGAACTTCGAAGGCGACTGGAATCAGCTTAGGACCTTGATGGGAGGTGGAAGGGCATTTTCTCAGTACCTTGCAAGGTCCATTGTGGTGATGGTGTTTGGGAGTAATGACTACATCAACAACTTCCTCCTGCCGGCTTTGTACTCCTCAAGCTACAACTATACTCCGCAAGATTTCGCCAACCTTCTCCTCAATCACTACACGAGACAGATACTGGTAACACAAAGTAACTGAACATTTTGTCAAATAACTTAGTTCAGAAATAACTTTTTTTTTCCTTTTTCTTTTGTCATTTGATCCTTTAGGCATTGCACAGCCTTGGCCTGCGGAAGTTCTTACTCACAGGGATTGCACCACTTGGCTGCATCCCAGAGCAACGCTCCACTGGCACTGCTCCACCAGACCGGTGCGTCGACCAAGTGAATCAGATGCTTGGCTACTTCAACGAGGGCCTGAGATCACTAGTTCAGCAAATGAACACCAATCATCCAGGAGCAATCTTTGCCTACAGCAACACATACGCAGCCCTTGGAGACATCCTCAATTCCCCCAGCAGATATGGTTGTGCACCACGCTGAAAGGTTAGATCCAAAGAAAGGAAATGTCATCTGAACCTTAAAACTACGTTTTGCAGGTTTTTCTATCATCGATCGGGGTTGCTGTGAGATAGGAAGAAACCAAGCCCAGCTTTACTGTGTTCCACTGTCCGTTCCTTGCGATGATAGGAACCGATATGTGTTCTGGGATGGCCTCCACACAACGCAAGCTGTGAACTCGATCCTTGCACAGCGGGCATTTGAAGGGCCTCCCAATGATGTTTACCCCATCAATGTGCAGCAGATGGCTCAACTGTAGACTACACAGAGGAGCATGGAATCTGTGTTTTAATAACTTCCAAAGCGTGCATCAGTATCTCAAACATATTATATATGCGAGTACATTCTATATGCATGAGATTGCAGGTGGTCTTAACATCTTAGGACATCCCATCTGCTCATGGAAAATTTTTAAGTAAATATAAGAACATCAGTTGAACGGAACAACAGTCATTATTTTGCCTATCTAAGTACTCCTCTTAGGCATAATCGGGTCAGTTAAAGGATAGAGTTGAATCTTTGGGCTCGAAGGCCTCGGGCTAAATCTGTGAACCAGTAACTTAAAACATGGAACTAGGAGAGTAAACAAGGCGGCAAGGATGAATGGTGCCGCAATAATCCAACCCAATAACTGCAAAGAGAGGTTAATAGTGAAACAATGATGTGTTGAAAACATAAATACCATCAAGTTCAAGGACAACTAAGAAATTTATGAAGAGCAAACAGATGATGGTTCACTAACCGCATGAAGTATGCTGACAAGGATAACTTTTGAGGCTTGGCCAGTTATCACCTTTTTCAGGGCATCTGTGGTTAATGGGAAATGATGGCCCCCAGAGATTAGTTCACCTAACCACAAGAATGGTACGATTAAACTGGGGGAAAACAGGAAGCCTTAGCAGTCAGAAACCAATGACAAGTGTAATAAAAATAAAAATATAGCAAGAAAATTCATTGTTTTGGTGTTGGGAGACATGTCCCAAACTAGGCATTGAGACTATCAAGAGTTCAAGAGATACCAACCTGGACAAAATTGCACCAATAAGCAAACACAAAACTGATCCAATGTGGATGTAACTAAAGCAGCAACAGCCGATACCACACTTTAAAGATCCAATGTAATTATTGGTACAATTGTATGTATTTGTCAAATAATGAAAAGGTATTGGAATGTCAATAGTTGGAAAAACAGGAATCTCATAGAGGAAAAGAAATTCAGAAATAAGTCAATCACGTTGACCACTTCAAATTCCATTTGATGTATTCAGTTCTTACTATAGAAAGTTAATTTGTTCTTCTTTTGTGAGTTGTAGCTAAATTTCATCAGTATCGGGAGACATTATGCTCCCAATTTTTTGGTTGAATAGTATGTCCTAATTTTGTAATGAAAAGATATCAACTAAAAAGAGTCATTATGCTACAAAATTAGAGAAGATGCAAGTATGATTTAAAATTTCGAGCCGTGTCGAAATTTCGGTCCCAGATCAGAACAATATAATTTCGGTAGTGTCGTGGTCATATAGTTTCAGTATGTTTTAAATATATATATATATATATATATAATTAATAGAATAATTTTATTAGGTCTATTTAAATTATCTCAATCATAACTAGGAGTTGATTAAAATTATTAACATTTTAATAATTGAAACCTACGTTGAAATCACCTTGTTGTTCTGCGGCGATCGTGGGCACGTGGATCCCGCGCAACGCGTCCGGACGCATCGCCGGGTTCGCGCGACATGATCGGATGTCACCGGGATCATACGATATGGTCGGACTCATGGTTTAAAATTTCGACCCGTGCCGAGGTTTCGGTCTCAGATCGGAACGATACGGTTTCGGTATTGTATCATGCCGTGCCGATACAGTTTCGGTATTTTTTATTTATCTATATTAATTATAAGATAAATATGTTTATGGTGTATATAAAAATAAGTTGTATATTGATTTATTATAAGTTCTCAATTATTGATTAATTTAATATTGTTAGAAAAAATAATTAAAAATAATTTTATTTAAATAGAATTGATATATCAATAATTCAAATTAAAATGGTAGTATCTATGATGATGATAATAATAATAATAATAATAATAATAATAATTAATACAAGATATTACTTTATATTAATAATAATTATATAAATTAACTATTTATTCATTTAATTAATTATTAATTAAATAATATATATTTTAAATAGTAAAAAATATCAAGTTAAAAATAAAAAAAAAATAAAAAAATATATCAGAATATAAATATTATTTATTAGATTTTTTTTTAAAAAATTAGAATTTTTTAAATTTTTTTAGAATTTTTTAAAAATTTAAATGAATTTAAAATAATAAAAAAATATATTAGAATATAAATAAGAATTATTATATTTTTTTAATTTTTAAATGAAATTTAAAACATTATTTTTTTCAGAATATTAATAAATAAAATTTATTAAATTTATTTTAATTTTAAATATATTTTATTAGGATAATTAAATTAGGGTTTATAAAAATCTCTTGAAATATCACACATCTCCTTAGGAATTGTTTAAATTAATTAAATAAAATAAATAATTATTAAAAAAGAAAAAAAAACTGGGTTCGCTAGTTCGCCCGCGATCTCATCGCGGGCGATCCTGCGGGCGGCGTCCGGCGGCGCTGAAAGCGTCGTCGGACGCCTCTGGTGGCGCTGGAGGCGTCGTCGGAAAGGTCGCCGGAAGCGTCCGACTGGGTTGCCGAACGCTTTCGGCGACGCCTTCGACGCCATAGAACACGTCGTGCACGACGCCTTCGGTGCCGAAGGCGTCGCGGGATGCCGCCGGAGGCGTCCCGCATCTCCTTCGGCGCCGACGGAGGCGTCCCGCGTCTCCTCCGGCGCCGCTGAGACGAGGACGCCTCCCGTGCTGATTTCGACCGCCCGACGGAACGATAAAAACCGTTCTGTTGGGCGGCACGGAACGACACTTCATACCATGACTCGGACTCGTCGTTGGGCTTGCACGATGCATGCAAACTCATCATCGGGCTCGCACGACACGTGTAGATGCATAGCCGGGTTCATGCGACGCGTGCGAACGCATAGCCGAGCGTGTGCGACGTGTGCGAACGCTTAGCCGGGCTCGCGCAACGCGTGCGGACACATAGCCAGGCTCGTGCAACGTGTCCGGACCTGTAGCCAGGCTCGTGTGATGTGTTCGAACACTTAGCTGGGCTCCCACGACGCTTCCACATGCGTCGTCAGGCCCGTGTGATGCATCAGGGCATGCGAGCGTTGTGCCGGTGTCGGTCCGTGGCAAGAATGAGATGTTTTGCCTGTATCGGGCGAAATGACTTGAGATTTTAATCCATGGATGCAAGTTCATAGGCCATTTGAGAACTTTAAATTAGTATTCCTTCATGTGAACCGATTGTAATCTCTCAATTTTAACCAGAAAATGTGGCAGTTAGCTAGTGATATTTTATGTACAAGTAGGTTAAAACATTAAAAAAATACCAAATTTTTGTCATAATTCACACTCCAGTGGTGCTGCAGGAACAGTCTATTTGCTAGAGGATAAAATCTGATAAAACAGAGCAAACAGAGGTCCCCCCAGAACCCTACATCTAGAAATGATCAGAATTTCTCTTTGCAGGAAAATGTGGTGAAATTCTAAGTTTATAACACCCAATACAATAATTTTTTACTGTCCATACAAAATTGACAAATAATTGATGTTTCAGTTGTTTGGGTGGTTGCCTAATTTCTACAATCTGCATGATTATAAATGCGTGTATCAAAAAATGAATGAGTGAGCAAAGCTATTAGTGAGGTAGAGGTGCTACCACTAACAGGATCTTTCAAATTAAGACAATGCATCTATAAACAATACAAGAGAATCTATATTTGCCTTATGGTGAAAGAAAGGATGATACTAAAGCATTATGCATTTTTGACAAAAATAGGAATCAAACAGAAAATAATAGGTAAATTATTTAATTCCTGATTTAGTGAAAGTAAAATAAAAAAAAAGGATAATTGGAACTTGTTTTAGTTCTAAAAGAAAATTACCTCAGTTCAATTGGTGTTGCAACAAAATTGGCAAGCATGAGAGTTGCAGCATGGCAATGTTTTCCAACCAGTCCTATTGCTAAACCACAAAGGAAAACTGTAGTTCCTGGTAATGGCAGAAGAAAAATTAATGATTGCTAATATTTAGAATGCAATTATAGTTATATCAAATTATGTATTGGGCATCCATGCAACCTAATCAAATGTTGCAATAATTCTAAACCAGTAATCCATACAAAAAATTAATCCACAACTTACACATATATAAAAATGCTCATTTTGTATGCTAATTATGATTTGAAAGTCAGAGGAACTTGAAAAATAATCAATTATCTTTCTTTAAAGAAAAACAAACAAGTCTCATGGCAAGTTGTCAATATGATAAATTTTCTATGAAGAATATCTGGTGATTGAGGTTCACTACATGGATCTTTTCCCTCCATTGAAATCAATGCAAGGCTATAACTTTTTACGATAATAACTAAGTTTTTTTTGTCTTCCTCTACTCCTCACATTCAACTTTACTGAATATATTCTTTCCTAGATAGTTGCATTTGTCATGTTAACTTTTCTAGTAAAATCACACATCCATCATGTACCTACATGTACCTGTTATCTAAGAAACCATGTAAATATAAGAATCATGTTGCTCTTACATGTTTCAGCATAAGTACATGACTTATATAATCCAGCCAAAACAAACAAATCACTTGATAACCAAAGTTGAGTGCACAGATATAACTAGACAGGTTAAAGATTTCTCTTTATAATTTATTTATAGTGATAAACAACCAACCATGACTTCATCTGAGATGCAAAAAGAGTCAGATGAGAAAAGGGAACTGATTAGATTAAATGGGTATTCAACAGGTAATTTATTGATTCTTTATCATTTGCAAACAATCTAAGTCGAGATTGATTTGTTCATAGTAAAATGCACCAAAAACAGTTTCATGCTATAAATGGCAATCAAATAATGTGCTTAATCGAGTATAATAGATACAATTAGTCTGCAAGATACATCCATCTTTTTACGTAAGTTTATCAGTACAACGTTAGCATGAATGATACACAATTAAGCCCAGAAGTCATAGTTTCATAAGGATATCAAAGTATAACAACGTAATACTCTCAATATCCTCAGCATTGAGATCATCTCAATTGTAAGAAAAGGAAAAGGAAAAAAAAACATTGTGCATCAGTCATCTACAAAGACACGCACAAGCAACTTAACTTCTTACCACATATTGGAAAGACACCAAGAGTGATTCCTAAAGCAGTAGAAAGTGCCAATTGCTTCGGTTCAGCACCCCTACATTAGAACATTCACTTATTTTAACGTAGTCATAGCTACGAAATCAGGTAATATCCACACCACAATTAACAAAAATCAACATGGAACCAAGAGCATGGACCAATGGCACAAAGATCCATTTTTCAATCATAAAAACAAGCATAAGGTTCAGAAAATAGATCTTCCAAAAGAATTACAAAGAACAAATAACACATCTGCACGTATGTTCTTTCTAATAAAATAAGATCTTGAGCGAACCTACATTATCGGGAGAACAAGGGAACGAAAGGCACAACCGGATGATCCAAAAGCTACTACGATAAATAATACCTTCTAATGATCTGCATAAGCGGATCAACAATCCTCTTCTTGAGCCAAGGCATTAAACGGAAGGGCATGTTTAACCGATACAATCCCACAAATACAGTCTTTTCCCCTTCACAATCTTTCTAGTCCAGCTACTTCCAATTCCGAAGAAGAAGAAGAAAAATCTCCGAGCTGACCTACCGAAGAGAAACCCTTCCTTGAACGAAATTCGAGTTTTCGCCGCAATTTGGATCAGATTATAGAACGTAGAGGCCCCTATTCAATCCACAAGAAACATGTCCGCCATTCGAACTCCTCCACCGGGAGGGTTCAATTTCTGGAGCGCGCAGGCGAATGGATCGCCGACCAAACACGTTGCCCCAGTTCACCCTAATCCATATTTCAGTGGAATTGATTTAATCTTTTATAAATATTTTAAAATTAAGCGTTCTCGGTATTTATAAACCTTACCATTTTTTTATCATAGAAATAAATTGATATTCATTGCTGCGTTTGTTATCACTTCACGATTTTTTTTATATTAATACTAAAATTTATTAATAAAGAATAATCCAACAAAAGAAATTTAAATTTCTCTACGATTTTAGCCGCCGTCGTTATTACGATGATTCTCACGGTTCGCCGGCCTTCGGCGAGGTCAATGGAAACAGGGGCAGAAGGTCCGGTTCGGCCATCCTCGTCCTGGACCGGGGCGACGGGTGCAAATAGAACCGCCTCTCTTTGATCGCCCGCTCCTCCTCCTCTTCGTCGATGACGATCACCTCCTCGTCTCCCCCCTCCGCCGCCTCCTCCTTCCATATATCCAGCCTGGCAAAGCCAGACGCCGGCGACGGTGCCGAGGGGCTGGCCGGTTTCGGGACGGCGACGTTGAGCCGGGAGCCGCCCCCGACTCTCCGCCGCTCGTGGAGCCGCTTGACGCCGGACAGTTTTGCGGCGTCGACCGCGGCCTGGGAGTTTCGCGGAGGCGATCGGTGCGGCTGCCAGTCGGGCCCGGTGAGGCGCTGGACGAGCTCCTTGAAGGTGGCGGCGTCGGCCTGGACGAAGGTGGTGGAAGGCGGCGCTGGTGGCTTCTCCATGGGTGCAAGACTGCGATCCAATTCTTCGTTGCGTGAAGGAATTAATTAATCAGCGAAGGAGGCTAAAAAGGAAGAACGAGGCTTGGCGTCCATTTTTGGCATATTTCATTAAGGAAAATAACCGAAATGGAGATTAATTGGGAACGGGACAGATCGAATCCCTGACGCGACGAGTTGGAGTTGCCATCTAACACAACAGTCAGGTATTAGTAGACTGGTCAACTATATCGATCAAAATTAGTTAACCTTTAATTACTCAATCATCAACAACGAATTAGGTCAAAACAAGCAGACTGGGAGAGCTCCCGAGTCAAAATGTATGCGCATTATACATTAATCATGAAAAGGTGACCGAGAGGGTGGAAGGAAGCGAGGGAGCGTCATGTGGTGAGTTTGTTACGAGGGATTAGATCATGTCTTAACCGTCTGCCTTGGGAAGTTTCGGTGTTTATTTCCTCAGTCAAATTGACTGCTCTGGGAAATCTTTTATAACACCACAAAGAAAAGTGAAAAATTATCATCGAGCATATTATTTAATGTTAAGTAAACAATGAAGATCTGTTCTTCTCTCGAGAATAAATAAGCACTAAAATGTTCATTCAAATACACTAAAGTTTATTATGTATTTTTTATGATTATATATTAAGTTACACAAAAGTGGATATATATGTGATTATTGGAGCTCCGTATATGAACTCTATTACTTTTATTGTAACTTCTCACCTAAATAAACTAAGCCTTAATCATATGTGCGTTTAGGAAATATTAAATTGTTTAAGAAATGTCTCCACCCTTAAATGGAAAGTTAGAGATACTTCTGTTCCTACTTAAAAATCTTACTTTTGTACCTACTTACGAGGAAATAATAAAGCATCTCTTGAAACTTCAAAAATAATATTTTAAAAATTCAGATGAAAAATGTAGAATAATATATGACGACTAAAGATGCTCTTAACTAATTTGTTAGTCAAAAACAAATTATAGAATTTCATATATATTCTGGTGTATGACAGCTTCTCTACTTTTGCTTGACAGTTCATGCGAACTAACTAGTTGTCATACTAATTCACAGCTCAGTGCAGCAAAAATCCAACAAACATCATATCTGCCAGCCATAATTCACAAACAGTATGTGCAACAGCTCAGCTAAAGCTATTATAAGCTGTGGCTCAGGAGAGTATTTTGTCAAAATTGTTAAGGAACATTTAAACATTAACCTATAAAGAACACGAGGATGACAGAAATATGGCAAAACTAATCCAAATGAGAAAACGGCAAACCATGTTCGAACAGTATAGCTTCATTAATATCTCTTGGCTTTTACAACATCCATCATCCAAGACTGTATAGGCTTCAAAATAATAAAAGGGCACAAAAACGAGAACTTGCAGAATCATCTTAGGGTGAAGCAAGTACTCCTGTCAAGGGAAAGTTTATAATCCCATACGAAAATCTGCCTTTGTAGCCTCAGATGCAGGAAATCCTTCCAAGCTCAGACTTTGAAAGGGAGTGGAGTGCCGCACAAGAGATTCATCAGAGTTCCTGAATACACCTTGATGACTCTGGTTGGCCATGAGAGATGCACCATCATAATAGAAATCATCATATGGTATTCCTTCGATTTCAACATGACCTACATTTCTCAAGGCCAAGGAATCTGCTACAGGAAAATATACCAGCATGAATATCCCAACGGCAATAGAAGATAGCAGCACAAGGAAAGCTAAAAATACAATGCCCTCGTACAGTGCATTGCCTGGTGGAGGAAGAACAGACAGTGCAATAAGAACAACCCTCAATGGAAGAAAGATGACGGGCATTACCAGCACATAAATTCTTCTCCTCAGACCTTTGTTGATAACCAAATTCAATAGCCTTGTGCAAATCCATATAATATAGCAACTCAGCAGAACATAAAGGACCGCAAGAATTGTAGTGCTTAATAGAGGATACATGCATATAGTATCACCATCTGATGAAGAAGCAACATATCTGAAGAACCTTGAAATGTTACTTTTCTTAGCACTATTCACTTGATTGCTATATTTGGGTCCAAAAGAAACAAGGGCAAAATGCATGGAAAGAATGGGAAAGCAGCAGAGGAGCACGTAAAAAAGGGTCTTTCTGTTCCATCGAGGACTGAGTGTGCCAAACTCTCTCTTCTGCAATGCAGAATGCAGAAGGAATGATAGCAAAAGGAACATGCTGGGTTCTGCAAAACCTAAATTTGAAAGGACATAGAACTTGCAGATATTTTTCTGCCATGCTTGGTTTGAGAAGATTTTTGGTTTCAGGTAACTGAGCCTGATTATCTCTCCAAAACCCCACCAAATAGAGACTAGAATTAGAAAAATGCGGCTAATCCAGGGCCCATTAAAGTAGTTCAACTGTGGATAACACCTTCTCTTGATGCAGAATTTAAAGTACAGGGAATGGAATATGCATACTAGACCAAGAACAGCGGCAAGGAAGACTAGGGAAATCGTCAGTATACCAAATGCATCGGTGGCAAGACGTGTCACGAGCATCACCTGAAGAACAGATTCCAAGCATGCTATCTGCCAGCATCAGAACCAAGAAGGCCCAAAAGTATGACAAAGCTAGCTGCTGCCTCAAAATTTGTGTTCACATATTTGCTCTGAAGCAAAGATGAATTTTCAAAAGCAACCATCCAATCTGTAACAAATTTGTCGAATTAGTTATACCTAATCATCATGCATAATATGAATATAGTTTTCTTTTCAAAAATAGCATTCCATGACAGGCTGTCTAGATCAAATGGTAAGACAAATCAAAGCAGATTGGTCTTGAATGCTCTATTTTTTAGAGCTTTATTTTCCAATTTGGACCAATTCAGAATAGAAACTTTACAGGCAAAGTCAATACCAGTTTCATGTGTTGCACAAACAATGATTATATTTAATGTAATATCAAAGTGCATCCACCCAAATCTCAGAACCTCTTGATTAGTTTTAGATATATCATCGGTTGGATGGATACGAAACTGTACTTGAAAGACTTCATAGAATGAATTCCGCTGCCACGACATATAAGAAAGAGTACTGACCACTATAACCTTGAAGATTTTAGAAAACCAAAATGCTTCTTTATTTTTAGCAAATGTAGATCTTAGTTAGAAGATATGTGATAAAGGGTAGTCTGGTGGACAAAGCTCCTGTCAATACGGGATCCCGGGGAAGGGTCTATTGTACACAACCTTACATCTGTAACTTGTGATCTCTAGAACGCATGGCAACGTCAGGGCTCCCCGTCTAGTTAGAAGATATGAGCATGGAAAAATTTTATACCCATCTTTTAATTTTTATGTTTCATTAGAACAACATGTACGTTGCTCAGTTGAAGATGCTCGTGACTTCCTAGTCCATTAAACTCCAAAAAAGAAAAGAGTCAATATCAAGTTCATAAAACTTAAAACATCAAGGTACTAAAACATCCAATCTAATCCACAGTCTAAACTACAGAGTTCAAACCGTAAGATACCAAGCAAACGGCAAGAAGTTGAAAGTTAATGCAAGAACTGACTGGTCTCTATGTGCAATACTGCAAAACAGATGGAACTAGCTGGCCTTAGAATAAAAAACAATAATTTGCATCTCTATGTTAGAGCTTCATCGACCATTGTTTCATTTTCAAACCCAGAATCCAATTGTAAACATACTATTAAATATGTATTTTTCCAGACACGAAGAACTCAATCAATAAACACATTGGAAGGTTGAGTCAGACTAAACCTATTGTTCGAAACCCATAGTTGGAACAACTTAACAAATAACTGGATTAAGGCAAATCAGTCAAAACTCCGAATGTCTGCAACACTCTTAACAACGGCGGCAAGAATAGTCTTCTTTAACTACGTTAAGGTATCTTCTACCTTCTAGGAAGCAAACAAAGCAATTCCATTGGCATAATATGTGAAGCAGAAAACCAGGACGTGGTGAATATAAATACTAACGCCTTTTTTTCAATCAGAGGCCCAAAACACACGCACTGCCTACGAACCACGTTTTCGACTAAATTCCAAATAATTACCACAAAGAAAAAGCTAAATAGAGGAAGCAAAAAATGAGAAAAAGCGAAGAAAATCTACCTATCAAGGAAGACAAGCGCCGTAATCAACGATGCACCCCCTCCAGACAAGATTCTCAAGCTCTTCCCTCCGGAGGCGGCAGAGAGCCAAATCCGACGATCTTCGGGCCAAAAGAGAGCCCTCCCAAATCCCAGCCGTTGACCAGGGGCCTCGGAGAACGCCGCGAGACGAAGAAACAGCGATAGCAATCCTAGTTGGAAGAAGGGGGAAAGCGAGAAAAGAGAAGAACAACGAGTAATTAGTACGACGGAGAGAGAGAGAGAGAGAGAGAGAGAGAAATGGGAGGGGGCAGGAGGAGAAAAAGGTCGAGGGAAGGAAAAGCCTGGTGACAGGCTGTCATTCCTTGACTGGTAAACTCACCCGGCGCGACGTGGCGGATCCAGCAGAGACGGTGGGTGGCGTTGTTGCTGTCCATTTACCTATCGGACGGCGCTGCCGTGTCCTGACTACGGCGACTGTTCGTTATAATTGAGCAATTCTCGTTTACCTAATAAAATCTACCCGGGTTTACTACCGGCGTTGTAACTGGAAAATATATACTCGTGCAATGCCAAAAAAAGTGATAAGCAAGCAATTTTTAACTGACAGTTATTTTTTTTCCGGACTCAGATATTACGATGATAGCAGATGAATATATTAGTCTCTAACGTTCTAATCAATTCGTCCCAGAATTAATAAAAAAAATTAAATCATGAATTATTATTAATATTTAAAATAATAATTAATATATAAGGAAAATATTTATCTCAATGAAACTCCTAGAAGACACATTTCACTATTTTCATATTTTTTTTAGAAAAAATTGACAGAGAGGGTTGCTCATTTAAAAAGTTAAAGGGTTGATTTGTTTAGAAAAAAAAATTAGAAGGGCAAAAATAAAATAGACGATTAAAAAAATTTAGAGGCCACGACAATAATTTACCTAAATCTAAATTATAAGACTAATAATATATATAATCCAATTATACTTCAAATCCACTTGGACTTGAGCAAGGCCCCTCGATAGTCCGGGCCTCCGGGAACAGCAGCTACTCTATCGGCTCTAGCATGGGATAGCTCGGGCACAACTGACCTAGGTCGACACTTGGCAACTCGACCTTCCTCATATCTCAGCCCGCCCCAGAGATTGTCCAGTAGAAAGGCTTTGAAGGTAAACATTACTAAGACATGAGATTCGATCTAGAATTACATAACTAGCTTTATTTATTTCTGCCATTCAAACTCCCAAAATTAACCAGCAACGCGTGCAATTCTCCCCTGATTCCTCAAGCCATTGCAAGCCTCCTTATGTTCATGGGGTACACTTCCGACGTAGAAGAGGAATCGTACGCTTTCCTGGCGTAGATAACATTTGCCACCTCCGTCGGATGGAACGCGTCCCAGAACAAATACCTCGATCGGTCCTCGCACGGCGTCTGAAACGGCAAGCAAGTTATCTGCCCGTTGTTCCTTCCCACTCCACAACAGCCCTTGTCCACCACATTGAACCCTGCCCGAAACAAAAACGATCGATCAGTCGATCGATGCCGTAAGCCGTTGCATTCCAATCAATGAATTACGTACCATAAGCCGTTGCATTCGAGGCAACGTCCTTGGAGCTCTCGAAAGTGTTGAGATAAATGAATTTGGCGTTCGGCAGCTGGGCGTTGAAGCGATTAACCATTCTGAGAAGGCCCGTGTTAAAGATCGATACCGCCTTGTTGATCTCCTCGTTGCATGGATCTTTCTTGTTGCTACGATTATTGTTATTTCGAGCGAGTTCATACGGTATGCACCCTATCTGCCCCACTCCCACGATCACCATCTTCCTTGCTCCCAAATCGTACATTTCCTATGCAATTGATTACTATGAACTGTTCGTATGAATTCAGATAGCGTAAGGAAATTAATTAAATTGTGCATACTGAGAGTTGTCTTGAGTAGTCTTGAAGGAGGAGAGCAGAGTAAGTACTGGGGCTGTACTCTCGGCTAGTGGAGTACATGGTGGGCATGAAATAGTTGTTGAGGTAGTCGTTGCTTCCCAAGCCCATGTAGTAGATGCACTTGCCGAGGTACTCTGTCGCCCGAGTGGTGTTGCCTCTGAACATTCTCGTCATCATCGTCGCCGTATCGCGGAAGTGGTTCACTTGTTGAGCCAAAGGGTAGTGGTCGCCCTGTTTCAAAACTACATCGTCACAAAAATGTGGTAATATTCTTCCACTAGTAGTACTGTTTGTAGTATATATATACCAGATTGTTGCCAGTTTCATCTCTGATGCCAGCAGCGCCGGAAGCGAAGTTCAAGCCTTTTGAAATGTCAGATCTTTGCGCCGCCGCATAGGGCGGAATGAAGCTCCGGAAGCCAAGTAGTTGAGCTGTGCACCGGTGTTGTTTGTATCAAAGCTTGTGCTAGCTATGAGGTACATGTATGTATGTAGGTAGGTACCTAGAACGTCGACGGTGGTGCGGCCGTTGGTGAAGCGGCCGGAGGAGCCTTCGGTGAAGTCGATGCCGTAAGGGCGGTAATTGGCCCTGGCGAGCGTGAGGATGTTGTTGTTGTTGCCGTTGTCGACGAGCGAGTCGCCAAAGATGAAGAGGCATGGGACTTGAGGTTGGGCCTGGCCGGAGAGGAACCATGCTCGACTTGTAATTGCCTGGAGCAAGTTAAGGGCGAGAATGAATTGTGCTAACATGGTTTTCATGGGGGAACACTTGCTATACGGTGGGCAAATGCTCAGGGTTTAATTTATAGGAATTGGAGTGGGAAAAGTGTGGTCGGTAGTTGTTGCGATAACGAAGAGGAAAGGGCAGTGGTTTAAATGGAGGTAAAAAGCTCTCGTGAGGTTTTAAAATTGGATGGTGTGGTTCATGGATTTCATTTGGCTTTGTGCATTAATGGAGGTGGCGGCGAAGGAATAGAAGGAGGAAGATGATTGCAAGGCGGCAGCAAGCGGTGCAGTACTGCAGTTGTGGAGGTAGGTGCACCTTTTAATGCTTCTTGAGCTCTCGTGAGTAGATTCTAATTTGGATCCGATCTTGATTAATTATAGTTTTGTTTCTCGTTTTAATCCAATTACGCTAATCATTGTTTTCATAATCATGCCAAATAAACCAAATGACTATAGAACGCTTGTTTTCTAACTCTGATCCGCACAAATTGATGTTCGCTATTGATATAGGATATTACAGACGGGCTTAGGTATAATGCGTCAGTTAAAGTCAAGGTAATATGATAATCAAAGTTAAGGGGAGTTGACAGTCAACGTGTTACTCTTAACAGAACTTTGCTCTTCACCCAGTGTTAAGACCTTCAATATTAGGACAATTAGCCCAAGAGCCAGTCGGACTTAGGGGGGCCTCTCGAACTTAGAGGGCCTAGTGCTCCATTCCTGTATTAAGACGTCTATTATATATCCGATCATTCGATAACCAATCGAGTTCAAGGGATCTCTGACCTACCACAGAGCCGGTCAATCATATGTCCGTCCGGAGCAAGGGGATCTAGCTTCCCACTCAGTATGAGTCTTTCAGCGTATAATCAATCGACCTTATTACCGATCGACCCTATGAGTTTTCTCACATGATAGTTGACGCCGAGCAAAATATGTATTTTATTTTGGGGGATGAAGTTGCAGAAGGATTAATAAGAAAACAAGAGAGAAGTAATAAAAAAAAAGGAATAGTCTAAATTAGACTTAAACTTATTATAAAATCAAGTGTGCAAATAATAAGAGATGTAGTCGTAACATATCTTAAGCGAAACCAATTGATTCAATATCAAAATAACTTATCCTAAATATCATCTAAACATAGGTTTATATAGGTCTCAAAAACTTTTAAAAAAATATAAATGAAAAAAAAAATCAATTAGACTTATTCTCTAAGATTTAGGATAATTAACTAACAAGATATATTCTCTAAGATTTAAGATAAATTAATGAATAAGACTTGGTTCTCTAAGATTTAGAACAAAATTAAATATAATTTTAAAAAAATTAAACTTAATTAATGGATAATTACTTAAAAAAAATCCAATTAGGACCCCCTTCTGCATCAGTCGCTTGAAGTTGAAGAGAACTCATCTTCAAGTTTAGCGTGGATGTATCTAGCTCCAAAACACAATGACTTAGGTGTTTTACCTTAAAAACATCAGAAATTTTTAAATGACTAGGAAGTCACAATCTGTAGACATTGTCATTAATCTTTTCTAGTATCGCACAAGGTCCATTCTTCTGATCTTTGAGCTTATTATATTCACCAATAAGAAAACGATCACAAGTTAATAAAATTCAAACCATATCACCAACGTCAAAAAAAAAAAACCTGATGTCGATGTCGATCTGCCCTGATCTTGTACTCGGCGTTGCTTTCCTGAATAACCTTCTTAACCTGCTCATGAATGACCTGAAGATGCTTAGCCATCTCCTCATCCTTAGGGTTAGCTTGTCCTAGACGTGAAATAGGGACTAAATCTAGTACCTCGGATGAGTTTCGTTAATAAACAACTTCAAAAGGACTCAAATCAATGGTATTGTTCTTTGATCTGTTGTATGCGAATTCTACTTGAGGTAAAATCAGATCTCATTGCTTCGGTTTGGTTCCTGTGAGACATCTTAGAAGATTTCCTAAGCTTCAATTAACTATCTCGGTTTGACCATCTATCTGAGGGTGATAAGCGCTGTTGAAGTTTAGCTTTCCCTATAAGGTCTTCCAAAATTGACAGACAAATTTAGTATCACAATCTGAAGTACTAGCTGTGGAATCGAGTTTTTATCCACAATGACGTGGAGTTTTACCGTTGCATCAGGGATAAATTTTTATCCCGCTCCAGGAGCCTAGAACCCTTCCAGGCGCCCCCGACCAAGGCTATAAATACAACCTTGGTCTAGAAGCTTTTCAATCAACAAACATTTCTTGTCTACAACACTTGTGCGCTTCCTTTGTTAGTTTAGCTTTTATTTTTCTGTGCTTCATTGTTGTAAAGAGACTTCTCCACTTAAAAGAGATTGTTAGTGCATTAACTTCCTTAGATTAATAATCTCCTCGGTTGTAATCAAGTAAAACTGTGAGCCTTGTCCTTTTTGGTTTATCTTTTTATTTTCATTGTATGCAAGTGTTCTTTTAAAGTCCGAGAAGGGTATTTTGTTTTTGTTTTGTGTAGGGCTATCCAACCCTCATTTTAGCCGACCCAAGGGGACCCAACACGGGTGTCGTCAAATAATAAAAGATATCGATCTCACGAGGACTGGATATAAGCACTAGAGATCTATCACGACGAATTAGCTAAACGATCGATTGTTTAAAATTTATGCACTAAAGTGAAGAGAAACAAAGAGAAACAATGCTGCAAAAAGGCGGGTTCCGCCGCCCAGCGGCCCCCTACGCCTGCCCCATGGTATTGTAGGAGGAAGGTAAATCAGGGTGAATGCTGGGTTGGCAAGTTGATGGTTGTTCGAGGCTTTAAGCCAGCAGACGGGGATATTATCCCACATTGCAACTGGCGACACTCGAACCGTCGCTCCATGCTGCAAACATACCATCAACTTACCAACTGATCCAGCCCCTGGGGGCACAGAAACAAAGAGAAACAAGATTAAGAGGAAGAAAGAGAGAGAGAGAGAGAGTTGAGGACTTTGGTTGGAGGGAAACATTCTATGAGTTTAGTTTCACTGTGATGCTAATTAATGAACCTAGGATCACCAACTACCTATCCTCTGTTCCTATCCACACGTAGGAAAGTTGATTCATTACTGACACTTCCCCGCGGTGATCATGTCGGAGTGTCATCTCTATTAACATCCAAAGTTACCTAATGGAAGTGATTCTCTTATAAAATCCGGTTCAAGGGTTATCCTTATCACTAGGACCCCGGTTATACATCCATAAGAATTCATTAAACACTTGATAATATGAATATAGAAATAACCCAATAAGCCTAATTCAATACTACCTTATAGAGAATTACTCCCGTTTTTGAGGCAATGCTTTAGATGTCCGATTAAAGGATTACCCTTGTCATTAGGTTCCCCCAATCATATAATCTAGTGCATCCCCTTTACGGGGTAACTAAAACCATATAATCATTCAACCAAACATGAAAATTAAGTACAAACACATCATACATACATTAGATAGAATGAATACAAAGCATAACAATGTTATATGGAAAGAAAATTAGTAAATCCAAGAGTATACATCAATTTCATATCATAATTACTTTCTTAATCCTAGAACAATGTGATCTACTCCATAACAAGGAGGAAAGAATCCAAAGACAATGAAATTACAAGTATCAAAACTCAATCTAAAAAGAAGAAGGGGAGAGAAGCTTATCTGATGCGTCGAGCAGTATTTGGATCCAATCTTTTACTTCTAGAGTCGAGGAAGATGATGAAAATGACTTCAGATCATCGAATGGGTGTAGATCTTGACCAAGATGAGTCTCCCAAAAGGGAGAACCCTCCTCCCTTGATGAAGGGGAAGAACTCCCTCTATATAGAGCAAGGCATTGGCTAGGGAGTGGCCCGTGTCACGGTCGTGGCCCATTGACACAGCAAGACCTTGAATCAGCTCAGCTTGAGTGACATGGTCGTACCTTTTGGCATGGCCAGGACTTGATTGAGCTCTGGTGGAATGGCATGACCGTGTGAATCCACACGGACAAAGCCTTCCTCTTCTCTGGATGAATGGTATACGGTCGTGCCTTTTGGCATGACTGTGTGCTGCTTGCTCATGGGAGAGGGGATACGACAGTGTGAAACCACACAACCAAAACTCTGCTTCTTATTTTTTCTCTCTGAAGTATGTTTCACACCATTTTTGCTCCAAAAATGTATCCTATTTACAAAAAATCAAACAAAAGTAGATCTCTGATAAAGAGTGTAATTATGCTAAAAATATAACAAATAGGGGTGAAAATACATCAAATAAACGCAAAGAAAGCAAGTGAATGTGTGTTAAAGCATGTATAAAAATATATATATTTTACACACATCATAGCTCATTCTCAACTTAGGTCAGAGTTGTTTTCACTTCATTATAGGATGATTCTAACTCATGCAGACGGTCTTTGGCCAAGACTTTGTTAGATCAAGCTTCCTCATAAGTAGCTGTCAGTTCACTTCTTGAAGATTAAGCCTTTGTTGGTAATCTTCCAGCTCATCCCTAGTAGTTTTTGTTAGGGTTGCAAGGTTACAAATATAGTCTCATATTAAAAACACATGGAAAAGATCATGAGTTTATAAGAGAAAAGATATCTCCATTGGCATGAGACCTTTTGTGTAGAGCCCAAGAGTAAAACCATGAGGGGTTAGGCCCAAAGTGGACAATAACATCCCATTGTGGAGATATCTAAATTCTTTTCGATCCTACAATTGGTATTAGAGCTCGGACTACCACAATGTTTAATCACCGACTGTGCACAATGTTGGATCGAGAAGCGCTAGAGGAGGGGGGGTGAATAGCGCTCGTGGCTATTTCGCATTTTGGAATCGACTTCGTAAAACTCGACGAGTAATAAGAGTAATAAAGCAGCGGAAAATAAAAGACACACAACTCGAACACAGGTCATTTACTTGGTTCGGAGCCTGTGACGACTCCTACTCCAAGGCTCGCGGTCGTTGACCACTTTCAAAAGGCAACAAATATAGAATCGATAAAGTTTACAAGAATAACAATTACAGCTCAAATTAAAATAATGATCTTATACCGACAACTAGAGATGAGGAAACGAAGCTCCGGGTCGTCGGGAGATTGTCGCAGCACTTCGGGATCGTGTCGTTAGTAGCTTTTCGCAGAAGGGTCGCTTGGATGATGATATGTTGAGTGCTGCCTCGAACCCCTCTTTTATACTGTGCTGGAGGCGCCTCCAAACGTGTCCAAGGCGCCTCCAAGCTGCCGGGTCGCACTGGTGGATCAACACAAACCTGGTCGTACCTTATATGGTTTAAGGTGCCTTCAAGCCTTGGTCCAAGGCGCCTCTTGAGCTCCTCTTGAGGACATTATCAACCTAATATCTCTAGGACACAGTTTCCTTCTATAATCAACAACACACACTATAAGTGATACCATTTCCCAACTTATCGGGCTTATTGATTCATCGAACTAAATCTCACCCATTGATAAATTAAAGAAATAAATATCAAATACATGTGCTTGTTATTATATTAGGATTAAGAGCACACACTTCCATAATAACCGAGGTCTTTGTTTCTTTATAAAATCAGTATAAAAGAAACGACCTCAAATGGTCCTACTCAATACACTCTAAGTGTACTAGTGTAATTATACAGTCAAGATAAACTGATACCTAATTACACTACGACCTTCTAATGGTTTGTTCCTTTCCATTTCGGTCGTGAGCTACTGTTTATAATTTATAAGGTACTGATAACATCATCTTCTGTATGTGACACCACATACTATGTACTGTTGGTACTGAAGAAGAAGAAGAAGGAGAGAAAGCTAGCATCTCTTGGAGCTTGGTTAGTATTTTGATTTTCTTCTTTGGTGAAGTTCTTCCTTTGTGGCCGAACCTTGCTTGGAGGAGAAGAAGGTGGTTGGTGGTTTCTCATCTCGGTAGATCGTTGCCCACACAACGTCCGAGGTTAGAAGAGGAATACGATAGAAGATCAAGAGGTTTTTCTACAAGGTATAACTAGTAATTTCTATTTCCGCATCATGCTAGTTATTTATGGAAATAATACCAAATACAAGAGGCTTACGTTCTAGAATTTCGAATATGTTTTTTCGAAGTTGTGTTCTTTTGTTTTTTCTTTTCCTTGTGATTTGATTGTTCTCTTTGGTTAACCTAAAGTTATTTTAGGAAATTAAATATTAGCTTTCTATTAAAGGTTTTGTCTAGTCAGTGGTGGTTGCTCCCATATCCAAGAAGGCCATGTGCCTCGCCACGTCGAGATTGGGAACCTTTTATGGAAATTAATATTTAATGAAATTAATAACAAGGAGACTTGGGTCGAACGTGTTAAGTTCCGCAGAGATCCAAGTCAAAACCTAAAGAACAAATAGATTAAGTTTTGGATCAAACGTGTTTAGTTCCGCGAGCGATCCAAAATTTAATTTAAAAGAACACATGGTAGTTAGGAAAGGTTCGGACCTTTGTACAAAATTTTTGCATGAACCTATAGGTTTTAGAGTAGCAACCAACAATTGGTATCGAGCTAGGGTTTTGCCTCTGTATTTGGTATTTAGTTTAATTATGCACATGTCATACATAATTTAGGCGGGATAATAGTAGGATGTGCTAACTTTGTGGATCGCAGGATCCAACTATTATGGCTTTTAGTTATTATGTGTGATTGGACCCTTGGACATGTCAAGGGCATTTAATGTGTGTGCATGATTGTATTAAAATACAGAGGAGCTATATTTAGTTTTATTAGGATTTTATTTTTGATCTAGATACATGTACATTCCTTTTATGGAATATAGGATCAAAATGTAAAATTCTATTTATGTCATGGATCGAATCTTGCAAAGCGTGGAACCTTCTAAGGACCAGAGGCGCAATGGAACTAGGAGCAAGATGGATGCGACTAGACCCGGTGGCGGTGGCCAAATTTGGCAGCAGCTTGGGATGACAACACACGGAGGACAATTAGAGATAAAAGCCATAATAGTTGAAAATTAAATTTTCTATTTATTGCTTTTATATTGTGCTGTGTGTGCATGTTAGTTTACAAGTTTAAGTAGGCTAGCATAGTTAAAATTCCTCATTTATAAATAACTAAGTGGGAGAGGGATTTTTAAATAAATCCCATGGTCTCCATTACTGGTTTGTAAGTGATGCAAACAAGCTTGCGCGTTGGCTCTGAGTGCCTTCCTCCATAACGGATGAGCTTGTTTGCGGATCACTAGAACAAACTTCCATTTTTGGATGACTATAGGAAGTTAATTAAGAGCGTGTGATCTTCCCCAACAAAAGGGGCATAATCTTATTAATGTACTTAGTGTCAAGTAATGGTATACACTTAGACACATCTAATAGTATCCTCCCTAACGGAGTCACTGCTATTATTTGTGTGACCAAATGATACCAACTATTAATTTTATTTGTCAAAAAGTTAGGTTGACAAGATAATAAAATTAATGGGTTAAAACCCTCCTTTTACAAATGTTGAATTTGTATACGTCCACACTAACGTGGCATACAAAATTCACGGTGTTATGAGGTGTTGGTTAATTTAAAATAGTATTGTTTGAGGAATCAATATTATTCTAAATTTAGAGTTCTGACCAAAAGTTATTTGTGATTCTTAGGATGTCTTTCAACCCACTGTCCATCATACTCAGAATAGACTTATTGGACCAAACTACATAGATTGGAAAAGAAACACGGACATTGTTCTTACTTCTGAAGCTATAATATGTCTATCGACCCAATGCCCATCATACCTCTTGGTGAATCTACCCAAGAGGAGATTGAATATCATAGGAAATGGGTAAAAGCGGATGAGATGGCGCGGTGTTACATTTTGGCTTCAATGTCAAATGTATTGCAACATCGACATCAAGATTTACCAACGACTATGATATTATGAACAATCTCAAGGAACTCTTTGGTCATCGGGATAGGGCTTCTAGGCAAGAAGCCATGAGAAAGATAATGACCACCATGCAAGAGGGTACTCTGTGAGGATCATATCCTAAAGATGATGGCTTATCCGAACGAGATACTGATCCTTGGAGGAGAAATTGATGGGAAACCCGGATCGATATGATCCTCCAAACGCTACCTAGAAGTTTTGAGCGGTTTCTTTGAACTATAATATGAATAAGAGGTTTATTCATTAGCGGAACTACTTAGAACTTCAAGCAGGAGAAGGATTATTTCGTCACAATGCTTAAATTCACTATGTCTTGAAAATGGTTCTACTTCTAAACCGAAAGGAAAGAAGAAGAAGAAACAAGTTGGTTCAGCAAAGAAAGTGAATAAATCTTAGAGTACAGGATTTAAAGCTGGAATGAAGAAGCCGAAGGGCAAGTGCTTCATCTGTAAGCAGGCAGGACATTGGAAGGCGGACTGTCCTCGTAGGAACCAAAACAAAGGTATATCTCATACTCTAGTTGTTGAAACATGTTTAGCGGTGTTATCTACCAGCACCTGGTGTGTAGATACGGGAGCCACTGATCATGTCTGCAATTCCTTGCAGGGGTTCCAGGAAACCCGACGACTATCTGAAGGAGAAATTACCGTCTACATGGGCAATGCTACTAAGGTGGCAGCTGTTGCAGTGGGAGACGTCTACTTATCTTTTAGTAGAAATAGGAATTTGGTTTTAAGAAATTGTCTTTATGTACCCAGTTTTAGAAAGAATTTAATTTCAGTTTCTAAACTGTTTTTAGATGGATATTCAGTTTCCTTTAGTAACGATGTAGTTATTAAAAGAAATAAAGTGATTATCTGTTCTGGTGCATTAGTTGGCAATTTGTATACTTTAAATCCAATTTCTTCCACAAAGCAAAACATGGAAATTTATAACTCATCTTCTAATTCTAATAAGAGAAAAGAACCTTCAGAAATGAACCAAGCATATCTTTGGCATCTAAGACTTGGTCATATTAATTTAAGTAGGATTCAGAGGCTTATAGCCGATGGACTTTTGAGTTCATTAGAGTTGGAAAATTTTCCAACTTGTGAATCTTGCTTAGAAGGTAAAATGACCAAGAGGCCGTTCAAGGCCAAGGGGTATAGAGCCAAAGAAGTGTTAGAGTTGGTTCACTCTGATTTGTGTGGTCCTATGTCTGTCCAGGCAAGAGGAGGTTTTGAATATTTTGTCTCTTTCATAGACGATTATTCAAGATATGGATACATTTACCTAATGCGCCGCAAGTCCGAGTGCTTTGATAAGTTCAAAGAATACAAGGCTGATGTGGAGAAACGACTAGGTAAAAGTATCAAGACACTATGATCTGATCGTGGTGGCGAATACCTCTTAGGAGAGTTTAGGAATTACTTATCGGAGGTCGGATTCAATCCGCACCTGGTACACCCCAACAGAATGGTGTGGCAGAACGAAGGAATAGGACTCTTATGGAGATGGTTAGATCGATGATGAGTTATTCAGAATTACCAAATTCGTTTTGGGGATATGCTCTGGAAACAGCAGTGTATGTTCTGAACTTAGTACCTTCTAAATCAGTTTCTTCTACTCCCATAGAATTGTGGAATGGGCGAAAACCCAGTCTAAGACATATTCGGATTTGGGGTAGTCCAGCACATGTGCTGAAACCAGATGTTGATAAGTTAGAATCTCGTACAGAAGTTCGCGTGTTTGTAGGATATCCCAAAGGAACGAAAGGTGGTTTATTTTATAGTCCTAAAGACCAGAAGGTCATTGTTAGCACCAATGCCCAGTTTTTAGAAGAAGACTATATAATGGATCACAAGCCCAGTAGTAAAGTTGTTTTAGAAGAACTTAGAGAGGACACGTCTACTTCAGTACCAACAGTACAAGATGAAGTACCACAAGAGACTGCAACACGTGTCACACATGATACACAACCACAGACAGTGCCTCGTCGTAGTGGGAGGGTTGTAAGGCAGCCTGAGAGATTCATGTTTTTGGGAGAGTCTTCGGACTTGATCCCGGGTAAACATGAACCTGATCCCCGAACATATGACGAAGCACTCCAAGATATAGATGCAGCATCTTGGCAAAAGGCAATGAATTCTGAAATAGAGTCTATGTACTCTAATAAAGTCTGGGAGCTTGTAGAACCACCTGATGGTGTAAAAGTCGTTGGATGCAAGTGGATCTACAAAAGGAAAAGAGGGACAGACGGGAAGGTAGAGACCTTCAAAGCTAGGCTTGTTGCGAAAGGGTACACTCAGAAAGAGGGAATCGATTATGAGGAGACCTTTTCACCGGTAGCCATGCTTAAGTCTATCCGGATACTCTTATCCATTGTTGCTCATATGGATTATGAGATTTGGCAAATGGATGTCAAGACGGCATTCCTTAATGGAAGTCTTGAAGAGAACATTCATATGAAGCAACCAGAAGGGTTCATTGAAAAAGGCAAAGAGCATCTAGTGTGCAAGCTCAATTGGTCCATTTATGGACTGAAGCAAGCTTCAAGGTCTTGGAACATCCGGTTTAATGAAGTAATCCAGTCATATGGATTTATTCAAAGTCCGGATGAGTCTTGTGTATATAAGAAGTGTAACGGAAACGTGGTGGTATTTCTTGTACTATACGTAGATGATATTTTGTTAATTGGCAACAATGTCAAGGTATTATCAGACGTAAGGGTATGGTTGTCCAAACAATTTGATATGAAGGACTTAGGAGAATGTGCACACATTCTTGGGATCAAAGTTATAAGAGATCGTAAGAAAAGAATGTTGTGTCTATCCCAAGCTTCATATATAGATACAATCCTTGCTCGTTTTAGCATGTAGGGTTCCAAGAAAGGTTTCTTACCTTTTAGACATGGAGTAGCTCTATCTAAAGAGATGTCTCCAAAGACATCAAAAGAGATAGAGGACATGAAAGTTGTTATGCTTCGGTGTAGGAAGCCTAATGTATGCAATCTATGTACGAGACCCGATATCTGTTCTGCCGTGGGCATGGTCGTCAGATATCGAGTAACCTGGACAAGGACATTGGACTGCGATAAAGCATATATTGAAGTACACGAGAAGGACTAGAGAGTATATGCTAGTTTACCAAGCAGACGATCTGCTCACTGAGGGTTACACGGATTAAGATTTCCAATCAGATAGGGATAACAGTAAGTCTACATCAGGCTATGTGTTTACTTTAGGAGGAGGAGCCATTTCATGGAGGAGTGTTAAGCAGAAATGCATTTCGGACTCAACCATGGAAAATGAGTATGTAGCAGCCTCTGAGGCGACTAAAGAAGCAGTATGGCTCAAGAACTTTCTAATGGACTTAGATGTGATTCCTGGTTTGCCCAAAATCATCACAATTTATTGTGATAATAGCGGTGCAGTTGCAAACTCGAAGGTACCATGAGCCCATAAGGCAAGTAAACATATAGAGCGCAAGTACCACCTGATACGAGATATCGTGAAGCGAGGAGAAGTTGTCATCGCCAAGATTGCATCAGCAGATAACCTGGCAGATCCTTTCACTAAGGCCCTTCCGGCGAAAGCTTTCGATCGGCATGTGGAGGGAATGGGAATCAGATGTATGGTAGAAGATATGGCAGCTTAGTCATTAGTATAAGTGGGAGATTGTTGGAATGTATACTGAAAGCCTAAGCTTTGTAAACATTTATTATGAATAAAGAATCACATTTGGTCTAATTGTCTACATTTGTTTGTAGTTGTTCATTTAATTTATATTGTAGATAACATAGTATGTGGTGTCACATACAGAAGATGATGTTATCAGTACCTTATAAATTATAAACAGTAGCTCACGACCAAAATGGAAAAGGAACAAACCATTAGAAGGTCGTAGTGTAATTAGATATTAGTTTATCTTGACTATATAATTACACTAGTACACTCAGAGTGTATTGAGTAGGACCATTTGAGGTCGTTTCTTTTATACTGACTTTATAAAGGAACAAAGACCTCAGTTATTATGGAAGTGTGTGCTCTTAATCCTAATATAATAACAAGCACATATATTTGATATTTATTTCTTTAATTTATCAATGGGTGAGATTTAGTTCGTTGAATCAATAAACCCGATAAGTTGGGAAATGGTATTACTTATAGTGTGTGTTGTTGATTATAGAAGGAAGCGTGTCCTAGAGATACTAGGTTGATAATGTCCTCAAGAGGAGCTCATAAAGATTGTCATGTTAAAACCTGGCGGTGGACTTAGTCCGACATGACAATAAGGTTGAGTGGTACTACTCTTGGACTTAGATATTAATTAAATGAGTTGTCAGTAACTCACTTAATTAGTGGACATTCGATATCTTAAACAGGAGACTAACACACTCATAATAAGAAGGAGCCCAAAATGTAATTTGGGATTGGTGCGGTAGTTCAATGATAGTTCTCTAGTGGAATGAATTATCATTGATAAAATTAAGTTGTGTGTTGGCGAACACGGGATTAATTTTATCGGGAGACCAAAACCAATTCCTCCTCTCGGTCCCTATCGTAGCCTCTTATTTATAGAGTTCTATACCCACCTATACCCACCTTCTATACCCACCCAATAGGGGCCGGCCAAGCTAGCTTGGGAACCAAGCTAGGGCCGGCCTAGGTATATTATTGGGTGGCCGGCCCTAGCTTGAACCCAAGTTAGTAGGGCCGGCCAAAATAAATTAAAAAAGAAATTTAATTTTAATTTTTATTATAATGTGGAAGATATAATTTAAAGAGAATTAGAATTAAAATATCTCTCTTGTAAAAAATTTACAAAAGATTAAAGAAAGAGATTAGATCTCTTTCCTTATTTGTAGATTGGAGAGATGTTTTATTTTCTCTTTAAAATTATTCACATGTTAATAAAATTAAAATTATAGATATTTCCTTTTATTAACCATGAAGAGATTTTAAAGAGAAATTTTATTTTTTAAAATTTCCGGAAACAAATTAGGAAGTTTTAATTGTTGATTAAAACTTGTCCTCTTTTGTTTTCCAATGATGTGGCCGGCCACTTGAAATTGATTTGGGAAATTTTATTTTATTTCTCTCAATTAAATCAAGTCAAGGAAATTAAGGAAAATTTATTGTAATTAAATTTCCTAATTTGCCTAGGCTAAGGAATATAAAAGAAGGGGTGAGGGTGCCTTCATGGGAGGCAACCTCTATTGTTTTCTCTCCCTTTTTCCTTGGTGTTGTGGCCGGCCATTACCCTCTCCCTCTCTTCCTCTTGTGGTGGCCGAATACTCCATCTCTCTTGGAGTTCTTGTGGTGGCCGGATACTACTTGGAGAAGAAGAAGAAGAAGGAGAGAAAGCTAGCATCTCTTGGAGCTTGGTTAGTATTTTGATTTTCTTCTTTGGTGAAGTTCTTCCTTTGTGGCCGAACCTTGCTTGGAGGAGAAGAAGGTGGTTGGTGGTTTCTCATCTCGGTAGATCGTTGCCCACACAACGTCCGAGGTTAGAAGAGGAATACGGTAGAAGATCAAGAGGTTTTTCTACAAGGTATAACTAGTAATTTCTATTTCCACATCATGCTAGTTATTTATGGAAATAATACCAAATACAAGAGGCTTACGTTCTAGAATTTCAAATATGTTTTTTCGAAGTTGTGTTCTTTTGTTTTTTCTTTTCCTTGTGATTTGATTGTTCTCTTTGGTTAACCTAAAGTTATTTTAGGAAATTAAATATTAGCTTTCTATTAAAGGTTTTGTCTAGTCGGTGGTGGTTGCTCCCATATCCAAGAAGGCCATGTGCCTCGCCACGTCAGTACTGGGAACCTTTTATGGAAATTAATATTTAATGAAATTAATAACTTAAGGAGACTTGGGTCGAACGTGTTAAGTTCCGCAGGAGATCCAAGTCAAAACCTAAAGGAACAAATAGATTAAGTTTTGGATCAAACGTGTTAAGTTCCGCAGGCGATCCAAAATTTCATTTTGTTGGTTGCTACTCGGAAAACCTAGAGGTTCCACTGTACAAAAATTTTGTACAAAGATCTGAACCTTTTCCTAGCTACCATGTGTTCTTTTAAATTAAATTTTGGATCGCCTGCGGAACTTAACATGTTTGATCCAAAACTTAATCTATTTGTTCTTTAAGGTTTAGACTTGGATCTCCTGCGGAACTTAACACGTTTGATCCAAATCACCTAAGTTATTAATTCCATTAAATATTAATTTCCATAATTGGTTCCCAGTACTGACGTGGCGAGGCACATGGCCTTCTTGGATATGGGAACAACCACCACTGACTAGACAAAACCTTTTATGGAAAGCTAATATTTAATTTCCTAAAATAACTTTAGGTCAACCAAAAGGAACAATCAAATCACAAGGAAAAGAAAAATAAAAGAACACAACTTCGAAAAACATATTCGAAATACTAGAATCGTAAGCCTCTTGTATTTGATATTATTTCCATAAATAACTAGTATGATGCGGAAAGAAAAATTACTAGTTATACCTTATAGAATAAACCTCTTGATCTTCTATCGTATTCCTCTTCTGACGTTGTGTGGGCAACGATCTTCCGAGATGAGAAACCACCAAAGCACCTTCTTCTCCTTTCTTCAAGTTTCGGCCAAGCACTATGCTTCCAAGAGATGAAGATCTTTTTCCATCAATCAAGCTCCAAGGGATGTAAGCTTTCTCTCCTTCTTCTCCAAGCTAAAATCCGGCCACCACTTGATCTTCAAGGAGGAAGAGAGGTCCGGCCACAAGATGGAGAGAAGAGAAAGGAAGGAGGCCGGCCACACCAAGGAAGAAAAGAGGGAGAAAATAATAGAGGTTGTTCACCCTTGAAGGCTCCTCTACCTCCTCTTTTATAATCATTGGTCTTGGCAAATAAGGAAATTTTAATAAAAACTTCCTTAATTCTTTTGCCATGAAAAGGAAAATTTAATTTTAATTAAAATAATTTTTCTTCTCACTAAAACATGGCCGACCACTTATTTCCTCAAATCAAGGAGAGTTTTAATTAAACAAGAATTAAAACTTCCTAATTTGTTTCCGGAAATTTATAAAAATTTCTCCAATAATTTTATCCCTTCATGATTGGTTTATAAAAAGGAAATTTAATAAATTAAAATCTTTCTTTTAAACATGTGGATAAAAAGAAAGTTATCTCTAAAAATTAAAATCTCTTTCAATCTACAAATAAGGAAAGATATCAAATCTTTTCTTAATCTTTTGTAGAAACTTATAAAAGAGAATATTTAATTTTTAAACTCTCTTTTAAATCATGAACATGTTTAAAAAGGAAAGTTTTCTTAAAATTTAAAATCCTCCTTTAATCAACAAATAAGGAAAGATTTCAAATTTTAAACTCTCTTTTAATCATGTAGATGATTTACAAATAAGGAAAGTTTTTACCAAAAATTAAAACCATCCTTTTAAACTACAAATAAGGAAAGAGATTAATCTCTTCTCTTAATCTTTTGTAGAAAGTTATAAAAGAAAATTTTAATTTTTTTAACTCTCTTTTAAAATCATGATATCCACATAAGAAATAATTTTAATAAAAATCCTTTTTAATATTCTAGTGGCCGACCACCTAAGCTTGGGACCCAAGCTTTGGCCCACCTCCAACTTGGCTCATCCACTTGGTTTGGTCGGCCCTAGCTTGGGTTCCAAGCTAGCTTGGCCGACCCCATTAGGATGGGTAAGAAGGTGGGTATGCGGTGGGTATAAATCTCTATATACTAGAGGCTACGATAGGGACCGAGAGGAGGAATTGGTTTTGGTCTCCCGATAAAATTAAGCATCCCGTGTTCGCCCCGAACACACAACTTAATTTTATCAATAATAATTCATTCCACTAGAGAACTATTATTGAACTACCGCACCAATCCCAAATTACATTTTGGGCTCCTTCTTATTATGAGTGTGTTAGTCTCCCTGTGTTTAAGATATCGAATGTCCACTAATTAAGTAAGTTACTGACAACTCACTTAATTAATATCTTAGTCCAAGAGTAGTACCACTCAACCTTATCATCATGTCGGACTAGGTCCACCTGCAGGGTTTAACATGACAATCCTTATGAGCTCCTCTTGAGGACATTATCAACCTAGTATCTCTAGGACACAGTTTCCTTCTATAATCAACAACACACACTATAAGTGATACCATTTCCCAACTTATCAGGCTTATTGATTCATCGAACTAAATCTCACCCATTGATAAATTAAAGAAATAAATATCAAATATATGTGCTTGTTATTATATTAGGATTAAGAGCACACACTTCCATAATAACCGAGGTCTTTGTTTCTTTATAAAATCAGTATAAAAGAAACGACCTCAAATGGTCCTACTCAATACACTCTAAGTGTACTAGTGTAATTATACAGTCAAGATAAACTGATACCTAATTACACTACGACCTTCTAATGGTTTGTTCCTTTCCATTTCGGTCGTGAGCTACTGTTTATAATTTATAAGGTACTGATAACATGATCCTCTGTGTGTGACACCACACACCATGTTATCTACAATATAAATTAATTGAACAACTACATTTATCACAAATGTAGACATTTGACCAATGTGATTCTTATTTCTAGATAAATGTTTATACCAAAAGCTAGGCTTTTAGTATACACTCTAACAGGTTTAAGGTGCCTTCAAGCCTTGGTCCAAGGCGCCTCCAGCTCCTCTGGACAGCTGGTTTCGGCTTGCACTCGAGGCGCCTCCAAGCCCCATGGAGGCGCCTCGGATACTATTCATCCAAGGCTAAACTCTAGTTTTTGGCCCTGTAAAACATGTTAGTCTACGAATACAAACACATACTGCAAAACCAAATTAGCACAGATATTAGTCATGGTAATAGAATATTCTGACAGTCTTCGGACTGTCCGGGTCTGACTTCAGATTTCCGACCGAAAGTCCTAGGTCGACCCGACGCCTACTATTCCCTCTGCGGGGAACGCGCCCTCACCTACTCCACTCAAGAGTTTTACCTGTTGCCATTATGATCCTCCAGATTGACTTAACTTTTGCTTGGCGCTCGATGCTTCCGGACTTTCTGTTGGACTCCCGCTTCCCGGCTCGTCCAGTCTTCCACCTGGTTCGCGACACTAGGACTTTCCACCTAGGGTTACCACCCCCTAGGACTTTTGCCTTAAGCTCTCGACCCGCCAAAACTTTCCGCATAGAGTTACCACCCCCTATGACCTAGGGTTACCACCCCCTAGGGTTTTCCACCTGCCTAACCGCAGCTAGAACTTTTGCCTAAGTACCACTTAGGACTTTCCTGCAAGCTCCATGAACCTTGTTAGATAACAGCATAACCTTAACTTTGAATTCCTTTGTCATTATCAAAACAACGGTTCGATCGTTAGATGCTTCCCGCACCAACAATCTCCCCCTTTTTGATTATGACAACTGAAATTCAAGGTTAAGTAAAATAGATGCATAAATAGTTTTCAAAGTTTAAGCAAGTTAAAAAAAATTTAAATGCAAGCATAGTTAAGCTAAAACTTAAGCTTTGTAAGGCTCCCCCTAATAAAGGCTCTCTTTATAAATTTTATTTTTGAATTTTCCTACTTTGAATTTTCCTACTCTTCCCCTTTGCCATTTATCAAAACTAAGCAAGTTGAATAATTCTAATTTTTCAAACAGATTTTATAGTTAGAAAAATAGAGAATTAAATAAAATTAGGCTTTAAAGAGGGATAAAGATACTTTGATAACACTTAGCTTTTTGAAATTAACTGTAGAATTCTTAACTAAGTGAAATAAGGGCTAAAGAGATATTTTCCTTTCAACTGAGTTTAAAAAACTAATAAAACGTTGACTTTGAAATAAAATGTTAGTTAATTTTTGAAACTTAGTTGAACTCTTTGAAAAATATGTTGTAAAGTTTGAAAAATATATTGAAGCATACTTCAGGTAAGTTGAAATACTTTGAAAGTCTTAGCTAAGTTTTGAAAATCTGTCAGAAAAATACTTAGCTAAATTTTCAAAAGCTTTTGAAAGACTTAAATAAATTTGAAATGTTTTGTTGGTAAATATTTTCTTAATTTTGAAAAAGCTTTTTGAACAATAATTTGGAAAGAGAGAAAATTAAGAAAGGCTAAGGCCATTTAAAAAAATATTTAACCGAATAAAGAATTTCAAGATACTTAAAGGCAAAGGAGGATTAATAAACTTAAAATCTTAATGCCCAAGCATGAGCTGAGTTAAAGAGATTGCAAATTAATTAATTTCTTTTAGTAAGGTATCAGAGCCCTAATGTCTAAGCATGAGTAAAAAAATTTAAAATCAAGCACTTAAGTTCTTTGCCACATGTTTAACCATCTAGCTACTAGCTGATTGCATAAAGGACAACAACTTTCACTTGGTTAGTCAAGTTAAGTCAATAAATCCAGTTAGATTTGACTAGTGCTGGATGACTTAAATTGATTAATGTATATAAAATATTTTAACGCCCAGACTTGCTGTAATGCACAGAAATAAACATTCTGAAGTCCAAGGCAGTAAGCCTAGGTGTTTGTGAGATGCTCTGGCTGAATTCTAGGGGAACATGATTTCTAAGGTAAATGCCTAGGCTAAGTCCAAATTTTGAAAATCTAATAAAATTGGAATTTGAAAACATTATTTTTCCTAGTTTTTAAAATAATTTCTGAAAAAAGTATTTTGAAGATCAACAAGAATTTTAAAGTTAGATTATAGGAAAAAATCAAGATCTATTCTACCCAACATGTTCCTATTTGGCAGAATTAAGCAAATAAAACTGGTAAGCAGAAATAAGTAGAGTAACTGAGTTCTACTAAGCACTAGTATAACCAGACTAGAAAATGGAAGTGTCTGTGTAATATCCAAGGTACATGAAATGATAGTGTCAAAAAGCAGGATCATCAGCTAGAGGGTCGTCAACTGGAGGTGGTGCAAGGGGTTGCTCGGGTGCAGGCTATCCCTGGTGACGTATCTCACCCCGAAGAGAAGCGAATCCTGCAGCTATCTCGGATCGTAGGGATCGGAGGAAGCGATGGCTATCTAGAACAGCCCGTCGCATCTGTATGGATTGAATCTCAAGCCGAACAAGTCTGTCCTCGATGGAAAGTGGTGCCGAAGTCGAAGGTTCGGCTGATGTGGAGGGCCCGGCAGAGGTGGAAGGTAATGGATTTGCGAAAAACTCCTCGGCTAAGAAGTTGGGCCACTCCTCTCCCTCACCCGATGCATCCTCGACCTCTGGAGCAATAGGAGCAACGACTGGTTGTGGCTAACCCTTCCAGGCTAGAATCCCCTCGGTGGTGACCTCTATACCGGCTAATCAAAGACTACGCTGCCCTAACTTGTCGTATAGTGTAAGTGGGATGAGTGTCCCTATGGTCGTGTCTATCCTAGAGGTGGAGAAAATCTGAGTCAAGATATGATAGTAGGGCATGTGGACTACTCCAGATGTGACTATACTAGATGCATGTATAATGTTCTGGAATATGCAGTGCAATGTCTATATCTAAGCGCTGACTTAGGGCGTACAAAAAGAATGAGTGGGAGGGTTGCATCTTCGAGACGTCTCGAGATGTGATCAGCAAAATGCATGCTGTCAAGACTCTGTACATAACGTAGTCCTGAACCCTAAGAAGAGTCGACCTGAACTCAGTCAGGCCAAATGGTCTCTCCTCCCCGAAAAAATGTATATAGATGGTGTCTAAGGTGATATCGGAATAGGGATCACCGAATGGTAGATCCCTACTCGGGTAGCATAGGAATGTACATGTAGACTCCTTGAGCTCTAAGCTAGTGCGAATTAGGGAGGGAGTAAACTGGATGACTGTTCCACTAACTCTGGTGGAATACGTACTATCATCAACCTTTTCGAGGTTGTGATAGAACTGTGCACACAAATCCTAGTTTAATGTATTGTTGCAGTAAACCAGTTTCCCTAACTGATAGTGTTCTATCATCTGGACTGCGGGGTGACAGAACTGGGCAAAAAATGTCCTACCTACATACCTAGGTTTAATAGACTCAAACGTAAATCTAGCAAAGTCTACTCTATGGCTCTCTGAGGGGAATCTAGGATCCGTAGAAGGTGTCCTAGCCGGTGTAGGATCAACATGTCGATGTTTTCTGATTTATGCAACATATAACTAAAGAAGATGTAGAAGAATGACATATAAGAACAATATGATGGTTTAAGGTATACCTAGGAGGCATCGTAGGAGGATTGAAGGAGTTTGGATGGGTTGAAGGCGCCTTAGAGGGAAGAAATCGTCGGATTTTGAGAGAAAAATCGTGTGGAATATGAGTCGTGAATGAACAGAAAGTGTTATGTTCGTTTCTGAAATTCGGGATTTAAGGCGCCTTAGACGATGCTTAAGGTGCCTTAAGTAGGCTATTGGAGGCGCCTCGGAGAGCATATGAGGCGCCTTTAGTTAAGGCGGCGAGAAATTTCCCGCCTCTGTTTAGGGCGCCTCCCTTGTGTGGGAGGCACCTCCAAGAGACGCCACGTGTATTATTATTATTATTATTATTATTATTATTATTATATATATATATAAATATATATATTTTTATTTTTTTGAATAAATAATTAGGTAAAATTTATTAGATTTTGAAAGAATATTAAATTAATTGAATTTTGAAAATATTAAGTTTATTTAATTTTGAAAAATATTAAGTTAATTTAATTTTTGAAAAAGTATTAAGTTAATTAAATTAAGTTAATTAAATTTGAAAGATATTAAGGTTAAGTAAATTTTAAAACTTTAAGTTGATTAATTTGAAAGCTTTTAGTTGATTAAATTAAATTTTAATTTTAATTTCAGTTTAATTTTAATTTAATTTTAATTTTAATTTAATTTTAATTTTAATTTTAATTTAATTTTAATTTTAACTTTAATTTAATTTTAATTTTGATTTTAATTTAATTTAATTTAATTTTAATTTAATTTAATTTTAATTTAATTTTTAAATTAAATTCTTTTTATTAATATAGTTTTTCTACTAGTGCCCCCCTGGATCATAGCCTCGATATGGTCTCTAATCTATGAAGAACCAATTATAGTTCCTGTGGTTTCGGGTTGGTTTATAATGGTTGCTGCCATAATTGTTAAATCCGAATATGCTAGGTGGATTATGGGATCATTTTATGGTTGGGTAAGTCAGATTTGAGTTTGTGCCATGCAATGGGTGTAGATCAACCTTATTTGAGAGAGTCCTGTTGTTTTCTTTTAATGGCTTAATTTATTTCCTTAAGTTTAGAACCATGTTAGAACAGTTTGAAGATTAAAAGAGTAGTTAAGGAAATATTTTGCAATGAGCTAAGTTTTGGTTCCTTATATGCTTAATGTGCATGCTTAAAAGTATGATAACAGCAGCATTCGTTTAATTGATAACTACATTAAAGCCTTAATCAGAATGCTCATGTTCCTTTACAAGTTTTATTAGTTTTGGCTTGGTTTTAATAAGCAATGAATATGAGATAGCTTGATTAAATTTTTAGCTTGTAGTTAGTTTTCTGTATTGCTGTTAGAAGTTAAAAAAAAAAAGAGACCAAAGTCTTAATAGAATCCCTAATCTTTTTAAGAATTGAGATCAGTAGCATATCAAGTGCTCAAAGAAATGCCAAGGCATTTTATCAGAAGAAGCATTTAAAGTAAGATATAAAGAAAAGTATTTTATTTTTAAAAAGGGCATGTACCGGACACAAGGTCCAAGGGATGGGCTCCAAGTTGCCCCTAGACATAAGGTCTAGAAGTGTCTTAATGGTTTTGGGATTAGCTACCTCAATTCTCATTAAGAAAGGCGCGCAAAGTGGTACAATGCCGGGCCCAAGTAAAGTTGAGTATTATTTTAAAGTATAAAAGTATTAAATTTGGAAACAAATAGAACAAGTTTCTTTTATCTAAATTGAAAGATTCTAACAAGATAGATTGTTGTTTTCCTTTAGAGATGCATGATGTAGTTCATTTCTATTTCATGTTGAGCATGTACCTCCTGTTTTCTTTTATGTATATGCATTTCTTATCGGATTTTGTGAGTAGAAAGCACTCACTAAGCTTTTAGCTTATAGATGCTATTTTTCCTCCTACTGCAGATATGGATAAAAATAAAGGAAAGGCTAAAGTGGCTTAGAAGAAGCCGAGAAGGAGACGATGATGGTGTGTGTGTGGTGGCGGATATGGAAGCTTGGGATCTAGCTAATAAATTGCTGCAAGTTAATTTATTTAGTTTTCTTCTTAAATAACTAGGAGAATTTAGAGAAATACAGATTCTGATACTCTTTCTGTTTTGCTGTTTTGAAGTGTTCAAATGTTTTGTTTTTGTTTCTGTTGGATTTCTGGAACCATTCGGATGGTTAAATGCATGGTTAAATGTTTTATGGAAGAAAATGCATATGAAAATTCGGTTTTCATTGTAAAGTAGCCTCAGGTGATTGCTGGTATGTTTATGAGTTTGCTCTATGTAGGAAATCGCCATGAATGCTATTCCGTTGATTGTGTTAGATGTAAGATTGGTAGGAGTATATGCTAAATATTAGTAGGTATTTACAGATATAACATGTGTAAGTTGCTTTAAATTCTTAATATGAGTAAGTGATGGAATTATGAATACTATAACATGCGTGAGCTTCCTTTGGTGATAAATACAGCATGGTAAAGGTCTTGCAGATTTTGGTAATTGCTTAGCATGTTAGTATTATTATATGAGTTTTGTCCTATGGAAGCATTTAGTATAATGTTCAGTTGTTTGAAACATGCGAACAGTAAGTTTAAATTGCAGAATGAAAACTATCTTCCTTTAATAGATGCAAGTTAGGAAAGTTGTAGCAAGCAGTGAGAGTGGTTAAGTTACATGTGTCTGTATGCTATGCTTGTTGTCTCATTTAGTTGCATGTTTGATCCTGTGAAAAGATAAACAAGAAAGAAAAAAAAAAGGTATCAAGGAATTTTATGCTACTATTTAGAGACATGTTCTGATATATGATATGTTTTCCAATAGTTTAAAATATCTCTGGTCTTAAAGTAAGTAGTACAGTAGTTAGTAGAATCAGTAGCGGTCACTCTCAGAGTAGTAGTAAGGAGGGTGTTCGTTACAGTTGGTATCAGAGCGAGGTTCATTTTCCAGCAACACACACACATCAGCATCAACCTTGCCGTCTTCAAGTAAGAAAGTATTTAAGTTCTTTCTTTATTGCTTTCCTTTATTTACATTATTATTTGCAGTATGGATTAATAGTTATAAGAGAATGAGTAAGATAAGAGTTTTATTCTTTTAGCTATTTCCTTTCTTAATATATAAATTGGTATGTTTAGAAAGGGTAGAGAATTCATCAAATTTTCTTATTTGTTTAACTAGATGTCGAGAAGGGGACGTCCCCGTACCGCTCGTACTGAGGACCAAGTTCAGGAGGAAGAGAGGCCAGGCTCAACTGAGCCCAATCTTTCTGAAGTTGTTGCCCAACTTCAGAAACAAGTAGCTGAGCAGCAGCAAGTAATTGCCAATCTGATGGCAAATCAACACCCCTCCTCCTACTCCTCATGCAGAGAATCCAGTGGTAACCGAGGTTCCACCACTACCCTGGGAGTCGTCACAGCACCCGAGACAAGAAGCTTACCTTATACAGTGGCTAACTCAAACCAGAGAGCTTCTCAGGCACGATCGAGCCCTAGGATGCCCAGGCTTGGTTTAAGACACTGGAGAGCACCATGGAGCTTCTTGGCCGGAAGTCGAGAAGGTCAAGTGTGCCTCCTTCTGCCTGACTGGAGACGCACGCATGTGGTGGGAGAGAGTCAAAAGCAAGAGGGCAATCAATCAGATGAAATGGATTGATTTTGAGACAGAATTCTACGACGAGTTCTTTCGCCAAAAGATCACCAACAAGCACTACGAGGAGTTTATGGAGTTCAGACAGGGGGATCTGACAGTAGAGGAAGCAGTTATCTGCCCAGAACTAGTAAGCACAGAGAAGGAGCGAGTTAGACTAATGCTCAGAATGCTGAAGCCTGTGATATCACTTAATGTGAGCAGTGGGACTCATCAGCCCATGACTGGAGAAGAGTTGGTCAGTAGAGCCTTAGTAGCTGAGCACTACCTGAGCAGCATGAAGGCACAAAGAGAGCAACACAAGCCAATCAAGATGGAGACTAAGACTGGGGGAAATCAGAAACCCCAGTCAAATAATCAGAACTGGAAAGGCAAGGGCACTAAAAGAAAGCAGTGGGATTCAGGAAGTAACCAGAAGGGAGGACCAGAAACCAAACAGACTAAGCTCCTTCCCTGCCCTAAATGTGGGAGAACACATTCAGGAGCCTGCCTCTTGGGTAAGACTGGATGTTATTCTTGTGGTCAAGAAGGACACATGGCCAAACAGTGTCCTAACAAGTTCAAAGCACCTCAGCCACAGCCAATACAATATGGAGCCAAGCCTCAACTACATTATATGCCTGCAACTCTGGAAGGACCTCAGATCAGTCAAGGAAGGTTGGAAGCTCCACCAATTCCAGCCTTTGACAATGCCAGAGTATTCTCCCTTAAAGAAGCTGCTAGTGCCTCCACGGTCGTAACTGGTCAAGTAGTTATTTTTCAAGATATAGCTATTGCACTATTTGACACTTGGGCGACCCATTCTTTGTATCCATACCTTTTGCCAAAGAATTACAGGTACCTCAGAAAGCATGAATTCCAAGTTCCCGAACCCTACCTTCGGGAAGTCATGGAATCTAGTCAGTGGCTTCGGTCTAATTTCAAATCGAGAGCTATGTGTTAATCTGGTAGTCCTCGCTATGCGGATTTCGATATCATTTTAGGTATGGATTTCCTCGGCAAGTACAGTGCTTGCCGCAGAAGAAAAGTAATCTTTAGTCCGGAAGGTGAACCATCCTTTGAATTTACAGAGTGCCAAAGAGGAAGACCCGTAAATTCCTCTCTTCTCTCACAGCTCACCGGATGTTAGCTAAAGGGTGTCTTGGTTTTCTTGCATTCATTGTGAGTACAGAGGAAGAAGAAAGACCTAAGCAGGAGGAAGTTCGGGTAGTCTGTCCAGAGGTATTCCCGGAAGAGCTACCCGGACTACCTCCCAACAGAGAAGTGGAGTTTGAGATTGAACTGGTTCCTGGTACCGGTCCAATTTCAAAAGCTCCATATCGCATGTCTCCAGTAGAGCTAAAAGAGTTACAAGAGCAACTTCAGGAGCTACTTGACAAGGGTTTCATACGCCCTAGTCACTCACCATGGGGAGCTCCTGTGTTGTTTGTCAAGAAGAAGGATGGATCTATGCGGATGTGCATAGATTATAGAGCTCTGAATCAAGTGACCATCAAGAACAGGTATCCACTGCCCAGGATCGATGATTTATTTGATCAATTGAAAGGGGCAACAGTGTTCTCCAAGATAGATCTGCGCTCTGGGTACCATCAGTTAAAAGTGAAGGAGAGTGATATACCCAGAACTGCTTTCAGGACCAGATATGGACACTATGAATTCGTGGTCATGCCTTTTGGTGTGACTAATGCACCTGCAGTCTTCATGGACTTGATGAATAGAGTGTTCAGAGAATACCTCGACAAGTTTGTCATTGTGTTCATAGACGACATTCTAGTCTATTCCAGAACTTCAGAGGAGCATGACACGCACTTGAGAATAGTTCTGCAGACCCTTCAACAAAAGCAACTTTATGCTAAATTCTCAAAGTGCGAGTTCTGGTTGGAACAGGTGGCATTTCTAGGTCACATTGTTTCAAAAGAAGGTATTCAGGTAGATCCAGCCAAAGTAGAAGCGGTCAGCAACTGGAAGAGACCCAAGAATGCCAGGGAGATCAGAAGCTTCCTTGGTTTAGCTGGGTACTATCGGAAATTCGTGGAAGACTTTTCCAGAATAGCCTCTCCACTTACAGCCCTCACTAAAAAGAACAAGAAGTTTGAATGGTCAGATAAATGTGAGCAGAGTTTCCAAGAGTTGAAGAAGAGACTGACCAGTACTCCCATTCTGACAGTCCCAGAAAGTGACAAGAGTTTTGACATCTACAGTGATGCTTCCAAGATGGGTCTAGGAGCTGTACTCATGCAAGAAGGAAAAAATTATAGCTTATGCTTCCAAGCAAAGCTAATAAAGTGGCAGATGCACTAAGCAGGAAATCCAGTGCATCCTTGATGTCCCTGTCATCATTAGCCCTGCCACAACAGAAGGAGTTATCAGATTTCGGACTTGAAATTATTTATGGGCAATTCTCTGCATTGACCTTAGAGTCAACCCTACTCGAGGATATACAGAGAAAGCAAAGTGAAGATCCTGATATCCAAAAGATCAAGCAAGGGATACAGGAAGAAGGAAATTCAGAGTTTCGAGTATCAGACAGTGGAATTCTTTATCAAGGGAGTCGCCTTTGTGTTCCCAATGATGAAGAGCTGAGAAAGAAAATTTTGGAAGAAGCTCATAGTACACCTTATTCCATGCATCCTGGTTCTACCAAGATGTATCAAGACGTGAAACAAAGATTCTGGTGGTCTGGACTCAAAAGAGATGTAGCTAAATATGTCAGTACCTGCCTGACATGTCAGAGGGTCAAAGCAGAACACCAGAGACCGGGAGGAGTTCTACAACCTCTTCCAATACCAGAGTGGAAGTGGGAAGACATATCCATGGACTTTATAGTAGGTCTCCCAAGAACCACAAATGGATATGATGCGATATGGGTGATAGTGGACAGATTGACCAAGTCTGCTCATTTTCTAGCCATCAGGGTGTCTCACTCTATAGAGCAGTTGGCACAGCTGTATGTTAAAGAGGTGATCAGACTTCACGGAGTTCCTAAATCTATTGTTTCTGATAGAGATGGGCGCTTCACCTCTCACTTTTGGGAGTGTGTTCAGAATGCACTAGACACCAAACTCAAGTTCAGCACAGCTTTCCATCCACAGACTGATGGACAGACAGAGCGAGTAAATCAGATTCTAGAAGATATGCTCAGAGCTTATGCACTAGATTTTAAAGGCAGTTGGTGCAAGTATCTGTGCTTAGCTGAGTTTGCCTACAACAATAGCTATCAGGCCACCATCAAGATGGCTCCTTATGAGGCATTGTATGGCAGGAAGTGCAGATCACCCATTTGCTGGCAAGAAGCAGGTGAGAGAAAAGAAATGGAAGTAGAGCTGGGTATTCAGACAGAGCTGATAGATGAGACCACTCAGGCCATTCAGAAGATCAGACAAAGAATTGAGATTGCCCAGAGCAGACAGAAGAGTTATGCTGACACACGCCGAAGGCCATTGGAATTTCAAGTAGGAGATTCAGTTTTCCTCAAGGTCGCTCCTATGAAGGGAGTGATGAGATTTGGCAAGAAGGGCAAATTAAGTCCTCGTTATGTAGGACCTTACCTGATCATAGAGAGGATTGGGAAAGTAGCTTACAGACTGGACTTACCACAAGACATGTCAGCAATACACAATGTGTTTCATGTCTCCATGTTAAAGAAGTGCCTCCATGACCCTAGCCAAGTGATTGAGCCTCAGTCAGTGCAGATCCAAGAGGATCTTAGTTATGAGAGTAGACCTACACAGATAGTGGATAGAGCAGTCAAGAGGCTAAGGAACAAAGAAGTGCCACTGGTGAAGGTCGTCTGGCAGAACCAGAAGCACGAGGAAGTCACTTGGGAACGAGAGGACAGTATGAGGCAGAAATATCCAGAACTATTCTAAGTTCGAGGACGAACTTTTTATAAGGTATGGGGAGTTGTAACGACCCAATTCTCCTTACTTTGAGTTCTAAATATCTTTGAAAATGTCTGAAAATGCTTTTAAAATATTCTAGGGATTTTTAGGAATTTTTAGAGTATTTTTATGTAATTTTTGGAGGTCGTTTAGTAGAGTTACAAAAAGAAAGAAGTTTTTGATAAAAATGTTGAAGGGGAGACTCGAACCCAAGACCTTGACCCGAACCGAATCTCAGCCGAACCCAGCCCAACCAGCTAAGCTACAAGGTTTTTGTTAACCTTATAAGGAAAGAATTAAGTTTATAGCATAGTTAAGCGATATTTTAGAAACCGAAAATAAACTTTGAAAATAAAAGGTGCGCGGATAAGGATTCGAAGCCTAGACCCTTGGTTTGGTTGAGAGCCGACTAACCAACTGGACTGCGCGTGTTTTATTAACCTAGTATGGAGAGAAATAGATTTAAGCATAGTTGGAATCGAATTTAAAACTAAGTTATAAAGGGGTTAAGTGTTTACCGTGACCTAAACCTAAGTTTTCCTCTCTTTTCTCTCCCGACGGCGCGATTTTCTTTCTCGGGCGAAAAAGGGGTGACGGCGCTAGGGCTCGTTTCCGGCGGCCGGCGAGGACTTCTTTCCGGGAGTTGTTCGCGGATTCATGGTCTCCTCGTCAAGGAGAACACGCGGATAGGAAGGGATCGCCGAGACCTTCACTTCATCCAAACCGTAGAGCACTTCCCCTTCGGTTGTAAGTTCAAGAACCCAAGGTGAGTTGCTTCTCACCTGCAGTAGGAGTAGTTCCGATTCGTTTATGTTTTCTAGTTGCTTGAGTTTCCTGTGAAGCATGCTAGGGTTGCTGTTTTAATGCCGTGTACTCTAAGAAGTTAGACAAAATCCTTTTGTGAAGTTTGATCTGTAAAGAATTCTTCGATTAGACTTAACAAAGGCTTAATACAAGATTTTTGATCTCTAATCTATGAAGAACCAATTATAGTTCCTGTGGTTTCGGGTTGGTTTATAATGGTTGCTGCCATAATTGTTAAATCCGAATATGCTAGGTGGATTATGGGATCATTTTATGGTTGGGTAAGTCAGATTTGAGTTTGTGCCATGCAATGGGTGTAGATCAACCTTATTTGAGAGAGTCCTGTTGTTTTCTTTTAATGGCTTAATTTATTTCCTTAAGTTTAGAACCATGTTAGAACAGTTTGAAGATTAAAAGAGTAGTTAAGGAAATATTTTGCAATGAGCTAAGTTTTGGTTCCTTATATGCTTAATGTGCATGCTTAAAAGTATGATAACAGCAGCATTCGTTTAATTGATAACTACATTAAAGCCTTAATCAGAATGCTCATGTTCCTTTACAAGTCTTATTAGTTTTGGCTTGGTTTTAATAAGCAATGAATATGAGATAGCTTGATTAAATTTTTAGCTTGTAGTTAGTTTTCTGTATTGCTGTTAGAAGTTAAAAAAAAAAAGAGACCAAAGTCTTAATAGAATCCCTAATCTTTTTAAGAATTGAGATCAGTAGCATATCAAGTGCTCAAAGAAATGACAAGGCATTTTATCAGAAGAAGCATTTAAAATAAGATATAAAGAAAAGTATTTTATTTTTAAAAAGGGCATGTACCGGACACAAGGTCCAAGGGATGGGCTCCAAGTTGCCCCTAGACATAAGGTCTAGAAGTGTCTTAATGGTTTTGGGATTAGCTACCTCAATTCTCATTAAGAAAGGCGCACAAAGTGGTACAATGCCGGGCCCAAGTAAAATTGAGTATTATTTTAAAGTATAAAAGTATTAAATTTGGAAACAAATAGAACAAGTTTCTTTTATCTAAATTGAAAGATTCTAACAAGATAGATTGTTGTTTTCCTTTAGAGATGCATGATGTAGTTCATTTCTATTTCATGTTGAGCATGTACCTCCTGTTTTCTTTTATGTATATGCATTTCTTATCGGATTTTGTGAGTAGAAAGCACTCACTAAGCTTTTAGCTTATAGATGCTATTTTTCCTCCTACTGCAGATATGGATAAAAATAAAGGAAAGGCTAAAGTGGCTTAGAAGAAGACGACAAGGAGACGATGATGGTGTGTGTGTGGTGGCGGATATGGAAGCTTGGGATCTAGCTAATAAATTGCTGCAAGTTAATTTATTTAGTTTTCTTCTTAAATAACTAGGAGAATTTAGAGAAATACAGATTCTGATACTCTTTCTGTTTTGCTGTTTTGAAGTGTTCAAATGTTTTGTTTTTGTTTCTGTTGGATTTCTGGAACCATTCGGATGGTTAAATGCATGGTTAAATGTTTTATGGAAGAAAATGCATATGAAAATTCGGTTTTCATTGTAAAGTAGCCTCAGGTGATTGCTGGTATGTTTATGAGTTTGCTCTATGTAGGAAATCGCCATGAATGCTATTCCGTTGATTGTGTTAGATGTAAGATTGGTAGGAGTATATGCTAAATATTAGTAGGTATTTACAGATATAACATGTGTAAGTTGCTTTAAATTCTTAATATGAGTAAGTGATGGAATTATGAATACTATAACATGCGTGAGCTTCCTTTGGTGATAAATACAGCATGGTAAAGGTCTTGCAGATTTTGGTAATTGCTTAGCATGTTAGTATTATTATATGAGTTTTGTCCTATGGAAGCATTTAGTATAATGTTCAGTTGTTTGAAACATGCGAACAGTAAGTTTAAATTGCAGAATGAAAACTATCTTCCTTTAATAGATGCAAGTTAGGAAAGTTGTAGCAAGCAGTGAGAGTGGTTAAGTTACATGTGTCTGTATGCTATGCTTGTTGTCTCATTTAGTTGCATGTTTGATCCTGTGAAAAGATAAACAAGAAAGAAAAAAAAAGGTATCAAGGAATTTTATGCTGCTATTTAGAGACATGTTCTGATATATGATATGTTTTCCAATAGTTTAAAATATCTCTGGTCTTAAAGTAAGTAGTACAGTAGTTAGTAGAATCAGTAGCGGTCACTCTCAGAGTAGTAGTAAGGAGGGTGTTCGTTACAGAAGCCATAATAGTTGGAAAATTAATTTCCATATTTATTGCTTTTATTTACTGTGATGTGTATATGCATGTGATGTATGCTAGCATAGGTTAAAATTCCTCACCATAAATTATTAAGTGGGAGAGGGATTAGTATATGAATCTCATGGTCTCCATTACTGGTTTGTAAGTGATGTAACAAGCTTGCGCGTTGGCTCTGAGTGCCTTCCTCCATATCGAATGAGTTTGTTTGTGGATCACTAGATCAAACTTCCATTTTGGATGGTTATAGGAAATTGATTAAGAGCGTGTGATCTTCCCCATCAGAAGGGGCAAAATCTTAATTAATGGACTAAGTATCAAGTAATGATATACACTTAGGCTCATTTAATAGTGTCTCCCCATCGGAGACACTGCTATTATTTGTGTGACCGAAGGAAAACCAACTATTAATTTGTCATAAAGATAGGTTGATACGATAATAAAATTATAACCCTCCTCTTACATGTAATGATCACCCTTCTTACTACTACTACTACTCTCTAAGAGTGACCGTTACTTATCTACTAACTCTACTTAACCGGTTTATTAAAAATCTCTAGGAAAACCCTACTTTAAAATTTCGGCAGAGTCTCCCCTGTACCGGTGACCATTTCCCATAATACAAACAAATAATAAACCATCAGCCACATGCGGCTGGTATAAATACTTCACAACCACGCAGTAATAATATCACAATAACTAAAAGGAAACTATTCTAGCAATAGTAAACAAATAGAACTCCAACGATAAGACATACCAAACTACAAGTGCGGAATAGATTCAATTACAATCTCAACTTCATCATAGCATTAAAAGAGAACTAAAATAACTAAACAGAAAAGTCTTGGCAATTTGCCAGCTCATTCTGGATCTCTCCATAGTCCAGTCATCACACACCTTCATCACCACCACCTTGTCGCCTTCCTTGCTAAATCTTTTCCTTTCCTTTATCTGCAGTAGGAGGAAGTGCAGTCTATAAGCATAAAGCTTAGTGAGCGCTATCTACTCACAAAAACTCGATATGCATGTATATAAATAAAAACATGCTAAAACTGAATGCTAACATGTAAAGCTACTCATACTCATACATAGCAAAGGAATCATGCTAACTGAAATACTAAACATGTATAGTTAATCATGCTCATAAGAATGAAACTATAAAAGAAGCATACTAAACATGTAAAACTAAACATGCTGGATAATCTAGTAGCAAGAAACAAATAAAACTATTACTGCATGCTTCAAATAACAAGAAACTAAACTTTCTAATTCTAAACATATTTGAAGCTTGTTTCATTTGTTTCAAAACTTATACTTTAATACTTCAAAATAATAATAAACTTCTTTTGGGCCCGGCATTGTACCACTTTACGCGCATTCTTAATAAGAATCGAGGTAGCTAATCCCGAAACTACTAAGATACTTCTAGGCCTTGTACCTAGGGGCAACTTGGAGCCCATCCCTTGGACCTTGTGTCCGGTACATGCCCTTTAAAAGTAAAATACTTTTTATCTTAATTACTTCTTCTTTAAATGCCTTGACATTTTAATAGACACCTTGTGTGCAAAAATTCCTAAAGTATGGACTTTGGAATTTACTTAAGGCCTTGGCCTTTCTCTTTCTTTTCTTTTTCTTTCTTTTACTTGTTAATACTTCTAAAAGTATTTAATAGGATTCTTATTTTTCCACTGGAATACATGGCTGTTCATGCTTCTTAAAATAGCAAATGAAAACAACTTTGAACTTACTAATCATGCTATAAAATAGAGCAAAAGAAAGCAACTTGGACTTTCTAAACATGCTGTAAAATAGAGCAAAAGAAAACTAACTTGGACTTTCTAAACATGCTGTAAAATAGAGCAAAAGAATGTAACTTTGAGCTTCCTATACATGCTGTAAAACAAAGGAAAAGAAAGCACATCTAATCTTACTAATCATGTCACAAAATACACTTTATATATAGCTGTTCGTGCCCCATTTTGGCCAGGAAAACTGATGGTTCTGCACTTGTTAATAGGAAAGGCAACTAATTTAAATCCAGCAATACCAATAGCAAGTGAAACCTATAATTTCTCTAGCGATTAAAAGAAAGACTCCTATTTAACTCTTAACAACCTTACTATCCTTCCAAATTCCTGAAACCCAGCAGGAATCGTGATTCCCTTCTAAAACAGATCTGATGTCCAGCAACAGCAACAGAAAACAAGAAACACTTACTTCTTTTACCTTTCTATTCATCCTAATGTTGTACATAACTAAAGCAAGGAAACCAAGCCATTAAAAATCCAACAGAACTCCCAAATTAGAGTTATCCACACCCATTACATGGCACAAACCTAAATCCAAATTACTCAACAATAAGATGATACCTACTGGTGAATATAAATGCTCACTTGAATGAATCTGCTCATGCACATGCCTACTAGTGGGAGCTGTCTATAGTTCCATGGCAAGAAAGCAATATAAGGGAAACAAAATGCTATACATAGCTATTCCAACTAGCTGTTCTTTTTCATTGCAACGAGGAGAAAGAAAGAACAAAATCTAAAACTGTGATAAACAAATCCGTCTCCTTTCATGTTCACTGCCTAAACAACAAAACTAAAATTCCCAAGGCTACATAATCCGATCAACACTTATATAACAATAGAACCAAAGACTTAGCTGCTCTTAATAATTTTGTACTACTACCACCAGAAACTGCTCATATTAAATCTGCAAAAGATCTAAAACTAGTATGAAATTTGTGGTTGTTTCTTGCTTATGGAGATACAAAAGGTATCCGAACTGCACACTTGAATTAAAACTGTTCATGCTCAAAATTAACGCTGACCTAAACTAATCTGGATTTGGCACTAATCTGAGATCAAGCTAGACTGAAGAATTGTAAAACATGATCCGGAAACAAGAAAAGAACTAAATCAAACTTGAAACTGATCAGATCATCTACATGTTCCGAAACAAGCAAGAAAAGAGGGCTAAATCCCTAACAACTAAATTCTGTACAAACACAATCTGAAAACAAGGAAAACAAATCGAAGCTCGGAACTACTCCTACTGCAGGTGAGAAGCAACTCACTTTGGTGTTCTTTAACTTATAACCGAAGAAGATGACCTCTAGGGCTTCGGAGATGTGGCTGTTTCGGCTCTTCCTTGTGCCCGCGCGCTCTCTTTGCCGAGAGAAACTCGAACTTGTGAAGAATCCGCGGAGAAAGGAGCTCGCCGGCCGCTGGAAAACAATCCCTAGCCGCTGCTGCGTTTCCGCCCGAGAGAGAAGGCGCCGTCGCGAGGGAGAAAGGAATAGGTTTTTGGATTCGGGAAAAAAAGAATTAGGTCCTTTTAAAACTAGGGTTTTATTTATCAACTATAACATATATATTTCTCGCTTCATACTTATTAACAAAACACTCGCAGCTCGGTTGGTTGGCTGCGTTCGGCTTGAGGCGTGGCTCGCGAGTTCGAAACTCGGCTGCAACCATTTTTTTTTCCTCCTATTTATTAGTTACTGCTTAAATAGAATATTTCTCCTTTTTTAATAAGAAACACTTGCTAGATCAGTTGGTTAAGCGAATCTTTGCTTAACCCGAGATCTGGGCTTCGAATCCTCAGCCGTGCACTTTTATTCCAATTTATTTTAAACATTCCAACTATAGCTTAAATCTATTTCTCTCTATACTTGGTTAACAAAACCCGCGTAGCTCAGCTGGTTGGGCAGGTTTTGCTTGGGTCAGTCCGACCCGAGGTCGTGGGTTCGAATCTCACCTTCAACATTTTTTTTTTAAACTTCTTTCTTTTTGTAGCCCTACTAAACGACCTCCAAAAATTATGTAAAAATACTCTAAAAATTCCTAAAAATCTCTAGAATATTTTAAAAGTATTTCCAAATATTTTTATGGATTTTTAGAACTTGAAATAGGGAAAATTGGGTCGTTACAATTCCCCATACCTTATAAAAAGTTCGTCCTCGAACTTAGAATAATTCTGGATATTTCTGTCTCATACTGTCCTCCCACTCCCAAGTGACTTCCTCGTGCTTCTGGTTCTGCCAGACGACCTTCACTAGTGGTACTTCTTTGCTTCCCAATCTCTTAACTGCTCTGTCCACTATCTGTGTAGGTCTTCTCTCAAAACTAAGATCCTCTTGGATCTGCACTGACTGAGGCTCAATCACTTGGCTAGGGGCACGGAGGCACTTCTTTAACATGGAGACATGAAATACATTGTGTATTGCTGACATGTCTTGTGGTAATTCTAGCTTGTAAGCTACCTTTCCAATCCTGTTTGTAATCAGGTAAGGTCCTACATAGCGAGGACTTAATTTGCCCTTCTTGCCAAATCTCATCACTCCCTTCATAGGAGCAACTTTGAGAAAAACTGAATCTCCTACTTGAAATTCCAGTGGCCTACGGCGTGTGTCAACATAGCTTTTCTGTCTACTCCGGGCCTCAATCCTCTGTCTGATTTTCTGGACACCTGAGTGGTTTCTTCTATCGCCTCCGTCTCAATACCCAACTCTACTTCCATTTCTTTTCTTTCACCGCTTCTTGCCAGCATATAGGTGATCTGCACTTTCGCCATACAACGCCTCATATGGTGCCATCTCGATGGTGGCCTGGTAGTCATTGTTGTAGGCAAACTCAGCTAAGCACAGATACTTGCACCAACTGCCTTTAAAATCTAGTGCACAAGCCCTGAGCATATCTTCTAGGATCTGATTTACTCGCTCTGTCTGTCCATCGGTTTGAGGATGGAAGGCTGTGCTGAACTTGAGTTTGGTGCCTAGTGCAGTCTGAACACACTCCCAGAAGTGAGAGGTGAAGTGCCCATCTCTATCAGAAACAATAGATTTGGGAACTCCATGAAGTCTGATCACCTCTTTTACATACAGCTGTGCTAACTGCTCTATAGAGTGAGACACTTTGATGGCTAGAAAATGAGCAGACTTGGTCAATCTGTCCACTATCACCCATATCGGATCATATCCATTTGTGGTTCTTGGGAGACCTGTTATGAAGTCCATAGATATGTCTTCCCACTTCCACTCTGGTATTGGAAGAGGTTGTAAAACTCCTCCTGGTCTCTGGTGTTCCGCTTTGACCCTCTGACATGTCAGGCAGGTACTGACATATTTAGCTACATCTCTTTTGAGTCCAGACCACCAGAACTTCTATTTCATGTCTTGGTACATCTTGGTAGAACCAGGATGCATGGCGTATGGTGTACTATGGGCTTCTTCTAAAATTTTCTTTCTCAGCTCTTCATCATTGGGAACACAAAGACGATTTCCCTGATAAAGAATTCCACTGTCTGATACTCGAAATTCTGAACTTCCTTCTTCTTGTATCCCTTGCTTGATCTTTTGAATATCTAGATCATCGCTTTGCTTTCTCTGTATATCCTCAAGCAGGGTTGACTCTAGGGTCAATGCAGAAAGTTGCCCATAAATAATTTCAAGTCCAAGGTCTGACAACTCTTTCTTCAGTGGCAGGGCTAATGATGACAAAGACATCAGGGATGCACTGGACTTTCTGCTTAGTGCATCTACCACTTTGTTAGCTTTAACTGGGTGTATTACTTCCTTTCGCTTTCAACTGATGGTTCCCAAAACGCAGGTATATTTTAGGGAACATTGTTGCCCTCTTTAGCTGATCAAATAGATCATCTATTCTGGAAAGAGGGTACTAGTCATTAACTGTTACTTTGCTCAGCACTCTAAAATCTATGCACATTAGCATAGATCCGTCTTTCTTCTTGACAAACAACACAGGAGCTCCCCAAGGTGAGTGACTAGGGCGGATGAAACCCTTGTCAAGTAGCTCCTGAAATTGTTCTTGTAACTCTCTTAGCTCTGCTAGAGAAATTCGGTAAGGAGCTTTTGAAATTGGGCTGATGTCAGGAACCAATTCAATTTCAAACTCCACTTATCTGCTGGGAAGTAGTCCAGGTAGCTCTTCTGGAAATACCTCTGAGTACCCACAGACTACCCGAACATCTTCCTACTTGGGTCTTTCTTGTTATCATTGTCTTTCTAGTTCTAATTACTTAACTGGGGTTTCTGACTCCCCACTGTCTTGTCTTCTATCTTGACTGGCTTGTGTTGTGTTTGTTGTGCCTTGATGCTGTTCAGATAGTGCTCACTAATGCCCTACTGACTAGTTCTTCACCAATCTATGGTCGGTGAGTTTCACTACATCACATTAGGTGTTATTTCTGGTCTCAGCATTAGGAGCATCAGTCTGACTCATTCTTTCACTGTACTTACTAACTCTAGGCAAAGGTGAGCTAGTCTGTTGAATCTTTTGACCGCTTTTTCTACTGGTAGGTCACCTTGTCTAAACTTCCTCATACTGTTTATTGGTGATCCGTTGACAGAAGAATTCTTCGTAAAACTCTGTCTCGAAGTCAACCCAGCTCATCTGGTTGACTACTCTCTTACTCTTAACTCGCTCCCACCACATACGAACATCTCCAGGTAGGCAGTAAGAGGCACACTTTAACCTTCTCAACTTCGGGCCAGTCAAGAAGCTCCATTGTGCTCTCCAGTGTCTTGAACCAAGCCTGGGCATCCGAGGGCTCAGTCGTGCCTGAGAAGCTTTCTAGTTTCAGCTTCAGCCACTGGATGAGGTATGCTTCTTGTCTTCTAGGTGTTGTGGTGACTTCCAGGGCAACTGATGGGACTTCAATCACCACTGGGGTCTCCACATTAATGGTTGGGGGAGGAACTGGTTGCTGATTCGCCATCAGATTGACGATCACTTGCTGCTGCTCGCTACTTGTCTCTGAGGTTGAGCAACAACTTCAGAGAGAATAGGCCCAGGGGTTCTGGGCTCTTCGTTCTCCTGAACTTGGTCCTCAGTATGAACGATACGGGGACGTCCTCTTCTTGACATCTAATTATGCAGGGAAAAAGACTTGGTATCTTCTCTATCCTTTCTAACTTCTCTATCCTTTCTAAACAAACATATGTATGAATCAAGAAAGGAGAAACAGTAACTTCTATCTTACTTAAGCACTTATAAGCAATCACTCTATACTGCAAATAATAATAAAGGAAAGCAATAAAGAAAGAATTTAAATACTTTCTTACTTGAAGACGGCATGGCTGATGCTGATGTGTGTGTGATGCTGGAGAATGGGAACTGCTCTGATACCAACTGTAACGACCACCCTTCTTACTACTACTACTACTCTCTAAGAGTGACCGTTACTTATCTACTAACTCTACTTAACCGGTTTATTAAAAATCTCTAGGAAAACCCTACCGAAAAATTTCGGCAGAGTCTCCCCTGTACCGGTGACCATTTCCCATAATACAAACAAATAATAAACTATCAGCCACATGCGGCTGGTATAAATACTTCACAACCGCGCAGTAATAATATCACAATAACTAAAAGGAAACTATTCTAGCAATAGTAAACAAATAGAACTCCAACGATAAGACATACCAAACTACAAGTGCGGAATAGATTCAATTACAATCTCAACTTCATCATAGCATTAAAAGAGAACTAAAATAACTAAACAGAAAAGTCTTGGCAATTTGCCAGCTCATTCTGGATCTCTCCATAGTCCAGTCATCACACACCTTCATCACCACCACCTTGTCGCCTTCCTTGCTAAATCTTTTCCTTTCCTTTATCTGCAGTAGGAGGAAGTGCAGTCTATAAGCATAAAGCTTAGTGAGCGCTATCTACTCACAAAAACTCGATATGCATGTATATAAATAAAAACATGCTAAAACTGAATGCTAACATGTAAAGCTACTCATGCTCATACATAGCAAAGGAATCATGCTAACTGAAATACTAAACATGTATAGTTAATCATGCTCATAAGAATGAAACTATAAAAGAAGCATACTAAACATGTAAAACTAAACATGCTGGATAATCTAGTAGCAAGAAACAAATAAAACTATTACTGCATGCTTCAAATAACAAGAAACTAAACTTTCTAATTCTAAACATATTTGAAGCTTGTTTCATTTGTTTCAAAACTTATACTTTAATACTTCAAAATAATAATAAACTTCTTTTGGGCCCGGCATTGTACCACTTTGCGCGCATTCTTAATAAGAATCGAGGTAGCTAATCCCGAAACTACTAAGATACTTCTAGGCCTTGTGCCTAGGGGCAACTTGGAGCCCATCCCTTGGACCTTGTGTCCGGTACATGCCCTTTAAAAGTAAAATACTTTTTATCTTAATTACTTCTTCTTTAAATGCCTTGACATTTTAATAGACACCTTGTGTGCAAAAATTCCTAAAGTCTGGACTTTGGAATTTACTTAAGGCCTTGGCCTTTCTCTTTCTTTTCTTTTTCTTTCTTTTACTTGTTAATACTTCTAAAAGTATTTAATAGGATTCTTATTTTTCCACTGGAATACATGGCTGTTCATGCTTCTTAAAATAGCAAATGAAAACAACTTTGAACTTACTAATCATGCTATAAAATAGAGCAAAAGAAAGCAACTTGGACTTTCTAAACATGCTGTAAAATAGAGCAAAAGAAAACTAACTTGGACTTTCTAAACATGCTGTAAAATAGAGCAAAAGAATGTAACTTTGAGCTTCCTATACATGCTGTAAAACAAAGGAAAAGAAAGCACATCTAATCTTACTAATCATGTCACAAAATACACTTTATATATAGCTGTTCGTGCCCCATTTTGGCCAGGAAAACTGATGGTTCTGCACTTGTTAATAGGAAAGGCAACTAATTTAAATCCAGCAATACCAATAGCAAGTGAAACCTATAATTTCTCTAGCGATTAAAAGAAAGACTCCTATTTAACTCTTAACAACCTTACTATCCTTCCAAATTCCTGAAACCCAGCAGGAATCATGATTCCCTTCTAAAACAGATCTGATGTCCAGCAACAGCAACAGAAAACAAGAAACACTTACTTCTTTTACCTTTCTATTCATCCTAATGTTGTACATAACTAAAGCAAGGAAACCAAGCCATTAAAAATCCAACAGAACTCCCAAATTAGAGTTATCCACACCCATTGCATGGCACAAACCTAAATCCAAATTACTCAACAATAAGATGATACCTACTAGTGAATATAAATGCTCACTTGAATGAATCTGCTCATGCACATGCCTACTAGTGGGAGCTGTTTATAGTTCCATGGCAAGAAAGCAATATAAGGGAAACAAAATGCTATACATAGCTATTCCAACTAGCTGTTCTTTTTCATTGCAGCGAGGAGAAAGAAAGAACAAAATCTAAAACTGTGATAAACAAATCCGTCTCCTTTCATGTTCACTGCCTAAACAACAAAACTAAAATTCCCAAGGCTACATAATCCGATCAACACTTATATAACAATAGAACCAAAGACTTAGCTGCTCTTAATAATTTTGTACTACTACCACCAGAAACTGCTCATATTAAATCTGCAAAAGATCTAAAACTAGTATGAAATTTGTGGTTGTTTCTTGCTTATGGAGATACAAAACGTATCCGAACTGCACACTTGAATTAAAACTGTTCATGCTTAAAATTAACGCTGACCTAAACTAATCTGGATTTGGCACTAATCTGAGATCAAGCTAGACTGAAGAATTGTAAAACATGATCCGAAAACAAGAAAAGAACTAAATCAAACTTGAAACTGATCAGATCATCTACATGTTCCGAAACAAGCAAGAAAAGAGGGCTAAATCCCTAACAACTAAATTCTATACAAACACAATCCGAAAACAAGGAAAACAAATCGAAGCTCGGAACTACTCCTACTGCAGGTGAGAAGCAACTCACTTTGGTGTTCTTTAACTTATAACCGAAGAAGATGACCTCTAGGGCTTCGGAGATGTGGCTGTTTCGGCTCTTCCTTGTGCCCGCGCGCTCCCTTTGCCGAGAGAAACTCGAACTTGTGAAGAATCCGCAGAGAAGGGAGCTCGCCGGCCGCCGAAAAACAATCCCTAGCCGCTGCTGCGTTTCCGCCCGAGAGAGAAGGCGCCGTCGCGAGGGAGAAAGGAATAGGTTTTTGGATTCGGGAAAAAAAGAATTAGGTCCTTTTAAAACTAGGGTTTTATTTATCAACTATAACATATATATTTCTCGCTTCATACTTATTAACAAAACACTCGCAGCTCGGTTGGTTGGCTGCGTTCGGCTTGAGGCGTGGCTCGCGAGTTCGAAACTCGGCTGTAACCATTTTTTTTTCCTCCTATTTATTAGTTACTGCTTAAATAGAATATTTCTCCTTCTTTAATAAGAAACACTTGCTAGATCAGTTGGTTAAGCGAATCTTTGCTTAACCCGAGATCTGGGCTTCGAATCCTCAGCCGTGCACTTTTATTCCAATTTATTTTAAACATTCCAACTATAGCTTAAATCTATTTCTCTCCATACTTGGTTAACAAAACCCGCGTATCTCAGCTGGTTGGGCAGGTTTTGCTTGGGTCAGTCCGACCCGAGGTCGTGGGTTCGAATCTCACCTTCAACATTTTTTTTTTTTAAACTTCTTTCTTTTTATAGCCCTACTAAACGACCTCCAACAATTACGTAAAAATACTCTAAAAATTCCTAAAAATCTCTAGAATATTTTAAAAGTATTTCCAAATATTTTTATGGACTTTTAGAACTTGAAATAGGGAAAATTGGGTCGTTACATTACAAATATTTGAATTTGTATACGTCCACACTATCGTGACATACAAAATTCACGGTGTTTGAGGAAATTTTATTTGTCAGGTTGACAAGATAATAAAATTAATGGGTAAAACCTCTCTTACAAATGTTTGAATTTGTATACGTCCACACTATCGTGGCATACAATATTCACGGTGTTTGAGGTAATTTTATTTGTCATAAAGATAGTTTGACAAGGTTATTAATGGGTATAACCCTCCTCTTACAAATGTTCAATTTTGCATACGTCCACACTATCGTGGCATGCAAAATTCACGATGTTTGAGTTGTTGGTGAATTTAAATGATATTGTTTTGAGGAATCAATATTATTTTAAATTCAAAGTTTTGACCAAATATTTGATCAAAGACAGATCAACTATTAATTTTATTTGTCATAAAGTAAAGTTGACGAGATAATAAAATTAATGGATAAAATCTCCTCTTTGATTTTGTATACGTCCACACTATCGTGACATACAAAATTCATGGGGATTTTAAGGAGTTGGTCTTGACCAAATATTTTTGTGATTCTTAGGTTTTAAAATATTTGTCAATCCCCTAGTTGTTATACTATAGAAAAGACTTAGTAGTCCCAATTATAATGATTGGAAATAGGACTTGGACATTAAGGTAGACTGTCCTCTTAGAACTAAGAACAATATAGGTGTATTTTATTCATTAGTTGATACATGTTTAGTGGTATTATCTACCGATACCTGGTGTGTAGATACGGGAACCACTAATCATGTCTGTAATTTATTGCAGGGGTTCCAGGAAACCCGACAACTATATGAAAGGAAAATCACCGTCTATTTGGGCACTGCTGCAAAAGTAGTAGCTGTTGCAGTGGGAGGTGTTTATCCTCCGAGAGGAATAAAACATGGATTTTTTGAAAAATTATCTTTACGTACCAAGTTTAGAAAGAACTAGTTTTCAGTTTTTAAACTATTTAAAGAACTTGATATTCTGCCTCTTTTAATAACAAAGTTGTTATCAAGAAAAAGAGAAAATTCATCTGTTCTGGTACGTTGGTTGACAATTTAAAAATTCAATTACTCTCATAATGCAACAAATGGAAATTATTAAATAAGAGAAAGCAACCTTCAGAGATGAACCAATCATATCTTTAGCATCTAAAGCTAGGTTATATTAACTTGAGTAGGATTCAAAGGATAATAACCAATGAATTCTTGGGTTCATAAGTAGTGGAAATCTTTCCAACCTTCGAGTCTTACTTGGAAGGAAAAATAACCAAGAAGCTTTTAAGTCTCAGGGGTATGGAGCCAAAGATATGTTGGAATTGGTTCATTCTGATTAGTGTAGACCTTTGACTATCTAGGCAAGAGGTTGTTTCAAATATTTCGTCTCTTTTATAGACGAATATTCGAGATAAGGATACATTTACTTGATGAGCCACAAGTCTAAGTGCTTTGATTAGTTCAAAGAGTACTAGGTTGATGTGGAGTAACGTCAAGGTAAAAGTATCAAGACACTACAGTTAGATCGTAGTGGCGAGCACCTCTTAGGAGAGTTTAGGAGTCACTTATCAGAAGTCGGGACTCAATCCCAACTAACTGCACCTGGTACACCCCAACAGAATGGTGTAGAAGAAAGAAGGTATAAGACTCTTATGGAAATGAGTAAATCGATGATGAGTTATTCAGAAAATTACCAAACTCATTTTAAGGATATACTCTGGAAACGGAAGTAAACATAGTACCTTCTAAGTTAGAACTCTCTACTCCTATAGAGTTGCAGAATAGGAGAAAGCCTAATCTGAAGCATATTCAGATTTGGGATAGGCCAACACATGTGCTGAAGGGAGACACTGAGAAGTTTGACAAGAGTTCACTTGTTTGTGGGTAATCCTAGAGAGACGAAAGGAGGTTTATAATCCTTAAAAATCAGAAGGTCATTGTAAGCACCAATGCCCGATCTTTAGAAACAGACTATGTAATAAACCATAAGCCCATAAGTAAATTTGTTCTTAAGAAAATAATAAAGGGCACGTCTAACCTAGTACCAACTGTACAAGATGAAATATCACAAGAAACTGCAACATGTATCACAAATGATACACAACAACACACAGTGCCTCGTCGTAGTGGGAGGGTTGTGAGGCAACCTAAGAGATTCATGTTTTTGGGAGAGTCTTCGGACTTGATTCCGGGTAAACATGAACCTGATCCCCAGACATATGATGAAGCACTCCAAGATAAAGATGCAGCATCTTTCCAAAGTGTAATGAATACAGAATTAGAATATATGTATTCTAAAATCTGGGAGCTTGTAGAATCACCAAATGGTGTAAAAGCCATTAAGTGAAAACAGGTCTACAATAGGAAAAGAGGATAGACAGGAAGGTGGAATCTTTCAAAGCAAGGCTTGTTGAAAAAGGAAACTTTTTCACCGGTAGCCATGCTTAAGTTTATCCAGATTCTTTTATCTATTATGAGATTTGGCAAGTGGATGTCAAGACATCTTTCCTTAATGGAAGTCTTGAAGAAAGCATCGATATAAAGCAACCAGTAGGGTTTTATTGCAAAGGGCAAAAAGCATCTTGTGTGCAAGCTCAATCAGTCTATGGACTGAAGCAAAGCTTCAAGGTCTTGGACATCTGGTCTAATGAAGTAATCCAGACCTATGGAATTATTCAGTGATCGGATAAGTCTTGTGTATACAAGAAGTGTGATGGAAACGTGGTCATATTTCTTGTACTATACGTAGATGACATTTTTGGTAGTTGGAAACAATATCAAATTGTTGTCAGAAGTAAGGGTATAGTTGTCCAAACAATTCGATATGAAGAACTTAGGAGAATGAGCACACATTTTTAGGATCAAAGTTATAAGGGATCACAAGAAAAGAATGTTATGCTTATCCTGAGGTTCATACAATCCTTGCTCATTTTAGCATGCAGAACTCCAAGAAAGGTTTCTTACCTTTTAAGCATAGAGTAGCTTTATCTAAAGAGATGTCTCCGAAGACATCAAAGGAGATAGAGGACATGAAGACAGTTCCTTATGCTTCGGCTGTAGGAAGCCTAATGCATGCAATGCTATGTACGAGACCGGATATTTGCTTTGCCGTGGGCATGGTTAGCAGATATCAAAGCAACCCTGGACAAGGACATTGGACTGCGGTAAAGCATATATAAAAGTACCTTAGAGGCACTAGAGATTGTTAGGACCAAAAGTAGCTAGAGGGGGGGTGAATAGCTCGTCGCGTTCGCTCGGTGCTCGGCGTTGCTTGTTCCTTCAAAGATGTGCAGCGGAAAATACAGAAACAAACACACAACGCTAACACGGTTGGTTTTACTTGGTATCCACCTCACAAGAGGTGACTAATCCAAGGATCCACACCAACACACACACCCTCCACTAAATAAAACTCTCCTTTATGGTAACTACCAAGGGCGGAGAAGCCCTACAAGACTCAATACAAGAAGAGAGGGAAAGGATACAAGAAATACAAGCTTACAAGCTTACAATGAGTATAAACCCTAACCCTAGCTTCTCTTCTTGCCTTTGATCCGCCTCTTGACTTGGAAAGCTTCCAAGATCCTTCAAGAACTGGCGATCTGATCTTTGAGAGCGCTGTGGAGGAGCTGGCGAGTAATCTAGAGTGAATCGGAGAAGCGATGCCGCAGCCATCACACGCCTGCAGCTATAAACGACGCCAACGGTCGGATCCCGATCGATTCGAATATTCCCAATCGATCGGGGAGGCTTTGGATCGATCCACGGATCGATCCTGAGCGCCTGTGTCAGACCTCGGATCGATCCACGGATCGATCCGGCCTCGCGCGGCAGCTGTGTCCCAATCGATCCACCGATCGATTGACCTCTGGATCGATCCACGGATCGATCCGCAGGCTCTCGTCATTGACAGTCCGGATCGATCCATCGACGATTCAGAGCCCGGATCGATCCATCGACGATCCGACTTGATTTTGTCCAAAACCAAGTCCCAAACCTCCCAAACCAACATCCGGTCAACCTTGAACTGGTATGTCATGCCTAGCATCTAGTCACTCCCTTGACGCTAGGACTCCCTTACCAAGTGTCCGGTCAATCCTTCGACCCACTTGGACTTTTTCTCCTCGTAGTATCCGGTCAATCCTTTGACCTACTTGGACTTTTCTTTCATGCCAAGTATCCGATCAATCCTTTGACCTACTTGACTTCCCACCGGATGTCCGATCATCCTTGATCCATCTGGATTTTCCTTGCCCGGCTTCACTCACTGTGGACTTTCACCTGGCTTCACTCACCAGGATTTCCATCTGCCTAGCTTCACTCACTAGGACTTTCACCTGGCTTCACTCACCAGGATTTCCATCTGCCTAGCTTCACTCACTAGGACTTTCACCTGGCTTCACTCACCAGGCTTTCCATCTGCCTAGCTTCACTCACTAGGACTTCCTTCTGCCTGGCTTCACTCACCAGGACTTCCTTCTGCCTGGCTTCACTCACCAGGACTTTTCTTCTGCCTGGCTTCACTCACCAGGACTTTTCTTCTGCCTGGCTTCACTCACCAGGACTTTCATTTTGCCTAACATCCCAGTTAGGACTTCCCAGTCAAGTATCCAGTCAACCTTGATCTACTTGACTCTTCTTCAATCAATATCTTATTGTCAAACATCTAAACCCAAACCAAGACTCAGCTTGGTTACCCAGGTCAACCTTGACCTGAGGGATATTGCACCAACAGAGATTATATGCTAGCTTACAAGGCAGATAATTTGCTCCCTGTGGGTTGCACGGATTTTGACTTCCAATCGGATAGGGACAATAGTAAGTCAACCTCTGGGTAGACCCGACCCCGGGCTGGGTCTGGCCCGGACCCGGCCTGGGCCCGTAACCGGGTCAACGGGCCGGTTGCCCGTTGACCCGATTCGCTGGGTCGAACCGGAACCGGCCCGGCAAGTTGCCGGGCCAGTTCCAGTTCATTGGTTGTAAAACCGGTGAACCGCTGGTTAATCGGCGTGTTGAACCGGCGGTTCAGCCGTAAATTTTTTTTTAAAAACGGCTTGAACCGCCGGTGTAACGACCCGCCTTCTACTACTAGGCTGTCAGGCGAATTGCTACGGTTTTGCTGTGCTATACTGTGCGGAAAGCTGGGCTAATTAAAATTTTACTAACCATCTGATTAATGTTAACTCTGACACTAACATTCTGGGTGTACCTTGGAGTTGTACACCGGCTAGGGGAGGTATTTTCAACTGGTGACCCCCCTCCAGATCGATCCACGCATCGATCCGATATCGTACGTTCACAAGGCCCCGGATCGGCTTGTCCGATCCCGGCTACATCGCCTTATACGACCGATCGGCTCGCACCGATCCAGTGTGGCTCGATCGGTCGCACGATCGATTCAGTATGTCTCGATCGGTCGGCCGACCGATCCGTGCACTGAAATCTCCGTGGCTATCGTCTCGCTTTGGCCGGATCGGCTAACCGATCCAGAGGACACAGAGCATATCAGATTGGCCGGATCGGTCACCGACCGATCCAGGATGACGTTAGCCCCGATCGGTCCGAGACCGATCAGTGGTCCGATTTCACCCGGAATCTGATTTCAAGACTTTGGCGTACAAAACCCCACACAACATCTAACTAATGCATCATAAACTATTCTAACAACATGTAATAACATTTTAACGACATAAACTAGAAATCTAACTTAACATAGGGCATAGTTTAGGAGTTCATGGCAACACACAACTAAAAGTGCTTAGAACATGAAACCAAAACCAATAAATAAAATGCTAAAGTAAATGCTAAAAGTCTAATGCTCAATTTGCTACGTCCCCTAAGGACCTTTGATTCCAGTTCCATACACACCCACCATCTTTGCATTGCCCTCCAGCTTCCTCTGCTAGTCCATTTTCCTTTTACCTGTATCTGCAGTATAAGGAAAATAGTATCTGTAAGCCAAAAAGCTTAGTAAGAAACCATCTACCTCACAAAATCATGCATTCGATGCAGTATGCTTTTAAATCATGCTATTTGAAAATATGCACTGAACTTACTAAGACATGGTATACTGAAATCATAAGGCATAACATATAAGCATGGCATAAGCACTGAATCATGGCAAAGCAACCAAATGAACACTGAACTGAATATAGTCTAAACTAACTGAAACTAAATCTGTAACTGGAAACAAACTCAACTAGCATAACTGATTTTGAGTTTTGAAATCTAATACATAATAATTGAAAATACTAAACATGCTGTTGGGCCCGGCAACTGTACTTACTGTGCGCGCATCCCTACTAGACCCGGGGTTGCAAGTCCCGAATTTAGCAGGGTTGTCTAGGCTATCTGAACCTAGGGACGACTGTGGGAGTCCAACCCAATGGATATCTAATCCAGTACAGTGCCACTGAAAATAAAATACTGATATCTATAGCTAACTGATATAACATGTTGTTTCTAGGTTATCTGAACCTAGAGCTAGGTTGTCTGAACCTAGAGGCGACTGTGGGAGCCCACCCATTGGACCGTAGTCCCATACAGCTAAAATAAACTGATTTACTGTTTTAAACGCTTCTAATGCATTTAACTGTAGTATTAAAATGCCTAAGTTGCATTTTACGGATCTAGTTATTTTATCGAACACTTAATGTGCCCCAACTCTCCTCTTTATTAGGAGACCACTTTTAGGCACCCGACAACGTCTACAACCCCAACTCAAGAGGATAGGCGTGTCCGGCCCATCTAAAGGTGCTCAACTAATTTCCTAAATCCGAGAGGAGGGTTAAAACACCCTACATGTCAACAAAATCTGCATATTACTAATCTAATGCATAGAAAATCCCAAACGGAGCTATTATACTGCAGGTGAGGGGTTTCTTACCTCTTGATCGTAATTTCTTACGATTCTATTCGCTAGAGTTCCGGTGGAGATGATCCTCTCGATGATCCGATCACGTCTTCGCGTTCCTCTCGCGGAGAAGAACCTCTTTCGTGTTGGAGTCGTCGCCGGAAGATGAACCTATGGACCCTTGCCTTGGTGTGCCATGCGTGAGGAAGAGGAGAAGGAGGGAGAGGCGGCGGTGAGGTTTTGGAAGGGAAAAGTGGCGTGAGGTGAGGAGGTGCCGAACCAATCCTAAAATAAACCAACCCAACTTAAGTTCTTCTATTTATATTGAGTGGGTAACTAGGCCCAATTCTAATATAAATATAATCGATTCTCTTTCTTTCAAGACGTCCACTGGGTTCACTGACATTAAACTTATCCAGTAAACCATAGGTCTCGTTCGATTCCGCCTAAGCTATTTTACGGTTCTAATTATTTTTGCTACTCCGCTACTCGAAAAATTCCGAATAATATCTAAAAATCCTAAAAATCATACTATATTTCTAAAACAGTTTTGAGATTTTTGGGCTTTACAATCCCCATACCTTATAAAAGTTCGCCCCGAACTTAAAACAATTGGTACTTGCCTCATGTCGGCCTCGTCTCCCAAGTCGCCTCTGTCAGGTGATTTTGCCAGTGACTTTAACTAATGGTACTTCCTTGTTCCGTAATTTCTTCACCGCTCGGTCTATTATCCGAATAGGCCGAGTCATAGCCGAGATCATCACGGACCTGTACTAACCGGGGCTCAATCACCGGTGGCCTGAATATGCTTCTTCAAGATGGAGACATGAAATACGTCAGGACTACCGACATCTCCCGAGGTAGCTCTAGCTCATATGCTACCTTGCCCACTCTCTTCGTGATAGGGTATGGTCCCACATATCGGGAGCTAGCTTGCCCTTCTTTCCAAAACGCATGACTCCTTCATGGGAGCTACTCGAGGAAAACTGATCCCCAACCGAAAACTCTAGGGTCTGGCTGTATCAAGATAGCTTTTCTGGCTCAGGCCTGTCTCTATCCTCCCGACTAATCCAGATGGTCTGTGGTATCTGCCACTAGATCCGCCTCAAGCTCTAGCTCCTTCTGCTCACCACTCTCATACCAGCAGATTGGTGATCTGCACCTCCGCCCATAGAGTGCCTCATAAGGTGCCATGCCGATAGTGGCTCGATAACTGTTGTTGTGCAAATTCTGCTAAGCTCAGATATTTGCACCAACTTCCTTGAAGTCTAGGGCACGCTCGGAGCATATCTTAGAGTACCTGATTTACTCGCTCTCGTCTGACCATCCGTCTGAGGATGGAAGGTCAGGTCAATTTCACTGGTGCCCAATGTCGATCGTACACACCCGTAAGTGTGATGTGAATCATTGCCTCTGCGAAATGATGGTTCGTGGGACTCCATGTAGTCCGACGATCTCCTCAAGATACAACTGAGCTAGCTTCTCCATGGAGTAGGATATCTTGATAGCTAAAAGTGGGCTGATTTAGTCACTGCTGACTATTACCCGGATGGCATCAAAACCATTCGTGGTTCTGGTAGCCCCACTATGAAGTCCATCGAGATATCCTCCCACTTCCATTCTCGAATCAGATAGGCCGCAACTCCTCCTGTTGCCGATGTTCGCCTTGACCCTCCGATGTGAGGCAAAGCAACATATCTCGGCGATGTCTTGCTTCATCCCGGCCACCAAAAAGCGTTTCTTCGTGTCTTGATACATTTTGGTGGAGCCGGATGCATCGCATAGGGAGTCCTGTGAGCCTCATCTAAAATCTGCCTCCGTAGCTCCTCGATCTGGAACACGTAGTCTATCACCACAATACAACACCCCGCCATCGGACACTCTGAATTCTCTACTTTCTGATTCTGTTAGCCCTTGCTTGATTTTCTCAATTTCGGGGTCCCGGTCCCGAGCTGACTGAATATCACCAAGCAAGGTAGACTCTAAGGTCATAGTAGAGCTGTCCGACGATGAGTTCGAGACCAAAATCCGCGATCTCCTTTCGTAGGGGTGGTGACATGGTGCTAGAGATAATAAGGTAGCGCTAGATTTTCCGCTAAGTGCATCTGCCCTATTGGCTTTCCCTGGGTGGTAGAGGATGTCTATGTCATAATCTTTGACTAGCTCTAGCCACCTGCGCTGTCGCATATTCAGATCCTTCTGAGTGAAGAAGTACTTCAGACTCTGATGATCTGTATACACTCTGCACCGAGCTCCATACAAGTAATGTCTCCAAATTTTGAGAGCGAACACTACTGCTGCAAGCTCAAGATCATGAGTAGGGTAGTTCTTCTCATAATCCTTGAGTTGTCTGGAGGCATAGGCGATTACCTTGCCATCTTGCATCAAGACTGCTCCTAATCCCAATTTAGAGGCGTCACTATATATATCAAAGCTATCTGTAAAGTCGGAATAGGTGCACTAGTCAATCTCCTCTTGAGTTCGCTGAGCTGTTCACAGTCCTCCGTCCACCGAAATTTCTTGTTCTTTCTGGTGAGAGCTGTTGGGGAGGCTATCCCGGAGAAGTCCTCTACAAACTTTCTCAGAATATCCTCGCTAATCCCGTAAAGCTCCCGATCTCGTCATGCTCCTAGGTCTCCTCCGCATTTATCGCTTCTATCTTGCCGGGATCTACCATAATACCATCCTTTGAGATTACGTGACCCGTGAAGGACACCCGATTTAGCCAAAACTCACATTTCGTGAACTTGGCGATGGTTCTGCTGAAGGGTCTGCAATACTAGTCTCAGGTGCTCTGAGTGTTCTTCCTGAGTTCCTGAGTAGATAAGAATGTCATCGATAAACACAATAACAAACTTATCTAAATACTCCCTGAATACCCTGTTCATGAGATCCATGAATGTAGCTGGAGCATTTGTCACGCCAAAAGGCATAACTACGAACTCGTAATGTCCGTATCTGATCCTGAATGCCGTCTTCGATATATCACCCTCCTTGACTCTGACTTGGTGATATCCTGATCTGAGGTCAATTTTTGAGAACACTGCTGCTCCCTTTAATTGGTCGAACAGGTCATCTATTCTGGGAAGAGGATACCTGTTCTTGATCGTGACCTGATTCAGTGCTCTGTAGTCTATACATAGCCGCATGCTTCCATCCTTCTTCTTCACGAATAGCACAGGCGCTCCCCATGGTGAGTGACTAGGGCGTATGAAGCCCTTGTCAAGTAGCTCCTGTAGCTGCTCATGAAGTTCCTTCAGTTCTGCTGGAGCCATGCGGTAGGGCGCTTTGGATATAGGATTGGTGCCGGAAAGAGCTCTATCTCAAATTCAATCTCCCGGACGGTGCTAGGCCTGGTAACTCTTCAGGGAAGACTGCTGGTAGTCACATACAACTCGGACCTCTTGGTCCTCGTCATGGCTGGTATTGACTACATGTGCTAGGTACCCCGGACATCCCGAATCCATCAACTTCTGTGCCTTCATAGCGAGAAATTTTCGGCTTTTCTCTTGGTTCTCCGATGTACTCAAACTGTGCTTCGGTTGGAATACGACTTTCTGTTTACTGCACTCTATGGAAGCACCTTATTTAATCGAAAGTCCATCCCAAGGATGACGTCGTAGTCATCATTTCAGCAGATCGATCACGTAAGAGTTCCCTGCTCGCTATAATGACCGGCACCGCCCGAGCCGGCGTGGATGCCATGACCTCTCCTGAAGGTAGTGCCGTGAGACACTGAGTACCTCTGGGGTATTTCTAATTTCTCGGAAACCTCGCTATATATGAATGGGTTGCCCCAAGATCAAATAGAACAAAGAGCACTATGCCGAAAATGCTAATCGACCTGTGACGACGCCGAGGCATTTGCTACGCCCTCTCGTGAGTGAGTAGATCCTCGCTCGCCATAGCCGGAGGGGCTTCTAATCGGCCTGGCCGATAAGTGGACCTTCTAGAGCGGCATGCATCTGATCGAGCCGGCCGGCTCGCATGAACTGGATGTGGCTGAGGAAGGTCGGTCTTGTTCGGCACCTTGGCCATGTGCCCTTCTTGTCCACATTCAAAGATCCTCGTGTGCCCTTGCGACAAACCCCGGTGGAATTTCCCACAAGTGGCACACTTTGGATAACCGGTTCGCTTGCTAGATGGTCCTCCTTTGAGTCACTCCTTGATTTGCGCTTGCTTGCTGGAGTTCCCTTTCCAATTAGAGCCGTGGCCTTGCTGTTTTTGAGTGTAAGAGTTTCCTTGGCCCTTGGACTCGGAGACTTGCTTCTGCTGCTTTATGCTGTTCTCGTAATGCTCGTGGTCAAGGCACCGCTCACTAACTCCTCCGTGGTTTGTGGCCTATGTATGCCACCAGCCACGTTCACCGCTATCTCCGGCCTCGGCATCTTAAGCATTAACCGGATCCGTTCCTTCTCTGTGACTAGCTCCGGGCATAGACGAGCCAACCTGTTGAATTTCTTCACGGCTTCCTCAACCGAAAGGTTGCCCTGACGAAACTCGTGAACTCGTCGTAGTGGCGGTTTGTAACCCGTGATATGAAAGAATTCCTCAAGAATTCCTTCTCAAGTCACCCATGTCATCCGGTTCACTAGGCGCCTGCTCGATTCTTTCCCACCACATGCGCGCGTCTCCAGGCGTAAGGAGGCACACTTCACCTTCTCGTGTTCGGCCAGTCCAGCTCCATCGTGCTCTCCAGTGTTTTGAACCAAGCTTATGCATCCCATGGTTCACTAGTGCCCGAGAAGCTCTCTGGCTTCTGCCACCGGATCGATAGGCTTCCTTTCTTGGCTCACCGGTGCCGGTGCCGGTGCCGGTGCTGATCGGTGGAACCTCTAAGACCACCGGAGTCGTCGATTTGGTTCCGGGGTGGGGTATTCTGCTGGTTAGCCTTTAAGGTGGCTATTTCTCGTTGCTGTTCAGAGCCACTAATACTGTAAGGTCAGGAGGAGGCACTGAACTGCCTGCCTCTTGCTGGGGCTCAGTAGCTAGTGCCCTTCTAGCTGGGCGTCCTTGTGTCATTTCTAACGACATAGAGAACATAACATAACTAAGGTAATTATAGTTATATCACTACTGATATCATGTTTAAAACTATCACATACTAACAAGCAGCAGGCATATAAACGTGAACTGTAACTAGAAAGCAAGAATAATAAAGAGAGTAGAGGTATTCTTACTTGGAAGCTGCAGGTTCAATGCTGATGTGTGTGTAGGAAGTATGGAACACTGCTCTGATACCACTCTGTAACGACCCGCCTTCTACTACTAGGCTGTCAGGCGAATCGCTACGGTTTTGCTGTGCTATACTGTGCGGAAAGCTAGGCTAATTAAAATTTTACTAACCATCTGATTAATGTTAACTCTGACACTAACATTCCGAGTGTACCTTGGAGTTGTACACCGGCTAGGGGAGGTATTTTCAACTGGTGACCCCCCTCCAGATCGATCCACAGACCGATCTGCTGATACTGGTACGTTCACAAGGCCCTGGATCGGTCGGTTGTCCGATCCAGAAGCTACATTGCTCCTGTACGCACCTGGATCGGTCTGCAGACCGATCCAGGTGTGGCCTGATCGGTCGCTACGACCGATCCAGGTATGTCTGGATCGGTCGGCTGACCGATCCAGGTATGTCTGGATAGGTCGGCTGACCGATCCAGGCACCTGGATATTGTACCTGGCCGGATCGGTCGGCTGACCGATCCAGTGACACGGCCAGGCCCTGATCGGTCTGGAGACCGATCAGGGTCTGATTTCACCCGGGGAATCTGATTTCAGCACTTTGGCGTGCCAAAACCCCACACAACATCTAACTAATGCATCATAAACTATTCTAACAACATGTAATAACATTTTAACGACATAAACTAGAAATCTAACTTAACATAGGGCATAGTTTAGGAGTTCATGGCAACACACAACTAAAAGTGCTTAGAACATGAAACCAAAACCAATAAATAAAATGCTAAAGTAAATGCTAAAAGTCTAATGCTCAATTTGCTACGTCCCCTAAGGACCTTTGATTCCAGTTCCATACACACCCACCATCTTTGCATTGCCCTCCAGCTTCCTCTGCTAGTCCACTTTCCTTTTACCTGTATCTGCAGTATAAGGAAAATAGTATCTATAAGCCAAAAAGCTTAGTAAGAAACCATCTACCTCACAAAATCATGCATTCGATGCAGTATGCTTTTAAATCATGCTATTTGAAAATATGCACTGAACTTACTAAGACATGGTATACTGAAATCATAAGGCATAACATATAAGCATGGCATAAGCACTGAATCATGGCAAAGCAACCAAATGAACACTGAACTGAATATAGGCTAAACTAACTGAAACTAAATCTGTAACTGGAAACAAACTCAACTAGCATAACTGATTTTGAGTTTTGAAATCTAATACATAATAATTGAAAATACTAAACATGCTGTTGGGCCCGGCAACTGTACTTACTGTGCGCGCATCCCTACTAGACCCGAGGTTGCAAGTCCCGAATTTAGCAGGGTTGTCTAGGCTATCTGGACCTAGGGACGACTGTGGGAGTCCAACCCAATGGATATCTAATCCAGTACAGTGCCACTGAAAATAAAATACTGATATCTATAGCTAACTGCTATAACATGTTGTTTCTAGGTTATCTGAACCTAGAGCTAGGTTATCTGAACCTAGAGGCGACTGTGGGAGCCCACCCATTGGACCGTAGTCCCATACAGCTAAAATAAACTGATTTACTGTTTTAAACGCTTCTAATGCATTTAACTGTAGTATTAAAATGCCTAAGTTGCATTTTACGGATCTAGTTATTTTATCGAACACTTAATGTGCCCCAACTCTCCTCTTTATTAGGGAGACCACTTTTAGGCACCCGACAACGTCTACAACCCCAACTGAAGAGGATAGGCGTGTCCGGCCCATCTAAAGGTGCTCAACTAATTCCTAAATCTGAGAGGAGGGTTAAAACACCCTACATGTCAACAAAATCTGCATATTACTAATCTAATGCATAGAAAATCCCAAACGGAGCTATTATACTGCAGGTGAGGGGTTTCTTACCTCTTGATCGTAATTTCTTATGATTCTATTCGCTAGAGTTCCGGTGGAGATGATCCTCTCGACGATCCGATCACGTCTTCGCGTTCCTCTCGCGGAGAAGAACCTCTTTCGTGTTGGAGTAGTTGCCGAAAGATGAACCTATGGACCCTTGCCTTGGTGTGCCGTGCGTGAGGAAGAGGAGAAGGAGGGAGAGGCGGCGGTGAGGTTTTGGAAGGGAAAAGTGGCGTGAGGTGAGGAGGTGCCGAACCAATCCTAAAATAAACCAACCCAACTTAAGTTCTTCTATTTATATTGAGTGGGTAACTAGGCCCAATTCTAATATAAATATAACTGATTCCTCTTTCTTTCAGCACGGCCCTGCTGGGTTCACCGGTTACTAAACTTATCCGTAAACCATAGGTCTCGGGTTCGATTCCCGCCTAAGCTATTTTACGGTTCTAATTATTTTTGCTACTTCCGCTACTCGGAAAATTCCGGAATAATATCTAAAAATCCCAGAAAAATCATACTATATTTCTAAAACAGTTTTGAGATTTTTCGGGCTTTACAACCGGTTAACCGGCGGTTCTTAGCCGTTGGAACCGCCGGTTAATCGGCAGTTCGTAGCCGTTGGGAGGGTTTTTTGAGTATTTTTTTTTCAACGGTTAGGATCATTTGACTGTTTTTTTTATCAATGGCTATGATTTAGTGTCCGTTACTATCAAAACTCTATAAATAGAGAGCTCTTTTCATCATTTTTCACACACATCTTCTCTACTCTTAATCTCATTTTCGTATTCTCTAATCTCTACACGCTTTTGTTTTCAATTTTCAATTACAATGGAAGGAGGCCGCGGAGGTGCATCATCTCGAGCTCGGAAGGGAAAGCAAATAATGAATCCGCAGGAGGAGGACCCCAACATTCAATCCACCGATGATGAGATCGAGCATCTTCCGAATCTGACACCCGAAACACAAGGAAGTACCGATGCAATTACTTCTAAGGTTCGGGAACTTCCTCCTCTAAAGTCTTCTATTTTTACTAAACATTTTGAGAAGGTCACTCTTCCGTCAGGAGAAATGCGTGCAAAATGTAAGCACTGCAATGCTTCCTACAAATTCCAAGCCGGCGGTGGCTATGGGTCGTTGAAACGACATGTAGAAACGAAGCACCCAATGGAATATGGACTCGACCATTCTCAAATACAATTATCAAGATTTTCTTCAACTAGCGGTAGTACCGATTCCGGTTTATTTTTATATTCGGATAATAAATTAATAGAATCATTAGCTAAATTTATTTCCGTAGAACATCTTTCTTTTAGTTTTGGATCTAAATGCACATTTGAAGATTTTTGTAAAGAATCTCTTAATCCATGTGCTAAACGTGTTCCTAGGACTACACTTACTCGTACAATTAAAAAATTAGTAAAACAAGGAAAAAAGAATTTAATTGATGAATTTAGTAAATTAGATAATAAAGTTTCTTTATGTTTCGATATTTGGAGTGATCATTGGCAAACACATTCGTATCTGGGTGTGACTTGCCATTGGATCGATAACTCTTGGAACCTCCAAAAAATATTATTAGCTTATAGAGTTTTTGATGAATCACAAAATGCTCATAATATCACACAATTATTATGTTTAATTTTAGAAGAATATGATTTAACTCATAAAATATTTTCAATATCATTAGATAATGCTAGTTCTAATACCGTTTGTATAGATGATCTAAAATTTGTTTGTCAACCTATTATTGGAGGTTTATTTTTTCATATTCATTGTGTATGCCATGTTTTAAATTTATGTGTTCAAGATGGTTTAAAAATTTTAGAAAGTTATATTAAACCAATTAGAATTGCAATTTCTTATTTATGGTCTCATCCATCTATAATGAAACAATGGAGTAGGTTTTGTAAAATTAATGGAATGAGACCTAAAAAATTTCCACGTGATGTACCAACACGTTGGAATTCAACATACCAATTATTACAAGATTCATTTCAATATAAAGAATTATTATGTTCATTTTTGCACAAAACACTAATACTAATATATATTTATTTTCACAACAATGGAATATTTGTAGTAGTATTTGTAAAATTTTAAAAGTATTTAATGATGCAACCGAACAACTTTCCAGTGTTTATTATCCCACTGCTCAATTAGTTTTATAAAATTTTTCTAATATAGTATTAGTTTTAAATGAACATATTAATAATGAATCTTTATCTCCTTGCATCTTAGCTATGAAAACTAAATCGGAAAAATATTTTTATTTAATTCCTGAAATTTATTTAATTGCATTTGCTTTAGATCCTAGATTTAAATTAAAAGTTTTACAAGAAATGTTAACTTTATATTATGACGCTTTAATTTCAATTAAAGATTCTTCTTCCCCTAATCCAGTTAATATTATATATAATGTTAGAATTTATTTATATGATATTTATAATCAATATTATGCAAAATATGGAACACAAATTAATATTTCTGAAATTCAACAAACTACTAGTAGTAATTTAAAACTTACAAAAGCACAACTTTTATTAAAAGAATGGACAAAACGTCCACGAGGATCCTCAAGTTCCACACAGGAACTTGAGAATTATTTTACGACTTCTTTTGATTTTAATGAAGCAGATAGCGAAAACTTCGATATCTTAAAGTGGTGGTCACAGAAGGCTCAAAGCTTTCCCGTTCTCTCCGTGATCGCAAAAGAAATTTTAGCTTGTCTAGTGTCAACTGTTGTTGTGGAGTAGACGTTCAGTGTCGGCGGTAACATATTAGATGAACGACGATCAACTTTGTCTCCTGACTCATTGGAAGCCCAAACATTACTAAACGATTGGACCAGAGCGGAGAAAAGAATCCAAGGAATGCAACTTTCAGATGACGAAGTTGAAGATTTTGATACTGAAGGAACAAATACGACAGGAACAGGAAATGAAAGTGAATGAAAATGTAAAAGGATAAAAATGTAAAAGAACTACGTGGGCTTTGATTCCCCTAAAGGGATACGTAGGTAACTTAAATAAGTGAAAGCCCTTTTTTCAATAAATTTTAATTTCTAATTTCTAATTTTTAATGTTTAATGTTTAATTTTAATTTTTTTAACATATTAATCTTGAACCGTGGCGAACCGTGATGAACCGTGAACCGAACCGTGAACCGGCGGTTCTAAACCATGAACTGTAACCGTCTTGGGCGGTTAAGGTTAAGGGTCGACCTGCCTGGAACCGTCGAACCGGCGGTTCTGAACAATCGAACCGTCGGTTCCGAACCGTGGTCAGGTCTACCTCGGGGTTTTGTGTTTACTTTAGGAGGTGAAGTCATAACTATAGAAGAGTGATAAGTAAAAGTGCTTTTTCGGACTCCACCATAGAAGCTGAGTAAGTGGCAGCCTCTGAGGCAGTCATAGAAGTTGTATGGCTCAGATACTTCATGATGAACTTAGACATATTTTCTGGTTTGCCCAAAAATTATTACAATTTATTGTAATAATAGTGGTGTAGTAGCAACTCGAAGAAACCATAAGTCCATAAGGCAAGTAAACACAATAGAGCGCAAGTACCACCCAATACGAGATATCGTATAACAAGGATAAGTTGTTGCCGCCTAGATTGCATCAGATGATAGCCTGAGAGATCCTTTCACTAAGGCCCTTCCGCCGAAAGCTTTTGATCGGCATGTGGAGGGGATGGAAATTAGATGTATGGTAGCAAATATGGCAGCTTAGTCTTTTAGTATAAGTGGGAGATTGTTAGAGTGTATACTAAAAGCCTAGCTTTTGTATAAACATTTATTTAGAAATAAAGAATCACAATGGTCAAATACCTATATTTATTTGTTAAGTGTAGTTGTTCAATTAATTTATATTGTAGATAACATGGTGTGTGGTGTCATACACAGAAGATCATGTTATCAGTTCTTTATAAATTATAAACAGTTGCTCACGACTAAGATGGAAAGAAATAAACCATTGGAATAGTCGTAGTGTAATTAGGTATTAGTTTATCTTGACTAATAAATTACACTAGTACACTCTAAGTGTATTGAGTAGGACTATTTTAGGTAAATTCTTTTTATACTGACTTGATAAAAGAACTAGATCTTAATTATTATGGAAGTGTGTGCTCTTAATCCTAATATAATAACAAACACATATATTTAGTATTTATTTCTTTGACTTATCAATGGGTGAGATTTAGCTCGATAAATCAATAAGCTCGATAAGTTGGGAAATGATATTACTTATAATGTGTGTTGTTAATTATAGAATCAAACTGTGTCCTAGTAATTTAGGTTGAGAATGACCCCAAGAGGAGCTCATAAGGATTGTCATGTTAAACCCTGCAGGTGGACTTAGTCCGACATGATGATGAGGTTGAGTGGTACTACTCTTGGACTAAGATATTAATTAATTGAGTTGTCAGTAACTCATTTAATTAGTGGTCATTCGACATCTTAAACACAGGGAGACTAACACACTCATAATAAGAAGGAGCCCAAAATGTAATTTGGGTTTGATGTGGTAGTTCAATAATAATTCTTTAGTGGTATGAATTATTATTGATGAAATTAAGTTGTGTGTTCGGGGCGAACACGGGAAGCTTAATTTTATCGGAAGACCAAAACCAATTCCTCCTCTCGGTCCCTATTGTAGCCTTTTGTATATAGAGAATTATACCCACCTATACCCACCTTCTTACCCATCCTAATGGAGTCGGCCAAGCTAGCTTGAAGCCCAAGCTAGGGCCGACCAAGATCAAAGGATTGAGCCAAGTTAATTGGTCGGCCATGGCTTGGAGCCCAAGCTCGATTGGCCGGCCATATTAAAAGGGATTTTATTTTTATTTAAAAATTTTTCTTAATGCGGATATCATGGTTTTAAGAGAGAGTTTAAAATTTAAATATTTCCTTTTATAACTTTTTACAAAAGATTAAGAAAAGATTTGAAATCTTTCCTTATTTGTAGATTGAAAGGTGGATTTTAATTTTAAGAAAACTTTCCTTTTTTAACCATGTTCATGATCTAAAAGAGAGTTTAAAAATTAAATATTCCCTTTTATAAGTTTCTACAAAAGATTTGATATCTTTTCTTATTTATAGATTGAAAGGAGATTTTAATTTTTAGAGATAACTTTCCTTTTTGGAAATCATCCACATGTTTAAAAGAAAGATTTTAATTTATAAAATTTCCTTTTTATAATCCACCATGAAGGGAAAAATTATTGGAGAAATTTTTTATAAATTTCCGGAAACAAATTAGGAAGTTTTAATTCTTGTGAATAAAAACTTTCCTTGATGAAGAATTAGAGGTGGCCGGCCATTACAATTGTGAAAAGGATTTTAATTTTAATTAATTAAATTTTCCTTTTCATGGCAAAGTAATAAGGAAGTTTTTATTTAAATTTTCCTTATTTGCCAAGGCCAAGGATTATAAAAGAGAGGGTAGAGGTGCCTTCAAAGGGGAACAACTCTATTCTTTTTCTTCCTCTCTTGTTCTCCTTGGTGTGGCCGGCCCTAGAGGTTCTCCCTCTCCTCTTCTCTTCTTCTTTAGTGGCCGGTTTCATCTTCTCTTGGAGCTCTTGTTGGTGGCCGGTTCTAGCTAGGAGAAGAAGAAGAGAAAGGAGGCTTTGTTTCTAGCATCTCTTGGAGCTTGGTGGTGGTGGTCGGACCTCTACTTCTCTTGGAGAATTATGGTGGTCGAATCTTGCTTGGAGAAGGTGGTTTAGGTGGATTCTCATCTCGGTAGATCGTTGCCCACACAACGTCCGGGATAAGAAGAGGAATACGGTAGAAGATCAAGAGGTTATTTGCTTACAAAGAAAGGTATAACTAGTAATTATTTTTCGCATCATATTAGTTTTCTTTGTATAGTTATTTTTGGAAATACCAAACACAAGAGGCATATGATTCTAGAGTTTTCGGATTTGTTTCGAAGTTGTGTTTCTTTTCTTTTATTTTTCGAATTTATGATTCGATTGTTCTTTTGGTTAAACCTAGAGTTATATAAGGAAATTAAATATTAGCTTTCCTTAAAAGGTTTTGTCTAGGCGGTGGTGGATGCTCCCATACCCAAGAAGGTCATGTGCCTCGCCATGCAGTCCTAGAAGCCAATTTTGGAAATTAATATTTAATTTAATTTATAACATAGGTTGATTTGAATCAATAGTATTAAGTTCTGATTGCGATCCAAGTCTAAACCATTAAGAACAGATAAGTTAAATTTGGAATCAATAATGTTAAGTTCCGTTTACGATTCCTAATTTAATTTCTAAAGAACACAATAGGTTATTTAGGAAAGGTTCGACACTTGTACAAAATTTTTGTACAGTGGAACCGGTACGATCTTCCTAGGACTAACCAACAATAAGATCTATATTTCTTTTTGGTTTTATATCCTAGCCCATTTCTATTGTAAACGACTCTTTGTGTCCCAAGAATTAGGTCAAGGTTCTTGGAGCCCAAAGAAAACCGTTCTAACGTTTTCTCCAAATCCTTGACCTGAGTTTTCAGACTAGAATTTTCTTCCTCAAGTTTTTGGACTTGAGTTGAACTTCCAGTCTGAATTGGGTCAGGCAAGGTTTTGGAGTTAGTCACTTCTTTAAGGACTGCTACTTCCTTTAGAAGTGATTTGACCCTAATATTCGATTTTACTAATTTACGTAATAAATAATTAACTAAATTATTTAGTCGAGGAATACTTACAGCTGGGTCTGACCCTTCAAAAACGGATACGGATCCGTGGCTTCTTTCCGATTATACTTCCGACTCGCTTTCGCTCTCGGACACATCGATCTGGTCCCGGGCCATCAATGCGAGGAGACTCGTCTAATCGAGTTCGTCATCGGTATCTTCTGAGGACGATTCATCCCATGTCGCCTTGAGGGCCTTCTTCCTTTGCTTCTTTGCATCCTTCTGATTAGGGCAGTTGACCTTGATGTGCCCCTTCTGGTTGCACCCGTAGCAGATCACCTCGAACTTAACTTTTGAATTGGGTTGAATCTCCTTGGATTGTACTGCCTTCTTTAGATCCCTTTTGTTGAAGTCCTTCTTCTTCTTGTAGAGCTTCTTCACGAGGTTTACAAGCTCGGTTGTCAGTTCATTGTCTTCATCGTCTGAGTCAGGTTCTTTTTCCAACTCGGGTTCAGTTCTTCGTCGTGATCTTGGTTCACGAGTTCTGCTGGTACCTGTAAGCAAAGTTACACCTTTCTCGATTGGTTGTGCATTAGTCTGCTCATGTAGTTCAAACTCAGAAAATAATTCATCTAATTTTATACAAGATAAATCTTTGGAGACTTTGTAGGCATATACCATTGATGCCCACAATGTACTCCTTGGAAAAGCATTAAGAGCATACCTGATGATATCCCTATTTTCGACTTTTTGCCCGATTCCATGGAGGGAGTTGAGGATGTCTTGAATACGTGTGTGGAGTGAACTCGCCATTTCACCTTCCTACATTTTTAGATTATATAGTTTATTAAACAATAAATCACGTTTACTTACTTTGGTGTCTGAGGTGCCCTCGTGCAGTTCTATCAGTTTCTCCCACAGCTCCTTTGCAGTTGAAAACGGACCAACTCTGTTGAGCTCCTATTTAGTCAGGCCACATTGGAGGGTGCAGGTCGCTCTAGCATCGACTTCCACCTTCTTGATTAGGGATGGTTCCCAATTTTCGTAGGGTGTAGGCTTGCCATCTCCGTTAGTTGGAAGTTGCAATCCAGTCTTGACGATTATCCACGTCTCAAACTGGATTTTGAGAAAAGTTTCCATTCGTCCCTTCTAGTACTTGAAATCTTCTCCGGTGAAGAGCGGGGGACGAACAGTGCTGAAACCCTCTTGTTGGGCCATTGATAGTATGCAAGACAAAAAAAATAGAAGAGATGTCCCAAGACTAGGTCTTGGATTAGCAGTGCGGGAAATAAAGTTAAGATTACGAGCTCGAGTGGTGTTGCACCAACTTCGAGCAAAAATCTATTCGTAAAAAGAATTAGAATGTAGCTATTATACTAGATTCTAATTGACTCCGTAAAATCAAAAACGCCACGAAAAAATTACATGATTAGTGGTTGCACCAGATCAACGCGACCCAGCTCTGATACCAATTGTTGGATCGAGAAGTGCTAGAGGGGGGTGAATAGCGCTTGTGGCTATTTCGCATTTCAGAATCGACTTCGTAAAACTCGACAAGTAATAAGAGTAATAAAACAGCGGAAAATAAAAGGCACACAACTCAAACACAGGTCGTTTACTTGGTTCGGAGCCTGTGACGACTCCTACTCCAAGGCCCGTAGTCGTTGACCGCTTTCGGTGGGCAACAACTATAGAATCGATAAAGTTTACAAGAATAACAATTACAGCTCAAATTAAAATAATGATCTTATACCGACAACTAGAGATGAGGAAACGAAGCTCCGGGTCGTCGAGAGGTTGTCGCAGCACTTCGGGATCGTGTCGTTAGCAGCATTTTGCAGAAGGATCGCTTGGATGATGATATGTTGAGTGCTGCCTCGAACCCCTCTTTTATACTGTGCTGGAGGCACCTCCAAGCCAGTCCAAGGCGCCTCCAGGTCGTCGAGTCGCACAGGTGGATCAGCACAAACCTGGTCGCACCTTATCTGGTTTAAGGCGCCTTCAAGCCTCCTCAAGGCGCCTTCAAGCCTTGGTCCAAGGCGCCTCCAGCTTCATCCGAGGCGCCTCCAGCTCCTCTAGATAGCTGGCTTCGGCTTACACCCGAGGCGCCTCCAAGCTCCATGGAGGCGCCTCGGACACTGTTCGTCTGAGGCTAAACTCTAGTTTTTGGCCCTGCAAAACATGTTAGTCTACAAATACAAACGCATCCTGCAAAACCAAGTTAGCACAGATATTAATCATGATAATAGAATATCCTGACAGTCTTCGGATTGTTCGGGTCTGACTTCGGATTTTCGACCGGAAGTCCTAGGTCGACCCGACGCCTACTGTTCCCTCTGTGGGGAACACGTCCTCACCTACTCCACTCAGGAGTTTTACCTGTTGCCAGTACGATCCTCCAGATCGACTGGACTTTTGCTCGGCGCTCGATGCTTCCGGACTTTCTGCTGGACTCCTGCTTCCCGGCTCGTCCAGTCTTCCACCTGGTTCGCGACACCAGGACTTTCCACCTAGGGTTACCACCCCCTAGGACTTTTGCCTGAAGCCCTCGACCCGCCAAGACTTTCCGCATAGGGTTACTGCCCACTATGACCTAGGGTTACCACCCCCTAGGATTTTCCACCTCCTAACCGCAACTAGGACTTTTGCCTAAGTACCACTTAGGACTTTCCTGCAAGCTCCATGAACCTTGTTAGATAACAACATAACATTAACTTTGAATTCCTTTGCCATTATCAAAACAACGATTCGATCGTCGGATGCTTCCCGCACTAACACACAAGAGTTATGATCTGACTGAGCCATGTAGGTACAATATTGATTTCGAACAAAGAAAGTGGGGGCTCCTATATTTAGATCAAGAGGACCAGACACCAGGCGGAAAGTCCTAGTTGCGGCTAGGCAAGGAAGTCCTAGTATGTCGGGTGGACCAAGGGGCAGGTAGACCTGGTGGGTTGAAGATCGGACGTGGGAAGCCTGTGGTCCTTTGTTTGAGGGGGGGGGGGGGGATTGTTGGGTTGGAAAGTTGCAAACATAGTCCCACATTGAAAACACATGGGAAAGATCATGGGTTTATAAGAGAAAAGATATCTTCATTGGCATGAGACCTTTTGGGTAGAGCCCAAGAGCAAAACCATAAGGGCTTAGGGCCAAAGTGGGTAATATCATATCATTGTAGAGATATCTAAATTCTATTCGATCCTACAGTTTTATCCTCCATTGTCACTGCCACCACTTTGGCATGTTCTTTGGCCACTAGGAGTTTCAATTTCTTAATCTCCCTTCGCTGCATTTTCTTCCACGACTCGAACTCCTTAGCTTGAGTCTCAAGAATGTTAATTTGTACCTGCCATTGGCTCGCCTCATGATGGGCCTGCAACCTGTTCTTCATTTCATTAGCAAGGTTTGATCAAGTTGACGAATTTTGGATAAAGCGGTGTTGGGGTTCTGTTCTAGCTCCTTCATGCGAGATAACCTTCCTTGGGATGTAACAGTCTCTACTTTGGAGGCGGCAAGTTGAGCCTTCAAGTCCTCCACCTGAGCTTGTAGTTCATGGTGGCCTTACCACCACTCAGGCAGTCGTTGGTTAAAAATGGTCAGTCAAGACATGTGGTCGGCCCCGATGTTTAGTTGATCATTAACTAGGTTTCTATAAGAAAGGCTTTCGGCAACGGCTTCGCCATGTGCCCATCGCTTGGCCATGGGACCACCCATTGAAAATCCTCAGGATCATGGGGTCCTAGGGAGACTCTTACTCCAATATGGCCAGTGCCCTTGTTTACGGGGGAAATGAAGGGCCCAACACGAGGGGTGAGAGGTATTGGCGCCTATATCTCCCTGTCGAAGTGACATCGAAGTGGAGGTCTCGGGGGCAATATCAATAGGTGGCAGTGAAGTGCAGGAGCTTGTAGAGGCTCTAGTAGGGGTAGGCCTAGGCAGCACCGACAAGGTCATAGGACTGGAGTAGAGAACCTCGACTCGAGAAGTCTAGGAGTGGGAGGATGGCGAAACCTTAGCTGGTGGAGAGGATCAAAGAGTGATTCAAGAGGAACGACACCTCTTTCAAGTTAGGCGAAGAGGGGTCCCAGATTCTCCGGACAACACCGGATCAGGATTTGTAGGAGTGGGAATCATCTCTCATAAAATAGTTATAAGTAGAGATGTATCCCCTTCATGGGGTGTTGGAGTAACCTCCATCAGAGTTAAGGGAGGGATGATTTTGACGATGGGTATTGAAGCAGGTGTGACATCTACATGGGTCTACACCTTGGTAAGATCAACAATCTCAACACCCCTTGCCTCCAATTTAGCATCAATCATTCTGAGGGTACTCTGGAAAACAACCTTCAGCATGATGGTGACTACAATAAAGAAAGTATTTTCAGTTAGAAAACAAGAGTAAAAAAAAGAGGCAGGATGACACCAAAAGATAGTTGAAGAGGGATTGGAAGAGGGCTCAATTCAAACATATGAAGCAGTCCCTCCTCCAGTAAAAAAGTGCTATCGAACTTTATATCCTAAAGCTGCTTAGATGTAAGGAAGTAGCCTCACACCAAGTGACATGTCTTTTTTAGAGGGAGGTACAGGTAAATCTCATAGTCAATAGTTTGGCCAAGACACTAGACCGGGAGGCCGGACAAATAAAAATTGAGGTTACCACCCTTTATGAGAGGTGGGGAGGTTCTTGAGTATACCATGACCCACTTGAGAGGAGAAGAAGAATACCACATCTTTTATCTTCTTAGGGTAAAAGAAACAATGAAAAAGACGAGCACTCAAAGGAAGGCGATATAGACGAACAAAATAACTATTCCGATTTGGTCAAGATACGGAGGGAGTTAGGCCCCAATTGAGACAAGGAATGCGGAAATATTGTGATATTTCAGAGAAAAATGGATGAATGGGAAAATGTAGTCTGCTTATCATGTGACTGTGGAAGAAGGTAACACATCTCAGATGTGGACGATCTAGCCGATCATTACCATTAGGGAGTATTAGGACGTGGTTATAAGGAATCCCATATATGGTCCTTAGGTGAATAAGGAAGCGTTACTAAAACTTGACTCTATGGATTAGTACCAAGGGATTGACGATGAGGAAGATCTTGCCACCTGTTAGGATGTATACTAAAAATCTAGCTTTTTGTATGAACATTTATTTTGAAATGAGAATCATATTGGTCAAATATCTGTATTTAGTTAAATGCAGTTGTTCATTTAATTTATATTGTAGATAACATGGTGTGTGGTGTCACACAGAAGATAATGTTATCAATTTCTTATAAATTATAAATAATAGCTCACAACCAAGATGGATTGGGACAAACCATTGGAATGGTTGTAATATAATTTGATAGTAGTTTATGTTAACTATAAAATTACACTAGTACACTATGTGTGTATTGAGCAGAATCATTTGAGATTGTTCTTTTTATACTGACTGCATAAAAGAACAAAACCTCTATTATTTTGGATGTGTGTACTCTTAATCCCGATATAATAACAAACACATATACTTAGTATTTATTTCTTTAATTTATCAAAGGATGAGATTTATTCAGTTAAATCAATAGACCCGATAAGTTAGGAAATAATATTATTTATATGGTGTGTTGTTGATTATAAAAGGAAACTGTGTCTTAGTAATCTAGGTTGATGATGCCCCCTTGAGGAGCTCATAAGGATTATCATGTAAACCCTGCAGGTGGACTTAGTCCAACATGATAATAAGGTTGAGTGGTACTACTCTTAGAGCTAGATGTTAATTAAGTGAGTTGTCAGTAACTCATTTAATTAATGAGCATACGATATTTTAAACACAGGGTGACTAACACGCTCATGATAAGTAGGAGCCCATATTGTAATATGGGATTGGTGCAGTAGTTCAACAATAACTCTTTAGCGGTATGAGTTATTATTGATGAACTTGAGTTGGATGTTCGAGTCGAACACAGGAAGCTCAAGTCCATCAGGAGGTCAAAACCAATTCCTCCTCTCGGTCCCTGTTGTAGCCTCTATAAAGTCTTGCATTCATCCGTTTTGGGTTTGCTTCCTACCCAAGAAAGGGGCCGGCCACATCCTTGCTTGGTGCCCAAGCAAGGGGTAGGCCAAGCCTTGCTTCCTACCCAAGAAAGGGGTCGGCCAAGCCTTGCTTGGTGCCCAAGCAAGGGGCCGACCAAACCAAAAGAAAAGAAAGAAAAAGAAAAGAAAGAAAAAAAAGGGGAGATTTTTTCTCAACAGAATTATAGATTTTTCTAAAAAAAATTACGTTGATTCTTTCTTAGAAATTTTCTAAAAAGAATTATATTAATTCTTTCCCAAGAATTTTTTCTAAAAAGAATTATGTTGATTCTTTCTTAGAAATTTTCTAAAAAGAATTATACTAATTTTTTCTTAAGAAATTGTTCTAAAAAGAATTATGTTAATTCTTTTCTAGAGATTTTTTCTAAATAAAAATCTATTACTTTTTCTCCTTTTTTATCTGGGGCAAAGGGTTATAAAAGGAGAGGAGGTCGTGCCACAAAAATTAACAATTCAATTCAGAATTGAGTTTCTCTCCTTTCCCTTAAGGTCGACGTCCAATTCTTTCTTTTCTTTCCTCTAGGGCCTGTGACCCACTTCTTTTCTTCTTCCCTTTTCTTCCCTCTATGGTCGGCGCCCCATCTTCTCTTGGTGGCCGAAGCTTGGAGGAAAATAAAATGAAGAGATGAAGCACCTTGGTGGCCGGCGATTTGGAGGAGAAGAAGAAGGAGGCGTTCCTTTCTTTGCATCTTTTGGTGGTAGGCGGCTTGGAAACAAAAGGGGTTCAGGTGTTTTTGTCTTGGTAGATCGTTGCCCACACGACGTCCAAGAAGTGGAGAGGAATACAACAGAAGATCAAGAGGTCTTTGTCTACGAAGAAAGGTACAACTAGTTATTTATTCCGCAGCACAACTAGTTTTGTTTTCTTCGTATGAATCCTGAAATACCAACACAAGAGGCTAGAGATTTTGTGTTTTCATTTTTTTGCTTCGATTTTGTGTTTTGATCTTTTACTTTGATTGAGGTCTCTGTAGTTAAACCTAAGGTTACTGTGAGAAATTTAAATATTCAATTTCTTTAAAAGACTTTATCTAGGAAGTGGTAGATAATCCCATAACCAAGAAGGTCTAGTGCCTCACCAATGACCTGGAAGTCAATCCTTGAAATAAATATTTAATCAACTTCTGTAATATGGTTTAACTTCTGAAGAGCACAAGGGTTGAACTCGGAGTAAAAATATTAAGTTTCATTTCCAATCCAAGTTTAACTTTGAAGAACGAACTTGAAGTAAAAATGTTAAGTTTTATTTCTAATCCAAGTTTAACTTCTAAAGAGCACATGGATTGCTAGAAAAAGTTCTGTGCTTGTGCAAATTTTTGTACAGGGGAAACAGAACGGTATTCCGAGTAGCACCCAATAAGTGGTAGCAGAGCTAGTTTTCTGCCTCTGTGTGTTTGGTTTTCGGTTAAATTATGCACTGCTCATACATAAGTTTAGGTCGGATAATTGTAGGATGTGCTAGATAGATTAACTCTGTGGTTGTAGGCATCCTAAATTCAACTATTTTGGCTTTTGTGTGCTTGTGTGTGATTTGAACCTTCGGGCATATCGAGGTTGTTGTGTGTGCATGATTGTAATAATTAAATATGGTCGGTTGATGTATTATTATTATTGTTGTTTTACATTCTGTTCGATTTAGATTACATGTACATTCCCTTGTGGAATATAGGATCGATAAATGTAAAACTTTATTTTTGTCGCGGATCGTATCCTTGCAAGGCGTGGTGCTATTTGAGGGCCAGAGGCGCATCGGAAAAGAAAGCAAGATAAACGCGACAACATGACCCATTGGCGGCGGCTAGGGTCAGCGGCATACAGAGGACAGCTAAGGATGAGGCCATAATAGTTGGGAAATTATTTTTTCATATTTATTGCCTTTATGTGTTGTGATGTGTATGCTTTTGTGTGCATGTGTGTTATGTGTGCATGTTAAAATTCCTCGTTTAAATAATTAAGTGGGAGAGAGTTTATTTAAATAAATTCCACGGTCTCCATTACTGTTTTGTAAGTGATGCATTCAAATTTGCGCGTTGCCTTTAAGTGTCTTCCTCCACATCGGATGAGTTTATTTGTAGATCACTAGATCAAATTTCCTCTATGGATGATTATAGGAAATTATTTAGTTTTGTGTGATCTTCTCCATCTGAAGGGGCACAATCCTAATTAACGGACTAAGTATCAAGTAATGGTATACACATAGGCGCATTTAATAGTATCCTCCCCAACGGAGTCACTGCTATTATTTTGTGTGACCGAAGACAAACCAACTATTAATTTTATTTGTCATAAAGTTAGGTTGGTAAGATAATAAAATTAATGGGTAAAACCTCCTCTTACAAATGTTTGAATTAGTATACGTCCACACTATCATGGCATACGAAATTCACGATGTTTTGAGGTGTTAGTGAATTTAAATTATATTGTTTGAGGGATCAATATTATTTTAAATTCTAAAGTTTTGACCAAATATCTTATTTTGTGATTCTCAGGATTTCAAAATGGCTTTCAATCCTCTCGCTGTTATTTTAAAAAGAAAACAAACTTACTGGTCCCAATTATATTGATTGAAAACAAAACTTGGACTGCCCTCGTAGAAACGAGAAAAATAAAGGTGTATCTTATTCATTAGTTGTCGAAACATATTTAGTGGTGTTATCTACCGGTACCTGGTGTGTAGATACGAGAGCTACTAATCATATATGTAATTCATTGCAGGGGTTCCAGGAAATCCGATGACTACATAAAGGAGAAATCAACGTCTACATGGGCAATGCTACGAGAGTGGTGGCTATTGCAGTGGGAAATGTTTTATTATCTTTCGATAGGAATAAAACTTTGATTTAGAGAAATTCTTTTACGTACCATCTTTTAGAAAGAACTTGATTTCAGTTTCTAAATTATTTATGGATGGATATTCTGTTTATTTTGACGACAAAGTAGTTATCAAGAAAAATAGGGTGGTTATCTATTCTGGTATGTTGTTATCTGTTTTGGTACATTGGTTGACAATTTGTATACTCTAAATCCAATAACTCCCATGACGCAACAAATGGAAATTAATAACACATCTTCTAATTCTAATAAGAGAAAGCAACCTTCGGAAATGAACCAAACATATCTTTGGCATCCAAGGCTTGGTCATATTAACTTGAGTATGATTCAAAGGCTAATAGCCGATGGACCTTTGGGTTCATTGGTGGTAGAAAACTTTCCAACCTGTGAATCTTGCTTGGAAGGAAAAATGACCAAGAGACCTTTTAAGGCCAAGGGGTATAGAGTCAAAGATGTGTTGGAATTGGTTCATTTTGATTTGTGTGGACCTATGACTATCCAGGCGAGAGGTGGTTTCAAATATTTTGTCTCTTTTATAGACAACTATTTGAGATATGGGTACATTTACTTGATGCGCCGCAAGTCTGAGTGCTTTAATAAGTTCAAAGAGTACAAGGTTGATGTGAAAAAATATCATGGTAAAAGTATCAAGACACTATGGTCAGATCGTGGTGGTGAGTACCTCTTAGGAGAGTTTAGGAATTACTTATCAGAGGTCGGGATTTAATCCCAACTGTCTGCACCTGGTACACCCAACATAATGGTGTGACAGAATGAAGGAATAAGACTCTTATAGAAATGGTTAGATCAATGATAAGTTATTCAGAATTACCAAATTCGTTTTGGGGATATGCTCTGGAAACGGCGGTGTACATTTTGAACTTGGTACCTTCTAAGTCAGTACCCTGTACACCCACAGAATTGTGGAATGGGCGTAAGCCTAGTTTGAAACACATTCGGATTTGGGGTAGTCCAGCACATGGGCTAAAGGGAGATGCTGATAAGTTAGAATCACGTACAGAAGTTTTGTTGTTTGTGGGTTATCCTAAAGGAACGAAAGGTGGTTTATTTTATAGTCCTAAAGATCAGAAGGTCATTGTTAGTACCAATGCCCGATTTTTAGAAGAAGACTATGTGATGAACCATAAGCCCATGAGTAACATTGTTCTTGAGGAAATAAGAGAGGACACGTCTAATTTAGTACCAATGGTACAAGATGAGATACCACAAGAAACTACAATGCGTGTTACAAATGATGCACAATTATAGGTAGTGCCTCGTCGTAGTAGGAGGGTTGTTTGGTAACCTGATAGATTCATGTTTTTGGGAGAGTCTTCAGACTTGATCCCTGGTGAACATGAACATGATCCCTGAACATATGATGAAGCACTCCAAGATAAAGATACAATATCTTGGCAAAATGCAATACACTCTGAAATATAATCTATGTATTCTAATCAAGTCTGAGAGCTTGTAGAACCACCAAATGGTGTAAAAGCCATTGGATGTAAATGAGTCTACAAAAGAAAAAGAGGGATAGACGGGAAGGTGAAAACCTTCAAAGCAAGGCTTGTTGCAAAAGGGTATACTTAGAAAGAGGGGATCGATTATGAGGAAACCTTTTCGCCGGTAGTCATGCTTAAGTTTATCCAGATTCTTTTATCTATTGCTGCTCATATGGATTATGAGGTTTGACAAATGGATGTTAAGACAGCTTTCCTTAACGGAAGTCTTGAAGAAAACATCTATATGAAGCAACTAGAGGGATTCATTGCAAAGGGCAAAGAGCATCTTGTATGCAAGCTCAATCGGTCCATTTATGGACTGAACCAAGCTTCGAGATCTTGGAACATCCGATTTGATGAAGTGATCCAGTCTTATGGATTTATTCAGTGTCCGGATGAGTCTTGTGTATACAAGAAAAGTGATGGAAACGTGGTGATATTTCTTGTACTATATGTAGATGACATTTTGCTCATTAGCAACAATGTCAAAGTGTTGTCAGACGTAAGAGTATGGTTGTCAAAGCAATTCGATATGAAGGACTTGGGAGAATGTGGACATATTCTTGGGATCAAAGTAATAAGAGATCGCAAGAAAAGAATGTTGTGTTTATCTCAAGCTTCTTATATCGATACTATCCTAGCTCGTTTTAGCATGCAAAACTCCAAGAAAGGTTTTCTACCTTTTCGGCATGGAGGCATGAAGTACCTTTATCTAAAGAGATGTCTTTTAAGACATCAAAGGAGATAGAGGACACGAATGCAGTTCCTTATGCTTCAGCTGTAGGAAGCCTAATGTATGCAATGCCATGTACGAGATCAGATATCTGTTTTACCGTGGACATAGTTAGCAGATATCAAAGTAACCCAGGACAGGGACATTGGATTGCCGTAAAGCATATATTAAAGTACCTAAGAAGGACTAGAGATTATATACTAGTTTACCAGGCAGATGATTTGCTCCCTATGGGTTACACGGATTCGGACTTCCAATCAGATAGGGACAGTAGTAAGTCAACCTAGGGGTATGTATTTACTTTGGGAAGTGGAGTCACAGCATGGAGAAGTGTTAAGTAGAAATGCGTTTCAGACTCCACCATGGAAGCTGAGTATGTGGTAGCCTATGAGGCATCCAAAGAAACAGTATGGCTCAGAAACTTTTTGATGGACTTAGATGTGATTCCTGGTTTGCCCAAAATTATCATAATTTATTGTGATAATAGTGGTGCAGTAGAAAACTCGAAGGAACCACGAGCCCATAAGGCAAGTAAACACATTGAGCGCAAGTACCACCTAATACGAGACATCGTATAACAAGGAAAAGTTGTTATCGCCAAGATTGCATCAGCAGATTGTTGGGACCGAAAAGTAGCTAGAGGGGGGGGGGGGGTGAATAGCTCTTCGTGTGCTCATCGTAGGCGTTGCTCGTTTCTTCAGAGATATGCAGCGGAAATATAAGAAACAAAAGCATACAACGCTAACAAGGATGGTTTACTTGGTATCCACCTCACAAGAGGTGACTAGTCCAAGGATCCACACCTACTCACACACCCTCCACTATGAATAACACTCCTTTATGGTAACTACCAAAGGTGAAGAAGCCCTACAAGTTCACACTACAAGAAGAAAAGGAAAGGGAAACAAAATACAGTACAAGCTTACAATAAAACCCTAATCCTAGCTTCTCTTCTTGGCTTTGATCTGCCTCTTGACTTGGGAAACCTCCAAGAACCTTCAAGAACTGGCGATCTGAGCTTGAGAGAAGTGTGGAGAAGTCGCTGTGTTGATCTGAGATGAAATCGTGAAGTACTTTTTGCAGCCATCGCACGCCTGCAGCTCAAATACGACGCAACGGTCAGATCCCGATCGATTCAAAAGCTCCCAATCGATCGGGAAGGCTTTGGATCGATCCACGGATCGATCCAGAGCGCCTCTGTGCTATGGGAAAATGCCTGGATCGATCCACGGATCGATCCAGCGCTTATCGCGCGAACCAGTAGCGTCCCAATCGATCGGCTGATCGATTGGGATCTCTGGATCGATCCACTGATCGATCCAGAGGCTCTCTGTTCGTTGGGAAAGACCTGGATCGATCCACTGATCGATCCAGAGGCTTTCTGTTCGCTGGGGAAAAGCCTGGATCGATCTACTGATCGATCCAGCTTTTGGTTTTTGCCCAAAACCAAGTCCCAAGCCTCTCAAATCAGCATTCGGTCAACCTTGACCAGTTGGTACATCATGCCTAGCATCTGGTCACTCCCTTGACCTGCCAAGTCTCCCCACCAAGTGTCCGGTCAATCCCTTTGACCCACTTGGACTTTTCTCTTCGTGCCAAGTATCCGGTCACTCCCTTGACCTACTTGGACTTCCACCAGATGTCTGGTCAATCTTGACCGATCTGGATTTCCTCATGCCAAGTATCCAGTCAATCCTTTGACCTACTTGGACTTTTCTCTTCGTGCCAAGTATCCGGTCACTCCCTTGACCTACTTGGACTTCCACCAGATGTCTGGTCAATCTTGACCGATCTGGATTTCCTCATGCCAAGTATCCGGTCACTCCCTTGACCTACTTGGACTTCCACCAGATGTCTGGTCAATCTTGACCGATCTGGATTTCCTCATGCCAAGTATCCAGTCAATCCTTTGACTTACTTGGACTTCCCAACACCAGATGTCCGATCATCCTTGATCCATCTGGATTTTCCCTATGCCTGGCTTCACTCACCAGGACTTCCAATCTACCTAGCTTCACTCACTAGGACTTCTCTTCTGCCTGGCTTCACTCACCAGGTCTTTCACCTAGCTTCACTCACTAGGATTTTCACCTGGCTTCACTCACCAGGATTTTCTTCTGGCTTCACTCACCAGGATTTTCTTCTGCCTGGCTTCACTCACCAGGTTTTTCCTTCTGCCTAACATCCCAGTTAGGACTTCCCAGTCAAGTATCTGGTCATCCTTGACCTACTTGACTCTTCTTCAATCAACCTTGTATTGTCAAACATCGAAACCCTAACCAAGACTCAAGCTTGGTCAACCAGGTCAACCTTGACCTGAGGGATGTTGCACCAACAATCTCCCCCGTTTTGATGTTTGACAATACCACATTTAAGTTAGGCTAATCCCATAGCCTAAACCTTCTTCATGCCACTAGGTAATGAATACATAAGTTAAGCCCTTCATTTTCCCCCTAAGAGGGCAAACTCCCTCTAGGTAATGAAATCCTAACTTACTCCCTTTCATTCTCCCCCTATTGGCACACATCAAACCATGCCCCATTTTTGGGCACACATCAACAAATTCACTTGTTGAAAACTCTCCCCCTGAAGAGTTGTTCATCGTTGTTCACAACTTCACTCGTTGTGATCAACACGATAATGAGGATCCCATACCCTTCATTATCCTTAACCCTACATTCTCCCCCAATGTAGGAAAATGCCCATTCTTGAGCATTATCCACTTGAAACCACTTGAACAATGAGGATATCCACTCCCCATTAAAGTTTAAACGCTCAACCTTGAGCATGTTCTTAACGGAAGGTTAACCACCTTCCAAGATTCATGAAAAATAATTTTCATGTCTTTAAAGAGTCCCTCCCCCTAAAGACATGGTGATAACTTCTTCCATTGCACCAACAATGACTTGGAATCCCTAAACTTTTAGGAAACCCAAATTTCGAAGTTGTGAGGTTCAAATATTCAAAATTTGAAACAAACCTCAACCTAAACTTCAACATAGTCTTCCTTAACCAATCCATCCTTGTTTTCAACATGAAAACTCCCTTTTTATGTATACAAATGTATTTTGAGGGGTTTAGAATGGTTACCTAGACTAAAATAGGTTCAATATGCTGAAAACAAGCTTTCCCAGTCAAAATCATCATCTTCGTTCGATTGGAGTTGGGTTCTAATCGATTGAACCCTGCTGAATCGATCCACTGATCGATTCAGTCTTCTTGGATCGATCGGCTGATCGATCCAGCGAGCTTCTGCTCGCTAGAATTGCCTTCTGAATCGATCCACTGATCGATTCAGACACTCCAATCGATCCATGGATCGATCGGAGCTCTGATTGTTGCTGAAATTTCATTTCAGTCAACTTCAGAAACCCCTAGAAAATTCTACAAAATTCCAAAAATCGTGAAAATTTATGTAGACATTATTTAAGGTATATATTATTAAGGAAAAATAGTTTTCAATGAAAATACATCATATTTTCAAAGATTGACACAAACTTGAAAACTTGCAAAGACTTTAGTGTTTTCTTCAAGTTTGTGTCTAACTATTCAATGGTGATTACTATCAAAAGATAGCCTTCACCAAAATTTTCCAAAATCATTTTAAAAACATTTTCAAAACCAATATCCCACCATGTTCCTTGGGCTTAATGCACATTACTTGTACATTAGCTTTTCCAATGATGGGAGCACACATAACTATATGTTTTGATGAACTTAAAACTCAAAAGAATGCACTAAATCAACATCTTGAGTTTTGTTCATCATCCTAACATCTCACTTGTATCTAATGTGCACTAAAACACATACAAGTCATCTTATTGGTCTTTGTGAGATATAAAGTTTGGTTTTGCCCTAATCTAGGTATCATGCATATCTATCTAGGCATTTTGTGGATATTGAACATCCACTTAGGATGTTACTTGTTAATACCACTTGTTGAAAACACTTGTTGATAAATGCCATTTGTCCTTGCTTTTAAGGAATTAAACATAATGCATGATAATGTTATGACATACATCAAAATGAAATGACTTTCAAAAGAAAGATTCCTATAATTACATGATGTATGTATGACATGACATGGTATTTTTGTATTTTTCATAATAAGTCATGAATGAAAAATATAAAACTAAATATGGTATTATGGCATGTGATGGGCAAACATAACATGGCAAGGTTTAGCATAAATAAAATTGCCTAGATTACCTATCTAAGTATCCTTAATCTTAGCTAACTTAAAAATTAAACCTAGATTGCCCAAAAGTGTTTCAAGAAAATGTCAAAACCTATATTGGCATTTCTAATTCTCTTGATTAATTTTTGCCAATTGAAATTAAGTGGATTCCTCAAATATTGGCAAATTTCATTTTTCCACAAGGGTAGCACTTTAAATTAAGGCTTAGATTGACCTTAAATTTCCTCAGAACATACCAAAATCCCAACTTGGCAGTTCCTATGATTCTCCCAATTTGTGTCACTTAAAATATCATCCAATTTATCAAATTGTGACACATTTTACTCTTCCCAAGAGTAAACATAAATCCATTTCATTTTCAAAGGTTAATAATAACCTTGAAAATGCTCCTTGAGTGTCAATTTCTTCAAAGTTAGGTTAACTACCCTTCTTCTTAGAGTTGACACTCTCTAACCCTTCTATGGGATAGAGAAGATGCTCCTAGGAACCCAAAACCTATTGGTGCTCCTTGGATTCTCTAGGTATTCACTAGGGATAACTTCCCTAGATACCTTCCTAGTGACATTGTTTGCTTCTTAGAAGCCTTGGTCACTTTTTCTAGGTCAACTCTAGGGATAGCCTCCCTTGTGACCTTGTTAGTGACTTTCTTAGACTTCTTAGAAGTCTTAGTCACATTTGTTGTTGCAAAGATACTTCTAGGGATGACTTCCCTTGTATCCTTGACTTGACTTCTAGACTTAGGGTTGGTTCCATAGCTATATGGAACCCTATGGTAAGTAGGTACATCCTTTTTGATTTTAGGTTTGTATCCCAAACCTCTATGGCCCTTGGATGACCCTTGTTGTCCTAAACCTAGATTTTGCTCATTTTGCCCTTTAAGGATATTTTCCATCCTTTTTAGGTCTTTTCTAGTTTGTCAAGTCTTGACCTCAAAACTTGATTTTCTATCATTAAATCCTTAGATTTTGATTTTTCATTACACCCATGAGCATTTTTGTTTCTAGGCTTATAACTATGGTCCTTAGTGTGATTGCCTAGATTTTTATCTATCTTCCTAATCCTAGGTGTGGTAGTCTTAGCATGATAAGCTACATGATTTTCTTTAATTTTATCATGCCTCCTATTTTCATGGTAAATAGTATTAAAATGATATAAACGTGAATTAGCATGCTTTTTACCATTATGCAAGCGAATAGGCTCAATGAAAGTTACCTTTCTTTTTACCTTAGAGGCTTCCCCTTAAATTGAGCTTCCTCCTTGAGCCTTGACCATCTTCTTCCCCTTGGGGCATTGACTTCGGTAATGCCCCTTTTGATTGCAAGAGAAGCATATAATATGCTCCTTGCTCTTCTTTGTATTGGGGATGGTCTCCTTGGGTTTCACCTTGCCCTTTTGTGCCACTTGGCCCTTCTTCTTGGCTAATTTAGGGCATTTACTTTTATAATGCCCATGTTCCCTACATTCAAAGCATATGATATGATTTTTATCATTAATTGAAATGTTTATACCTTTGCTTGTAGGGGTGGCATCTTTTCCTTTTGATCCGGAGGTAGAAGCTTCCTCTTGATCCGAAGATATTCCTCCATTCGATTTTGCTTGACTTGCGGAGGTGGAAGCTTCTTCATCCTCATCTTCTCTTGACCCGGATGTGGAGGATTCTTCTTGCTCTTGATCCGGTGTCAATGAAGATTGCTCCCCCTCAATCCTAGAGGTGGAGGCTTCACCTTCTTCTTCATCCTCTTGTACATGAAACAAGGAATATGCTCCTTCCTTGATCTTTTGATTGCACTCCTTTGAGGATGAAGGTTCTTGGACTTCCTCTTCTTCGGAAGTTGAGCATCTCTCAACTTCGGAGTCCTCCTCTTGATCGTGCTCCAATGAGTCGCCCTCTTTGGATTCCTCTTGATTCGGTACAGTGGAGGGTTCTTCATAGATTGTTGTCAATTTGCTCCAAAGCTCCTTGGCATCGTTGAATTCTCCGATTTGAGCCAAAATGTGGCTAGGCAATAAGTTGACCAAAAGCTTGGTCACTTTATCATTTGCCTCACTCCTTTGAATTTGCTCCAAGCTCCATTTGCTTTTCTTGAGAAGCTTGCCCTTGGAGTTTATTGGAGCTTTGAAGCCTTCCATTAGAGCAAATCATTGCTCTATCTCCATCATAAGAAAATTTTTGATTCTTGATTTCCAAGAATCGAAGCTTGTGGATGTGTACGGTGGAGCCACCCTTGTGTCAAATCCAAGTCCATCTTGGAATTGCATCTTGAAGTTGAGCTTCTTGAAATCTTTGACTTTTGATGAATTTGCTTCAACTTCTTCACCCTCTAGCTTTGCTTGTTTTGTTTGCCCCTTCCGGCGATGATTCCGATGAAGAGCAACCTCGCTCTGATACCACTTGTTGGGACCGAAAAGTAGCTAGAGGGGGGGGGGGTAAATAGCTCTTCGCGTGCTCGTCGTCGGCGTTGCTCGTTTCTTCAGAGATATGCAGCGGAAATATAAGAAACAAAAGCATACAACGCTAACAAGAATGGTTTACTTGGTATCCACCTCACAAGAGGTGACTAGTCCAAAGATCCACACCTACTCACACACCCTCCACTATGAATAACACTCCTTTATGGTAACTACCAAAGGCGGAGAAGCCCTACAAGTTCACACTACAAGAAGAAAAGGAAAGGGAAACAAAATACAGCACAAGCTTACAATAAAACCCTAACCCTAGCTTCTCTTCTTGGCTTTGATCCGCCTCTTGACTTGGGAAACCTCCAAGAACCTTCAAGAACTGGCGATCTGAGCTTGAGAGAAGTGTGGAGAAGTCGCTGTGTTGATCTGAGATGAAATCGTGAAGTACTTTTTGCAGCCATCGCACGCCTGCAGCTCAAATACGACGCAACGGTCGGATCCCGATCGATTCGAAAGCTCCCAATCGATCGGGGAGGCTTTGGATCGATCCACGGATCGATCCAGAGCGCCTCTGTGCTATGGAAAAACGCCTGGATCGATCCACGGATCGATCCAGCGCTTATCGCACGAACCAGCAGTGTCCCAATCGATCGGCTGATCGATTGGGATCTCTGGATCGATCCAGAGGCTCTCTGTTCGTTGGGAAAGACCTGGTTCGATCCACTGATCGATCCAGAGGCTTTCTGTTCGCTGGGGAAAAGCCTGGATCGATCCACTGATCGATCCAGCTTTTGGTTTTTGCCCAAAACCAAGTCCCAAGCCTCTCAAATCAACATTCGGTCAACCTTGACCAGTTAGTACATCATGCCTAGCATCTGGTCACTCCCTTGACCTGCCAGGTCTCCCCACCAATTGTTCGGTCAATCCCTTTGACCCACTTGGACCTTTCTCTTCGTGCCAAGTATCCGGTCACTCCCTTGACCTACTTGGACTTCCACCAGATGTCTGGTCAATCTTGACCGATCGGGATTTCCTCATGCCAAGTATCCAGTCAATCCTTTGACCTACTTGGACTTTTCTCTTCGTGCCAAGTATCCGGTCACTCCCTTGTGTTGGAACCCCAAGGTTGTTTTGGTGTGATCAACAAATTAAGTTAGGTCCTGTGTGTATTTAACCTTGTGTCTAAGTGTGCAGGAGCTTAGGAACACAGGTAGTCGAGCGGAAGACGCAGCTAGCGAGAAGGACGGTACGCTGTGCGTCCGAGGGATGAGGCGCTGCGGAAGAGTACACCGGCGGACGAGAAGGAAGCGCGTGGTGGTTCCGAGGGACGAAAGCCGGAGCGGAAGATTGCTCGGGGAGGAAGAGACGCAGCTAGCGAGAAGGTCGACGACCGAGGGATGAAGATTGCGGATGAGTACGCTGGCGGACGAGAAGGAAACACGCGGCAATTCCGAGGGACGAGAAGCCGGAGGGAAGCACGCTCGAGAAGACCGGAAGTTGGGTTCGGATGAGCCCTTTTCCGGATGACAGAGATCACCCAAGTAAGCGGATCCGGAGTAGAAGACCCGGACCGAGCTGAACCAAACCGGAGCAGTGGTCCCCGGATGAAAATGTCAACATTGGTTGACTTTGGGCTCCGGGGTGCCCGGAACAGTCCGGGGCGCCCGGAGCAGCCCGGGGCGCCCGGAACAGTCCGGGGCGCCCGGAGCAGCCCGGGGCGCCCGGAGCAGCCCGGGGCGCCCGGAACCCTTCCGGGCGCCCGTACCCAGTATTTTGACCAGATCGAGTCAAAACTCGATCTGAACGTTGGGGGATAAAATTTATCCCCCCAGGGCGCCAGGAACCCTTCCAGGCGCCCCGACCAAGGCTATAAATATAGCCTTGGTCCAGAAGCTATATCTCCGCCTGAAGGAGATATTTTAGTGCACGTTCATTCCTTGGATTAACAACCTCCTTGGTTGTAACCAACTCAAGTTGTGAGCCTCTTCTTTCTGCTTTTTATTTACTGCTAATTTACTTTATGCAAGTGTTCTGTTGAAAGTTCGAGAAGGGTCTTTTCTGTTTATTTTTTTTAGGCTATTCAACCCCCCTTCTAGCCGGCCCAACGGTCCTACAAGTGGTATCAGAGCCGAGACGCTTCAGGAGGACTAACCGCCGAACAAAGCAACGAGAAGGCCGGATCTAACATCCACCCACCAAAATTCGAGGGGGACTTTGCAAGCTGGAAGAAGCACATGGAGGTATTTTTCGGCACCGATTTTGATTTATTACTAATAATGGAACTCGGTTTTGAAGCTCCCGAGGGCAAAGCGAAAAATCAATGGACAAAGAAAGAGCAGGCCGAGTACGTGGCAAACAAGAAAGCAGAATTCCATTTGCTAACCATACTTCCGCCACAAGAAGTCAACCGTGTCGGCACCTACAACTCGACAAAGGAGCTTTGGGAGAAGTTCCTTGAATTACACGAAGGAACATCCGAAGCCAAGCTTGCGAGACGGGACTTACTTTGCAACCAGCTCACCAACCTCCGTCTTGAAGAAGGTGAAACAATTGCACATCTACACTCAAGGATACAGGAGCTCATCATCGGACTTTCGAATCTCGGAGAAGAGGTAAGTAACCGAGATTCGCTCAGGTACGCTTTAAATTCCTTCCCTAGAAATTCAAAATGGGCATCACTAGTAGATGTTTTTTACATTTCGAAGGACTTAGAAAAAATTTCATTAGAAGAATTTTTTTCAACATTTGAAGTGCATGAGTCAAGATGTGCAGGAATGAGGGAGCCAAAGAACAACGTCGCCCTCAAAGCTTCGAGAGACGAACCTGAATCGGAATCTTCTCTCGACGACGAAGAAATGGTAATGATGGTAAGACAATTTAAGAAGTTATACAATTCTAGAAAAACTAACCATCCACAGGGTAGAAAGAAAAGAACGATCCACTGCTACCATTGCGACGAAGAAGGGCATGTCAAGGACAACTACCCCAAGCTGAAAGCAAAGACAAGGAAAAGGGTAAGAAGCCTATCCAAAAACGAAAGGCCCTGAAGGCGACGTGGGACGATACCTCGTCTGAATCGGAAGTCGAAGCATTCTCCGGACTCGCACTGATGGCGAGTCATCAAGACGACGACTGCGATTCAAGCTCTTCCGAAATGAGCATCGAGAGCATCGATGAAGGGGGAGACACGTCGGAAGAAAGCAGCAGCTCAGGGGGAGAAACAGACAACGAGATCGACAAGGTAAGTCAGGTACGATCTCTTCCTCCCGATAAAATGTTTAAGTTCGTTAAACTTTTAACAAAAGATTGCTGCAAATTAGAAAGTGAAAATAAAAATTTTAAAGTAATTCTAGCTAAGTCTTGTCCCTTAGAAGAATTAGATAAATTAAAAATAGCAAATGAAAAATTGAAACTTGAAAATGATGATTTGAAAATTCAAGTAGATAACTTGAAAAACTATGCATGTTCATCTAAAACTAATTTTAGAAGATTTAATAATTTAAATTGGTACTTTTAAATATCACCCGGGACAAATTAGGAATATTTCAAGAAAATATGTCCCTAAAAGCTTTTTAATTAATCCAGTTGGGTGGAACCTATATTGGGTTCCTAAAACATACCTAAACTAAATTATAAAATTAGCGCTTTAAGTGAGAAAATTAAACAAAGAATTTCCTTATGAGGCTTTGTCAAGGAAGTGGTTGTTGCTCCAATAACCAAGAAGGCCTAGTGCCTCGCCACGACCTGGAAGCCAAAATATTGAAATAAATATTTAATTAACTTACTAATAAATCATTAATACAAGAATTAATTAGTGCTTTAAAAAGGTTATTCAAAACATTTTATTTTAGAAATTTACTTAGAATTTTTTTTCCCCTAAGTCATTTTTTTTGCGCTTAAAAATTCTCAAAAATTTAAGTTAGGATTTTTTTTCTTACTTAGAAAAATTCTCAAAAATTATTTCTTCCTAAGTAAAAAAAAAAAAAACTTTTTCCTGAAACTAGAAATCTCAGCTTAAATTATTTAGAAAAATTTTCTAAATTTCTTAAAAACCTAGAAATTTTTTTAAAAAATATTCTTTCTAAGTTTTTAAACCCTTAGATTGTTTTTTCTTGGAACCCCACTTTTTTTGTGATCAAAGGGGGAGAAGGGAAAGTATAAGTAGTCTAGGGGGAGGTAGATAGATTTAATTTTTTTTCTATCCTTTTGCACTTAAATTGCAAATTAAGTTAATTTACTTAATTCTATTTTAACCCTAGCTTAACTTGGGTTGATCACACCAAAAAGGGGGAGATTGTTGGAACCCCAAGGTTGTTTTGGTGTGATCAACAAGTTAAGTTAGGTCCTGTGTGTATTTAACCTTGTGTCTAAGTGTGCAGGAGCTTAGGAACACAGGTAGTCGAGCGGAAGACGCAGCTAGCGAGAAGGACGGCACGCTGTGCATCCGAGGGACGAGGCACTGCAGAAGAGTACACCGGCGGACGAGAAGGAAGCGCGTGGTGGTTCCGAGGGACGAAAGCCGGAGCGGAAGATTGCTCGGGGAGCAAGAGACGCAGCTAGCGAGAAGGTCGACGACCGAGGGACGAAGACTGCGGATGAGTACGCTGGCGGACGAGAAGGAAACACGCGGCAATTCCGAGGGACGAAAAGCCGGAGGGAAGCACGCTCGAGAAGACCGGAAGTTGGGTTCGGGTGAGCCCTTTTCCGGATGGCAGAGATCACCCAAGCAAGCGGATCCGGAGTAGAAGACCCGGACCGAGCTGAACCAAACCGGAGCAGTGGTCCCCGGATGAAAAAGTCAACATTGGTTGACTTTGGGCTCCGGGGCGCCCGGAACAGTCCGGGGCGCCCGGAGCAGCCCGGACCGAGTATTTTGACCAGATCGAGTCAAAACTCGATCTGAACGTTGGGGGATAAAATTTATCCCCCCCCAGGGCGCCCGGAACCCTTCCAGGCGCCCCGACCAAGGCTATAAATATAGCCTTGGTCCAGAAGCTTCAAATCAACTCAGAAATTTACATTCCAAACACTTGTGCGCTTCTGTTCTAGTTTAGCTTCTGTCTTTTGTGCTTTCACTGCTGTAAGCGGTTTCTCCGCCTGAAGGAGATATTTTAGTGCACGTTCATTCCTTGGATTAACAACCTCCTTGGTTGTAACCAAGTCAAGTTGTGAGTCTCTTCTTTCTGCTTTTTATTTACTGCTAATTTACTTTATACAAGTGTTCTACTGAAAGTTCAAGAAGGGTCTTTTCTGTTTATTTTTTTTAGGCTATTCAACCCCCCTTCTAGCCGGCCCAACGGTCCTACACCTTGACCTACTTGGACTTCCACCAGATGTCTGGTCAATCTTGACCGATCTGGATTTCCTCATGCCAAGTATCCGGTCACTCCCTTGACCTACTTAGACTTCCACCAGATGTCTGGTCAATCTTGACCGATCTGGATTTCCTCATGCCAAGTATCCAGTCAATTCTTTGACTTACTTGGACTTCCCAACACCAGATGTCCGATCATCCTTGATCCATCTGGATTTTCCCTGTGCCTGGCTTCACTCACCAGGACTTCCAATTGTTGGAGTGTATACTGAAAGCCTAAGCTTTTGTAAATATTTATGTTAAATAAAGAATCACATTTGGTCAATTTATCTACATTTAGTTGTAGTTGTTCAATTAATTTATACTGTAGATAACATAGTATGTGGTGTCACATGCAGAAGATGATGTTATCAGTACCTTATAAATTATAAACAGTAGCTCACGACCAAAATGGAAAGGAACAAATCATTAGAAGGTCGTAGTGTAATTGGTATCAGTTTATCTTGACTGTATAATTACACTAGTACACTTAGAGTGTATTGAGTAGGACCATTTGAGGTCGTTTCTTTTATACTGATTTTATAAAGAAACAAAGACCTCGGTTATTATGGAAGTGTGTGCTCTTAATCCTGATATAATAACAAGCACATATATTTGATATTTATTTCTTTAATTTATCAATGGGTGAGATTTAGTTCGATGAATCAATAAGCCCGATAAGTTGGGAAATGGTATCACTTATAGTGTGTGTTGTTGATTATAGAAGGAAACTGTGTCCTAGAGATACTAGGTTGATAATGTCCCCAAGAGGAGCTCATAAGGATTGTCATGTTAAACCCTGCAGGTGGACTTAGTCCGACATGATAATAAGGTTGAGTGGTACTACTCTTGGACTAAGATATTAATTAAATGAGTTGTCAGTAATTCACTTAATTAGTGGGCATTTGATATCTTAAACACAGGGAGACTAACACACTCATAATAAGAAGGAGTCCAAAATGTAATTTGGGATTGATGCGGTAGTTCAATAATAGTTCTCTAGTGGAATGAATTATTATTGATAAAATTAAGTTGTGTGTTCGGGGCGAACACGGGATGCTTAATTTTATCGGGAGACCAAAACCAATTCCTCCTCTCGGTCCCTATCGTAGCCTCTTATTTATAGAGTACTATACCCACCTATACCCATCTTCTATACCCACCAATAGGGGGCCGGCCAAGCTAGCTTGGGAACCAAGCTAGGGCCGGCCTAGGTATAAGATTGGGTGGCCAGCCCTAGCTTGAACCCAAGCTAGTGGGGGCCGGCCAAATTAAATTAAAAAAGGAATTTAATTTTAATTTTTATTATGTGAAAGATATAATTTATTAAAGAGAATTAAAATTAAAATATCTCTCTTGTAAAAGATCTACAAAAGATTAAAGAAAGAGATTAGATCTCTTTCCTTATTTGTAGATTGGTGAGATATTTTATTTTCTCTTTAAAAATTATTCACATGTTGTAAAATTAAAATTATAGAAATTTCCTTTTTATCAACCATGAAGAGATTTTGAAGAGAAATTTTATTTTTTAAAATTTCCGGAAACAAATTAGGAAGTTTTAATTGTTGATTGAAACTTGTCCAATTTGATTTCATTAATGTGGCCGGCCATAAGATTTCAATTGGGGAAATTTTATTTTATTTTTCTCAATTAAATCATGTCAAGGAAATTAAGAAAATTTTATTGTAATTAAATTTCCTAATTTGCCTAGGCCAAGGAATATAAAAGAAGGGGTGAGGGTGCCTTCACAAGACACAACCTCTATTATTTTCTCTCCCTCTTTTATTCCTTGGAGTGGCCGGCCATCCTCTTCCTCTCTTCCTCTTTGTGGTGGCCGAAACTCTCAAAGGCTTGGAGCTCTTGTGGCGGCCGGATACTACTTGGAGAAGAAGAAGAAGAAGAAGGAGAGAAAGCTAGCATCTCTTGGAGCTTGGTTGGTGTTTTGTTCTTCATCCTTGGTAAAGCTTTTTGTGGCCGAACCTAGCTAGGAGGAGAAGAAGGTGGTTGGTGGTTTCTCATCTCGGAAGATCGTTGCCCACACAACGTCCGAGGTTAGAAGAGGAATACGGTAGAAGATCAAGAGGTTTTTCTAAAAGGTATAACTAGTAGTTTTTCCTTTTCCGCATCATACTAGTTATTTATGGAAATAATATCAAATACAAGAGGCTTACGTTCTAGTATTTCGAATATGTTTTTCGAAGTTGTGTTATTTTGTTTTTTTTTCCCTTGTGATTTGATTGTTCTTTTTGGTTAACCTAAAGTTATTTTAGGAAATTAAATATTAGATTTTAATAAAAGGTTTTGTCTAGTCGGTGGTGGTTGCTCCCATATCCAAGAAGGCCATGTGCCTCACCACGTCAGTACTGGGAACCAATTATGGAAATTAATATTTAATGGAATTAATAACTTAAGGTGATTTGGGTCGAACGTGTTAAGTTCCGCAGGAGACCCAAGTCAAAACCTAAAAGAACGAATAGATTAAGTTTTGGATCAAACGTGTTAAGTTCCGCAGGCGATCCAAAATTTAATTTAAAAGAACACATGGTAGCTAGGAAAAGGTTCAGACCTTTGTACAAAATTTTTTTACAGTGGAACCTCTAGGTTTTCCGAGTAGCAACCAACACCAATCTGCCTAGCTTCACTCACTAGGACTTCTCTTCTGCCTGGCTTCACTCACCAGGTCTTTCACCTAGCTTCACTCACTAGGATTTTCATCTGGCTTCACTCACCAGGATTTTCTTCAGGCTTCACTCACCAGGATTTTCTTCTGCCTGGCTTCACTCACCAGATCTTTCCTTCTGCCTAACATCCCAGTTAGGACTTCCCAGTCAAGTATCCGGTCATCCTTGACCTACTTGACTCTTCTTCAATCAACCTTGTATTGTCAAACATCGAAACCCTAACCAAGACTCAAGCTTGGTCAACCAGGTCAACCTTGACCTGAGGGATGTTGCACCAACACAGATAACCTGGATCCTTTCACTAAGGCCCTTCCGGTGAGAGCTTTTAATGGGCATGTTGAGGGGATGAGAATCAGATATATAGCAGCATATTTGGCAGGATAGTCTTTTAGTATAAATGGGAGATTGTTAAGATGTATACTAAAAGTCTAGCTTTTTGTATAAACATTTATTTTGAAATGAGAATCATATTGGTCAAATGTCTATATTTAGTTAAATGCAGTTGTCCATTTAATTTATATTATAGATGACATGGTGTGTGGTGTCATACAGAAGATAATGTTATCAATTCCTTATAAATTATAAATAATAGCTCACAACCAAGATGGATTGGGACAAACCATTGGAATGGTTGTAGTATAATTTGATAGTAGTTTATCTTAACTATAAAATTACACTAGTACACTATGTGTGTATTGAGCAGAATCATTTGAGGTTGTTCTTTTTATACTGACTGCATAAAAGAACAAAACCTCTGTTATTATGGATGTGTGTACTCTTAATCCCGATATAATAGCAAACACATATACTTAGTATTTATTTCTTTAATTTATCAAAGGGTGAGATTTATTCAGTTAAATCAATAGACCCGATAAGTTAGGAAATAATATTATTTATATGGTGTGTTGTTGATTATAAAAGGAAACCGTGTCTTAGTAATCTAGGTTGATGATGCCCCCTTGAGGAGCTCATAAGGATTATCATGTAAACCCTGCAGGTGGACTTAGTCCGACATGATAATAAGGTTGAGTGGTACTACTCTTGGAGCTAGATGTTAATTAAGTGAGTTGTCAGTAACTCATTTAATTAATGGACATACGATATTTTAAACACAGGGAGACTAATCCACTCATGATAAGTAGGAGCCCATATTGTAATATGAGATTGGTGCGGTAGTTCAAAAATAACTCTTTAGTGGTATGAGTTATTATTGATGAACTTGAGTTGGGTGTTCGGGTCGAACACAGGAAGCTTAAGTCCATCAGGATGCAAAAATCAATTCCTCCTCTCAGTCCCTATTGTAGCCTCTATAAAACCTCGCATTCACCTGTTTTGGTTTTGCTTCCTACCCAAGAAAGGGGCCGACCACATCCTTGCTTGGTGCCCAAGCAAGGGGTCGGCCAAGCCTTGCTTCCTACTCAAGAAAGGGGTCGGCCAAGCCTTGCTTGGTGCTCAAGCAAGGGGTCAGCCAAACCAAAAGAAAAGAAAAGAAAAAGAAAAAAAAAAAAAAAAAAAAGGGGGGGAGATTTTTTCTCAACAGAATGAGAGATTTTTCTAAAAAGAATTACGTTGATTTTTTCTTAGAAATTTTCTAAAAAGAATTATATTAATTCTTTCCCAAGAAATTTTTCTTAAAAGAATTATGTTAATTCTTTCCTAGAGATTTTTCTAAAAATAATTATGTTGATTCTTTGTTAGAAATTTTCTAAAAAGAACTATACTAATTCTTAAGAAATTTTTCTAAAAAGAATTATGTTAATTCTTTTCTAGAGATTTTTTCTAAACAAAAATCTATTACTTTTTCTCCTTTTTTATCTAGGACAAAGGGTTATAAAAGGAGAGGAGGTTGTGCCATAAAAATTAATAATTCAATTAAGAATTGATAAGTTTCTCTCATTTCCCGTAAGGTCGACACCCCATTCTTTCTTTTCTTTCCTCTAGGGTCGGCGCCCCACTTCTTTTCTTCTTCTCTTTTCTTCCCTCTAGGGCCGGCACCCCATCTTCTCTTGGTGGCCGAAGCTTGGAGGAAAAGAAAATGAAGAGACGAAGCACCTTGGTGGTTGGTGGTTTGGAGGAGAAGAAGAAGGAGGAGGTGTTCCTTTCTTTGCATCTTTTGGTGGTAGGCGGCTTGGAAATAAAAGGGGTTCGGGTGTTTTTGTCTTGGTAGATCGTCGCCCACACGACGTCCAAGAAGAGGAGAGGATTACGGCAGAAGATCAAGAGGTCTTTGTCTACGAAGAAAGGTACAACTAGTTATTTATTCCGTAACACAACTAGTTTTATTTTTTTCGTATGGATCCTGAAATACCAACACAAGAGGCTAGCGATTTTGTGTTTTCGTTTTTGTGTTTCGATTTTGTGTTTCGATCTTGTGCTTTGATTGAGGTCTCTATAGTTAAACCTAAGATTATTGTGAGAAGTTTAAATATTCAATTTCTTTGAAAGGTTTTGTCTAAGAAGTGATGAATGATCTCATAACCAAGAAAGCCTAGTGTCTCGCCAACGACCTAGAAGTTAATCCTTGAAATAAATATTTAATCAACTTCTGTAATATGGTTTAACTTCTGAAGAACACAAGGGTTGAACTTGGAGTAAAAATATTAAGTTTTGTTTCCAATCCAAGTTTAACTTTGAAGAACGAACTTGGAGTAAAAATGTTAAGTTTCGTTTCCAATCCAAGTTTAACTTCTGAAGAGCACATGGGTTGCTAAGAAAAGTTCTGTGCTTGTACAAATTTTTATACAGGAGAAACAGAACGATATTCCGAGTAGCACCCAACACTGCCATCACAAAGATCAAGGCTAAAATGACAGTAAAGAACCAAAGGTAAACTGGTGAGCGTTCAAACAACGAAAAAACTAGGAACTCACTCCGGTGTGAAAACACAAGAAACTTGAAGCAAAAGTGAAAATGAAGGTTGGCGGACAAAGATGAAGGTCGGCTGGCACAAAAATAGGGTTGCATAAAATGATGAGGGCCCTTCCACCATATTTATACAAGGTAGCATTTAATCGGAACCCTTGGGATGAGATCAGTTAAGAAATGGGGAAATACTATTAGCTGTCCGATCAAGCTCGTATTACGAGGATGGAAATAATCATTATGTTGGAGATAGGTGGTCATTCTTCTTCGTGAAAGGTCGCATCATATTAATTTGATATAACCTCGGAGATAAAGGTATTCTCTTGGATTGGAAGGCGGAGGCTGACAAGGCGTGTCCTGCATTTAAGAGGCGTGTCGATAATTACAGCGAGGATCTCATTAAAGATGCAATTCTTCTTGTCCATATGTACAACGAATCAAACTAGGAGTTGGTCATATAATGCTGTAGTCTAGTTAGTTAGACTCGCACCTCTTTTGACTAGACTTAATAAGAGGATTAGTAATGTAGAGGTATTTCCCAAGGGTCACGTGGTTAACAAGGTCAATAATTGAGCCAGGATGGAAGGCAGGGTCAACAAGGCCCTACTCCCGGCTACTAACTACTCTCGGCTACTTTTGACTCCCAACTCTCGGTTATGTCTGACTCTCAGCTGCACTTGACTCCCAGCAGCACCTGACTCCTAGCTACACTTGATTCCCGGCTCTGGGGTGCCATCGATTTCGGGTGATCCTTAGACGAACAATTGTATACGCAGGCGTCATGGCGAAAGCGGTGAAAATAAATGGGGAATGATTACCCTTTACGTCAAAGAATGTGATAACGCCTACGAGTAACGGGAGAAACGTGGTACCGTTTGTGGATAATACGGAGAACATAGCAAAGCCTCCCAGCTCTATAAAAGGTAGGCGAATTTCATGGAAAAAGGTAAGTGCACATAACTTTCTAAACCTTAATTTCCAGCAACTACTTTCTTCTTCATCGAGAGCTTACTTGAGCATCGGAGTAGCATCGCTAGGTTGTCCTTGGACATCACTCTAACCCACCTTCTTTGAGTGTTCTTCCTCGCAGGCCAAGAGTCATGTCACCCTCCTAACAACCACTAAAGTAACACATTACCAGCGAGTTAAACATCTCCGTTTCAAACAAGATCAATATATACACACCGAAAGCCGGCTTGGTCGTTAGAGATACATGGAGTACTAGATCTTATCATGCAAAACAAGTCACTGAATTTTCTGAACAAGTCTTCAGTAGGGCTTGTAGTGGAACAGAGAGAGTTAGGGTGGCAATATTCAATAACAAGTAGCTTAATTTTGTGAACAAGTATGTTGTTGTTGTTTTGTACACTGAAACAACAGCATGCTTCCACTCGGTTCTTATTGCAATGAAAAAAAAAACAGAAATAAAAATTCCAAATTTACACTTAATCAACAGCATGCTTCCACTCGGTTCTTATTGCAATGAAAAAAAAAAACAAAAGACGATCACATACGAGCTAGAATATATTGTATGGTGTTTATACACAAACAATAATAATGATATTGATATAAAATAGGTTTAATTAATATTTATAGCCGAATAATTAATAACATGCATGATGCACCACCATATGATCACTTTCCGTATGATCCCCACAAGTCCATCTCCCCGCCGCGTTGGCTCCCTATCAGACCCATCTGCGGCGGCGGCGGCGGCATCCCGGCCGCCTCCAGCACTGCCCACTCCCCCGCGTGGCTACCGTTCCTCTCGTTCTGCATCGCGTCGTCACCTCCGTACGCCTTCAGCATCGCGGAGGCGCCGGAGTCGCCGGGCAGAACCGCGAAGTCGTACCCTGACGTCGGCGGCCGGTGATTGGTCAGCAGGTCCTGCACTTGGTACGTCGTCGCCGGATTTATGCCGGCGTTGTCGGCGGCGTTGGCGTGGGAGTAGTACTGCAAACTGTGGTTGTGGTGGTGGTGGTGGAGGTAGTGGTGGTGGTTCGGGTGGAGATAGTGAAGAGAGTTCAGCGACGACGGCGAATGCTCGGCGGCGATGTGGCTCTCCACGGCTCCACCCTGCCTGCCGATGATTCCCTCGCCGGCACCGCCCCCGCCGCCGACCTTAAAGAAGCACTTCTTCTTGAACACCCGGCAAACCACCCATCCATCCTCCTAATTCAAAAAAAAAAAAAAACATAAAAGAAACTAATTAATCGATAACAATCTCAACAAAATCATCATTTTTATAAAACTCACATTAATAGAATTGGACGCAGCGATATTGGGATCGACGGACAGCGAGTCGCTGTCTTCGAGGCGATACTCATGCATAATCCAGTCAGTTTTTTGACCATGAGGAGCTCGGCCACGATAGAAGACGAGGGTTTTACGCATGCCGATCTTGGAGTAGGAGTTGCGGATGCACTTGTCGCGGCCGGTGGCCTTCCAGAAGCCCGCAGTGGTGGCTCGGTTGGTGCGCGAGCCCGTCGGGTACTTGCGATCTTTGTGGCTGAAGAAGTACCATTCATTTTGCGCCGCCGACCCAATACGACATCGCTCTACACCAATAATATATCAATTATTCATTATAATTATTTCATGTGATCGAATTAAGATGAATCCGACCGACCTTGGAGGTCCCATGGCTCGATCTTGTTGAGATCGACCTCCCTGATCACCTCCAACTCGAACTTCTCGAACGAGACCTTCTTCTTGAGGTAGTAGAGCAATAGCTCCTCGTCGGTAGGATGGAACCGGAACCCCGGTGGAACTCCGGTGCTCGATGACGATGACGACGACGAAGGCATCGCCATTCGAGGAGGAGGAGGAGGAGGAAGAAGAAGCAGAGAAGTGAGACGTAGGATGGTGCAAAGTGGCGTCAATAAGTAGCTGGCTAGCAATCTGATAAGAATGATCATGGCCTGGATTGACTCCGGCAGCTACGCCGGTGGACTTGCATAAAGGTGATATCGTAGAAAACAAGTCAATGGCACGAGGCGCGTTTGATTTTATTTTAACTGGTAAACGATCCCGAGGCGAGGAATAAAAATTTCAATTATGCATTACTGTTAATTGTTCCCAAAGCAAGTCCCGTTTATCAATTGTGATGATCATCATCGATCAGTAGTTTGGCATAAATAAATATGAAGGATATATATAGATGCAGTTAATTAAATGAGGCAAGAGCTTCGATTTCCCTGAATGAAACCTCTGCACCAGGGCGGGCCATGTGAGACGGCCTTGATGAGCAGTGGCTGCTTGATTGAGTTGCACTCGTCCGACGTCGCGGTGACCTCCGCCAGGAAATCTTACTACCACGAGTTTGAGTAAATGGGTAATCTCCCAAATGATTGGATGCTGCAGGAATTTAATTAGGTTTACAGCAACTGCAGGTTTCTTTTGCTCTGCTTGCTTGTTATTGTTTAACTAATTAACCCTCCCTGGTCGAGCAGCAGCATGTATCAGTGAGTGTGAGTCTTGAGGGCGGTGAATCTTTAATTTAATAATGCTTTTAAATTTGCTATGGATAAAATTAAGGAGTGAATTACTCGGTCTAAATGCTCAAGAACAGGCCACAAAAAAGATTAAGAAAAAGACAATCCATAGATTGGTGATTCTTATTTTCAAATTTATGTAAAATCATTTAAAAAAAGGTCAAATTTACATTAGTGAAGAAGATGATGCATGCCACCGATCGAGAGAAGGTGTTAATTGCAAGATCAGTAAGTATTTTGGTGCAACATGCATGCATGGCTGTTGCCTGATCACTTCCTGCACATATGGCCTTAATTTTAGCATCACAGATGTTGAGCAAAGAAAAAAGTGCATTATTAAGACTTAATTTGCAAGTCTCTTAGTGAGATCCCTTCATCCTTACGTGAGATGAAGATATTACGATCCGAAAGTCAAATCATGCCAAAAGTCAACGGAGAGGAAAACTGGAGGTTTTCAATCGGTGCGCAATCTGTTTGATTCTCTACCAATAAAATATATATGATTGTTATTCTAATATGAACATTTTAAGTTGATAAATAATATATATGATGCAGTTTAAGAAAGGATAATCAAATGAACACGAAATGAAGATAAGAAAGAAGAAGCTGAAATGAATTTGATTCTGAGAACTGGTAGAATCTTGAATCTTCAACAAGAACACTGAACAATTTTTCACATTTTGACCATTAATTTCAGAGGCGAACGAATTCTTACAAGGGTATGGTTGCTTGTGACGACAACTGATCTTTCACAAGGGTATGCATGGCTGCTTGTGACGACAACTGATCTTTCGTTTTACACTGCAAGAAAAAAAAAAGCAGCAAATAGTAACGAAATTAGCGATCACCATTAAATTTCCATCGCTCAGTAGCGATAGAATTGTTAATGGCTATCACAATTAGCGATAGAATAAAATTATCTGTCGCTACTCTACGTAAATTTAACGATCGAGGTGCTAAACATAAATTTTTACTGTCGATTTAGTGACAAATGGACAATGTCACTAATAGTGGCAAAGAGTTAAATTATCCGTTACGGTTAGAGACGGATTTATAAACTATCGTCGCTGTTAGAGATGGATAATTAGATAGTTCGTAGTTGTTTAATTATCCATCGCATCTACTTACCCTAAATATCTTCAATTTTGACAGATAACATATAAGACGGAATATTAAAAAGTCATCGCTATTCGAGACGATTTATTTAATTATCCATCGTTATTAGCTACGGATTTTTAAATAAATCATCGCTATTAGTAATGGTTAATTAAATAAACCGTCGCGAATAGCGACGGATAATTAAATAAACTGCCGTGAATAGTGACAAATATTTAATATTATCCGTCACTAATAGTGATGGATTAATAAAATATCCGTCGATATATTTGGGATATTAGGGCTCATGTGCCCGACTCCTTCCCTACATGCATAGTTCTCTTGTTTATGTTCGACGATCGACTCCTCCTCCTCTGGCGATCGACTTCTCCTCCTCTGGCTTATCCTCCTACGACGTTTAGGTACTCCTCTTCTCCTTGTTTTTTTTTCTTTCTGATTTCTCCCCTACTGGCTGCAGCCACTATTGCTCACCTGCGCCAGGCAGAGCTAGGCTGTGGTCATCACTGCTCGGTCGCTGCTGCCAGAGCAGGGTCGCCGGCGCAGCCACCACTGCTTGGTCGCGGTTGCCACTGCTCGACTGAGGTCACCAGAGTAGGGTCGTGGTCGTCATTGCTCGATTGCGGCCGCTAGAGTATGGTCGCGACCGACAAAGCAGGGCCGCGACAGCCACTGCTTGGCCACAGCCGATAGAACAGGGCCAACACTGCTCAGCATGGCCCGATACTGCACGGCCTGGTTTGTCACCAATTGGGCGTGGCCCTACACTATTCGGTCGTGGACAACACTAATCAGGTGGAGTCGGCACTAATTAGCTGCCACTAGCACTGCTCAGCCGCAACCCGCACTAATTGGGTATGATCGACACATGATTAACCATCTTGATTTATTAGACTTGTCCATATTGAAATTACTTGTATAGTTTGAAAATATAATTATGCTTAATTTGACATGATTAATCATGTTGAAAATGTTATTCCTATTAGGATATAATGTATATAAACAAGACTTGGATGCACAATAAGTTAGACAATGAATTTATCAGTCAAGAATTTTTTTACTGGGATTGAAGAGTTTGTGAGCTTCATTAAGTTTCATCCAGAATGTTCGAATGATGCCGAGTTAAAATGTCCATGTAATAAGCACAAATGTAGAAATACAACTTTCTGTGATGAAGATACAGTGAAAACTCATATATATATGTATGAGTTTGTTCTAAATTATTACAACCGGTATTGTCATGGAGAGTCATATATATTTGAACAAATTAGACCTTCAGTTGCTTCGTCATCCTGCCTAATTGCTTTAGAAGAATCATCAAGGCATATGAATGCAATGCAATGCAATTAGTGGTTTACGACGCAATAAATGCATATGAACAATCGAATATAGAGAAAACACCTACACTTGAAGTTCAGAAAATATATGACATGTTGAAAGTTAGTGAGAGAGAATTGTGGGAAAACATTCCTTCTGGCCATTCACTGCAAGATTATTGGACATGAAGATAGAATATCATTTCTCTGAACGATATTACGATGAAATGTATCAATTGATGTCAGAGTTGCTCTCCGCTGATAACTGCATGATTGTTTACTAGTAGAGAAGATTCATTGTTGTATCAATAATTGCATGATCTTTTGGAATAAAGATAGTGAACTGATGGAATGCAGAATATGTAATCATCCTCGTTATAAGCAGAGTAGTTGTATGTCTAGGAATAAGAAGAAAAATATTTCCTTGAAAGTCATGTATTACTTCCCATTAATTGCTAGGCTCCAATGCTTGTATGCATCTGCCGCAACAGCAAGCCACATGAGGTGGCATCAAAACCATGTACATGAAGGAGATATAATGTGTCATTCTTGTGATTCGCCTACGTAGAAACATATTGATACAAGATTTTCCTCCTTTGCAATGGAACTGCGTAATGTGAGACTTGGACTTTCCACAAGTGGATTTCAACCATTTAGAAGTTATGAGCAATAATATTCATCCTGGCTAGTTATATTAACACCATATAACTTATCTCTATGGATGTGCATAAAAGATGAATTCATGTTTCTTATTATACTTATTCCAGGTCCTCATAATCCAAAAGGGCAAATAGATACTTTTTTTTTACAACCTTTGATTGCTGAATTGAATCATTTATGGAATGTAGGGGTCTAAGACTTATGACATTACAAGTAAATCAAACTTTACAATGCATGTTGCTTTGTTATGGACGATTACTGATTTTTCAGCATACTCAATGTTATCAAGATGGAGCATTGACAAGTTAGCATGTCAATATTGCATGAGTAAGTTTAATGCATTTTTATTGCCTTATAGTGGAAAGATATCCTGAGTTGATAATCATTAAAAATTTTTACCAGTTGATCACCCATTCAAAAAAAAATAAGAAAATTTTAAAAGGAATGAAGTGATTAAGAAACTTCTTCCAATATCGAAGTCAGGTGAAGAAGTTCTTAATGAAATTGACAATTATGGATTTCTACCATTATATCAAGATGGTTCTGATGATATAAATAAGTACATTATTAGAGTGAACAAGTGTGCTTAAAGGAAAAGAAATATATTTTGGGAGCTACCAGATCAGAAGTATTTACTCATTCAGCATAATTTAGATGTGATGCATGTTGAGAAAAAATTTTTCGATAACATCTTCAATACTGTGATGAATGCTCATGGAAAAACTAAAGATATAGGAAAATCATATAAGGAATTAAAATAATTAGTAAACAGACCTGAGTTGGATCATAATGAAACAACTGGTAAATATTTGAAAGCATGTTATACATTAGACAAAGAAGGTAAGCAAACATTATATACTTGGTTGAAAGCAATCAAATTTCCTGATGGGTATGCCTTGAATATGTCTCATTGTGTTGATATAAATAAATTAAAAATGTTTGGAATGAAGAGTCACGATTGTCAGTTGTTCATGCAAAGACTAATTCTAATAGCATTCTATAACCTACTTCCTAACAATTTTTGGCAATCACTTATAGAATTTAGTCTATTTTTTAGAGATTTGATTTCAAGGGTTATTATGACACTAGATATGCTTCAGCTTCAGACAGATATTCTAATGATACTCTGTAAGCTTGAACGAATATTCCCACCTTATTTTTTAATTCTATGGAATATCTACCTATTCATTTACCATATGAGGCATAACTAGGTGGTCTTGTGCAATACAGATGGATGTACCTATTTAAAAAAATTATGAGAAAATTTAAAAATAATGTTCATAAAAAAGCAAGAGTTGAGAATTCAATATGTAATGCATATTTGGTTAAAGAAGTAATTTCCTTTTGCTCTTATTATTTTGCTGATAATGTGAAAATTAGACATCGTAAGTGTCCTCGAAATTCTTATGATACTCAACCAACAGACCCAAGGATTATTTTTATTTTCAAGTTTCATGATAAGACAATAAGTGCAATTGTTTCTAGACGATTAAATGAACAAGAATATCATACTGTTAGGATATATATACTTTTGAACTGTGAAGAGGGCAAACCATACATAAGGTAATAGTTCAAGTACATATAAAATACAGTATTGAAGAATATTTGACATGCTATCTAATATGTCCTCAAATTTTCTTTATTGACAACTTGTATGAACAATAACTACATCTACAAAATCCATCAATAAGTGCAAGTGAGGTAAAGATCAAGTCAGAGGATGAATTTGCATATTGGATTCAAATTTATGTAAGTTCATGATTAAATTATTTATTACACTTAACTGTATTATATATGCATCTAATTTATATAATCACTACTATTATAGGCGAATGACTGTAGAATATCAAATATAGAAAAATGAAAGACTAAAAAAATCTTACATCAGGTCCTCTCAGTAACATAATAGTCTACTCAAGTTATTATATTAATGGATTCAGATTACACGTGACCTAACGTAATTCACAAAGGTTGACGTATAATTCTGGTGTTTGTGTAAAAGGATCAAAACAACAATGATACTTAATATGATTATTATGGTAGACTTGAGAAAATTATCGAGGTTAAGTATCCAACTTTATCTTTAAAAAGTTGTGTATTATTCAAATGTTCATGATATGATCCAACTCCAACAATAGGTACCAAAAGACATCATTTCTACAATTTAGTTGAGGTTAACGTAAACAAAAGATTCAACAAGTTTGAGCCTTTCATCTTTGCAGTATATGCTAGTCAGGTATTTTATCTTGAGTATCCAACAAAGAGAAAAAGACCTAGTGAATGGTTAGCAGTGTGTTAGATAAAGCCTCAGTCAACCATAGAAATGTTGAACATCATAACTACGCAAAACCATGATACATATCAAAATAAAGAAGTCAAGATATACTCGATTAATTCAGAAATACAATACACATCATAATTACTTGTAGATGTTAATGTCACTTGTTAAATCGTGACGCATGTGAGACGGGGTGAATCACGTGGTTTTAAAAACTTATTTTCTTTTAAAAATTAAAAGCAGAGTACACAACGAAAAGTAAGAAAGAAAGCACTAGAAAAACATGAGCAGTTTTTACTTGGTTCGGAGTTTTCGGTGACTCCTACTCCAAGGCCCAGGTCCCACAGACTTATCGATGGGAAATTCACTAAAAACCTGTTTCGGTACCTCCGGAAGAGAGAATCGAGTACAAAAGGTTAGGTCAAGTGCAACACACTACACTTACCCTTTTATAGTAATTAAGTAAAAAGATAAAAGTTACCAACACTTCTTATGGATTGAAATGAGAGCTCTTCTTGTGTTGATGTCTGTCTGCCAGGCACGACCAAAACTCCTCGGATTAGTCGTCGGGCTCAACAACTTCGTAGTAGAGTCATAGCAGCAATCGAGAGCAGTCAGAAGCTTGAATGAACGCGCAGTAGCTCGTATGTAGTTGTTACAAAGTATCCTCGAAATTGCCTTATAAAGGGCTTGGAGGACGCATTCTAAAGGCCTTAAAGGCGAATGGGATAAAATCTATCCCGACTTTGCTGCGCCTTATCTGCAAACCAAACAAATTTTATTCGTGGAATGCGCCTTCTATAGTCATGGAAAGCGCCTTCTATTAGGGGTGGCAATTCGGTTTGGGTTCGGGTTGGCGGGTTGGCAAATGACTACCTGAACCAGACCTGATTATTAATTCGGTTAAACTATTCAATCTGAACCTGATCTGTTTATTTGCACTTGACCCGAACCCGACCCGTTTCACCCGTTTAACCCGTTTGACCCGAACATGACCTGAATTCATTAAAGAAATTTTGTATATTAAATTAAAATTAAAAATAACATTTATCTACACAAATTGAAAAATCCATATCATAAATGATAAGCCATGGCAACATTGCAATAATAGCATATCTCTATGTTTATAGTTTTAACTTTTTTAAATTTGTAATTTTAGTTTAAATTTATAATTATTTATAAACGGGGTCGCGGGTTGTAATTGGGTCATTTCAGGTTGACTCTGTTAGAACCTTTGGATGGCTAGAGAGGGGAGGTGTGAATAGCCTCCTCTAAAACTTAAACAATCTTCTCACAAAAGTCTGTTAGCACAGCGGAAATATGTAAAAGAAAAACTAATACAAGGAAAAGAAACAACCCACAACTAACACAAGTATGTATGAGGTTCGGGGATAACTTGCCCCTACTTCTCGGCGTGTCCGTAAGGTGGACGAACCCTTGACCTTTCGGTAGATCACACCCCAGATAGATTCCGGCTAAGAATTTCTCCTTCTCGGTGGAGTAACCTCTCCACAAAGTCTCAGAAAATATTTAAATGAAGCACAAGACTCACAGGGATTAGTGACTAAAGGGAATGAAAAATAAGCTTACAGCCACGATGAAAGCAGAGAGCAAAACCAGAAGAAGTTCCTTAGCCAAGAGCTCAACAACACGCAGCACTCTTGCTTGATCTATCGGGAGTTTTCCTTTTTTTTTTTTTGGGTTATCTTTTCGAACATCTCATACTCCTTCTTCTTATGCCTCTGCCTTTTCCATTGCGTTTGCCTGTATCGAATCACTGCAACCTGAACCGAATCGCTGCTGCCAACTCAGGCGTCGCCAATCACTTTACCTCCTCATCTGGTTCTCTGAACTCACACCAATACCATCCATGGTCTTCACTGGTGTCTCTGAGCTCAAACCAATAGCCAGGAGTCAAGCTGATTGCAACCAGAACACAGCCAGATCGCCAGTAACTGTTGATGCTCCAAATGCACCATTTGCAGCCAAACACAGTAGAAAAACCACTTTGTCTTATTCCTATGATAGACCTTAATTTGAACTTAAGCACTGGCATGATACCTGCAACCTGCAACGTAGAAAGCTCACACCAGATGGTTAAATCAGACGAATCAGAAGTTGCAGAGAAACAGACAGTGTTGTGGTTCGGTCAGCAGACCATCCATAGCCCTCTGGACCGATCAGGACATACCCTGATCGGTCTGGGAGGCTTCTGATCGGTCTGTGGACCGATCAGCCTATAGGTGGATCGGTCCACACACCGATCCCCTTATTGTCCTCTGAATCCCATTGCTTCCTGATCGGTCTACAGACCGATCAGATAACTTACAGTGAACTACTGTTTGGTTACTGATCGGTCACCAGACCGATCAGATAACCCACAGAAAGCTACTGTTTGGTTACTGATCGATCACCAGACCGATCAGATAACCACAGTATCACTGGATCGGTCTATTGACCGATCAGATATCCATAGTATCACTGGATCGGTCAACAGACCGATCCAATGCCTATGTAAGGTAGGTTTGGCGCTTCCCAGCCCTAAACCCTAAAGCCTTTCTAGTCTAGAGAATGAGCTACCGAGCCCTCTCTGACCTAGTCCGGAGAACGAGCTACCGAGCCCTCTCCGACTTCATCCGGTCCAGAGAACGAGCTACCGAGCCCTCTCTGACCTAGTCCGGAGAACGAGCTACCGAGCCCTCTCCGACTTTGTCCGGTCCAGAGAACGATCTACCGAGACCTCTCTGACCTAGTCCGGAGAACGAGCTACCAAGCCCTCTCCGACTTCGTCCGGTCCAGAGAACGAGCTACCGAGCCCTCTCTGACCTAGTCCGGAGAACGAGCTACCGAGCCCTCTCCGACTTCGTCCGGTCCAGAGAACGAGCTACCGAGCCCTCTCTGACCTAGTCCGGAGAACGAGCTACCGAGCCCTCTCCGACTTCGCATGCCAAGTTTTCATACTTGGACTTTTCCCTTCCACCTGATCAACATTGATCAGTAATCAATCAGAGTTTAATTAATATCTGATACAAACTTAAATCAGTGTCAACATCAAAACATCAGCCAGGTCAGACCGTAACAACAATCTCCCCCTTTTTGTTGTTTGACAACACGATTTAAGTTTAGATCAGAAATGCTCATATTTCCCTAATTTTAGGGGATCAAGATCCTCCCCCTAAGACGAATACAACACTAAGGAAGTCAATAATCCTCAAGGTTATCCTCTCCCCTAAAATTAAAACTTCATTCACCTCTAAACTTAGTCATCTTCTCCCCTTTTGTCAAACACCGAAAAGGTGCAAATTAGGTAATAAGACTCAAAAGACTCCCCCTTAACTCATACTGTCTCTTTCTTAATCCACACAGAATTCCCTCTAAGTGTAAGATCAGACAGTAAATAAGAGACAATCAAGATATGACATATGAAAAGCATATAAATAAGAACTGAAAAATAAAGAGAAGCAAGTAATAGAAAAACGAGTAGCATAAACAGCTAATATCCAAGTCAAACATAGTATCTATCAAACAGTATCTGAAACATAGGCAGTTAAAATGACCAACATAAAACAAAGTGTATCAATCAACATCCTCAATATGAGGAGTATCATCATCATCTGCTGGAGGAATAAATCCTTGAGGCGGCATGCTCGAGGGTGGATAGCCCGAGTAATACTGCGGAGGCAGGTAGCTGGCCATCCATCCCAGAAGTACCTGCTGCGTCGCTAACTGCTGACTGTGTAGATCATCGTAACGCTGGTCAATCCGAATGCGCAGCCCATGGAGCTCAGCAGCCAGTAGCTCATCGTGCTGATCCATGCGGCTCACCAGCTCAGCAATCTGCCAGCGCAGATCAGGATCTGCCTCTCCATACTCAGCAGCAGCAGGAGGAGGAGCAGCATCAACCTGTCGCGGAGGTGCCCGTGGTAACTCACCCAGTGCTCTCCCGTCCTTCCAATGAACCGCCCCATTCTGTCCTATGATGCCAGACTTGAAAAATGCACGTTTTCCAAGTCTGCAGTCCTGCCTCACCATCTTGACTATCCTCCCCTTGGAGACATCAATCTGTAGGGTCTCGAGCCAATCCGTAATTATATGCCCATAAGGCATATAAACTGTGAAACTGTTAGGCTCACTATAGGAGATGATAGAAGAGTAAATGCTCGACATGATGTCAAAATCGAGACGCCGACGCAATCCATAAAGCATCAGGCAGTGATATGGTCGGATCTCTGACAAGGGTTTAGATGTGATTGGCAGAAGACAATTCGTGACAATCTTAAAGAGAATGTAATCTGGGGCAGCTAGTCTAAGGGCTGCAAAGGTAGGAAAATCAACATCTAACTCATCTAGTTCACCTGGTCTAGGATGTCCGAAGAAATACTCATAAATGGAGTCAGATGAGACATCAAAGGGAGAAGGTAAGGGGTTTGGTAAATCAGGATATATAGAAAAGACATTTCCTGAACACCTCCGGCAAGCTAGATAATCAAAGAAAGCCGAGAAACTGAAATCAATAGTCTGCTTAGCAACTCTAGTTTTATAACTAACATCATTAGTTTGATGAAGATTATTATAAAACTCAGATACTAAGTCGTAATTGATGTCCCGTTCCAAATAGACTAGAGAATCAAGTCTGTAATAGGCAATTATGTCCGACACAGATGGACAGAATTCATTCATGAATTTTTGATCCACAGACCTACAAGGGAGCAGTTTGAAAGTCCTCTGTTGAAAAGAGAGTTCAAAATGGTGGTTTGGAAATCTCCCAGAGACAAATAGTTGGGGTCGGGAGGGAGCCTTAGATTTAGATTTCTCAGACGACTTAGAGGTTCCTTCACCCACTTGTTTCTTCCTAAGGTTTAACAATGTGACACAATGGGGCAAATATGTGAGCACCGGAGCCACCAACAACCGATAACCAAAACAAAATACACAGATACGGTGAGAAATGAAACTGAAATGCCAAGGTGAGTAGCGCTAGGGGAGTATGGAGTTACCTTGGTGCCATTGACGTATCTTTCAGCTAGGACTTTGGCTAGGGCTTCGGCGTGCAAAGAGAGGAAAAGAGTTGAGGTGCAGGAGGGTGTCGACTAGGGCTTCAACGTGAAATGAGAAGAGAAGGGATCAGGAAGAATTAAGAGAGATGGGTGTCCAGGTGTTGAAATGATCGGACGGCTGTCCGATCAGGAGATATCAGGAACCTCCTGATCGGTCCCTGGACCGATCCCGGAACCTCCTGATCGGTCTGTAGACCGATCAGAAGACGATCAGTAGCCCCTGCGTACCAGACTAACCTGATCAGACCCTGGACCGATCAGGGAACCTCCTGATCGGTCTGTAGATCGATCAGTAAGCTTCCTAGCGTAAAAAAAAACCTGATCGGTCCCTGGATCGATCAGATATCAAATCTGGAGAGTTTTTGGATCGGTCGATAGACCGATCCACCCTCTCCTGATCGGGCTGTAGACCGATCAGTGTCTGACACTGGAGTCTCTCCAGTAATTTCAGTAACTAAAATTCATAGAAGTGTTCGATAATTCAGAACTCAAGAAGTCCAGAAACTTCCAAATTTAGTACCTAGAATCTGAAGAATCTACAAGCATAACTATTTCCTAAAGATGAACTCTTATGGTCTGAAATTGTCTATAGCCCGAAAGTTTCAGACGTTTAAAAAAAAAAAAACACAGACAACTCAAAGCTTCAAACACTGAAATTTCTGACCTTGTTATGTTCAGTTTCAAGTTTGTCAAAATATATCCAAATTGCTATCATTATTTCAACGACTTGTCCTAGTTTCAATCAAAAACATGAAAGGTATCGATCAAAAATATCAATCAACACATTAACCAAAGTTAGATAAATTCTAGGTAAAGGTCCAACCAAGTTTCCTTGGTTGGAATATATGAGTAAGATCTAGGAACCAAATACACATGAATTATGTAATGGTCTTCCCCATACTCAATTTATGTCTCTTCAACCTAATTATTCAAGAGATGCATGATACATTTTGAATAATTTGGCTGATCCTAGCATCTCACCCCATTTCTAGCAAACAAAAATAATTTGTTAAACCTTATAGTTTGTGTGAGATGTCCCCAAGTTGCCCAAGTTAATTTCCCAATTTCTCTTGTCATTTTAATTGTCCTTATTGATCATTATGAAGTCCTAATGGCCTATTGAGCCAAACACATTCCCAATTCTCTCCTTAAATGACTAAATTCATTTTCCAGAAGGGGTTTGGTGAAAATATCAGCTAGGTTTGATTTTGACTCAACATATGTGAGCGCAATGTCTCCCCTAGCTACGTGATCTTTAATGAAGTGATGACGCACTTCAATGTGTTTGGTCCTTGAATAATGGACTGGATTTTTCGTTAGGTTTATTGTGTTGATGTTGTCACACAGCACTTGCACTCTCTTATACGAAAGCCCATAATCTTCTAGGGTGTGGATCATCCACAACAATTGTGATACACTATCTCACATGGCAATGTATTCAACCTCAGTCGTGGAGAGAGCAACGCAATGTTGCTTCCGACTTGACCAACTAACCAATGATGAACCTAAAAATTGGAAACCCCCACTAGTGCTTTTCCGATCCAATTTTCACCCAGCATAATCGGAGTCGGTATAACCTATCAAGTCAAAAGACTCCGTACGAGGGTACCATAGACCTACTCTAATTGTGCCCTTAAGGTATCTCAGAATTCTCTTAACTGCAATTAGATGAGATTCCTTGGCACAGACTTGATATCTAGCGCACATGCCCACAGCAAAAAGTATGTCCGGTCGACTAGCTGTGAGATATAGAAGACTACCGATCATGCTTCTATATTGCGTTAGATCAACTGGTTTTCCATTCTCATCATTGTCAAGGCGAGTGTTTGTCGCCATTGGAGTGGATATTTCCTTAGAGTCACTCATTTTGAATTTCTTGAGCATCTCTTGAGTGTACTTCGTCTAATGGACATAAATGTCATCTCGAGTTTGTTTGATTTCAAATCCAAGGAAGAATGTCAATTCTCCCACCAGACTCATCTCAAACTCACTTTCCATGTGAGTGATAAATTCATTCAAATAGCCCTTGTTATTTGAGCCACAAATTATGTCATCGACATACACCTGGGCTACAAATATGTTTTCACCATCTCTACGCGGAAATAGGGTTGGATCTATTTGACCTCTTACAAAACCCTTTTCTAGTAAGTAAGTTGACAACCTTTCGTACCAAGCTCGAGGTGCTTGTTTAAGCCCATAAAGAGCTTTCTTGAGCTTATACACGTGGTTTGGAGCTTCGGTATTCACAAACCCCGGTGGTTGTTCAACATAGACCTCTTCTTTAATGAAACCGTTTAAGAAGGCCGATTTAACGTCCATTTGATAGAGCTTGAAGCCTCTATGTGCAGCAAAAGCTAGCATCAAACGAATGGACTCTAATCGGGCCACGGGAGCATAAGTCTCATCATAATCGAGACCTTCGACTTGACTATAGACCTTGGCTACAAGTCTTGCCTTGTTTCTTACGACTTCTCCCTTTTGGTTTAACTTATTTTTGAAGATCCATTTGGTTCCAATAATGGTGGTCTTCTTAGGTCTAGGAACTAAGTCCCACACTTGGCTCCTTTCAAATTGACCTAACTCATCTTGCATAGCTATGACCCAATCAGGATCATGCAATGCCTCATCAACTAATTTTGGTTCGATTTCTGAGATCAAGGCGACCTCATTAGACTCATTTCTAAAGAATGATCTAGTCCTAACCCCTTGTTGGATGTCTCCAACAATCTGGTCTTGGGGATGACTAGAGGCTATCCTGGATTGCCTTGGCGTCGGCGGTGCCTCATGAGTGGTCTCACTAGGCACAGGCAAAGAGTCAGTATCAGGCAAAGGATCAGCCTGAGCCCTTTGTTGCCTTTGCTCATCGTCATCGGAGTCAGCTTCGACTCTTTCTATGTTTTGATCATTCAAACTTAGTCTTCTAAGTTCAAATTGAATTTCTCCTACATCCCTCGATTGATCATTTGATTTGGGGATTTCTTCAAATGCTACATCCGAGGACTCTTCAATCAATTTAGTCCTATTGTTGTAGACTCAATAGGCTTTGCTGATGAGAGAGTACCCGACCAGTATTCCTTCATCAGCCTTAGCCGTGAACTTTCCAAGATGATCCTTGGTGTTCAAGATAAACACCTTACAACCAAACACCCTAAGATGTTTAATTGTAGGGGGTTTTCCAAACCAAAGTTCATGGGGAGTCTTTCCTAAAAACCTATGTATCAAGACTCGGTTTTGCACATAGCAAGCTGTATTTACAGCTTCAGCCCATAAGTAGCTCGGTAGTGAGTACTCATTGAGCATGCTTCGTGCAGCTTCTTGCAAGACTCGATTCTTTCTCTCCACAACCCCATTTTACTGTGGGGTCCTTGGAGTAGAGAACTCATGCCTATATCCTTTTTCTTGACAAAATTCTAAAAATCTATGATTTTGAAATTCTCCACCATGATCACTTCTAATTGTTTTAATTATTGTTGATTTTTCATTTTCAGTTCTTCTACAAAAGGAAACAAAAATATCTATGGTTTGATCCTTATTTTTCAAAAAGAAAGTCCATGTATATCTAGTAAAGTCATTAATGATCACTAAGCAATATCTACTTCCATTCAATGAAATGCCATTACTACAATCAAATAAGTCTATATGCAATAAATCTAAAGCAGTAGAGGTACTTACCGCGCTTTTACCTTTATGAGACGCTTTTGTTTGCTTACCCTTTTGACATACATCACATAATTTTGTCTTTTGGTACTTGATGCTTGGTAGGCCTCGCACTAATCCTTTGTTGGCTAGCTTTCGAATATTCTTCATGTTCACATGGGCCAACCTCCTATGCCAAAGCCATGATTCTTTTTCTTTTGACATGAAACACTTAGCAGAGGCATTAGTAGCACTTTTAAAAGATACTTGATAAATGTTATCTACCCTTGTGCCTACTAGTACCGTGTCAAGTGTGTCAATGTGTTTGACCAGACATTGATTTGAATGAAACTCAATTGTGTAACTCGTATCACACAATTGGCTAACACTTAGGAGATTAAAGGTCATCCCCTTGACTAGAAGGACATTTTTGATTTGGAGACATTCGGATATACGAATATCTCCAACTCCTATAACCTTAAGGCTACCATTATTACCAAAAGACACATTACCTCTATTTTTATTTTGAAGGGTAGTGAAGAGTGACTTGTCCCCGGTCATGTGCTTGGAGCATCCACTATCAACAAACCAAGTTGATAGATGCTCCCCCTGTTAAAGTGTATACTAAAAGCCTAGCTTTTGGTATAAACATTTATCTAGAAATAAGAATCACATTGGTCAAATGTCTACATTTATGATATATGTAGTTGTTCAATTAATTTATATTGTAGATAACATGGTGTGTGGTGTCACACACAGAGGATCATGTTATCAGTACCTTATAAATTATAAACAGTAACTCACGACCATAATGGAAAGGAACAAACCATTGGAAGGTCGTAGTGTAATTAGGTATTAGTTTATCTTAACTATATAATTACACTAGTACACTTAGAGTGTATTGAGTAGGACCATTAAAGGTCGTTTCTTTTATACTGACTTTATAAAGAAACAAAGACCTCAGTTATTATGGAAGTGTGTGCTCTTAATCCTAATATAATAATAAGCACATATATTTGATATTTATTTCTTTAATTTATCAATGGGTGAGATTTAGTTCGATGAATCAATAAGCCCGATAAGTTGGGAAATGATATCACTTATAGTGTGTATTGTTGATTATAGAAGGAAACTGTGTCCTAGTGATCTAGGTTGAGAATGTCCTCAAGAGGAGCTCATAAGGATTGTCATGTTAAACCCTGCAGGTGGACTTAGTCCGACATGATAATAAGGTTGAGTGGTACTACTCTTGGACTAAGATATTAATTAAATGAGTTGTCAGTAACTTGCTTAATTAATGGACATTTGACATCTTAAACACAGGGAGACTAACACACTCATAATAAGAAGGAGCCCAAAATGTAATTTGGGATTGGTGCGGTAGTTCAATAATAGTTCTTTAGTGGAATGAATTATTATTGATGGAATTAAGTTGTGTGTTCGGGGCGAACACGGGAAGCTTAATTTCATCGGGAGACCAAAACCAATTCCTCCTCTAGGTCCCTATCGTAGCCTCTTGTATATAGAGATTTATACCCACCACATACCCACCTTCTTACCCAACCAATAGGCCAAGCTAAGCTTGAAGCTCAAGCTTAGGGTCGGCCAAGCCTAAAGGTTGGCCTTAAGGTGGCCGACCAATAGCTTGGAGCCCAAGCTTAGGTGGCCGGCCACATCATATTAAAAAGGATTTTTTATTAAAATTATTTCTTATGTGGATATCATAGTTTTAAAAGGGAGTTTAAAAATTAAATCTTTCCTTTTAAAGCTTTCTACAAAAGATTAAGAAAAGATTTGAAATCTTTCCTTATTTGTAGATTGAAAGGAGATTTTATTTTTAAGAAAAACTTTCCTTTTTAACCATGATAATAATTTAAAAGAGAAGTTTAAAAATTAAATATTCTCTTTTATTAGTTTCTACAAAGATTAAGAAAAGATTTGATATCTTTCCTTATTTGTAGATTGAAAGAGATTTTAATTTTAGAGATAACTTTCCTTTTTGGAAATTATCCACATGTTTAAAAGAAGAATTTTAATTTATAAAATTTTCTTTTTATTAACCAATCATGAAGGGATAAAATTATTGGAGAAATTTTATAAATTTCTAGAAACAAATTAGGAAGTTTTAATTCTTGTGTGAATTAAATTTTCCTTGTTTTGGAATTAAGTGGCCGGCCATTATTATTAAAAGAAGAAAATTGTTTTTAATTAAAATAATTTTTCTTTTTATGACAAAAGAATTAAGGAAGTTTTTATTAAAATTTCCTTATTTGTCAAGACCAAGGATTATAAAAGAGGGGGTAGAGGTGCCTTCATGGTGATCAACTCTATTATTTTCTTCCTCTCTTTTCCTCCTTGGTGTGGCCGGCCCTTAGAGCTTCTCCCTCTCCTCTTCTCTTCTTCTCATCCTCTCTTCTTCTCTGGTGGCCGGTTCTAGCTAGGAGAAAGGAGGTTTTGTTTCTTGTATCCCTTGGAGCTTGGTGGTGGTGGCCGGACCTCTACTTCTCTTGGAGAATTGTGGTGGCCGAAACTTGCAAGGAAGAAGAAGGTGCTTGGTGGTTCTCATCTCGGAAGATCGTTGCCCACACAACGTCCGAGGTTAGAAGAGGAATACGGTAGAAGATCAAGAGGTTTTTTTTTAGAAGGTATAACTAGTAATTTTTCCTTTCCGCATCATGCTAGTTATTTATGGAAATAATACCAAATACAAGAGGCTTACGATTCTAGTATTTCGAATATGTTTTTTGAAGTTGTGTTCTTTTATTTTTCTTTTCCTTGTGATTTGATTGTTCTTTTTGGTTGACCTAAAGTTATTTTAGGAAATTAAATATTAGCTTTCCATAAAAGGTTTTGTCTAGTCGGTGGTGGTTGTTCCCATATCCAAGAAGGTCATGTGCCTCGCCACGTCAGTACTGGGAACCAATTATGGAAATTAATATTTAATGGAATTAATAACTTAGGTGATTTGGATCAAACGTGTTAAGTTTCGCAGGAGATCCAAGTCTAAACCTTAAAGAACAAATAGATTAAGTTTTGGATCAAACGTGTTAAGTTCCGCAGGCGATCCAAAATTTAATTTAAAAAGAACACATGGTAGCTAGAAAAAGGTTTAGACCTTTGTACAAAATTTTTGTACAGTGGAACCTCTAGGTTTTCCGAGTAGCAACCAACACCCCCTTGACAAATGCCTGCAAGACACGAAAGATAGACGTTTTAGGTACCCAAATCTTGGGACCTAATGCATCTACAATGAAAGACCTAGGAACCCATGCCTTGGTCACACCCTTCCTAGTCTCATGAACCCTAGAAGCATGTGATCTATGAAATTGGGTTCTAGACACTAGTGAAATGAAACTAGACTCCTTAGGTTGATATCCTAACCCAGCCTTGTTGTAGACCGCCCTTTGGGCATTTAAAATCATATCTAAGGTCTTAGAGCTAGTTGAGAATTTTTCAAGCATTTTCTTGAGTTTCTCAACTTCACCCTTTAAGGCTTTGTTTTCATCCTCAAGGAACTCTTGATGTAGGTCATCAACCTCATCTTCCCTGAGAGCCTTCAAGTGCTCTACTTCATCTTTTAATGATTTAATTTCAGTTTTTGATTTCTTAAGCAAAGTAGATAAATGTGGAATAGTTTTATAACATTTCTCTAAATGCAGAGAGGTTACCTCTTCATCATCCGAAGATGATGAAGCCGCGGTTGAGGTGTCACTTGTGTCACCATCACTCCCGGAATCCGGTTCCTCCCTTGCCATGAACGCTAATTGACGTGTGCTTTTCTCCTTCTTCTCTTCCTCAATTGAGCTTTAGGAGGATTCATCCCAAGTAGCCTTGAGAGCTTTCTTCTTCTTGGCCCTTTCCTCCTTCTTCTTGAGTTTTGGACACTCGCTCCGATAGTGTCCTTTCTTGCTACACTCATAACAAGTAACATTAGTTTTATCAACATTTTGATCGATAGGTTTACCTTTCCCTTTGTATCTCCGGCTTCTTCTCATGATTCTCCTTACAAAGTTGGTCATCTCGCTTGATGATGAACCACCTTCATCATCGGACTCGGAGGAGGATGAGGATGAAGGAATCTCTTTTTCCTTCTTCTTTTCCTTCTTCCTTCTTCCATCCTTGCTCTTTTCTCCTGCAACTAAGGCAATACCTTTCTCTTTTTGACCCTTGTTAGCAAGTTCATGAAGTTCCATTTCACAAAAGAATTCATCTAATTTAACAATTGAAAGGTCCTTGGAGACCTTGTAGGCATCTACCATCGATGACCACAAGGCATTCCTCGGAAAGGCTTTGAGAGCATACCTTACAAGATCGCGATTCTCTACGTGTTCATCTACGGAATGAAGACCATTGATGATTTCTTTAAACCTTCCGTGTAGTTCACTTACCGTCTCGTTCTCCTTCATGGTGAGGTTTTGTAGTTGGTTTAGGAACAAGTCTCTCTTGGCGATCCGAGAGTCTCGGGTTCCTTCTTGGAGCTCGATGAGCTTGTTCCACAAATCTTTTGCGCTCGTGAATGGACCTACCTTGACGAGTTGATCCTTGGCTATCCCACATTGTAGAGTGACCACTGCCTTGGCATCGGCTTGTCCTTTGCGAGTTTGCTCGGTGGACCACCTTGATGAGTCAAGTTCCTTACCTTCTTCGTCCTTCGGAGGTGTAAACCCTTCCTTGACAGAGAACCACATGGAGATGTCGGTCTTGAGATAATATTCCATGCGGCTCTTCCAATATTGAAAGTCCGCTCCGTCAAAGTAGGGTGGACGATTGGTGCTAAACCCTTCCTGCATAGCCATCTTCTTGCTCTTTAGGGTGTTAATCCGGATGAAGAGCACCAAGCTCTGATACCACTTGTTAGGACCTTCGGATGGCTAGAGAGGGGGGTGTGAATAGCCTCCTCTAAAACTTAAACAATCTTCTCACAAAAGTCTGTTAGCACAGCGGAAATATGCAAAAGAAAAACTAATACAAGGAAAAGAAACAACCCACAACTAACACAAGTATGTACGAGGTTCGGGGATAACTTGCCCCTACTTCTCGGCGTGTCCGTAAGGTGGACGAACCCTTGACCTTTCGGTAGATCACACCCCGGATAGATTCCGGCTAAGAATTTCTCCTTCTCGGTGGAGTAACCTCTCCACAAAGTCTCAGGAAATATTTAAATGAAGCACAAGACTCACAGGGATTAGTGACTAAAGGGAATGAAAAATAAGCTTACAGCCACGATGAAAGCAGAGCGCAAAACCAGAAGAAGTTCCTTAGCCAAGAGCTCAACAACACGCAGCACTCTTGCTTGATCGACCGAGAGTTTTCCTTTTTTTTTTGGGTTATCTTTTCGAACATCTCATACTCCTTCTTCTTATGCCTCTGCCTTTTCCATTGCGTTTGCCTGTATCGAATCACTGTAACCTGAACCGAATCGCTGCTGCCAACTCAAGTGTCGCCAATCACTTTACCTCCTCATCTGGTTCTCTGAACTCACACCAATACTATCCATGGTCTTCACTGGTGTCTCTGAGCTCGAACCAATAGCCAGGAGTCAAGCTGATTGCAACCAGAACACAGCCAGATCGGCAGTAACCGTTGATGCTCCAAATGCACCATTTGCAGCCAAACACAGTAGAAAAACCACTTTGTCTTATTCCTCTGATAGACCTTAATTTGAACTTAAGTGTTGGTGCAACATCCCTCAGGTCAAGGTTGACCTAGTTGACCAAGCTTGAATCTTGGTTTGAGTTTCGATGTTTGACAATGCAAGGTTGATTGAAGAAGAGTCAAGTAGGTCAAGGATGACCGGATACTTGACTGGGAAGTCCTAGTGAGTGAAGCTAGGCAGGAGGAAAATCCTGGTGAGTGAAGCCAGGTGAAAGACCTAGTGAGTGAAGCTAGGCAATTGGGAAGTCCTAGTGAGTGAAGCTAGGCAGGAGGAAAATCCTGGTGAGTGAAGCCAAGTGAAAGACCTAGTGAGTGAAGCTAGGCAATTGGAAAAGTCCTGGTGAGTGAAGCCAGGCAAGAGAAATCCAGATGGGTCAAGGTTGACCAAACATCTGGTGAGAGTCCAAGTAGGTCAAAGGGATTGACCGGATACTTGGCACGAGAAAGAAAAGTCCAAGTAGGTCAGAGGGACTGACCGGATACTTGGCAAGAAGAGAAAAGTCCAAGTGGGTCAAAGGGATTGACCAGACACTTGGTGAGAGAGTCCTAGCTGGTCAAGGGTGACCGGATGCTAGGTCTTATGTACCAACAAGTCATGGTTGACTAGATGTTGGTTTAGGGGGCTTTGGACTCGGTTTTGGGCAAAAACCAAGGTTTGGATTGATCCGTGGATTGATCCAGCAGGTTTGGATTGATCCGTGGATTGATCCAGCAGGTTTGGATTGATCCGTGGATTGATCCAGTAGCTTTGGATTGATCCATGGATCGATCCAGCAGATCTGGATCGATCAGTGGATCGATCCAGAAGATTTGAATCGATCCGCCGATCGATCCGGTGAGTCCCCGCGAACAGAACCCCTCTGGATCGATCCGTGGATCGATCCAGAGGTCCCAATCGATCAGTGGATCGATTGGGACGCTGCTGCTTCGCGCGATAAGCGCTGGATCGATCCGTGGATCGATCCAGAAGTTTTTCCAGAGCACAGAGGCGCTCTGGATCGATCCGTGGATCGATCCAAAGCCTCCCCGATCGATTGGGAGCAATCCAATCGATTGGGATTCGACCGTTGGCGTCGTTTATAGCTGTTGGCGTGCGATTCCTTCGGCAGAACTTCACCGATTCATTCCAGATTCATCACAGCTCCTCCCCAGCACTCTCTAAGCTCCTCACCGCCAGTTCTTGAAGGTTCTTGGAGGTTCATCCAAGTCAAGAGGCGAGTTGCAACGAGAAGAAGAAGAAGCTAGGGTTTTTACTGCATCTCTTGTAAGCTTTTGCTTATTCTTTACTACCTCTTTCTTCTACTTGTATTGAGAGTCTTGTAGGGCTTCTCCGCCTTCGGTAGTTACCGAAAAGGAGTGTTTTCATAGTGGAGGGTGCGTGCGTGGTGTGGATCCTTGGACTAGTCACCTCTTGTGAGGTGGATACCAAGTAAACCAACCGTGTTAGCGTTGTGTGATTTGTTTCTGTATTTTCCGCTGCACATCTTAGAAGAAACAAGCAACGTCGAGCAACGAGCGAACGCGACGAGCTATTCACCCCCCCTCTAGCTACTTTTGGTCCTAACAAGTGGTATCAGAGCAAGGCCGCTCTTCACCGGAATCATCACCGGAGGGGTCAAGCGTAACAAGAAAAGCTAGAGGGTGAAGAAGTTGGAGCAAATTCTTCAAGTTCAAGACTTTATCAAGCTCAACTTCAAGATGCAATTCCAAGATGGACTTGGATTTGACACAAGGGTGGCTCCACCATACACTTCTACGAGTTTCGATTCTTGGAAATCAAGAATCGAAAATTTTCTTATGATGGAGATAGAGCAATGGTTTGCTCTAATGGAAGGTTTCAAGGCTCCAAGAAATTCAAAGGGTAAAGTTCTCAAGAGGAGCAAGTGGAACCAAGAGCAAGTCCAAAGGTGCGAGGCCAATGACAAAGTGACCAAGCTCTTGGTCAATTTATTGCCAAGCACCATCCTTTGCAAAATTGGAGAATTTGAAGATGCAAAGGAACTATGGAGCAAATTGGCCAAGCTTCATGAAGAGATCCCCTCCACTGTACAAGAGCAAGAAGAATCCAGAGAGGGTGACTCTTTGGAGCAAGACCAAGAGGAGGACTCCGAGGTTGAGAGATGCTCAACCTCCGAAGAAGAGGAAATCCAAGAAGTTTCATCCTCAAGGGAATGCAACGAATGGAACAAGGAGGGAGCATACTCCTTGTTTCATATTCAAGATGATGAAGCCTCCACCTCTAGGATTGAGGGGGAGCAATCCTTGGTGACGCCGGATCAAGAAGAAGGAGAAGCTTCTACATCCGGGTTGAGAGAAGAAGAGGAGGAAGAAGCCTCTACCTCCATAAGTCAAGAAAAATCAAATGGAGGAGAATCAAGGTCTGATCTAGAGGAAGCTTCTACCTCCGGATCCAAAGGAAAAGATGTCATCCCTACAAGCAAAGGTATAAATATTTCAATTAATAATAAAAATCATATTATATGCTTTGAATGTAGGGAACATGGGCACTACAAGAGCAAGTGTCCCAACTTGGCCAAGAAGAAGGGCCAAGTGACACAAAAGGGCAAGGAGAAGCCCAAGGAGACCATCCTCGGAATAAAAAGGAGCAAGGAGCACATTGTGTGCTTTTCTTGCAACCAAAAAGGGCATTACCGAAGTCAATGCCCCAAGGGGAAGAAGATGGTCAAGGCTCAAGGAGGCATTAGTCAAGGGGGAGCCTCCAAGGTAAAGAAGAAGGTAACATTTATTGAGCCTACCCCTTTACATTATGGTAAAAAGCATGATAGTTCTAACTTATATCATTTTAATGCTATTTACCATGAAAATAGAAAGCATGATAGCGTTAAAGAAAAACATATAGCTTTTCATGCTAAAACTACTACACCTAAGGCTAGGAATGTAGGTAAAAGTCTAGGCAAGAACTCTAAGGATTGTAGCTACAAGCCTAGACACAAAAATGCTCATGAACTTAATGGAAAACCAAAAACTAAGGACTTAGTGATGGAAAATCAAGTCTTGAGGTCAAGACTTGATAAAATGGAAAAGACCCTAAAAAGGATGGAAAATATCCTATTAGGGCAAAATGAGCATAACCTAGGTTTAGGGGTACAAAAGCCATCCAATGGCCAAAGAGGTTTGGGATACAAACCAAAGGCTAAGAAGGATGTGCCCTCTTACCATAGAGTTCCATATAGTTATGGAACAAACCCTAGGTCTAGTGGTCAAGCCAAAAATACTAGGGAAGTCATCCCTAAGAGTATTTTTGCAATAAATGTGACTAAGACTTCTAAGAAGTCTAAGAAAGTCACAAACAAGGTCACAAGGGAGGTTATCCCTAGAGTTGACCTAGAAAATGTGACCAAGGCTTCTAAGAAGCCCAACAAGGTCACTAGGAAGGTATCTAGGAAGTTATCCTAGTGAGTACCTAGAGCATCCAAGGAGCACCAATAGGTGTTGGGTTCCTAGGAGCATCTTCTCTACCCCATAGATGGGTTAGAGAGTGTTAACTCCGATTAGAAGGGTAGTTAACCCAACTTTGAGGAAATTGACACTCAAGGAGCATTTTCAAGGTTTTAGTTAACCTTTGAAAATGAAATGGACCTATTGATTACTCCTTGAAAGAGTAAAATGTGTCTAATGGTGAAAATTTGATTTTATCTTAAAATGGCACAAATTGGGAAAACCTTGAGAAATACCAAGTTGGGATTTTGGTATTCTCTTGGAAATTTAAGGCAATCCGGGCCTTGATTTATGTAATCACTCTTGAAGAAAAATGGAATATGTCAACATTTGAGGACATGTTTATTTTCAATTGGCATACATTAAATCAAGGAAATTAGAAATGCCAATTTAGGTTTTGGCATTCTCTTGAAGCACTTTAGGGCAATCTAGGTTTAATGTTTTAAATTAAAACAAGTGGTATCGTTTTAAGTTAAAACAAGTGGTATATTTTGAGTTTAGCTAAGTGATTAATGATATTTAGATAGGTAATCTAGGTATATTTTATTTATGCTAAACCTTGCCATGATTGTTTGCCCATCATATGCCATGACATCATGTCTATTTTTGAATTCATTGTTTTATTATGAAAACTCCAAAAATACCATGTCATGACATTCATATATCATGTAGTAATAGGATATTTTCTTTTGAAAATTATTTTCTTTTGATGTATGCCATAACATAATCATGCATTAAGTTTAATTCCTTGTAATTAAAGACGAATGGCATTTAACAATAATTATTGACAAGTGACATCCTAGGTGGATGTCTAATATCTCTAGAATGCCTAGATAGATATGCATGATCCCTAGATTAGGGAAAAATCAAAATCTCACATCTCACAAGGACTATAAGGTGACTTGTATGTGTTTTAGTGTACATTAGATACAAGTGAGATGTTAGGAAGATGAACAAAACTCAAGATGATGATTTAGTGCATTCTTTTGAGTTTTAGGTTCATCAAAACACATAGTTATGTGTTTTCCTATCATTGGGAAAGCTAATGTACAAGTCATGTGCATTAAGCCCAAGGAACATGATGGGATATTGGTTTTTAAAAGGTTTTTAAAATGTTTTTGAAAAACCTTGGTGAAGGCTATCTTTTGATAGTAATCACCATTGAATAGTTAGACACAAACTTGAAGAAAACACTAAGGTTTTTGCAAGTTTTCAAGTTTGTGTCAATCTTTGAAAATATGAAGTATTTTCATAGAAAACTATTTTTCTTTGATAGTATATGCCCTAAATAATGTCTACACGAAATCTCATGATTTTGGATTTTGTAGAATTTTCTAGGGGTTTCGTTGATTGAAATGGAATTTCAGCAACTATCGAGCTCGATCGATCCATGGATCGATTGGAGTGCTGAATCGATCCGTGGATCGATTCGACCAAACTCTCCATGACCGAAGCATTTGGATCGATCGACCGATCGATTCAGAAGGTTCAATCGATTGGATCCCAACTCCAATCGATCCAAGTTCTTGATGAATGCCTGATTTCACATCTTTGAACCATGGTTAGTCTATGCAACCATTCCAAACCCTAAAATACATTTGTATACAATACAAGGGTGTTTTCGTGTTGAAAACAAGGATGGAATGGTTAAGGAAGACTTCGTTGAAGTTTAGGTTGAGGTTTGTTTCAAATTTTGAATATTTGAACCTCAAAACTTCTAAATTTGGGTTTCCTAAAGGTTTAGGAATTCCAAGTCATTGTTGGTGCAATAACAGAAGTTACCACCATGTCTTTAGGGGGAGGGACTCTTTAAAGACATGAAAATTATATTTCATGAACCTTGGAAGGTGGTCAACCTTCCGTTAAGAACATACTCAAGGTTGAGCATTTGAACTTTAATGGGGAGTGGATATCCTCATTGTTAAAGTGTCTTCAAGTGGATAATGCTCAAGGATGGGCATTTGCCTACATTGGGGGAGAATGTAGGGTTAAGGTTAATGAAGGGTATGGGACCTTCATTATCGTGTTGGTCACAACGAGTGAAGTTGTGAACAACGATGAGCAACTCTTCAGGGGGAGAGTTTTCAACAATGGGGCATTTGTTGAAGAGTGCCCAAAATTGAGGCACGGGTTGATGTGTGCTCAAAGATGGTTTGATGTGTGCCAATAGGGGGAGAATGAAAGGGAGTAAGTTAGGCTTTCATTACCTAGAGGGCGTTTGCCCTCTTAGGGGGAGAATGAAGGGCTTAACTTATGTATTCATTACCTAGTGGCATGAAGAAGGTTTTAGGCTATGGGATTAGCCTAACTTATATGTGGTATTGTAAGTGATAGTGTTGGTATTGTCAAACATCAAAAAGGGGGAGATTGTTGGTGCAACATCCCTCAGGTCAAGGTTGACCTAGTTGACCAAGCTTGAATCTTGGTTTGAGTTTCGATGTTTGACAATGCAAGGTTGATTGAAGAAGAGTCAAGTAGGTCAAGGATGACCGGATACTTGACTGGGAAGTCTTAGTGAGTGAAGCTAGGCAGGAGGAAAATCCTGGTGAGTGAAGCCAGGTGAAAGACCTAGTGAGTGAAGCTAGGCAATTGGGAAGTCCTAGTGAGTGAAGCTAGGCAGGAGGAAAATCCTGGTGAGTGAAGCCAAGTGAAAGACCTAGTGAGTGAAGCTAGGCAATTGGAAAAGTCCTGGTGAGTGAAGCCAGGCAAGAGAAATCCAGATGGGTTAAGGTTGACCAAACATCTGGTGAGAGTCCAAGTAGGTCAAAGGGATTGACCGGATACTTGGCACGAGAAAGAAAAGTCCAAGTAGGTCAGAGGGACTGACCGGATACTTGGCAAGAAGAGAAAAATCCAAGTGGGTCAAAGGGATTGACCAGACACTTGGTGAGAGAGTCCTAGCTGGTCAAGGGTGACCGGATGCTAGGTCTTATGTACCAACAAGTCATGGTTGACTAGATGTTGGTTTAGGGGGCTTTGGACTCGGTTTTGGGCAAAAACCAAGGTTTGGATTGATCCGTGGATTGATCCAGCAGGTTTGGATTGATCCGTGGATTGATCCAGCAGGTTTGGATTGATCCGTGGATTGATCCAGTAGCTTTGGATTGATCCATGGATCGATCCAGCAGATCTGGATCGATCAGTGGATCGATCCAGAAGATTTGAATCGATCCGCCGATCGATCCGGTGAGTCCCCGCGAACAGAATCCCTCTGGATCGATCCGTGGATCGATCCAGAGGTCCCAATCGATCAGTGGATCGATTGGGACGCTGCTGCTTCACACGATAAGCGCTGGATCGATCCGTGGATCGATCTAGGCATGTTTCCAGAGCACAGAGGCGCTCTGGATCGATCCGTGGATCGATCCAAAGCCTCCCCGATCGATTGGGAGCAATCCAATCGATTGGGATTCGACCGTTGGCGTCGTTTATAGCTGTTGGCGTGCGATTCCTTCGGCAGATCTTCACCGATTCATTCCAGATTCATCACAGCTCCTCCCCAGCACTCTCTAAGCTCCTCACCGCCAGTTCTTGAAGGTTCTTGGAGGTTCATCCAAGTCAAGAGGCGAGTTGCAACGAGAAGAAGAAGAAGCTAGGGTTTTTACTGCATCTCTTGTAAGCTTTTGCTTATTCTTTACTACCTCTTTCTTCTACTTGTATTGAGAGTCTTGTAGGGCTTCTCCGCCTTCGGTAGTTACCGAAAAGGAGTGTTTTCATAGTGGAGGGTGCGTGCGTGGTGTGGATCCTTGGACTAGTCACCTCTTGTGAGGTGGATACCAAGTAAACCAACCGTGTTAGCGTTGTGTGATTTGTTTCTGTATTTTCCGCTGCACATCTTAGAAGAAACAAGCAACGTCGAGCAACGAGCGAACGCGACGAGCTATTCACCCCCCCCTCTAGCTACTTTTGGTCCTAACATTAAGCACTGGCATGATACCTGCAACCTGCAACGTAAAAAGCTCACACCAGATGGTTAAATCAGACGAATCAGAAGTTGCAGAGAAACAGACAGTGTTGTGGTTCGGTCAGCAGACCAATCCATAGCCCTCTGGACCGATCAGGACATACCCTGATCGGTCTGGGAGGCTTCTGATCGGTCTGTGGACTGATCAGCCTATAGGTGGATCGGTCCACAGACCGATCCCCTTATTGTCCTCTGAATCCCATCGCTTCCTGATTGGTCTACAAACCGATCAGATAACTTACAGTGAACTACTGTTTGGTTACTGATCGGTCACCAGACCGATCAGATAACCCACAGAAGGCTATTGTTTGGTTACTGATCGATCACCAGACCGATCAGATAACCACAATATCACTGGATCGGTCCGTTGACCGATCAGATATCCATAGTATCACTGGATCGGTCAACAGACCGATCCAATGACTATGTAAGGTAGGTTTGGCGCTTCCCAGCCCTAAACCCTAAAGCCTTTCTAGTCTAGAGAATGAGCTACCGAGCCCTCTCTGACATAGTCCGGAGAACGAGCTACCGAGCCCTCTCCGACTTCGTCCGGTCCAGAGAACGAGCTACCGAGCCCTCTCTGACCTAGTCCGGAGAACGAGCTACCGAGCCCTCTCCGACTTCGCGTGCCAAGTTTCCATACTTGGACTTTTCCCTTCCACCTGATCAACATTGATCAGTAATCAATCAGAGTTTAATGAATCTCTGATACAGGCTTAAGTCAGTGTCCATCAAAAATGAGCCAGGGCCCTCTCTGACCTAGTCCGGAGAACGAGCTACCGAGCCCTCTCCGACTTCGCGTGCCAAGTTTCCATACTTGGACTTTTCCCTTCCACCTGATCAACATTGATCAGTAATCAATCAGAGTTTAATTAATATCTGATACAAACTTAAATCAGTGTCAACATCAAAACAGCAGCCAGGTCAGACCGTATCAACAGACTCGAACCCGACCTGTTTATTGATTGGGTCAATTGGGTCGACTCAATTTTGACCCGAACCCGAAACTACCCAACCCTAACCTGATTTTTTCGTGTTCGATTCGGGTCGTGTTTTCGTGTCGAGTCAAAAATTGCCACCCCTATCTTCTATGAACAGTACCGAGGCACCTTCCATAGCCATGGAAGGCACCTTCAGGTACTATTCACCCGAAAGTAGGTTTACTTCTTTACTTACTTTCTTGCCCTGCAGCAAATGTGTTAGTCCAAATACCCTGCAAGATAAGTGTTAGCACAAATATGATAAATAGAGTAATTAGTTCCTGTTCTCCCGGAATCAAGAACTGGTCAAGGTCTCAGTTTAGGGATCCCAAATGAACCTAAACTAGACCGCCACCTACTGTCTCTCAACTGGGACATGTCCTCATAGTTACTTTCCTCCAGTGACTTACCTTTACTTACCTTTTGCCAGACATTCGGTCAGCCTGTCGACCAATCTAGACTTTGTGTTAGTTATCCAGTTAGCCCGTCGATCTAGCTGGGCTTCATGCTAGCTATTTGGTCGACCCGTTGACCTAGCTGGACTTCGTGCCAGATATCCGGTCATCCCGTCGACCTATCTGAACTTCTTGTCAGCTATTCGGTCGGCCCATGGACCTAGCTGGGCTTCGCACCAACTATCCGATCGGTCCGTCGATCTAACTGGATTTCTCCTGCATACTCAGTCAAAGTATTAGATCACAATAAAACCAACTTAACCTACTTTGTCATTCATCAAAACTTGAATTAGACCATTAGTACTAACCACACCAATAGTACTTAAGAGAAAATAGATGATGGAGAGATGTCTAACAATGAGAAGGTTGATATACCAATGGAATTTAGTGACGAAAACTTAGAAAATGTTAATTTAGTTGATTCAGAATGACATCAGGTGATTAAAAATTATTAACAATGTCATTGTGTGATTTTATCAAATGTGTATATCTTATACTATGATTTTACATATATGGTCATGCAGTCAATACAGAGACCACGTGGTGACCAGACTGTTTTGCGAGTTATTGGTGATTGATAAGTAATATAGTATTTAGTAATTATTTTAGTACTTTAGCTTCTTTTTAATTATTAAACATATCTAATTCATGGTATTTTTCCATGCAGTTCTGTCCTAGATGGTCACCATTTAGTATCGTACATATCTAAAAAGTTTAAAGAACGATTATCTCCTGTTTGTACTATATAGCGGCTCGTAGGTCAAGATATGAAGAATTTTTATTCCGATGAATTTTTGGTAAGTATTTTGAATAAAATCATATTTATAGTTAACATAATATTAATTGTCAAAATATATTTATTCCAAAAGAGATATGTTTGGAAGGAGGGCCAAGAGGAAATGTTCAAGAAAATTTGGAACGCTTATTGCTCTAAATTGTACAGAGACATGTTGTACAAGTGGAGGTAGTGGAGCACCAAACCATCTGAGATCCCTGATACAGTTTGACAGTTTTGGAGAGCCATTTGGGCTGCCCAGCATTAGTAAGACACTTCAACGATTGCTCTAAGCAATCATAATTCAAAGCTTGCTAGGCCGAGCACCGGATCCACAAAGCATACTACTGGATCCTTGCTTTGTGGATCCCATTCTATTATGGAGCATACCTCTGACTTGGTAAGTTTAAAATTAAGTTATATAAATATTTCTTACATATGTTTTGTTATTAGTTTTATTGTATTTGCATTTTCTATACACATGCTGCTGAATTACAGAGACCTCCCACTTGTTTGGAGATATTTAACAAAACTCATAAGAAAAAAAATCATTTGTCATCAACATTTCTTAGTAATTAATGTAAGATTGTTAAATTTTGTGAATTTAATTGTAGATTTTATGTAGAGGTTAATAAAATCATTATTTTGACGCAGGAAGTAATTGTTGGATCATGAAATTCGATAGGGGGTGAATATCGATCGAGAAATTTTAAGCGAGTACACAGCGGAAAGATGAAAACAAAACAATGCTAACACAACTCAATTTACTTGGTTCAGAGCCTTGGTCGACTCCTACTCCAAGGCCCGCACTCGTCAAGTGCTTTCATTGGCAATCACTAATAGTTCATAAAAGATTTACAAATTTGAGTACAAGAACTATAAAAAAATGAACAATACTGAGAACAATAAACAGAACTTGAGCCGCAGGTTGTCGGAGAAGAGCGTCGCAGGTGCACAGTGTAGTAGAGCAGATGTCGTTGTTGTTCTTTGCTTCAGGGCTCACCCTCCTTATATAGGATGCTCCGGGCGCCCAGATCCCTTCCGGGCGCCTAGACCGTAACGTAGCCCAGCCAACCAGTGATCTCCACGTGCAACGACTGCGTCAGGATGAGATTTTTCTTCCGGGCGCCCGAACCACCTTTCTCCAGAATGCCCTTCTTTTACAAGAAATAGTTAGTCCGAGGCAAAAGTAATAGTTTAAACTACCCTACAAAACAGAAGTTAGCACGACAGAAGAAGAGTAGTAATTAGATTCCATCTCACCGAGACCGGAATCTAGTCAAGATCTCAACTTAGAGTTCTGAAATGGTTCTAAGTTGGATCGGCGCCTAAGTTCCCTAACCGGGAACGCGTCCTTAGTCGCTCCCCTCCAGTGACTTAACTTAACTTACCTGCCAGACGTTCGGTTAGCCCGTCGACCCGTCTGGACTTCGTGCTAGCTATCAGGTTAGCCCGTCGACCTAGCTGAACTTCGTGCCAAACATCCGGTCAGCCCGTCAACCAGTCTGGGCTTCGTGCCAGCTATCAGGTCGACCCGTTGACTTAGCTGGACTTCGTGCCAGACATCCGGTCAGCCCGTCGACTAGTCTGGGCTTCTCCTGCACACTTAGTTAAAGTGTTAGATCACAATAAAACTAACTTAACGTACTTTGTTATTCATCAAAACCTAAGTTAGACTGTTAGTGTTAACCGCACCAGCAGTAATGCCCATTAGAGTTGCTAAGGTGTCTCAGCCTGGGGCAAAGCGAGAGGAATCACAACCTCTTTCCACCAATGCAGTTAATGATATTTATTATGATGTCGTCAGTGGAAGGAAGAAGACCTCTCTCTATAGGCTTGACTCTCAGATCAAAGTTATCTATGAGCGAGTGATGGTCCAGGGATCATAGGTCGTCTTAGTTCCTCCTCCTTATCTAGTGAGGTACGAGAATTACGGGAGAAAAATCAAGACTTGAGGACTCGATTATCGTCATTAGAGAAGACGATGGTTGGAAGGGACACAAAGATACAAGAGATGCGGCAAGGACAGGTTGAGACTGATGCTATAGTTCATTATATACAAGCAATTGCTACGATGTTTTTTTTTTTCGGATTCTCAGATGTACCACTTGCATCGTTAGGAGTCCTAGGACACCCAGGATCTTGACCATTCTCCTGCGAGTAGATTATTTTGAGGTATATTATCGTTTATCTTAACTTTTAATTTTAGTAAAAAATAATGTTATTTTTTTAAATAATTATATACATCTCTAATTGTATTATACATTTCTATGATCATTATCAGGTTTTGCTTATTTTTATCTCGAAGATGCAAGTATATATTTTTTAAAAAAAATATTCGCTAGCTTTTGTTTATCAGTTTAAGTAGTTATATCTTTTATATTTTAATATCGCATTTTCTATTCATAACTAATCTAAATCAAATTTTATGTCGGACTAGAGATGACTTTATTTATTTTGATACAGATGTATTGCATTTGATGACTTTATCTTATTCCTTATTTTGATTATGATGACATAAACTTTATATTGTATTGGATGATCTATTATAGACTTTGTTTATTAGATTTGAACTTGTGTTTATATTTATTATCATGTATCTATTGCACATTTTAGTTTATATGGATTATTGGAATGTAATTTGTGATTTCTAGTGACTTTGTTATGTTATAATTTGTGATGTGTAATGAGTTTGTTACGAGTTTTGTTGTGATGTATTATGAGTTTATTGTGAAAATCATCATTTGTGATGATGATGATTATAGTATATTAGGTTTAAATATAAGTACGAAAAATAAAAATAAAAAGGAATAGGCAGTTGTGTGTAGGCTATATTAGCAATGGATTATTTAATCCGTCATAAATAGCGACAGATATTTTAAATATCCATCGCAGATAGTGATGGATAATTTAAATATTTGTCGCTAAGTGTAGACAATCGACACTTTCCATATCGAACGTCGATACTTTCCTTGTTTTGCAATTAGTGACGAATAGTTATTTTCCATCACTAATAGTGTCGAAATATTAAAATATATGTCGCTATAGTTCAACGGAAATTCCATTCCATTCAGCTATCAACAACATATATTAAAATATCCATCGCTATATTTAGATACAGATATTAAATATCCGTCGCTAATCTTTGCGACTGATATTTTAATATCCATCGCTTGGTTATAAGCAACTGATATCTAAACGACGGTATTTATTCCATCGGCAATGCGTCGCAATTCGCCTTTAGCGACGGAATAGCAACAAAAATATTCCATCGCTATTTGCTACAATTTTTGTAGTGAATTAGCTCTTAAAATGCACGAAACATGAATAGATTAACATGAAATTGTTCGTGTTTGATATTCTAACTGTTTCAGATGTTAAATTCAAGCATTCTACTACGTTTATATGTTATGAGTGAACTTTTTATAATACGATATGGTTGTTTATGATAGGGGATGAAGAATTGTTAAAGGTAAACACGTACGAGGAAGAGAGGTGCTTCTTTTGAAAGTTTTTCATAATGAAGAATTCTTTTGATGATTTTGTTACCATAGGAATTTAATCCTACTGAAGCTTTAATTGCTAGGGGCTAACTATTTCTGAGAGCTTTCTGAAAAGGTTTAACTCACATATAGTTTGATGTAATGCAGTAGTTCTCAGTGCTCAGCCATCTAAAGTTAATTAAGACAACTCCACATTCGTCCACTGCTAAGTGCTATGGAAATAGCTAGTGGCTTAAGTAGTCGCATCTTAAGAGCGACAGAAACATGCATCTTAACATCACATCATTAAACCTAAAATTAGTGAAGAACACTAAACAATCGATATATCAGGACAATGCATATTCCCACACAAATTAAACCATCTACATCTAAGCAAGTAAAGAAATTTGTTTCTTCATGTTCAACTTCATTTTTCAATCTCTCCTTAAGTAGCTTGAAAGTTCAGAAATTTGTTTCTTGTCCTTCACCTCCATTTTTCGATCTCTTTCGAAGTAGCTTGAACTAGCCTTTTGGCATTGAATACAACCTCATCGACTAAAGCACCAATTTGATGACTGAAAACCAATCCAAGAAAAGAAATGAACATCATAAGAGTGCAGCATATTAATAAAAACCATGGATATCTATAACTATTGATGGAAATATCAACAATGCTAATAAAGTTTACTCTTGCAAGAACTATAAAAATGAAAGCATTGTAATAATCAAAACAAATATTAAGATGCACAGTGGACAAGGTTACATTGACTAACCTTCCATGTCCTATAAATTGACTGGAATCATGCAATAGACTGCATCTAGGCTCATGGGGTTAGTGACAGGAACATACATATAAGTCATATTCAATGTTTAATCTTAAGACTAAAGCATGTATGATGCACTACTACATAGTAGGAAGGCCCCAAATATATGGCGAACTTTATCCCAACTCTTAACTGGTTTCACACATAATCTATTAACCATACCTTTATTCTATTTTATGCCCCAGACTCCAATTATAAGAGAGACTTGCTAAAGCACCAAACTCTGTTTTGTCTTAATTTTTGTTGTTTTGATTAACTCTTTTTGTTTGTCTACATCTCACTTCTTGTCGTGCCTAAAAGATAGAAGGTTATAATGTTACCACATTCATGCTATGCAATCTTGTGGACCCCTTCAATATGAAGTGATATCAACCTAAAACAATATTAGACTACATAAAAGAAACAAAAATTAATAAAAGCAACAAGGAAACCAAGAGAAACAGTACCATCTTTCAATGTCTTCAGCTATGAGAATATATAGATCCAAAAAAAAAATTAGTTGAACAAAGTCCATAAAGATTTTTGTTTTAACAAAATGTGCAACAATAAAGAAACGTTATATTTAACAGGAATACAAATTAACCTACTAAACTTGAGCGTATAATTGCATAAAAAAAAAAAGCAAACAAAAAGGGAACACTAGCCATGGAAAAAATGTGTATATTTGGATAGAAGTCAATTTATTTTCATTAAAAAAATGCTTACTTAGATGCCACATTTCTTTGGAATAGCTTGCCCACATTTGTGTATTTTCCGTTCTCGTCAAATGCAACTCCTTTTCCCACTCCATAGCCAAAACCTAGACCTATTCCACATCCAACACCAGCTCCAACGCCGAAATGTAGGCCAGGCATTCCTATCCCTAGCCCCGCACCTGTCTCGAAGTGTTCACGAGGGTAAAACAACAATACAGAAACAGATTGATGAAAGTAGCAATTTAATTGCTTAAAGTGCAGATACAACTTGCATAAATCTTTATTTATAAGAATAGAAACTCATCAATTCTATAGAGTAATTCCTGATATCAAGAAAATCACCTGGCTCTCAAATTTTATTTTAGCAAAGAAAAAAAAAGGAGCAACCTGGAATACATTGTTGCAGCCTATTCACTAAAAATCTACAACAAAATTCACTAACCAAGAAATGGAAAAGGTCCTAATCTGAAGAAAGAAAAAAAATCTCTAAACAATGTTCCAGTTTATTTTGTTCATAAATACTTTATGCATCTCAACACAGTGGATGCAGTTGAGATCATATATTTTCAGATCTATCTTAAAACTAAAGGGTTTTGATGCCATGATGCTAGTACTGAGTCATGAGCTCGTTTTTCTAGGGTGTGGGAAGATTGATGCTGTTATTTATTTACTTGTTGTTTGCATTGCTGTGTCTATAGATTGACACGTTCATAACATTGAATATTTTTATTGAAATTCTACTGCTAATCTGAAATTATTTTCCGCATTGTGTATCCAGCTGGACCAAGGAAATCCTTGCCATTTGAATGTGGGATGAGGGCGGAAGGAGGAAAATGGGTAAATCATTTGATTTCTGAATGACTTTCAGCCCTCAACACGCTAGATTATACTGAGTGATGGTGCAAAATAGTATTATACTGATCCATCAGATCCTCGGGATTGACATTGGGCCAGAATTTTAAAAGCTGGATGTATCCAACATATCAATCCAAAAAGAGATTGCCGCAAACAAGTAGAAAATAAATGTATTGGTTTGCCAACATTGAAAGGAAAAGAGTAGTGAGGCATGATGCAAGTAATCCCATCAACTCGTCTAGATATCATGACATGGAAACACAGAAGTATCATGGTTAGAACAATGAGAGTGAAAAAGAAAACAACAATGGAAGACGAAGACCGTTAGCATGAAAGATTTCTTGCTAGCTAGTACCCAACCGCACAATCTGAGGTTGAAGGCTCAACAGTTACACTATATCTACAAAATCTCACTGATTAATGCAATAAGTAAAATAACGACATTTGGCATGTTAATCAATGTCCATAATCAGACAAGATTATGAAAGCTCAGATGATTAAGTGGATCTACTAAGTCTATTAAACAGTCAAGGGCAATCAAGTATCTAGGCCCAAATTTAGTAAAATTAAACATATCAAGAATAAAGGCTAAAGTAAGATCACAACCATCAACTAAGCAAGTTAGCCCAGTAGGACTAGTAGAGCATTCAAATTTGTACAGTCGATACTAACAAGAGATGCTAGAGCAGCCTCAAACCTAACGTGCTGGCAATGCTCAGTCATATTCGAAACAGGAAATCAGAAAAATCTATACAAAATTAACAATAAGAATGTCCAAAGCCCTCAATAGGAATACAAAATTACACACGCAAAAAAAATTAAAAAATTAAAAAAATCAAGGCCCCGAATGAAAGATTTTTCCCAGATCAGAAAGATCGAAGATGTACGAACCTCCAAAAAGACCGAAACCAACGCCGACGCCGCAGCCAGCGCCAACTCCAAGACCGGGGCCGATCTTCCCGAGATCCTGGGTTTTGAGGACGGGGAGCCTCCACGCAAGCCCTTTCACCGCTTTCACCGCCTCGTTAGAACGACTCGCCGGCTCCGATCTCTTCCCCTCCGCTTGTCCCTTCGCCATCCCTGACCGTCCTCGATCAGCAGGGGAAGGCGATGCTTCGTTGTGGTAGGTTTAAGCCTCAAAGGACGTCAGAGTCTTGGCGTGTCTGTCCATCTTTGATAGGAAACGGACGACAAGATGCCCACAGGTAATCCGCTCAGTGAAACAACTTCTTTAATTTATTTTTTATTAAAAAAATAATGAAAAAAAATTAAAAGGACATATTTTTTTTTAAAAAAATTATTATCAAAGATATTTTATTTTACCCGAGGTATAACCGAACCCGTCACTACGGGTTAGATTTATAAAAATAGGTAAAAATCAACTTTTGATGAAGTCGACGAAAAATACCATTTTACGTAATGATTTATCTCTCTATAAAATAATTATGGAGTTAAAAAAAATATTTTATTTCGTATTAATATAATTTTATTTTATTTTATTTTTATTTTTAACATGGTTATACATACCTTTTCAATTATGATATATATAAATAAAGTATGGTAATAATTATAATTAACAGTTCTGCTGGACACTTCAATTCTAATAATAGTTATAATTATTTTTTGTAATAACAGTTATAACTCAACTATTAGGCCATCCATATTTTTTCCATAATATTTAAAAATTTTAAAATAAATTAATTATTTTAATAAATCTAGATAATTAATTTTTACTAATACATACATTAGTTATCCTAAAATTTTCATTATGTTAATTTTTTAATTATTTTCTTCTCTCTATTTCACTTTTTTTTATTATTTTTTTCTCTCTCCGTGTACTTTTCATTACCCAATCTATTTTTTTTTATTTTTTCTCTCTTCCAAATTAAATAATATTTTAATATTTAAGAAATAAATTTTATTTTCTAAATTTAGAGAAATATTATTCATAAAATCTAAATTTAGGAAATTGATAGAATAATTGATGTAAAAAAAATATATAAAATATAAAATTTAAGATAAATTCTGTATTTAAGGGAGCAGATGTGAATGATCTTACAACATAGATTCTTTATCTATCAGTACTAGTCGACATTATATTATTGTAGCACTCTGATTCTAATTAACACTAATAATATTGTGTTATAAAAATTATAATTTATAACTTTTATAATATAGATCATTGGTCAATACTAATCAACATAAGTCAACTCTGGGAATGAAAAGCTCGTGGAAGAGGAAATTTCATTTGGATGGAAGAAGGAACAAGAGAATTTGAACTTGTATTAAAACCTTTGCTTTACTTGAAATCTTGGCTTTGTTACAAAATGAGAGTTCATCCTCTATTTATACTAGTTGCAACTCCTAACCAATGGTTAAGGTTGTGCCAACATATCTTCCATCTAAAATGGCTATTAAAGCCTATCTAGAACTCTCTAAACTATTCCACTTTAAGCTACTAGTATAGATAATCCTCTAAAACATTCTAAAATAAACTACTCTATTCTAGATCATAATTGTTATAGATCATGAGCTTACATGTGTAATCCAATTCATCTTAGCCCAATCATAATAGCTTAAAAAAATAAATTTATTTTTCAACACCCCCTCTTAAACTTGATTTTGTCACTCCAAGTAAACTTCGCAGCTTGATAAAGTCTTCAAATTTGAACGGCTTGGTAAAGATATCGACAACCTGATCATAAGACTTTATGTATTCTACTTGCACCTCCTTTCTTATGATGCACTCTCTAATATAGTGATAGTATGTATCAATGTGTTTGCTTCTATCACAAAAGACTAATGTGTTTGCTTCTATCACAAAAGATTGGATTCTTTGTCAGTGTTATTGCAGACTTATTATTAATTAGAATATTGGTTATCTCTTCTTGCGGCAAACATAGCTCATTCAATAAATTTGAGTCAAATAACATCACAAACACATGAAGTCACAGCCACACACTCTGCTTCGTAAATAGAAAGTGTGATAATATGTTGTTTCCTTGACATCCAAGTGGAGTTGTATCTCTCATAAAAAAAATATAAAATCATGTAGTACTTTTTCTATCATCCATATCTCCACCCCCAATCATTGTCGCAGTATCCTTTAATCTTAAAATTGTTAGATGATGAATAAAGAAACTCAAAATCTATCGTACCTTTGATATAGTGCAAAATTATCTTAGCGACCTTAAAGTGAGTGGTAATTTGAACCTCCATATAGCGGTTAACAATTCCAATGCAAGAATATAAGGCCTTGTGCATGTCAAGTATCATAGCCTCCAACCAAGCTCTTAAAGAGTGTTGGATCAACTTTTTCTCCTTCATCATGCTTTGATAGCTTGACTCCACGTTTTGCTGGGATGTTTATGACCTTGCTGTTATCCATCTTGAACTTATTTAATATCTCTCTTCCATAATCTTGTGAGATAAAGACTATCCATCATCTCTTTGGTTCACATCAATACCCAAATAGTATGACATGAGCCTAATATCAATCATCTCAAACTTCTTAGCTATTACTTCTTTGAATTCTCTAAACATACTTGGATTGCTTCCAGTGAAGATAAAGTCATCGATGTATACGTAGACAATCAAAATATCTTTATCCTTATTCTGAATGTATAGTGCATGGTCATAGGGACATTTGATGAAGTCTTTCTTTTGCAAGTACATATCTATTCGGTTATTCCATTCCCTTGGCGCTTGCTTTAACCTATAGAGAGTTTTTCTTCAATTTTAAAACTTTTTCCTCTTGTCCTTTGACTTCATAATCTGATAGTTGTTGAATAGAGATTTCCTCTTTGAGGATTCCATTTAGGAAGGCAGATTTCAAAACCATTTGATGTATTCTCTATTTATTTTGAGTTGCTAAAGAAATGATTAGTCTAATAGTTTCTAATCGAGCAACAAAAGCAAATACCTCATCAAAGTCAATGCAAGCTATTTAATTGTAGCATTTTCCTACCAATCTTGCCTTATATGTTTCAACTTCTTTATCATTCTTCTTTATTTTGCATACCCACTTCATACCAATAATCTTGTGTCCTTTAGGAAGTGGAGATAACTCTCATGTGTCATTCTTCACAATCATCTTTGATCCGGCGGTAAGAATGGGGGACCCATTTTTTGAAGGGTCTCAGCTTGAGAACCGATGAAGGGATGACTAAGCGGTTAGTGGCCACGTCGAGTAGCTGAGTAGGTCCGAGCGGAGCTAGAGATAACCCATCCAGGGGCTTGGGTTTCCGACGCCAAGGCAGGAGGATCGAAGGGCCGAGCGGGAGTCCGCTCGGCTGGAACCGAAGGGCCGAGCAGGTTGTTCGTTCGGCCAAGATAAGGGCGAGGGTACAAAGGTGGCCGAGCGGCCTATGCGCTCGGCTCGGGATATGGGATATCAGCAGAAGCATGTCTGATGATTAGGCCGTACACAAGATCGCACGATGGAGGATCTTGCCGTCACATCATGGAAAGGTTGATACAGTAGCAGTATGGCCTCATGGACGTCTTCCTGACAGATCCATATCTGGGCATGGCCCTTCTGACAGACTCATACCTGGGCATGGTCAAAAGCAGGTGGTTGCTTTGATTGGCGCGCCCAGGCTTCTTTGAGAGGTCTATATAAGGTCTCCATTTCTTCACCGGAGGTACACGAGTCTTCTACTTAAAAGCCACTTCTTTGCTATTTCCTCGCCTGACTTGAGCGTCGGAGGGCCGTCGCCGGGACACCCCTCCCGGCTCGGTTTTGTTGCAGGTTCGCCGGAGCACCTGAGGATCCAGTAGGGAGCGCCACGTCCCCAGCGTTCGTTGACCCCTGGTTCGGACAGGATCAATTTGGCGCCGTCTGTGGGAACGCTCCTGCATCTGAACAGAGACAATGGACGAGGCTGGAAGAATACACAATGTGGCACTCTCACAAGAAGAGTTGGACGCTCTGGTCGAGATGAGGGCCGCCAAACTTGTGGAGCAAAAACAAAAAGCATCAGCCGAACGGCCGGAGCAACAAGCAACATCTGCGTCTGGTGGCCGAGCGGAAGCACCTCAAGCCACCGTCGCATTCCATCGGGCCTTATTTCGCACCCCTGAAGCCGCACCAGCTCGAAGAGATAGAGGCTCTTCTTCAGACGAAATGCCAAGGCGGGATGACAGAAAAGGGAAAGCTCCCCGGGCGGACTCATCTCCCGAGCGGATCAATCGCCAATTCTCGGAGGCTATTCTACGAGACCCTTTACCCAAGCACTACGTGCCTCCGACGATCGGCGAGTACAACGGAACAACGGACCCGGATGATCATCTGGGTAAGTTTGATAACACAGCTACACTCCATCAATATACAGATGGAGTAAAGTGCCGCGTCTTCCTTACAACTCTCTCGGGATCGGCTCAACGGTGGTTTCGGAGGCTGCCGGACGGATCCATCACTAGCTTCAAGGACTTCCGAACGGCCTTCCTCCACCACTTCGCTAGCAGTCGGCGTTATCAGAAGACAAGTGTCAGCTTGTTTGCCATCAAGCAAGAGTCGAGAGAATCGCTTCGAGCCTACATCCAGCGATTCAACCAAGTGGCGATGGATATCCCAACGGCCACATCGGAGACGATGATGAATGCCTTCACTCAGGGCCTTGTGGATGGGGACTTCTTCCGGTCGCTCATCCGAAAGCCGCCCCGAGATTATGATCATATGCTACATCGGGCCAACGAATACATAAACGTGGAAGAAGCACAAGCCGCCTGGAAAAAGGAAACTCCTACCGAGCGGGCACCTGTTCATGCCGAGCGGAAACAGCACGCCGTTCAGCAGCCACCCAAAGGACCGAGAGCCGAAGCAATTCGATCCCCCCACGCCAGATCGCACGTACAAGAAGTGGCTGCCGCTCGGCCCAAGCCAAAGAAGAGGTGGACCCCTATGTTCTGCTCCTTCCACCAGACGAATACGCACAACACGAAGGATTGTCGAAGTCTTCCCTTCGTGGCCAATCCCGTTCCCAGGAATGCCGAACGACGGTCTCCTCCCATCGACAGGAGACAAAGGACCCATGAAGCTGACCGGACCCGCACCGAAAGGCGACATCAACAGACACCCGATCGGCACCGATCTCCGAGACAGGAGAATCGCCGGGCGTCCAGAGAACGGTCACGACCGTCCGCTCGGGAAGAGGAAAACAGGAGCAATACTTCACGGGGCGAGATCAACGTTATTGCTGGCGGGCCGACCGGAGGAGACTCCAATCGAGCCAGAAAGGCGGGCGTCCGGCAGCTGCAGATCCACGCGGTCGGCTGTAGCCAAGAGCGGGCAAGTGGACCGGAAATCACTTTCGGGCCCGGAGACTTGGAAGGAGTAGAAGTGCCCCACGACGACGCTCTGCTCATTAAAGCGGTAATAGCAAATTACACTATTCACCGAATATTTGTTGACACAGGGAGCTCGGTCAACATCATATTCAAGAAGGCGTTCGATCAGCTGCAAATTGATCGAGCCGAGCTGCTGCCCATGACGACCCCGCTCTACGGGTTTACGGGCAACGAAGTGCAGCCGGTCGGACAAATACGGCTGGCTACCTCGCTGGGAGAGGAGCCGCTCAGGAGGACCAGGACAATAAATTTCGTGGTGGTTGACTCTCCCTCGTCCTACAACGTCATTTTGGGACGACCGGCGCTCGGCGAATTCCGAGCGGTCGTCTCAACCTTCCACCAGAAGATGAAGTTCCCCGTCGAAGACAAGGTGGGAGAAGTACGGGGAGACCAGTTAGCAGCTCGGCGATGCTACATCGAGATGGTCCGAGCAGAATCCAACTCAGCTCGGAAGGTGCCTCGAATCGAGGTAAATACTATCACTGAAAAGCCACCCGCCTTAATTTACGAGGAGAAAGAAGAGGTGCAGATTCATCCGACCCGATCGGAGGCCACGGCTTTTGTTGATCTGGAGGAGGAGGCGAAGGAGGAGGCGATCCAATGCCTCCGGCGAAACCATGATGTATTCGTGGTCGACACATGAATTGCACGGAATTTCGCCGAGCATAGCACAACATGAATTGCATGTCCGGCCGGACTCGGCGATGAAGAGAAAAGGGATTTGGTCGGCGAGAATGCCATCATCCGGAAGTAAAGAAACTTGGAGGCCGACCACATACGAGAAGTGCAGTTCCCGAGCTGGCTGGCTAACGTAGTATTAGTCTCCAAGCCGGGCGGCAAGTGGAGAGTCTGCATCGACTTTCGGGACTTAAACAAAGCATGCCCCAAGGACTTCTATCCTCTGCCCCGGATAGATCAGCTGGTGGACTCTACGGCCGGCTGCGAATTAATTTGCATGCTTGACGCCTATCAAGGATATCATCAAGTGCCGCTCGCCAAGGAAGATCAAGAAAAAGTAAGCTTCGTAACGGCCGACGGCACATATTGCTACAATGTAATGCCGTTCGGATTGAAGAATGCCGGGGCCACCTATCAACGCTTGATGAACAAGGTGTTCAAGGAGTAGATCGGGCGTAATCTGGAAGTCTATGTGGACGACATTCTTATCAAATCCGTCCGAGCGGCCGATCTCTTCAAGGACATGGAAGAAACCTTCCGAACGCTTCGCAAGTATGGAGTCAAGCTAAATCCCCAAAAGTGCCTCTTCGGAGCGAAAGGAGGGCGTTTCTTGGGGTACATAGTGACCGAGCGGGGAATCGAAGCCAATCCCAACAAAGTGAAAGCTCTGCAAGACATGCCGCCTCCAAGAAATACAAGGGAAGTGCAGCGGTTGACCGGTCGGATAACTGCTTTGTCCAGATTCATCTCCAAAACCGCCGACCGGAGCCTTCCATTCTTCAAGATCCTGCGCAGGGCTACGAAGTTTCAGTGGGATGAAGAATGTGACCGAGCATTTGAAGAATTGAAAACATATCTAAATTCTCTGCCTGTACTTGCCAAGCCGATCGGGGGTGAGTCACTTTATATGTATCTGTCGTCAACTGAACATGCTGTAGGCTCAGCACTTGTGAGGGCGAGCGGCGAAGAGCAACCGGTGTATTTTCTAAGCCACATTTTAAAAGATGCTGAATCTCGTTACACCGGGCTCGAGAAGTTGGCCTTTGCTTTGGTTCTAGCTGCTCGGCGCCTTCGACCGTATTTCTTGGCTCACACCATCATTGTCCGGACGAACAGTCCACTCGGAAGAGTACTGTTGAATCCAGAAGCGTCCGGACGGCTCATCAAGTGGACGACAGAATTGAGTGAATTTGACATCCAATATCAACCCCGCTCGGCGATCAAAGCCCAATCCTTGGCTGATTTTGTGACTGAAGTGCAAAGGCCAGAACCGGAAGCTATGTGGAGAATATATGTGGATGAGTCCTCCACTCGGCTCGGAAGTGGGATTGGAATATTGCTGCTCTCACCTCAAGAAGAGAAGATGCACCTATCCGTCCGGCTGGATTACAAAGCTACCAACAACGAAGCAGAGTATGAGGCCCTCATAGCCGGATTGCAGGCGGCCCGGCATGTGGGTGCCGGTTGGGTGACCCTCTATTCGGATTCACAGTTGGCCGCTCAACAACTTTCTGGCACCTTTGAAATCAACAGTGTTCGGCTTAAACTCTACGTTAAGGCCTTTGAAAAACTCAAAGCTACTTTCCGAGAGGTTCTTATACAGAAGATCCCCCGAACGGAGAACCAGGCAGCAGACGAGTTAGCCAAACTCGCGAGTTCAATAACACCAGTTGCTATTCAGCAACCAATTGAAAAAGTACTGCTGGTGGCGCACGTCGATCGGATGCAAGGCCTCACGTTTCCAAGCGACTGGAGGACACCTCTTATAGAATTTCTCCGTTCGGGCACCACACCCTCCGATGAATATGCAGCCCGGCTCCTCAGAAGAAGGGCCGGTCGGTTTACACTCATCGGAGATCAGTTTTACAAGAAAGCTTTCTCGCGCCCGTTGCTGAAATGTGTAAGCTCGGAGGACTCAGCTTATATCCTCCAGGAAGTACATCAAGGATCATGCGGAAGTCATCCGGGCGGGCGCTCATTGGTCAAGAAGATCCTCTTGGCCGGATAATTTTGGCCAACTTTACAAACAGACGCCGCTCGGACAGTATCTACCTGCCTTTCATGCCAGAAGTATCACAACTTCTCCCACCGACCGGCCGAAGAAATGAAGGCGTCAAGCGTTTCATGCCCGTTCGACCAATGGGGAATGAATATTGTCGGTCCGTTTCCGATGGCGTCCGGACAGAGAAAATTTTTACTAGTGGCGGTCGACTATTTCTCCAAATGGGTGGAGGCCGAGCCGCTGGCAAAGATCACTGAACAGATGGTTAAAAAATTCATCTGGCAACACATCATTTGTCGTTTCGGCATCCCTCGTCGACTAGTGTCCGACAACGGGCGGCAGTTCACAGGGAAGATGTTAGAGGATTGGTGCAAGAGCTACGGCATCGAGCAGCATTTCACATCCGTGGCCTATCCTCAGAGCAACGGTCAAGCTGAAGTGGCCAACCAGGAAATTCTCCGTATTCTGCGCGCTCGGCTCGACCACTTGGGAGGAAGTTGGCCGGATGAAGTGCCGAGCATTTTATGGGCCATCTGAACAACTCCTAAGGAAGGAACGGGCGTTACACCTTTTCATCTGGTGTACGGCGGTGAAGCGGTCATTCCAGTTGAGGTCGGCGTTGAATCCATCCGGGTCCAGTGTTATGATGAAGGCAACGCCGAGCGGAGGAATATGGAGCTGGATTTGGTCGACGAAGAGCGTGCCAAGGCATCCGTTCGGCTGATGGCGTACCGTCAACGGATGAAGCAAAACTACAACCGGCGCGTCATCCCCCGATCATTCCAGGCCGACGACCTTGTCTGGAAGAAAGTCAAGCCGGTCGGCGACGTCGGCAAGCTTGAAGCTCCGTGGGCAGGTCCCTTCAAAATCATCGAAAAGCTCCGCTCGGGCGCGTATTATTTGGAGGATGAGGACGGTCGGCAGTTAGATAGGCCATGGAGCGCGAACCACCTCCAGCCTTACCAGGCGGGATGAAAGGTGTACCACTGTAAATCATTCTGTGTACTTTTTTCGACTAATATTGGAAATGCAGAAATGAAGAATCAAGAGAACAAATATAAGGCATTGGCAAGAAACGAAGGCCCCGCGCCGTTTAGCCGGAGGTAAATGGGTCGAGCCAAGCGCTCGAGGATCGAAGACACAGTACCTTCCGGACGGAGATAAATTATCCGAGCCAAAATGCTCGAAGCAGACCCTGAGCCGTTCGGCCAGGAGTACGTTCTCCAAGCTGGGTAAAAGGGGCATATGGATTATCCGAGCCAAGCACCCGAATAGTGAAAGCCTCCCAGCCGATCAGATTCGCAAGCGAATGACCCGTGCTGTTCGGCCGGGCATAAATATTGTTCAAGCGCGGGATATGAAGGCCAAGGTCGCTCGACCTGGTAAGGAGTTAGCCTCGAAGGCCGTCTAGCCCAGACGTTAAACCGTAGAGCCGCGCCGACCGGCTATAAAAACCGAGCGGATAACCGACGAGCACCGTCGTTAAAGATCGAGAGCCGCGCCGATCGGCTATAAACATCCGCGCCGACGAGCACCGTCGTTAAAGATCGAGAGCCGCGCCGATCGGTTATAAACATCCGCGACGAGCACCGTCGTTAAAGATCGAGCCGCGCCGATCGGCTATAAACATCCGCGCCGACGAGCACCGCGTTAAAGATCGAGAGCCGCCGATCGGCTATAAACATCCGCGCCGACGAGCACCGTCGTTAAGATCGAGAGCCGCGCCGATCGGCTATAAACATCCGCGCCGACGAGCACCGTCGTTAAAGATCGAGCTGCGCCGATCGGCTATAAACATCCGCGCCGACGAGCACCGTCGTTAAAGATCGAGCCGCTCCGATCGGCTATAAACATCCGCGCCGACGAGCACCATCGTTAAAGATCGAGAGCGCGCGATCGGCTATAAATATCCGCGCCGACGAGCACCGTCGTTAAAGATCGAGCCGCGCCGATCGGCTATAAACATCCGCGACGAGCACCGTCGTTAAAGATCGAGAGCCGCGCCGATCGGCTATAAACATCCGCGCCGACGAGCACCGTCGTTAAAGATCGAGAGCCGCGCCGATCGGCTATAAACATCCGCGCCGACGAGCACCGTCGTTAAAGATCGAGAGCCGCGCCGATCGGCTATAAACATCTGCGCCGACGAGCTCATGATCGTTCACAAGTACCAGATTGATTAATGCCGGTCGGCCGACGGTTTGCCAATACTTCGCGTGCACTGAATGCAAACAGTATGGTTAAGCGCTAAGTGATTTTGAGGAAACGAGTCAATTGATTAACCCGATCGGTCGTTTCGTAGGAAACCCGGGGAGCCCAACAGATTATACGAATAAGCAGCAACGCATTACACATTAAAAAGGGGCAATGAAAGGCAAACAAAAAATACAAGGAACATAAGGGGGTCGAACGGCACGTACAATAAAGTTTTTTGCATCCGCCGAGCGGATGAAATACAAAAAGCACTTGAAAGAACTCGCCTCACTCCGGGTCTTCAAAATTAAAAAAGACGTCCGGGATGTCATCAATCATGGCCGCCAGGTCGGAGGCGGGAATATGCATTCCCTCGGGAAGGTGGCCACCCTTCTTCAGGTACGCCATGGTTACCCTGACCGCTTCGGCGAAAGTAGAAGAGACATTGTCGCCGAATTTTGCGCCGAACCGCTCCGAATGGAGATATTCTTGGCGGCGGCGGCTAAGCGACTCGGCTCTCCCTCCTTATACCTTTTAAGCACCGCCCGGGAGGCAATTAGGGAATCTTGGACTGCCTTCAAGTCCATCTCAGCTTTTGTGCATTCGGCCGAACGGATCTCCCGCTCGGCATTCAGCTCGGCCTCTAGCTTTTTAGATTGCTGATCTAGAGCCCGGACTTCAACTTTCATTTTATCCAGATCAGCAATCGCCCGCCTCTTCCGGCCACTGGCGCGCTTCACGTCCCCGTCCCGCTTCTTCACCAAGTCTTCGAGTCGGGCCACCTCTGCAGCCAGATCAGCAGCCTTCTTCTGTTCGGCCTCGAGGGTCTGTTTCTCCCGCTCGGCCGATGGACCCCCTGATACTTGGAGTTTTTCCAGGAGATCCTCCAACTCGGCCAGCCGGTGGCTGGTGGCGATTTGCTCAGCCCAACGCTGTAAGGAAATAATAAAATCAGGAATCAAACAATAGCATGGCACATGAAGAAAGATGAATTTACCTGTGTGGCCTGCTGCATGTTGTTATCGCCGAGCTGCTTGGGTGTCATGAGGGCCACCTGAATCTGGGTGTCCTCGAAGAGCTTGGCGAGCGGACCAGTCAGGGTTATTTCGTGAACGGGGCTCGAAGGCCGATCGGCGGACAGTAAATATTCCTCCGATGGGAATCGGAGGGTAGTCTTGATGGAAGGGTGGCCGGCCGGCGCTTCTTCAGTCGCGGCCGCCTGATGTGAGGACTCCCCTATGGTGGACGTCTCGCCCAACCGACGTAAGCGGCGACGAGTCCGGGAAGGAGAGCCGGAAGGCTGTGCGGTAGGCGAGGCCGCTGGAGTCCCGATCTGTGATGGCGTGCGAGCAGGCGAAGTTACGCCGATCGGCGCCTGTGGTGCTCCCTCTTGGGTCGGCGGAAGGCTGGATTCTCTTCGACGTTTCCGCCGAACCTCCAATGGTGGATCTCCGACCTGGGGGACGCCCAGCTCGGCGGGGGCTGAGGAAACAGGATCCGCCTCAACCTCCGTTGAAGCGGATGGGGCAGCTTCTGTTTCAGGGGCGGACTGCGCCCCCCCCCCTCTCCTGCATCCGCCGGGCGGCTGGGGATGAGACCCCGCTCGGCGAGCTCTCTCTTGGTGGCCGCTTCAATTTCCACGGCCTTCAACTTCAGATGAGCGGTAGCCTTGGAGCGCCACATGACTTCAGCTGCAGTAAAAGAAATTAAAATCAATTAGACAAAAAAGACTAAGAGAGTAAAGAATCCTTACTCATGCGGAAGGGGAGATTTGCCCGAACGGGAGACAATCCGAAAATATACAACACCCCCTTGAGAAGCAACTGGTCAATCTTGTATCGCTGACCGGACAACCAGTTCGCCGCATGAAGATATGCCGGGTTGCTTCTGAATTTGCCGAGATCCGGCTGGGTCGGCACGGCGGTTTGCCATTTGGTTCGAAATGCTGGCCGCTCGGGAAGTCGGATGTAGAAGAAAAATTCTTTCCAGTGCTTGTTGGAGGTCGGCATATTATTAAAAAATTTAAAGCCTATTCTACTTTGGAAAATAAAAGTCCCCAGCTCGGATTGTTTAGGGTAGAAAAAAAAGTGGAATATTTTGGGGTCAAGAGGGATACTGTGCAGCTTAAAGAGGACGACCACCCCGCTCAGCAGTCTAAAGGAATTCGGCACAAGTTGGCCGAGCGGGATGCGGAAATAATTACAAACCTCCAAAATGAATGGATGGGTAGGAAATCTAAGGCCGCCCTGGAATTGGTCTAAAAAGAAACAAACGGTGCCGATCGGCGGGTCATGGGGCCAGTCAGACGGGTCGGCTACAACTATTTCATAGTTATCGGGAATCCCATACGTCCGAACAAGGCGCCGAGCGCCCTCCTCATCAAATCGGCTCTCCATAGTCAGGTACCAAGGGCCATGAACTCCAACAGCGGGTTCAGAGGAGCTTGCCATCTCGAAGGAGCAAAAATACAGCGAGAAATCGAAGGAATGGGAACAAAGGAGGCAGAACAAGTTGGGAAGGCCTTGTAAGGGAAGGGAGAAGCTTACTGAGGGAAGGTAGACAGAAAGGATCACCAAAGAGCCTAAGACCACCAAGAGGCGAGAGCTGGGACGACCGGAATGATGCAGCAGCAGCGAGCACCTTCGACGGAGAATACGCGATGAAACAGAGAATGCGGCATAAAAGGCGAAGACGAGGGCTTTATACGAACGAGGCTGGTCGGCCTCGTCCGTCGGATGCAGGTCACGGAAGATGAAGTCATCATCTAGCCGTCCGTTTCAAAATGACCAGCGTCCCATCGTACGGATCATCATCGCCACGCGAGAAGAGCCACATGGCGCTCTGTCGCCAGGCACAATTAATGCGCCCATACCGCGCATGCTTCGACTTAATGGAGAGGATTTGCGTGATTTCCGAGAAGATCTAGACAAGCAAACATCCATGTTGAGCGACAAGACAACCGAAATGAAGAGCCGAACGGCTGAATTTGACAGAAGGGCCGAACGGCCCCAGGGATATTATAAGCTACGGAAAGGTGGCGACCGCCCGCTCGAACACATATAGTCCAGTCAGTCGGACTCACTGCCTCCTTCGACTAGACTTGAAGGGAAGGCAAGTGATCCGGCGGTAAGAATGGGGGACCCATTTTTTGAAGGGTCTCAGCTTGAGGACCGATGAAGGGATGACTAAGCGGTTAGTGGCCACGTCGAGTAGCTGAGTAGGTCCGAGCGGAGCTAGAGATAACCCATCCAGGGGCTTGGGTTTCCGACGCCAAGGTAGGAGGATCGAAGGGCCGAGCGGGAGTCCGCTCGGCTGGAACCGAAGGGCCGAGCAGGTTGTCCGTTCGGCCAAGATAAGGGCGAGGGTACAAAGGTGGCCGAGCGGCCTATACGCTCGGCTCGGGATATGGGATATCAGCAGAAGCATGTCTGATGATTAGGCCGTACACAAGATCGCACGATGGAGGATCTTGCCGTCACATCATGGAAAGGTTGATACAGTAGCAGTATGGCCTCATGGACGTCTTCCTGACAGATCCATATCTGGGCATGGCCCTTCTGATAGACCCATACCTGGGCATGGTCAAAAGCAGGTGGTTGCTTTGATTGGCGCGCCCAGGCTTCTTTGAGAGGTCTATATAAGGTCTCCATTTCTTCACCGGAGGTACACGAGTCTTCTACTTAAAAGCCACTTCTTTGCTATTTCCTCGCCTGACTTGAGCGTCGGAGGGCCGTCGCCGGGACACCCCTCCCGGCTCGGTTTTGTTGCAGGTTCGCCGGAGCACCTGAGGATCCAGTAGGGAGCGCCACGTCCCCAGCGTTCGTTGACCCCTGGTTCGGACAGGATCAACCTTGATTTCTTCATCCAATGTATCTTTTCATTTCTTGCTCTTTATAGCTTCTTGAAAATCTATAGACTCACAATTGGCAAAGATACCAAAAAGAGTAAGATTATCTTGATTCTCAATTACCACATGTGTTGTAAGCTCTTGAAGCGTGGTATTCTTATGGGGATCTATAGGCGAAAAAAAACTAAAATGCAACAAAAATTGATCCCTCCAGAGATCCATTTGAATGCAGAATTACTCTTGTGACTACTTTAGTGAATATGATTGTTACCTTTGATGCATGAACAACTCTCGAAAATCTGCTAGTCTGGCAACCTCTCCTCTTTGCTTCACTGTCAATGGTCGACCATTCCTTTCCACTCTTCTTCTTCTTAATTCCAAGCGGCGGCAGTAGTCCATCTCTATCTCTCTGGCGGCAATCTGATCATCCTCAGTTTATCAGTAAGATCCAAGGAATTCTTTGCCTCTAGTGGGTTGCAAGGGCATGGAGGTTTCCAAAGAGTTCTAGCGGATTTCTTTAGTTGCCGAAGAGTTTCCAGTGGCTGCTCTCTTTTCCGGCTTCATCCAATTGGGCTAGGCTAGAGTGGTTTACAAGGGCAAAACACCGATCAACGGATATAGGTAGCCATCTTCATCTTCGGTCAACTTCCATCTGAGGGGATTCTTCGGTGGAAGATTTGTATCATCATCATTGTAGAAGCAAGCACCATCGGTAGTGTGCTATTGTTCACCAGAGTTAGGGGTTCAATCTCTGAGCCTTTGTGTGACGACAAGGATAGTCCTTGGAATTAAAAGTTGATGTATGGATTGTGGAGTGCTAACTTAGTTTTATTCATGTTGATGTTTATTAATTGTGTCAATTTGCTTGTGTTGATGTTTCTAATTGAATGCTTGTATCAAACTTGATCTTCCATGTTTACTTTGCACACATTTGGTTCAACTCAATTCATGCCTACAATGTGTTTGACGAGTTGTCTCTTCCATTAGATATGTTTTAATTTATGCAATTTCTTTAGTTTAATTCCATGCAATGCTTGTTAGTTTAGTAATTTATGTTTCCATGATGTTTGTACTTCATTTGAATGCAATTAGGATAGATTAGCTTAGGTTTCATTAGTTGCTATAGGTTTCATTCTATGCTTAGTTTCGTTGATGCTTTACGTTATGTTGTCTTTTATTTTCTATATTTATCATTTAGGTTAGGTTAGATTTCTTTTACTTGCATTGTTTTACATTTACTAGATTAGGTTTCATTTAATGCTTTACAATTTCATTCCTTAGTTTAATTGTATTGATGGTGAAATTCATAGCGTAAAGTGACAATACGCTGTAGTTTAATTATTGGCACTTAGTTAAATCTCATTTAAGCATTAGATTAGTTTCCTACTTGTTCTACTTTTAATTTGTTAGGTTTAGAATAAAAAAAATCTAAAACCCCATTTTCATATCAAAAATTTAAAAACATAAATAACAAATAATCCTAGATTACCATCCTATCATTGCATTCATTGGGAGATGACATGAGTCATTTCTATACTATATTAGTATAGTTAGAGGGGTTTTGTACTTAAATTCTTTTGATATCATTTCACAACAAAAATGATCTTATCAAATTGGCGCCATTGCCGGGAAATGTTAGCGGTGTTTGGTGATCTTAGGATTGTTTTTCTATTTTCTCTCTTATTTCTATTTCCTTGGTGGTTGTAAAATTCAAAAATATCATTAGGGATTAATTATTCATCTCTTGTATGCACATATGCTATCTTGTATATTTTCCTATGTCTTTTAATTGTATTTTTATGAGTGTTTCAGGTAAGACCAGGAAATCCTTGTGTGATATTAGTAGTTTTAGAGTTTCAGTGTGATCGAGACCTCAGATTTGATAAGCATCATGGAGAATAATACTGAAAAGACTCTTGGAGAGCTTTGGGCACCAGATTTGTCAGATGATTCATTCAACATTCGTTATTTTGATTTGGAAGTAGACTTCGAGTTATGAAAAATTGTTCATTTATTACCGAAGTTTCATAGATTTTCTGGTAAAGATCCCAATAGACATATACCAGAATTGGACATGGTGTGCTCTACATGGAACCCACATGGTATATTAGAAGAAGATATCAGACTTAGAGCATTTTCATTCTCACTGGCAGATTTAGAAAAAAATTGGTTGTAGTGTCTCCTACCCAACTCTATCACCAGCTGGTTCAAGATAAAGAAAGTATTTCTGGCAAAATTCTTTCCTGCTTTTATGATTGTAGCTCTTCGGAGGAGTATTTATGGAGTTCAGCAATCCACAGGAGAACCGTTTCAAGAATATTGGGAGAGATTTAAAGAACTTGTTACTAGTTGCCCTCGGCACCAGATAAGTGATCAACTACTGATTATATACTTCTATGAGGGATTGCTTTCCATGGATAGGAGTATTGTTGATACTGCTAGTGGAGGGGATCTAGTTAACAAGACATCTACTCAGGTCAAAGAACTTATCGAGATTATGGCTATAAATTATCAGCAGTATGAGATTATATCGATGATTGCCAAAGACATTTCTTCCTTTGCCAGTGTATTTCTGACCAGGATCCTGTATCATCAGTTTGATCCTTAGTATTATCAGACTCATCAGTAGGACAGGTATAATTCAATTGTAGGATTCAGGTATGGGAATACATAACAAGGGATTTTTGAGTGACCCTAATTTTATCAGCCTTATTTTTAGTACCATCAGCCTGAGCAAGATTTTAGGGAGTGGTTACAATAATTTTGGCAACATCAGGAAATTCAGGGGAGTCTGTTTCATCTCACTTTTTCTTTTTCTTTCTGCTTATATATACTTCTGCTTTGTTTACTTCTGCTTGGTAGCGCATTTTTAGTTTGTCTTGTCGATTTTCATAATAAATTCCCTATTCATTCTTGTTATCATTTTAGAAATTATGAAAGTGAGTTAAATTTAATTGTCAAGTTTGGAGATTTATAATCATGATTGGATTCTTGAATTACATGTGATTATAACTTGGTGATGGATTCTATTTTGGTAAATTGAGATGATAATTTTTATATACCTAGTGAGGAATTTCTAAGCCTATTATTCCCATTTATGTGTGATGCACTTGTGATTAATATTACTCTAGAACTTGCTTTAATTCTTTCAAGACCACATTAACATAAGTTTGCATGATTTTTATGAAGGCTATCTCACTTGCTTTTATTCATTCCTTTTGTTATCTCATGTTACTTGAATAATTTCCCTATCCTTAGACATTTCATTCTTTTCTCTCTTTCATTTATTTCCCTTTATTCGTCTTTTGGATGTGGCTATTTTTAGATGTTGTATGATGAGTGTTTTACCCGTGACAGACAAGTTTAAGTGTGGGGGAGAGGAATAGCTTAGTAGAATCTAGGGGAAGCATAGGTGAACTATGCTTGATCATCATAGGTAAATCATACTATTTATCTTTTTATTTGAGCTATTGATGATGATGTATAAGGAAGATGCACAACATGTTGAAAAGAAACAAATAAGAAATGAAAAACAAAAAGAAAAAGAAAAAAAAAGTGAGAACAAAAATGTAAAGAAAAAAAACAAAGAAAAGCAAAATAAAAAAAAAATGCTTTTGACATGTGCAATTCTATACTCATTTGGTGTAGAATTTTGAAAGTGAAAATCTTTATTGTAGTAATATTTAGATTTTATTGTATATCATGAGTAGATTTTATTGAAAGGTTATAGTAGAGATTGCTCACATATTTATTGGATTTGTGAGAAGCTAGCTTGGAAGTTTGGATGAGTTATTTTTAGGACAACGTTATTTTCTTGCACTCATCTATGTAGCATTCCATTATGTCCATGTCTCCCATCAATAACTTGTTTTATCTTCCTCATCTCTTTTCTTACACTATCATTTACTTGATTCATGATTCTCTTACATAATTAATACATTCATTATTTTATTATACACTCTTATGTATATGATAGTGGTGGAGATTAAAAGCAAAGCAAGCGTATAGTAGTGCATAAATCATGAATAGCTTGAGTGAGCTCCACTATGACATGTATATAAGAGGAGAGCCACCATTACTTATCTTACGAGATTATTTTGTTATCATTCTCAGTTTATCTATTATGGATTGAAGTTATCATGTTTGTTAATCAGTATATAAATTGAATCCATGAATTCTTGGGTCTTTGGAATTTGATAATTCTAGGTAATTTTATTTCACTATTTTCTAAGCATGATTGAGAATTTCTAGGGGAATGCATTTTAGTTATTTTCTTCTTTTGTTAACTTGCTCGAGATGAGCAAGAATAAGTGCGGGAAGTTGATAACTAGCATTTTTATCTGTTATTTTAGCTCCTAAACTTAATATTTTTACCTTCTTGCATGCTTAATTTGGTGTTTATATTATGTGTTATGAGTATGAGCTTATTTTGAACTTAATTATAAATTTCCTATAAATTATGGAATTTAATCTCATGTTTTTAATGTGATTTTATATAAAATCCAAAGAGTCATGGATTAGGGTCGAGTCTGATCAAATTTGGCTTGATTTGGAAGTCAGATGGGGGATATCAAGCAGAATCAGTATGAACCGTTAATTCAGATCAAGAGAGATTTTATTCCTTCATTTAGATCTAAGCATCCTGCCCTTGATCCAGATCTGAAATAATTTGGATCCTTGCTTCCTCAAGAGTAAAATCAAGTCACCCATCATTCTCATCATCAAATATGAACCCTACGTCCAATTAGATTGAATGGACGGCTCAAATTAAAGAAAGAGAACCCCTTTTCTTTTCTCTCATGAGAACGAACAGTGGACACACATCCCCTTCCTCTTCTCGTTTTTGCTAGGGCACGCGACAATAGCTTCACCCGCCACCTCCTTCTCCTTTCCTTTATTAATTTTTTCAATTTGCTTGTGTTGATGTTTCTAATTAAATGCTTGTATCAAACTTGATCTTCCATGTTTACTTTGTACGCATTTAGTTCAACTCAATTCATACCTACACTTTGTTTGACGAATTGTCTCTTCCATTAGATAGATTATAGTTGATGCAATTTCTTTAGTTTAATTTCATGCAATGCTTGTTAGTTTAGTGATTTATGTTTCCATGATGTTTGTACTTCATTTGAATATAATTAGGATAGATTAGCTTAGGTTTCATTACTTGCTATAGGTTTCGTTCTATGCTTAGTTTCGTTGCTGCTTTACTTCATGTTGTCTTTTATTTTCTATAATTGTAATTTAGATTAGGTTAGCTTTCCTTTACTTATATTGTTTTACATTTACTATATTAGGTTTATTTAATGTTTTGCAATTTCATTCCTTAGTTTAATTATGTTGATGATGAAACTCATAGCGTAGAGTGACATGCGTTATGGATTAATTGTTGATACTTAGTTAAATTCCATTTAAACATTAGATTAGTTTCCTACTTGTTCTGCTTTTAATTTGTTAAGTTTAGAATTAAAATCCAAAACTCCCATTTCCATATCAAAAATTTAAAAATATAAATAATAAATAATCCTAGATTATCATTTTATCGTTGCATTTGTTAGGAGACGACATGAGTCATTTCTATACTGCAGTAGTGTAGTTAAAGGGGTTCAGTACTTAAATTCTCTTAATATTATTTTACAACAAAAATAATCTTATTAGGTATCTAGCAATGCATCGTTTCTACCCAAATGACAAAAATATCGAGATCCGACCTAAGCTGTCGGTGACCATTTTCTTGTATAGCTTAGTTCTTTAGTCCTTGATATCTAGATTGATTCATGAGGTATATACCGTGTCATCCTCTCATTAATCTATGTGTTTCTTGATCTCTAAGTAGACTCACTTAACCAAATAAGTTTAATATCTCATATTAACTTATTTGAGTATGGTCATGTATTTCAGTAGCCTTAATCAAGCGGCTAATAGATATAGAAGAAACAAATCTCATCTACATCATTCATATTCCTCTGCATAGCTCATTGCATACCCAGTGAATCACTTTATAATTTACCTTGTTACAAGTGATATTTGTCAATACCAAAGTACACAACTCCTTATATAGGGAACTATAATATCTTCAAGTCTAAAGATTATTTATACTAATAGTCATTATGAAAATATTTTATGACACTCATATAATGATCCATGAAACTTCTCATGATGGGTCAATTTAGTATAGATTCTCTAATATATATTCATGTGTCAACTTGATATCTTATATCCAAGACTTGAGAGATAAGTCATCAATTAACCTAAATACTAATCTCAACGTATTAATATTACCCTTGTATATTAATACTTGACTAGGAATAATTAAAAATAGTATTATATATATATATATTGTTGGTGCAATATCTCTCAGGTCAAGGTTGACCTGGGTAACCAAGCTGAGTCTTGGTTTGGGTTTAGATGTTTGACAATAAGATATTGATTGAAGAAGAGTCAAGTAGGTTAAGGTTGACCGGATACTTGACTGGGAAGTCCTAACTGGGATGTTAGGCAAAATGAAAGACCTAGTGAGTGAAGCTAGGCAGTATGAAAGTCCTGGTGAGTGAAGCCAGGCAGAAGGAAAGTCCTGGTAAGTGAAGCCAGGCAGAAGGAAAGTCCTGGTAAGTGAAGCCAGGCAGAAGAAAAGTCATGGTGAGTGAAGCCAGGCAGATGGAAATCCTGGTGAGTGAAGCCAGGTGAAAGTCCTAGTGAGTGAAGCTAGGCAGATGGAAATCCTGGTGAGTGAAGCCAGGTGAAAGTCCTAGTGAGTGAAGCTAGGCAGATGGAAATCCTGGTGAGTGAAGCCAGGTGAAAGTCCTAGTGAGTGAAGCTAGGCAGATGGAAAACCCTAGTGAGTGAAGCTAGGTGAAAGTCCTGGTGAGTGAAGCCAGACAAGGGAAAATTCAGATGGATCAAGGATGATTGGACATCTGGTGTTGGGAAGTCCAAGTAGGTCAAAGGATTGACTGGATACTTGGCATGAAAGAAAAGTCCAAGTAGGTCAAAGGGATTGACCGGATACTTGGCACAGAGAAAAGTCCAAGTGGGTCAAAGGGATTGACCGGACACTTGGTAAGGGAGTCCTAGCAGGTCAAGGGAGTGACTAGATGCTAGGCATGACATACCAACAGGTCAAGGTTGACCGGATGTTGGTTTGGGAGGTTTGGGACTTGGTTTTGGACAAAAATCAAGTGCTGGATCGATCAGTGGATCGATCCAGGCTCTGGATCGATCAGTGGATCGATCCAGACCTGTCCCAGCGAACAGAGAGCCTCTGGATCGATCCGTGGATCGATCCAGAGGTCCCAATCGATCAGTGGATCGATTGGGACGCGGCTGCTTCGCGCTGGATCGATCCGTGGATCGATCCAGGCGCTTTTCCAGAGCACAGAGGCGCTCTGGATCGATCCGTGGATCGATCCAAAGCCTCCCCGATCGATTGGGAATATTCGAATCGATCGGGATCCGACCGTTGCGTCGTATTTGAGCTGCAGGCGTGCGTTGGCTGCAGCATCTCTTCACGGTTTCATCTCAGATCTTCGCCAGCTCCTCCACAGCACTCTCAAAGCTCGTGATCGCCAGTTCTTGAAGGTTCTTGGAAGCTCTCCGAGTCAAGAGGCGGATCAAAGGCAAGAAGAGAAGCTAGGGTTAGGGTTTTCTGCATTCATTGAAAGCTTTGTGCTTGTATTTTGTTTCCCTTTCCTTCTTCTTGTACCGAGAGTCTTGTAGGGCTTCTCCGCCCTCGGTAGTTACCGAAAAGGAGTGTTTCATAGTGGAGGGTGCGTGCGTGGTGTGGATCCTTGGATTAGTCACCTCCTTTGGAGGTGGATACCAAGTAAAATCCTAGTGTTAGTGTGGGTGTATTTGTTTCTGTATTTTCCGCTGCATATTCTTGAAGAAACAATCAACGCCAAGCACCGAGCGAACGTGACGAGCTATTCTCCCCCCCCCCCCCTCTAGCTACTTTTGGTCCTAACAAGTGGTATCAGAGCAAGGCCGCTCTTCACCGGAATCATCGCCGGAAGGGTCAAGCATAACAAGAAAAGCTAGAGGGGTGAAGAAGTTGGAGCAAATTCTTCAAGTTCAAGATTTTATCAAGCTCAACTTCAAGATGCAATTCCAAGATGGACTTGGATTTGACACAAGGGTGGCTCCACCATATTCATCTACAAGCTTCGATTCTTGGAATCAAGAATCGAAAATTTTCTTATGATGGAGATAGAGCAATGGTTTGCTCTCATGGAAGGTTTTGAAGCTCCCACAAATTCCAAGGGCAAAGCACTCACAAGGAGCAAGTGGAGCAAAGACCAAATCCAAAGATGTGAGGCCAATGACAAAGTGACCAAGCTTTTGGTCAATTTATTGCCAAGCAACATCTTGGAACAAATTGGAGAGTTTGAAGATGCCAAGGAGCTTTGGAGCAAATTGGCAAGAATTCATGAGATCCCCTCCACTGTACCAGATCAAGGAGAATCCAAAGAGGGCGACTCATTGGATTAAGACCAAGAGGAGGACTCCGAGGTTGAGAGATGCTCAACCTCCGAAGAAGAAGTTCAAGAAGAAGCTTCATCTTCAAGGGAATGCAACGAAGGGAACAAGGAGGGAGCATACTCCTTGTTTCATATTCAAGATGATGAAGCCTCCACCTCTAGGATTGAGGGGGAGCAATCCTTGGTGACGCCGGATCAAGAAGAAGGAGAAGCTTCTACATCCGGGTCAAGAGATGAAGAGATTGAAGAAGCTTCTACCTCCACGAGTCAAGAAAAATCAAATGGAGGAGAATCAAGATCGGATCAAGAGGAAGCTTCTACCTCCGGATCCAAAGGGAAAGATGCCACCCCTACAAGCAAAGGTATGAATATTTCAATTAATAATAAAAATCATATAATATGTTTTGAGTGTAGGGAACATGGGCACTACAAGAGCAAGTGCCCTAAATTGACCAAGAAGAAGGGCCAAGTGGCACAAAAGGGCAAGGTGAAGCCCAAGGAGACCATCCCCGGAACGAAGAAGAGCAAGGAGCATATCATATGCTTCTCTTGCAATCAAAAGGGGCATTACCGAAGTCAATGCCCCAAGGGGAAGAAGGTGGTCACGGCTCAAGGAGGCACTAGTCAAGGGGGAGCCTCTAAGGTAAAAAGGAAGGTAACTTTCATTGAGCCTATTCCCTTACAAAATGGTAAAAAGCATGCTAGGTCAAATTTCTATCATTTTAATGCTATTTACCATGAAAATAGAAAGCATGATAGCGTTAAAGAAAAACATATAGCTTTTCATGCTAAAACTACTACACCTAAGACTAGGAATGTAGGTAAAAGTCTAGGTAAAAACTCTAAGGATTGCAGCTACAAGCCTAGAAACAAAAATGCTCATGAACTTAATGGAAAACCAAAAACTAAGGACTTAGTGATGGAAAATCAAGTCTTGAGGTCAAGGCTTGATAAGATGGAAAGGACCCTAAAAAGGATGGAAAATATCCTAAAAGGGCAAAATGAGCATAGCCTAGGTCTAGGAGCACAAAGGTCATCTAATGGCCATAGAGGTTTGGGATACAAACCAAAGGCTAATAAGGATGTGCCCTCTTACCATAGAGTTCCATATAGTTATGGAACAAACCCTAGGTCTAGTGGTCAAGCCAAGAATACTAGGGAAGTCATCCCTAAGAGTATTTTTGCAATAAATGTGACTAAGACTTCTAAGAAGTCTAAGAAAGTCACAAAGAAGGTTACAAGGGAAGCTATCCCTAGAGTTGACCTAGAAAATGTGACCAAGGCTTCTAAGAAGCCCAACAAGGTCACTAGGAAGGTATCTAGGGAAGTTATCCCTAGTGAGTACCTAGAGCATCCAAGGAGCACCAATAGGTGTTGGGTTCCTAGGAGCATCTTCTCTACCCATAGATGGGTTAGAGAGTGTCAACTCCGATTAGAAGGGTAGTTAACCCAACTTTGAGGAAATTGACACTCAAGGAGCATTTTCAAAGTTTTAGTTAACCTTTGAAAATCAAATGGAATCTTTGTTTACTCCTTGAAAGAGTAAAATGTGCCTAATGGTGGAAGAATTGATTTTAAATCTTAAATGGCACATATTGGGAAATTCATAAGAACTATCAAGTTGGGATTTTGGTATGTTCTTAGGCAATTTAAGGCAATCCGGGCCTTAATTTAAAAGTGCTACTCTTGAGGAAAAATGGAATATGCTAACATTTGAGGACATGTTTATTTTCAATTGGCATACATTAAATCAAGGAAATTAGAAATGCCAATTTAGGCTTTGGCATTCTCTTGTAGCACTTTAGGGCAATCTAGGTTTAAGGTGTAAGTTTAGCTAAGACTTTAAGGATACTTAGATAGTTAATCTAGGTATATTTTATTTATGCTAAATCTTGCCATGATTGTTTGCCCATAATATGCCATGACATCATGTCTAGTTTTGCATTCATGTTTTATTATGAAAAATCTAAAAATACCATGTCATGACATTCATACATCATGTAGTAATAGGATATTTTCTTTTGAAAATTATTTTCTTTTGATGTATGCCATAACATAATCATGCATTAAGTTTAATTCCTTGTAATTAAGGACGAATGGCATTTAACGACACTTATTGACAAGTGACATCCTGGGTGGATGTCTAATATCTCTAAAATGCCTAGATAGATATGCATGATCCCTAGAATAGGGCAAAACCAAATTTTACTTCTCACAAAGACCTCTAAGATGACTTGTATGTGTTTTGTCCACAATAGATACAAGTGAGATGTTAGGAAGATGAACAAAACTCAAGATGTTGATTTAGTGCATTCTTTTGAGTTTTAGGTTCATCAAAACACATAGTTATGTGTTTTCCCATCATTGGGAAAGCTAATGTACAAGTCATGTGCATTATGCCCAAGGAACATGATGGGATATTGGTTTTGAAAATGTTTTTAAAATGTTTTTGGAAAACCTTGGTGAAGGCTATCTTTTGATAGTAATCACCATTGAATAGTTAGACACAAACTTGAAGAAAAACACTAAAGTTTTTGTAAGTTTTCAAGTTTGTGTCAATCTTTGAAAATATGATGTATTTTCATAGAAAGCTATTTTTCCATGATTAAGTATGCCCTAAATAATGTCTACACGAAATTTCATGATTTTTGGATTTTTGTAGAATTTTCTAGGGGTTTCTGAAGTTGACTGAAATGGAAGCTCCGATCGATCCATGGATCGATTGGAGTGCCCGAATCGATCCGTGGATCGATTCAGAAGGCAAGACTCCCGCGAGCAGAAGCTCGCTGGATCGATCAGCCGATCGATCCAGGTAGTCTGAATCGATCAGTGGATCGATTCAGAAAGGTTCAATCGATTGGAACCCAACTCCAATCGATCCAAGTTGCTGATTTTGGCTGGGAAGGCTTGATTTCAGCATCTTTGAACCTCTTTGAGTCTAGGTAACCATTCCAAACCCCTAAAATACATTTGTATACATACAAAGGGTGTTTTCATGTTGAAAACAAGGATGGATTGGTTAACGAAGACTAAGTAGAAGTTTAGGTTGAGGTTGTTTCAAATATTGAACATTTAAACCTCAAAACTTCTAAATTTGGGTTTCCTAATGTTTTAGGGATTCCAAGTCATTGTTGGTGCAATGACAGAAGTTACCACCATGTCTTTAGGGGGAGGGACTCTTTAAAGACATGAAAATTACTTTTCATGAACCTTGGAAGGTGGTTAACCTTCTTTAAAGAAAATGCTCATGTATGAGCTTTTGAACTTGAAATGGGGAGTGGATATCCTCATTATTTCAAGTGGGAACTCAAGTGGTTAGATAATGCTCAAGGTTGGGTATTTGTCTACATTGAGGGAGAAGTTAAGGATAAATGAAGGGTATGGGACCTTCATTATCGTGTTGATCACAACGAGTGATGTTGTGAACAACGATGAGCAACTCTTCAGGGGGAGAGTCTTCAACAAATGGATTTGTTGAAGTGTGCCCAGAATTGGAGCATAGGTTGATGTGTGTCCCGATAGGTAATGAAGGCCTAAGCTTAACCATACATGCTTAGGCCTTCATTACCTATGGGAAGGTCATAGGGGGAGAATGAAAGGACTCATGAAAGGGAGTAAGTTAGGCTTTCATTACCTAGAGGGAGTTTGCCCTCTTAGGGGGAGAATGAAGAGCTTAATTTATGCTTTCATTACCTAGTGGCATGAAGAAGGAGGCTATGGGATTAGCCTAACTTACATATGGGATTGTAAGTGTTATTGTGGTATTGTCAAACATCAAAAAGGGGGAGATTGTTGGTGCAATATCCCTCAGGTCAAGGTTGACCTGGGTAACCAAGCTGAGTCTTGGTTTGGGTTTAGATGTTTGACAATAAGATATTGATTGAAGAAGAGTCAAGTAGGTCAAGGTTGACCGGATACTTGATGGAAGTCCTAACTGGGATGTTAGGCAAAATGAAAGACCTAGTGAGTGAAGCTAGGCGATGAAAGTCCCGTGAGTGAAGCCAGTGAAGGAAAGTCCGTAAGTGAAGCCAAGGAAAGTCTGTAAGTGAAGCCAGGAAGAAAAGTCCCGTGAGTGAAGCCAGGCGGATGGAAATCCTGGTGAGTGAAGCCGGTGAAAGTCCTAGTGAGTGAAGCTAGGCGGATGGAAATCGGTGAGTGAAGCCGGTGAAAGTCCTAGTGAGTGAAGCTAGGCGGATGGAAAACCCTAGTGAGTGAAGCTAGGTGAAAGTCCAGTGAGTGAAGCCGAGGCAAGGAAAATTCAGATGGATCAAGGATGATTGGACATCCGGTGTTGGGAAGTCCAAGTAGGTCAAAAGATTGTGGATACTTGGCATGAAAGAAAAGTCCAAGTAGGTCAAAGGATTGACCGGATACTTGGCACAGAGAAAAGTCCAAGTGGGTCAAAGGGATTGACGGACACTTGGTAAGGGAGTCCTAGCAGGTCAAGGGAGTGACTAGATGCTAGGCATGACATACCAACAGTCAAGGTTGACCGGATGTTGGTTTGGGAGGTTTGGGACTTGGTTTTGGACAAAATCAGGCTTTGGATCGATCGATGGATCGATTCAGCGCTTCGATCGATCGATGGATCGCATGAAACGATGAGCGCTCGATCGATCCGTGGATCGATCAGAGGTCCCAATCGATCGCGATCGATTGGGAGCTGCCCGCGCAATAAGCGCCGGATCGATCCGTGGATCGATCCAGCGCTTTCGAGCATCAGGCGCTCGGATCGATCCGTGGATCGATCCAAAGCCTCCCGATCGATTGGGAATATTTGAATCGACGGGATCCGACCGCTGCGTCGATTTGAGCTGCAGACGGCGCTTGGCTGCGCAGATCTCTTCACGGTTTCATCTCGGATCTTCGCCTCCTCCACAAGACTCTCAAAGCTCGTGATCGCCAGTTCTTGAAGGTTCTTGGAAGCTCTCCGAGTCAAGAGGCGGATCAAAGGCAAGAAGAGAAGCTAGGGTTAGGGTTTTCTGCATTCATTGAAAGCTTTGTGCTTGTATTTTGTTTCCCTTTCCTTCTTCTTGTACCGAGAGTCTTGTAGGGCTTCTCCGCCCTCGGTAGTTACCGAAAAGGAGTGTTTCATAGTGGAGGGTGCGTGCGTGGTGTGGATCCTTGGATTAGTCACCTCCTTTGGAGGTGGATACCAAGTAAAATCCTAGTGTTAGTGTGGGTGTATTTGTTTCTGTATTTTCCGCTGCATATTCTTGAAGAAACAATCAACGCCAAGCACCGAGCGAACGCGACGAGCTATTCTCCCCCCCCCCTCTAGCTACTTTTGGTCCTAACATATATATCATAATCAATTCAATCAATTGATATGTTTTAGACTAGAACCTACTATTATATGACACTATATTTACTCATCTAGCACAAATATGAAGTAAATATAGTAAACAAAACATTGTCAATTATAAATATGATACAATATGTCCTAAGTTAATCAACTTATGATTGACACTCAAGGCTGACACTAACAATCTCCCACTAGCACTAGAGTTAATCATTGAAATATCTAATACTGAGTGACCTAGTGTGACCATCATACTTCCTCTGTGCTAAAGTCTTGTTGATTTGGAAACTTGCACGCTATAACTATTTACAATGAGCTCCTTATTACCTCTATATATCAAGAAACCATCTTTAATTCTTCTTAAGTACTTAAGAATATTCTTGACTACGGTCCAGTGACTTTCACATGGATCTAACTAGTATTTGCTCATCATGCTTAATGCATATGAGACATCTGGACGAGTATATATATGACATACATAATAGATCCAATAGTAAATACATAAGGAATCTTATCAATGCTATCCCTCTCCTCCTTAGTAGAGGGGCATTGAGCCTTCGAGAGTCTCAATGTTTGGGTGTGTAGGTGGCAGGTATAAAGGAAAGTCTAAATATGATCTTGGTAAAGGTTAAGTCCAAGTATGAGAGTCTTGACGGTGTAAGTCCAAGCTTGAGGTTTATTTTCTTTTTCACCCACTATCTAGATCAAGGTCCAACAATTGGTATTAGAGCAAGGAGCGCTCTTAAAAGACTAACCACCGAAAGAAGCAAGCGCTAGAGGAAGAAGGTAATGACTTTTAGAAATCGTCTGATACCAATAAGTGGTATCGCAATGGAATTGGAAGGAGCACTAGGATCGGACATCCAATTTCCACCTCCATACGAGTCGAAGACTTCGAGTATTAGAGGAAGCACTTGGAGATATGGTTCCAAATGGATTGGAACCATTGGATAGCGTTGGAGGAAACTTTTGAAGCTCCGACGAATAAGAAGGGAAAGCACCTCCAACTACAGTATTGGACCAAGGAGCAAAAGGAATAATCGGAAGTAACAAAATTTTTGATAAATTTATTGTATCCTAATGTGTTATCTTGTGTAGGTGAGTACAATAATCTCGGCATAGCTATATAAATACCTCCTTCATGCGCCAATCACTATTCCAAGGACTAGTAGTCACCCATTATTTACCTCCTCTATGTTGACCATAGGACAAATTAGCGAGGGTGCTGGGGGTGAGTATAGTCATCTTTTGCCAACTTGTGTAGGTGAGTACAAGTGTGCTCTTGAGTTATGGAGCAAAGTGATTTCTATTAATGAAAATCCTACAAAAATCCAACAGGTGGAGGAGCTCAAGGAAAAGGGCTCATTGGTTCAAGAGTAGGAGAAGAACCAATCAGATGTTGAAACATGTTTCACATTCGAAAAGGAGGAAAAAGTGGAATCATCCACATCTTCGAGGAAAGAAGTGAAATCCTCTACATCTTCAAGGGAGGAAAAAGAGTCTAAGACAAGTGAAGAAGAAGTCTTGGAAGCGCAACTCTCAACTACCAAGAAGAGCGGGAAGAACCAATATCAAGTATTTTGAGTTTGGTAAAATGGGGCATTACAAGAGTAGGTGTCCTTTGCTCAAAACGGAAAAAGAGGTAACTTTTAAACTCAATTCAATTCATTCAGAATCTAATTTGACTTGTAGGAAAAAGAAGGAGAAGATGCATATAGTGTGCTTCACGTGTAGTGAATGGAGACACTACCACACAAAATACCCAAGGAAGGGAGCACTCAAGAAGATAAATCAAATGAAGCAATGGTAGAAGTGGAAGAAGCCATGTGGATGTTTGTGTCAAGGGGGAGCTCTAATGGTAAGTAGAAAGGTAAATCCTAATTTGAATTTTAATTCGAATGTTAATTCATGTTCTAGAGATATACATGCTAGAAATAAAACTGTCATTTGTTTGCCCATGCATAATTATGGTTTAAGATATAACGATAGGAATAGAGTTAACATGGTTGATAACCCTAAGAAATCAAATTCAAAAGTTAGACCTAACAAAAATTGTTGGATACGATTTTGCAAACCAAAATCTTGGTGTCATCCATCGTTGAAAGTCAAGTTTGACTTCAAAATCGAAATCTATGTTTCACGTAAATAAATCTGGACTATTAATTTACTCAAAACCGATTACGGGTGAATGAGAAATTAATTGTTCAAAGATGTGCTCAAATTAACATTAAGGAAAAAAGATGAGGTTTTAGTCCCACATCGTTAACCGGTGAGAGCCAATGTTTCCTTATATGTGTTGTTGTGTTAATGTTGTTAATACAAAAGCACAGGTGCTCTCTACCCTTGGGCGAGCAGGTGCTCGCACCTGCGAGCCCGCCACCCGTGCAATGGGTGCTTTGTTGGTGCACTTTGCACTTCGGGTGACGAGGCAGTGCTTGTGTGGCACGTGACTGTGTAGAGAGCAATGACTGGATTGGGCGAACAGATGGTGATCGTAGGATCAAAGATAAGGATAGATCATAAGTAGATGCGATCTGGAGCATCGGATTCTAATCTGGCCTTGAAGAGGAAGGCTTGATCTAGAGAGTTATATCAGAATCTGAAGAGTTATATCTCTTCAGATCTGATGGTTGAGATTAAAAGTCATCTGAAGAGTTATATCTCTTCAGATCTGATGGTTGAGATTAAAAGTCATCTGAAGAGTTATATCTCTTCAGATCTGATGGTTGAGATCAAAGGACCTTTAAAGGGTTATACCCTTTCAAAATGAACGATCCTGATCAGTCCAAACCAAGGGTTACTTACCTCTTCACCCAATATAAATAGATCCCTCTCCTTCTTAGAAATCATTCATTCGACAAGCATTTGCATTCAAACCATTCATCCATCTCTTGCATAAGAAGAGTCCAAAAAGCCTACGAGAAGGTTCGTCGATCTCGAAATTTGAAGTGCTACTATTTCGAGACGTTGTCGTTGTATCTTGGGAACGAATTACTACTATCCTGAGCACTGTAGCAGAGCAATATCATTTTACGGAGATAGTGTCGAACACTAGCCTCGACGACAACTCAGTTTGCTTCCTCCCGACAGCAATCTCCTGGAAGTCCTGACAGTCGACTAAAATCGACTATGTCAAATACCGAGGAGCAAATCCAGAGGTTTGAGGACCTCACAAAAATAACTCACTTTGCCTAAGGATAGGAAGGTGGTGGAAAATCTAGACATTAATCTCAAGAATGAGAGACACATACCTAAAAAAGTGAGTAGGTCTAAGAATGTCCATGGTGGACAAGTCAATTCTAGGGTTAGAAACCTAGAATTGTAAAATCAAGGCTTGAGGGAAAAGCTTGATAGGGTAGAAAAAGTCCTAGATAGATTCATTGTTTAATCTAAAGGACTTGATAAGATTTTGGACAGTCAAAAATCTAAAAGTGATAGATCGGATTTGGGATACCAATCATCATCCCCTAAGGTCAAAGAAAGGAAACATACAATGATTACACATGCTAATAGCAAGGAAGAAATCTCTAAGGTCAAAGAAAAGATATATGTAAGGATTGCATATAACTATAGCAAGGAGAAGAAATTCAAGAAAAAGTCAACCAAGGATAAATCATCCAAGGTTAAGGACAAGGAGAAATTAACCCAAGACAAGGTGTATAAGATTAAGAGAATAAAATGGTTAGGTCAATTGTCACCCAAGGTGTATCATAGTGGTCTAGCTATAATAGATGAGTCACCTAGGAAGGTGATTATGGTTAAGAGCTTTAGGGGCTCAAAGAGTCAATTTGAGACCCATGGTTAATGGATCTCAAGTGGGCCTTACTTGAGATTCTAGATGTATCATAAAATGTGCCACAGGGCTTAGAGATGCATTTGATTATCTAACATAGTTGGTTGGCACAATTGGGATGAGATTCATGTATGAAAATATGAAATAAGATTCATATTGCATGAAAATTAATTTTAGATATATAGATGTCATATAAAGTAATGCTAGGGGATGTATTATGATTTAGTATAGGTAGATACATCAAGACGAAGTCAAAAGTAAGATTTTAAGTCAAGGTTCATTTGAACCATTTTGATAATTTTAGGTTTTATATCTATCTTGGGATCTATAATAAATTAATTTTTAATTCTATTTTTTCTAAGTAGAAAATAGTAAAACAGACTTCTCTACAAAATTTGAGAATTTTTGGAGGTTTAGGACATTTCTGGTGTATTTCTAAACTTGGGTTTAGAAATGAGGTTAGGCTAAAATTTTTGTGCCAGTCGACTGGTAACATTATTCATCGAACACAGAATGACTCTGTGAGGTTGATTCGATAAGGGTAATCGACTGGGGACTATGACAATTAATTGACATAATCTGTAACTATTTTTAGCAATAAAAAATGACCAAAATGATGATATACATGTATGTAAGCATATGGCAGATTAATACATCTGATTAAAGAGATACCCTCTGTCACAAGACCCCCCCCCCTTCCCTCGGTCATACAATCGCTAGATTACGTAAGTTACTTCCTAACATTAATTTGGGAAAAAACTTCTCAAACTCTAATTAACTTTCCTTATAGAGAATTAATTCATGTTTCAAGGGAAGACCTTAGAAAGTAAGGATACTCCCTGTTACAAGGCTCCCTGGTCATACAATCTAAAACATCTCCTCTACACGAAGACCAAAACTCTACATCTAAATGTATCGATCTCACATACATTTCATCAAATACATATAAGGCACAACACATAAGAACAAGTCTATAAAACATATCATTGAACAAGAAAATGACCAAATTGATAGTTTATACACCAACAACATATCACAATTACTGTTAATGAAATTTGCACTAATGATCTAACTCAAATTTTGATGAATGACAAAAGGATTAAAGTTAGAGTATTATTGCGATCTAATGCATTTACCGAGCATGTAGAGATTGAGATGTCTAGAGGACCTGACAGCAGGATGAAACCCAACAAGGTCTGAGGACCCAATAGTTGGTACGAAACTCAGATAGGTAAAAGGGTTGACTTGATATCTAGCAAGAAGTCCAGCTCGGTCCGCGGAGCCTGACAGCTGGCCGAAGTCTAGTTAGGTCTGCGAACTTAATAACTGGCATGAATACCTGGTGGGTCGAGAGGCTAGTTGATAGACTGCAAATTAGTAAGTGAAGGTAAGTCACTGGAGGAGAGTGACTAAGCGAGGACACATCCTGATTGAGGGGACAGTAGGCATCGGTCCAGTTTAGGTCCATTTTAGATCCCTAAGCTGAGACCTTAACTAGTTCCTGATCTTGAAAGGATAGAAACTAATTAATACTCCTTATTATGATTATATTAAAACTTATTTTGCAGGTCAGATATTGTCGTGTTGGACTAACCTAAATTGCAAGGCAAAAGGAGCAAAAAATTCCTCGGGTGAACAGTACCCGAGGTGCCTTCAAGTATTAGAAGGCGCATTCGTATAATTCATGGAAAGCTCCTTTGGTGCTATGGAAGGTGTCTTCCAATGGATAAAATCTGACTTCTTCAGAGATAAAGATCAGTATTAAATTTTACACACTAGAGGCACCTTCAACCCTATGGAAGGGGCTCCATGTTCAATAAAAGAGCATTTCGAGCAAGGCTTCTAAGAATCACTTCTATGATCCTCTACGCATCCATTTGAAGTTTCAATTACTCCGGCTTCTTGATGCTGCTTCATAGTAGTCCGTCTACCATCGAATAACTTTTCTGAGTCATCCGATCATCTCCGACAGACCAACAACAACACACGAGTGCGCCCAAATTGTTGGTAAACTTTTAATAGTGTTGTAAGTCCTTGTACTACTGCTTTAAAAAGGGAAGTATAGGTTGTTACACTATCTCTATCCTTCTGTATTCGATTACCTCTTTCGGTAGTTTCGGAAGAAGCATTTAATGGATTACCCATTGACAGATACACGGACCTAGGTCTTGGAGTAGGAGTCGCCAAAGGCTTCGAACCAAGTAAAATCGACCACGTCTTGTTGTGTTCTTTTTAGTTTTCTTCCTGCTGTGATTTTATTTTAAGTTTTTAAAAATTACTCTCTTTTAAAAATTACTCGTGATTCACCCCCCCCCCCCTCCATGATCCAACAATTACTTCCTACATCTTAAATCTAGAGATCTACTTTATTACGAAGGATGTACAACCAAGAGATAAGCAAATAACAATCTACAACTCAATAAATGACATAAAGAGAGGAGAAAGCTTATCAATGTGTTGCGGATCTTCTTTCTTGCAATCCTTGCTCCAGAGGTAGATGGATCGGATGGATTAGTGACGATGGAGGCTCTAGGGTTCCCCTAAGATGGAAGAACCCTTCTCCAAGGAAAGGGGTGGAGCCCCCTGTAAGTACCCCATAGTAATTTTGATGCGATCGACCAAGTTAAGTTGGACTCTATTGTGTTTGATGTCTTGTGTCTAAGTGTGCAGGAACTTAAGAGCACAAGAAGTTGAGTGACAGACGCAATTGACGAGAAAGATGGCACGGAAAGGGAGCTTATGGGCTCGGTGTATCTGAGGGATAAGAAGCTGTGGAAGAGTACGCCAGTGGATGAGAAGGACATGTGCAACGTTTGTGGGATGAGAAGTCGGGAGGAAGCTTACTCAAGGAGAAGGTCAAAGTTAGATTCGGGTGAGCTCAACTCCGATTAACCGGAGCATCACCTATACAAACAAAGATTAGCTAAAAGGTTGATCTACCTCATGGAAGGCACCTTCAATGTCTTGGAAGGTGTCTTGTATGAACAATGTCGAAGGCACCTTCTAGCATGTTAGAGGTGCGTTCAATACTCGTTAGCTGAAGATAAAGTTTTATCTTCGACTATAAAACTTGTCTCGTTGAAGGCGCCTTGGACCATCTTGAAAGCGCCTTCAAGCCATGGATAAGATTTTCCAGGAACTATAAAAAGACCCCCGAAGCTAGGAATTCAACAATAACTTCTATAATTAATTCCTAGTTTATTTCTGAGCTTTCAAAGAGTATAAGAGGCTTCTTCACCTTCAACGAAGGAGATTTTCATTAAGCTTTCAACTGCCTTGGAATAACAACCACCTAGGTTGTTACCAAGTAATTATTGCACCTCTTTTCTTTTAAGTTATTATTATTTCTTTAATATTAATTGCTTGTGCGTGACTAACTTATATCTTTGCTAAGTTCAAAAAGAAAAAGATTGCACTATTTTATTATAGGAAAATTCACCCCCCTCTTGTCGACCTACCAGGACCAACACCTCTAACCCTAGATTAGAACATAAGATGGAAATAGGGGAGAACCCCCCCCCCCCCCCCCCCCCCTTTTATAGGTGGGGGCATGGCCTTTGCTTGGCTCGTGTCACAACCGTGCCTCTTTGGCATGGCCAGGGCATGTGTCAGCCCTGGATGGGGAGGCATGTTCCATCCCTACTTCGGCTCTGGAAATATGGTACAGTCGTGTCATTTGACACGGCCAAGTTGTTAGTATTAGCCCTAGTATCAATTATGGGATGATTGTAAAGGACTCATTTTATATCATATATCATTATTAATAAAAGACAAAGTTGGTTATTATATTTATTTTAGTTTAATGCCAATTAAATAAGTATAATAATGTCCTTGGGTAGCAGGTTCTTATCTACAGTATATCAATTGGTTGAATTGATAGTGAGATATTGTAGAGAACACTACTCTTAACTATTCCTAATCAAGCATTAATATACAAGGACAATATTAATACGTTGAGACTAGCATGTAGGTCAATGGATGACTTGATCTCACAAGTCATGGATATGAGATATCAGGTTGACACATGGGTATATATTAGAGAATATATACTGAATGACCCGCCATGAGAATGTTTCATGGATCGTTATATGAGTGTCATAAACATTCTCATGTGACTATTGGTATGAATAGTCCTTAGACCTGAAGTCACTACGGTTCCCTACATAAGGAGTTGTGTACTTTGGTATCGGCAAACGTCACATGTAACAAGGTGGACAATAAAGTTGATCACTGGTATGCAATGAATTATGCAGAGGGATGATGTAGATAGGATATATCCCTTCTATATGACGGAAGCGATATCTGTGGGCCCCTTGATTAGTAGGACACAAAGAAAACATGACCATGCTCAAATGAGTCAATATGAGATATTGAGCTTATTTGATTGAGTGTGTCTACTTAGATATAAAAAAACACAAAGGTTGATAAGAGAATGACACGGTCTATGCCTCATTGATCAATCTAGATATCAAGGATAGAGGGACCAAGTCATTCAAGATAATAACCACGGACAAGTTAGGTCGGATCTTGACCTTCTCGTCACTTGGGTAGCAATGATGTCTTGCTAGATGTCACTCATTGCTTATGTATATAAATGTTGATTTGGGTACATTGCCAACATTACGAGAACTTATTGGGTCACATACAAAGAACAAGTAGATTTGGAGATGGGTTCATATGATGAATCATTGGATTAAGTCTTATCCGAATTGGACTTATTGAGTTAGACTCGATTGGATCTAATTATTAGATTAAGTCCAATTCAAACTACACTCAAGGAGTCAATTCAAATTAATGAAATGTGATTCATTGAATTTGAATTGTATGAGATTAATTGAGTAAGACTCGATTGAATTAGACTTGAGTTAGACTCAAGTGAATTAGACTTGAGTTAGACTCAAGTGAAGAGACTTGAGTTAGACTCAAGTGAGGATTAATGAGATATTCATTGAATTTCGAAATTCAATGATTCATTTGATTCAATTTTCGAAATTGGATTTGAAATGAGGAGTTACAAGTGTGTGGTTCTTAATGGAGTGTAAATGCTCATTAAGGCTATTAATGCTAATTAAGTGTTTTCATTGGATGAAAATACTTAAGTGTTTTTCTCTTCATTTTGGCTTAGTTCTTCATTCTCCTTGCTCTTCTCCTCTCTTGGCCGAAAATCCATTCTCAAGGTTGCTAGCACAACCTATCTCCATTTGTGAGTTTGTGAGACAAGTGAACGCTTGTTCGTGTGGATACCGTAGAGGCGCGAACGTGAGATCGTGCTGTGATCCAAGCTGTCGGGAGTCCGTGAGCACGCTACAAAGGTATAATCTCTCATGTTCCTATGTAAACTTAGTATATTTTTCTTCTCCCTTCGCATGGATCTTCTGGAGGAAATAGGTTTTTCCGCTGCGCATTTGCGTGTTTAGCAACCTATTTCTTTACACAGGTCGTGTTCTCCGCTGGTTTTGAGAGGGCACGGGCGTGCCTCTTAGGGTATGACCTAATGTAATATACCAAAAGAAAAATATTGCTAAGGATTTAAAATAATTAAAATTTAGCATAATTAAATTATTTTAAGAAAAATAAATATATTCCAATGGATAATTTATCAAGAAATAAGTTTATATGAATTTATGGAATTTATTGAAATTTTCTAGATTTTAAAGAGGTCATTTTAGATTTTATAAGATAAACAGGTAAGATAGAAAACATATTTGAGAGCATTCTATTTAAGATAGGAGTTGATTGAAATAAACTTAGGTTTTCAATAATCAAACCCTAGTTTATTTACTCCTCTCCTCTCCACCGTTTCATTCCACTACACGCATGCGATGCCTGTGACCTCGTCGCGTTGGCTGTCCGTGAGCCCCTACCGCTGGTGTCGTGCTTCTCATTACCCAAACGTACCCACATGAGAACCCCCTCCTCCGTCGCCGATAATGACCAGCGATGATCCCTGTCACGAGCGATCAACGCTGTAAGCCGCCTTTCTTCCCACAGTCACCAAATCGCCGCACTGGCTACCTGTCTCCGGGATCGCTGGTCATCGCCTGTCTCCTCCCCTCCTCCATGTGCAGCCGTGCGCACTCCACTGTCGCAAGTTCGCAGCTGTGTACTACCAACATTGTGCGAAGCATTGCTTTTGTAGCCATCGTCACCGCCTTCCTGTGCCAATGCGCTCGACACACTGCTGCCCACGACAACGACTCCCTTGACATTTGACTTCCTATTCTAAGCTGTCGTCCCAGAGGCACGCTGATGCTCGAAAGCTCGCCACTGTCACTGTGCGTCCCGCCACCTTTTGCCAACATCCATGGCACCGACCCTACTAGTTTCCCTCCCAATGCTGACACCAATGCCACTACACCAACCATGGCGCTATCGAAGGAGAAGACGAAGGTATACGTGAGTTTTATTAATTAGGGTTTAGTATGATTAATCGATGAATAAAGCAATTTAATTAAAGGTTAGATAATTAATTAATAGATAATTAATTATTAATGGGAAAATAGATGGTTGATTTAAATATTTAGTTAACAATTGAATTAATAGATAGATGATAGAGTAATTAATTAATTTAATTAATTAGATATCAATTAAGAGTTAACTAAGTTAGTTTAATTAACTTGATAGTTAACTGAATTATTAATACGATTACTCTAGTATTTAGACTAGATTTGTATCCTATATTTGTACAATTTGAACTTGAAGCAAACCTTTGACTTGAAGATGGTCAGCATGATCTACATTTTATGTGGGTAGATTCTACTTGTCTTTTGCGAGCTTTGATTATAGTGCATGATTGTTTACTGCCATGTTTTGATTTGGTCATAGTTACTCACTTACTTTAAATCTGTTCTATATTGCTCCTGAGTTAGATACCTTATTATTTGTCCTTATACTTTGATCTATTGTTAATAGCTATGCAGTCTTAGTTGTTATTCATGATTCGATTTATATATATGCATGATAGTATCAGACCATAGTCTAATTATAGGCTTATGTTCGTGCATTTATATTATAGTATGGTTATATACTTAGGCTCATGCTTACAGGGTATTGATATTATATGTAGTATAGTTGTATACTTGTGAGGGCATATATATTAGTGAGATGGTGCTGACCTATACGTGATGGAAATCACTCCCTAACAGACAGTGACTATTTGTTTACCCTAGTATAGTTGTATACTTGTAAGGGCATATATATGAAAGAGTCGTCAATGACTATTAGTATATCTTGTCAACTATTGTTTCTCATTCATGATTGAGAGAGTCATCAGTAATCATGATATATATGACTCCCATGAGACTATTCGTAATAGTGAGTTCGCATGCAGTTTGTATCTAGATAGCTACATATATACCCTATCTGCCCACGAGACCATTCGTGGTAGTGAATTTGTCCATAGATAGTGACTGTTTTACTTATCCTATTTGCCCATGAGATCATTCGTGGTAGTAAGTTCGCCTGCAGACAGTGACTATTTATTTACCCTGACTGTCCACGGGACCATCCGTGGTAGAGCGTTCTTCTGTAGTCAGTGTTTGTTATATACTTGCTATATGTTGGTCATGTATTTATTCATGTAGGTTGGGATGTAACGTATGTACTATCAATTTATTGGTCACACTTGGTTGAATAGGTTAGTAGATGAGTATGTAGTTAGTTATGCTTCGTTAGTGGTTGATTATATTAACTCTCTTACTGTTAGAGTAAGTACTTCACTTAAGATTGTATCCTTTGATCTCTTGAAAGTATATTATTCGTGCACTATATTTTTCTACCCATTGAGTTGTTGTAGTCACTACCCTTTACTTTTCCTTTGACTTTCAGGTTAGCAGATAGAGGTGTTGTGTCACTTAGAGGTCCTGGCTACCAGTCTCACTTGAGTTTAAATTTCTGTTTGAGTTGTTGGTGTATTTTCCTCTATTTGAAATTTTATTGTTCTTTTTGTACATAATATTTATATTGTTGTTTATGTTTTTGGTTAGTTTAATATGATCACATGTTCATGCATACATACACGCATTGTTATTTATGACTTGATATTGTTATATTACATTGGTGCTTTATGTTGCCTTGAATTGGTTTGATATCGATTATTTCTATATTGTCACTAGGGGGTACCATCCGATTTGGCAAACAAGTATACCCTCAGGGTGTGACGCCTGCCCCTGTTTTGTTTTAAGAGAGGGCACACAGTCGTACCTCTTGGCACATCCCTTATTGTTAATTTTCCAAAGTTGTTCAATATGTTTTTCCACTCTAAATTGTGTCTTATCAATAAAAACAAGCAAAACATAGATCTCCGAATAAATAGAATGAAAATATGATATAATAATGGAATAGAGTACAATAACCATAGATTATGTGGGATCGAGACACACATTGGGGATTTACTAAATGTCTCTTCCAAAACCGTCGAAAAAGGTAATCGAGGAAAAAAATAGGGGCAGTGTAACAACCTACACTTCCCTTTTAGAGTAGTAGTATAAAGAATACAATACTAATAAAATGTTACCAACAAGTTATAGCGCTCGGTGTGTTGCTGTCAGTCTGTCGGAGATGATCGGATGACTCAGAAGAGCAGTGTGTTGAGACCTTTGTGCCCGCTAGAGGGGGTGAATAGCGGTTCGTTACGCACTTGCGTCGTTTGCTTCGTCTTGATGGTTTGCAGCGGAATACAACTCGAAGACAAACTATACAATGCTAACAATAGATTTACTTGGTATCCACCTCAAGATGAGGTGACTAATCCAAGGATCCACATATGAAACGCTATCTCCACTATGCAAACCTCCTTCTCGGTCGCAGCCGGAGGCGGAGAAGCCTCGTAGAAACTCACACTACAACACAACGCTCACACAAGAACGAGAAATACAAATACAAATGAATACACTCTCTTCTTGCTTACTTGTGCTTGTAGTTGCCTCTTGAACCTTGAGAGAACACTCTCAAGAGCCTTCAAGACCTGGCGGTGAAGATCGGCGAAAGTCGTTGAAGATCGCAGTAAAATCGCAGGGATAAAGCTCGTAAAGAACTGCAGAGAAAACGCTCCGCCAAGGCTTTAAACAGTGCTGCCAATCGATCCAATCCATCCCCAATTGATTGCCACGTCAGCACTATTGGACCCCGTGATAGTTTTGATGTGATCAACAAAGTTAGTTAGGTCCTGCGTTTTGTCTGAACCCTGTGTCCGAGTGTGCAGGAATTTAGGAGCGCTGGAAGTCCAGCGGAAGACGCAACTAGCGAGAAGGACGGCACGGGAAGGGAGTCGACGGGCTCGGTGCGTCCGAAGGACGAGAGAGCTGCAGAAGAGTACTCCGGTGGAGCGAGAAGAACGTGCGCGGCGTTCGAGGGACGAGAAGCCGGACGGAAGCCTGCTCGAGGAGAAAGCCGGGAACTGGGTTCGGGTGAGCCCTATTCCGGATGGCCGCAATCACCCAAGGAGCCGAACCGGAGCAAGTCAACTGGAAGTTGACTTGTCAACGGTTCGGTCGACCGAACCCTTCATTAACCGAAGTCAATCAGCAGCCAACCGTCAATACCACGTCAGAAGTGTTGGTGCAACATTCCTCAGGTCAAGGTTGACCTGGTTGACCAAGTTTGAGTCTTGGTTTGGCTTTCGATGTTTGACAATGCAAGGTTGAGTGAAGAAGAGTCAAGTAGGTCAAGGATGACCGGATACTTGACTGGGAAGTCCTAACTGGGATGTTAGGCAGAGTGAAAGACCTAGTGAGTGAAGCTAGGCAATTGGGAAGTCCTAGTGAGTGAAGCTAGGCAGGAGGAAAATCCTGGTGAGTGAAGCCAGGTGAAAGACCTAGTGAGTGAAGCTAGGCAATTGGGAAAGTCCTGGTGAGTGAAGCCAGGCAAGAGAAATCCAGATGGGTCAAGGTTGACCAGACATCTGGTGAGAGTCCAAGTAGGTCAAAGGAATTGACCGGATACTTGGCACGAAGAGAAAAGTCCAAGTGGGTCAAAGGGATTGACCGGACACTTGGTGGGGAGTCCTGGCAGGTCAAGGGAGTGACCAGATGCTAGGCATGATATAACAATAGGTCAAGGTTGACCGAATATTGGATTGAGAGGCTTGGGACTTAGTTTTGGGCAAAAACCAAGAGCTGGATCGATCAATGGATCAATCCAGGAGATGGATCGATCAGTGGATCGATCCAGGCCTTTCCCAGCGAACAGAGAGCCTCTGGATCGATCCGTGGATCGATTCAGAGGTCACAATCGATCAGCCGATCGATTGGGACGCTGCTGGTTCGCGCGATAAGCGCTGGATCGATCCGTGGATCGATCCAGGCGCTCTGGAGCGAGGCGTGGATCGATCCAAAGCCTCCCCGATCGATTGGGAGTTTTCGAATCGATCGGGATCCGACCGTTGCGTTGTATTTGAGCTGCAGGCGTGCGATGGCTGCGGTATCTCTTCACCGATTCATTTCAGATCTTCACCAGCTTCTCCACAGCTCTTCTCAAGCTCGAGATCGCTAGTTCTTGAAGGCTCTTGGAGGTTCTTCCAAGTCAAGAGGTGGATCAAAGCAAGAAGAAGAAACTAGGGTTAGGGTTTTTGCTCTCATTGTAAGCTTGTAAGCTTGTATTTCATAACATTTCCCTTTCTTCTTGTATTGAGTCTTGTAGGGCTTCTCCGCCCTTGGTAGTTACCATAAAGGAGAGTTTTATTAGTGGAGGGTGTGTGTGTAGGTGTGGATCCTTGGACTAGTCACCTCTTGTGAGGTGGATACCAAGTAAACCAACCTTGTTAGCGTTGTGTGGTTTGTTTCTGTATTTTCCGCTGCGCATCTTTGAAGAAACAAGCAACGCCGAGCAAAGAGCACGCGACGAGCTATTCACCCCCCCCCCCCTCTAGCTACTTTTCGGTACTAACAAGTGATATCAGAGTGAGGCCGCTCTTCACCGGAATCATCGCCGGAAGGGTCAAGCATAACAAGAAGAGCTAGAGGGTGAAGAAGTTGAAGCAAAATTGTCAAAGTCAAAGAAATTCAAAAGCTCAACTTCTACAATAGAATTCCGAGATGGGCTCGGATTCGACACGAGGGTGGCTCCACTATACACTTCCACGAGCTTCGATTCTTGGAAATCAAGAATCGAAAATTTTCTTATGATGGAGATAGAGCAATGGTTTGCTCTTATGGAAGGCTTCAAGACTCCAACAAACTCAAAGGGCAAAGTTCTCAAGAGGAGCAAGTGGAGCCAAGAGCAAGTCCAAAGGTGCGAGGCAAATGACAAAGTGACCAAGCTTTTGGTCAATTTATTGCCAAGCACCATCCTTTGCAAAATTGGAGAATTTGAATATGCAAAGGAATTATGGAGTAAATTGGCCAAGCTTCATGAAGAGATCCCCTCCACTGTACAAGAGCAAGAAGAATCCAGAGAGGGTGACTCTTTGGAGCAAGACCAAGAGGAGGACTCCGAGGTTGAGAGATGCTCAACCTCCGAAGAAGAAGTCCAAGAAGAAGCTTCATCTTCAAGGGAGTGCAATGAAGAGAACAAGGAGGGAGCATACTCCTTGTTCCATGTACAAGATGATGAAGCTGTTGGTGCAATATCCCTTAGGTCAAGGTTGACTGGTTTGACCAAGCTTGAGTCTTGGTCATAGTTTCGATGTTTGACAATACATGTAGACACATGGACAATGCAGGTGCAGTTGTTCATATGGGGAGATTCTGATCAGGGACTGATCAGTGTGAATGAAGAAGAGTCAAGTAGGTATACCTGACTGGATGGAAATCCTGGTGAGTGAAGCTAGGCAGATGGAAATCCTAGTGAGTGAAGCCAGGTGAAAGTCCTAGTGAGTGAAGCTAGGCAGTATGAAAATCCTGGTGAGTGAAGCCAGGTGAAAGACCTAGTGAGTGAAGCTAGGCAGATTGAAAACCCTAGTGAGTGAAGCTAGGTGAAAGTCCAAGTAGGTCAAGAGAGTGACCGGATACTTGGCATGAAAGAAAAGTCCAAGTGGGTCAAAGGGATTGACCGGACACTTGGTGAGGGAGTCCTAGCAGGTCAAGGGAGTGACTAGATGCTAGGCATGACGTACCAACAAGTTAAGTTTGACCGGATGTTGGTTTGGGAGGTTTGGGACTTGGTTTGGGCAAAACCAAGCTCTGGATCGATCAGTGGATTGATCCCGAGCACAGAAGCCTGCCGGATCGATCGGTGGATCGATTCAGAGGTCCCAATCGATCGCTGGATCGATTGGGAGGCCGTCGCGATAAGCGCTAGATCGATCCGTGGATCGATCGGCCGAATTCAGATGCTCGGATCGATCCGTGGATCGATCCAAAGCCTCCCGATCGATTGGGAATAATCGAATCGATTGGGATCCGACCGTTGCGTCAGATTTAGAGCGTGCATTGTCTTCGGTATCACTTCACAGATTCATTTCAGATCTTCACCAGCTCCTCCACAACTCTTCTCAAGCTCGAGATCGCCAGTTCTTGAAGGTTCTTGGAGGCTCTTCCAAGTCAAGAGACGGATCAAAGCAAGAAGAAGAAACTAGGGTTAGGGTTTGTGCACTCATTGTAAGCTTGTAAGCTTGTATTTCTTTACTACCCTTTCTTCTTCTTGTATTGAGTCTTGTAGGGCTTCTCCGCCCTTGGTAGTTACCATAAAGGAGAGTTTCATTAGTGGAGGGTGCGTGCGTTGTGTGGATCCTTGGATTAGTCACCTTCCTTGGAGGTGGATACCAAGTAAAATCCGAGTGTTAGCGTGTTTGTATTTGTTTCTTTGTATTTCCGCTGCGCATCCTTGAAGAAACAAGCAACGCCGAGCAACGAGCACGCGAAGAGCTATTCACCCCCCCCCCCCTCTATTTTCGGTCTTAACAAGTGGTATCAGAGCGAGGCCGCTCTTCACCGGAATCATCGCCGGAAGGGTCAAGCATAACAAGAAGAGCTAGAGGGTGAAGAAGTTGAAGCAAAATTGTCAAAGTCAAAGAAATTCAAAAGCTCAACTTCTACAATGGAATTCCGAGATGGGCTCGGATTCGACACGAGGGTGGCTCCACCATACACTTCCACGAGCTTCGATTCTTGGAAATCAAGAATCGAAAACTTTCTTATGATGGAGATAGAGCAATGGTTTGCTCTCATGGAAGGTTTTGAAGCTCCCACAAATTCCAAGGGAAAAGTTCTCAAGAGGAGCAAGTGGAGCCAAGAGCAAGTCCAAAGGTGCGAGGCAAATGACAAAGTGACCAAGCTTTTGGTCAATCTATTGCCGAGCAACATCTTGGAGAAAATTGGAGAATTTGAAGATGCAAAGGAATTGTGGAGCAAATTGGCCAAGCTTCATGAAGAGATCCCCTCCACTGTACAAGAGCAAGAAGAATCCAGAGAGGGTGACTCTTTGGAGCAAGACCAAGAGGAGGACTCCGAGGTTGAAAGATGCTCAACCTCCGAAGAAGAAGTCCAAGAAGAAGCTTCATCCTCAAGGGAATGCATCGAAGGGAACAAGGAGGGAGAATACTCCTTGTTTCATATTCAAGATGATGAAGCCTCCACCTCTAGGATTGAGGGGGAGCAATCCTTGGTGACACCGGATCAAGAAGAAGGAGAAGCCTTTACATCCGGGTCAAGAGACAAAGAGGAGGAAGAAGATTCTACCTCCACAAGTCAAGCAAAATCAAATGGAGAAGAATCAAGGTCCGATCAAGAGGAAGCTTCTACCTCCGGATCCAAAGGAAAAGATGTCACCCCTACAAGCAAAGGTATAAATGTTTCAATTAATAATAAAAATCATATTATATGCTTTGAATGTAGGGAACATGGGCACTACAAGAGCAAGTGTCCTAAATTGGCCAAGAAGAAGGGCCAAGTGGCACAAAAGGGCAAGGTAAAGCCCAAGGAGACCATCCCCAATACAAAGAAGAGCAAGGAGCATATTATATGCTTCTCTTGCAATCAAAATGGACATTACCGAAGTCAATGCCCCAAGGGGAAGAAGATGGTCAAGGCTCAAGGAGGAAGCTCAATTCAAGGAGGAGCCCCTAAGGTAAAAAGAAAGGTAACTTTCATTGAGCCTATTCCCTTGCATAATGGTAAAAAGCATGCTAATTCAAGTTTATATCATTTTAATGCTATTTACCATGAAAATAGGAGGCATGATAAAATTAAAGAAAAGCATGTGGCCCTACATGCCAAAACTACCCAACCTAAGGTTAGGAAGGTAGATAGACACTTGGGCGGGAACACTAAGGATAATAGATACATGCCCAAGAACAAAAATGCTCATGGACCAAAACCTAAGGATTTAATGATAGAAAATCAAGTCTTGAGGTCAAGACTTGATAAAATGGAAAAGACCCTAAAGAGGATGGAAAATATCCTACAAGGGCAAAATGAGAAATACCTAGGGCTAGGAAAATCAAAGCCATCCAATGGACATAGAGGGTTGGGATACAAACCAAAGGCTAAGAAGGATGTGCCCTCGTACCATAGAGTTCCATATAGTTATGGAACAAACCCTAGGTCAAGTGGTCAAGCCAAGAATACTAGGGAAGTTATCCCTAAGAGTATTTTTGCGAAAAATGTGACTAAGACTTCTAAGAAGTCTAAGAAAGTCACTAACAAGGTCACAAGGGAGGCTATCCCTAGAGTTGACCTAGAAAATATGACCAAGGCTTCTAAGAAGCCCAACAAGGTCATTAGGAAGGTATCTAGGGAAGTTATCCCTAGTGAGTACCTAGAGCATCCAAGGAGCACCAATAGGTGTTGGGTTCCTAGGAGCATCTTCTCTACCCCATAGATGGGTTAGAGAGTGTCACCTCTAAGAAGAAGGGTAGTTAATCTAACTTTGAAGAAATTGACACTCAAGGAGCATTTTCAAGGTGATTATTAACCTTTGAAAATGAAGTGGATTTATGTTTACTCTTGGGAAGAGTAAAATGTGTCACAATTTGATAAATTGGATGATATTTTAAGTGACATAAATTGGGAAAACCTAGAGAAATACCAAGTTGGGATTTTGGTATTCTCTTAGAAATTTTAAGGTAATCCAGGCCTTGATTTATATGATTACTCGTGTGGAAGAACGAAATATGCCAACATTTGAGGAATAAGCTAAATTTCAATTGGCATAAGTTAATCAAGAGAACTAAAAATGCAAATTTAGGCTTTGGCACTCTCTTGAAGCACTTTGGGCAATCTAGTGTTTAAGTTTTAGGATTAGCTAAGATTAACGATACTTAGATAGGTAATCTAGGTATATTTTATTTATGCTAAACCTTGCCATGATTGTTTGCCCATAATATGCCATGACATCATATTTTATTTTGATTTTTATTTTGCATTCATGACTTATCATGAAAAATACAAAAATACCATGTCATGCCATACATACATCATGTAGTTATAGGAATCTTTCTTTTGAAAGCTATTTTATTTTGATGTATGCCATAACATTATCATGCATTATGTTTATTTCCTTAAAAAAATAAAAAAAAAATTAAGGACATATGGCATTAGTTCAACAAGTGGCATTTGTTTACAACAAGTGGAATAAACAAGTGGCATTTGTTTAACAAGTGAATCAACAAGTAACATCCTTTGTGGATGTCTACCTCTCAAAATGCCTAGATAGATATGCATGATCCCTAGAATAGGGCAAAACCAAAATCTTACATCTCACAAAGACCTATAAGATGGCTTGTATGTGTTTCAGTGCACATTAGATACAAGTGAGATGTTAGGATGATGAACAAAACTCAAGATGTTGATTTAGTGCATTCTTTTGAGTTTTAAGTTCATCAAAACACATAGTTATGTGTTTTCCCATCATTGGGAAAGCTAATGTACAAGTCATGTGCATTAAGCCCAAGGAACATGGTGGGATATTGATTTTGAAAATGTTTTTAAAATGATTTTGGAAAACATTGGTGAAGGCTATCTTTTGATAGTAATCACCATTGAATAGTTAGACACAATCTTGAAGAAAAACACTAAAGTTTTTACAAGTTTTCAAGTTTGTGTCAATATTTGAAAATATGAAGTATTTTCATAGAAAACTATTTTTTCTTGATAGTATATGCCCTAAATAATGCCTACACGAAATTTCATGATTTTTGGATTTTTGTAGAATTTTCTAGGGGTTTCTGAAGTTGGCTGATTTTGAAATTCAGCTACTATCAGAGCTCCGATCGATCCATGGATCGATTGGAGTGCCTGAATCGATCCGTGGATCGATTCAGAAGGCAAGTCTCCCGCGAGCAGAAGCTCGCTGGATCGATCAGACGATCGATCCAGAAAGTCTGAATCGATCAGTGGATCGATTCAGAAAGGTTCAATCGATTGGAACCCAACTCCAATCGATCCAAGTTGCTGATTTTGGCTGGGAAAGCCTGATTTCAACATCTTTAAACCTAATTTAGTCTAGATAACCTTTCCAAACCCCTAAAAATACATGTGTATACATAAAAAGGGTGTTTTCATGTGAAAACAAGGATGGATTGGTTAAAGAAGGCTAAGTTGAAGTTTAGGTTGAGGTTTGTTTCAGATTTTGAATATTTGAACCTCAAAACTTCTACAATAGGGTTTCCTAAAGTTTTAGGGAATCCAAGTCATTGTTGGTGCAATGACAGAAGTTACCACCATGTTTTTAGGGGGAGGGACTCTTTAAAGGCATTTTTCATAAACCTTGGAAGGTGGTTAACCTTCCGTTAAGTGGATAATGCTCAAGGATGGGCATTTGTCTACATTGAGGAAGAATGTAGGGTTAAGGATAAATGAAGGGCATGGGACCTTCATTTGGGTCATTAGACCATGTTAATGCTCCAGAGCGAGCATTATTTGAAAATGAAGGGAATGGGTCCTTCATTATCGTGTTGGTCACAATGAGTGAAGTTGTGAACAACGATGAACAACTCTTCAGGGGGAGAGTTTTCAACAATGGGGCATTTGTTGAAGAGTGCCCAAAATTGAGGCACGGGTTGATGTGTGCTCAAAGATGGATTGATGTGTGCCAATAGGGGGAGAATGTGTGGTTTAAGTTAGACCTTCATTACCTATGGGGGAGGTCATAGGGGGAGAATGAAGGGAACCAACATTCATACCTTGGCATGAATGGAGTTAAGGCTATGGGATTAGCTTAACTCAGAATGGTCCAAACTTAAAGGTATTGTCAAACATCAAAAAGGGGGAGATTGTTGGTGCAATATCCCTTGGGTCAAGGTTGACTGGTTTGACCAAGCTTGAGTTTTGGTCATAGTTTCGATGTTTGACAATACATGTAGACACATGGACAATGCAGGTGCAGTTGTTCATATGGGGAGATTCTGATCAGGGACTGATCAGTGTGAATGAAGAAGAGTCAAGTAGGTATACCTGACTGGATGGAAATCCTGGTGAGTGAAGCTAGGCAGATGGAAATCCTAGTGAGTGAAGCCAGGTGAAAGTCCTAGTGAGTGAAGCTAGGCAGTATGAAAATCCTAGTGAGTGAAGCCAGGTGAAAGACCTAGTGAGTGAAGCTAGGCAGATTGAAAACCTTAGTGAGTGAAGCTAGGTGAAAGTCCAAGTAGGTCAAGAGAGTGACCGGATACTTGGCATGAAAGAAAAGTCCAAGTGGGTCAAAGGGATTGACCGGACACTTGGTGAGGGAGTCCTAGCAGGTCAAGGGAGTGACTAGATGCTAGGCATGACGTACCAACAGGTTAAGTTTGACCGGATGTTGGTTTGGGAGGTTTGGGACTTGGTTTTGGGTAAAAACCAAGCTCTGGATCGATCAGTGGATTGATCCAGACCTTTCCCAGCGAACACCGATCGATCAGTGGATCGATTGGATCGATTGGGACGCTGCTGCTTCGCGCGATAAGCGCTGGATCGATCCGTGGATCGATCCAGGCGTTTTTCCAGAGAATAGAGGCGCTCTGGATCGATCCGTGGATCGATCCAAAGCCTCCCCGATCGATTGGGAATAATCGAATCGATTGGGATCCGACCGTTGCGTCGTATTTGAGCCGCAGGCGAGCATTGTCTTCGGTATCACTTCACAGATTCATTTCAGATCTTCACCAGCTCCTCCACAACTCTTCTCAAGCTCAAGATCGCCAGTTCTTGAAGGTTCTTGGAGGCTCTTCCAAGTCAAGAGGCGGATCAAAGCAAGAAGAAGAAACTAGGGTTAGGGTTTGTGCACTCATTGTAAGCTTGTAAGCCTGTATTTCTTTACTACCCTTTCTTCTTCTTGTATTGAGTCTTGTAGGGCTTCTCCGCCCTTGGTAGTTACCATAAAGGAGAGTTTCATTAGTGGAGGGTGCGTGCGTTGTGTGGATCCTTGGATTAGTCACCTTCCTTGGAGGTGGATACCAAGTAAAATCTGAGTGTTAGCGTGTTTGTATTTGTTTCTTTGTATTTCCGCTGCGCATCCTTGAAGAAACAAGCAACGCCGAGCAACGAGCACGCGAAGAGCTATTCACCCCCCCCCCCCTCTAGCTATTTTCGGTCCTAACAGAAGTCTCCACCTCTAGGATTGAGGGAGAGTGTAGATCAATGAACCCGGAGCAAGAAGAGGCCTCCACATCCGGGTCAAGTGAAGAAGAAGAAGATGGTGCCACCTCCAAAATTCAAGAAATATCAAATGGAGTAGCAAGTGCCATCCCTACACAAGAAGGTATGAATGTTTCAATTAAAAATAAAAATCATATAATATGTTTTGAATGTAGGGAAAGTGGGCACTACAAGAGCAAATGTCCCAACTTGGCGAAGAAGAAGGGTCAAGTGACACAAAAGGGAAAGGAGAAGCCCAAGGAGACCACCCCCGGGACAAAGAAGAGCAAGGAGCACATTGTGTGCTTCTTGTGTCAACAAAAAGGGCATTACCGAAGTCAATGCCCCAAGGGGAAGAAGATGGTCAAGGCTCAAGGAGGCACTAGTCAAGGGGGAGCCTCCAAGGTAAAGAAGAAGGTAACATTTATTGAGCCTACCCCTTTACGTTATGGTAAAAAGCATGATAGTTCTAATTTTTATCATTTTAATGCAATTTACCATAAGAATAGAAAGCATGAGGGCATTAAGGAAAATCATGTGGCCCTACATGCCAAGACTACTCAACCTAAGGTTAGGAAGGTAGATAGACATTTGGGCAAGAACACTAAGGATAATAGATACAAGCCCAAGAATAAAAATGCTCATGGATCAAATGAAAAATCAAATACTAAGGACTTAGTGAGGGAAAATCAAGTCTTGAGGTCAAGACTTGATAAATTAGAAAAGACCCTAAAAAAGATTGAAAAATATCCTATTAGGGCAAAATGAGCATAACCTAGGTTTAGGGGTACAAAAGCCATCAAATGGCCATAGAGGTTTGGGATACAAAACCAAAGCAAAAAATGATGTGCCTAGTTATCATAGGGTTCCATATAGTTATGGAACAAACCCTAAGTCTAGAGGTCAAGTCAAGGATACAAGGGAAGATATCCCTAGAAGTATCTTTGCAACCAAAGTGACTAAGACTTCTAAGAAGTCTAAGAAAGTCATTAACAAGGTCAAAAGGGAGGCTATCCCTAGAGTTGACCTAGAAAATATGGCCAAGGCTTCTAAGAAGCCCAACAAGGTCACTAGGAAGGTATCTAGGGAAGTTATCCCTAGTGAGTACCTAAAGCATCCAAGGAGCACCAATAGGTGTTGGGTTCCTAGGAGCATCTTCTCTACCCCATAGATGGGTTAGAGAGTGTCAACTCCGATTAGAATGGTAGTTAACCCAACTTAGAGGAAATTGACACTCAAGGAGCATTTTCAAGGTTGTTGTTAACCTTTGAAAATGAAATGGAATTATTATTTACTCCTTGAAAGAGTAAAATGTGCCTAATGGTGAAAAATTGATTTTATCTTAAAATGACATAAATTGGGAAAACCTAAAGAAATACCAAGTTGGGATTTTGGTATTCTCTTAGAAATTTAAGGCAATCTGGACCTTGATTTATGTGATTACTCTTGAAGAAAAATGGAATATGCCAACATTTGAGGATATGCTTAATTTTTTAAGTGGCATAAACAAATCAAGAGAAATAGAAATGTCAATTTAGGTTTTGGCATTTCTTTGAAGCATTTAGGGCAATCTTGGTTTAACGTTTTAAGTTAAAACAAGTGGTATATTTTGAGTTAGCAAAGTGGTTAAAGATACTTAGATATGTAATCTAGGTATACTTTATTTATGCTAAATCTTGCCATGATTGTTTGCCCATGATATGCCATGACATCATATTTAGGTTTGTATTTTGCATTCATTCTTTTATTATGAAAAATACAAAAATACCATGTCATGTAATACATACATCATGTAGTTATAGGAATCTTTCTTTTGAAAGCTATTTCTTTTTTATGTATGCCATAACATTATCATGCATTATGTTTATTTTCTTAAAATTAAGGACAAGTGTTTTTACCAACAAGTGGTATAAACAAATGGCATTTATAAACAAGTGGAATCAACAAGTAACATCCTTGTTGGATGTTTACCACTCAAAATGCCTAGAAAGATATGCATGATCCCTAGATTAGGGCAAAATCAAAATTTACATCTCACAAAGACCTATAAGATGACTTGTATGTGTTTTGTGCACATTAGATACAAGTGAGATGTTAGGATGATGAACAAAACTCAATATGTTGATTTAGTGCATTCTTTTGAGTTTTAAATTCATCAAAACACATAGTTATGTGTGTTTCCCATCATTGGGAAAGCTAATGTACAAGTCATGTGTATTAAGCCCAAGGAATATGGTGGGATATTAGTTTTGAAAATGTTTTTAAAATAATTTTGGAAAACCTTGGTGAAGGCTATCTTTTGATAGTAATCACCATTGAATAGTTAGACACGAACTTGAAGAAAACACTAAAGTTTTTGTAAGTTCTCAAGTTTGTGTAAATCTTTGAAAATATGATGTATTTTCATAGAAAACTATTTTTCCATGATAAATTATACCCTAAATAATGTCTACACAAATTTTTACGATTTTTGAAATTTTGTAGAATTTTCTAGGGGTTTCTGAAGTTGACTGAAATGAAATCTCAGCAACTATCAGAGCTCCGATTGATCCATGGATCGATTGGAGTGTCTGAATCGATCAGTGGATCGATTCAGAAGGCAATTCTAGCGAGCAGAAGCTCGCTGGATCGATCAGCCTATCGATCCAAGAAGACTGAATCGATCAGTGGATCGATTCAGCAGGAGTCAATCGATTGGAACCCAACTCCAATTGATTGAAGATGCTGATTTTGGCTGGGAAAGCTTATTTTCAGCATTTTGAACCTATTTTAGTCTAGGTAACCATTCCAAACCCCTGAAAATACATTTGTATGCATAAAAAGAGTGTTTTCATGTGGAAAACAAGGATTGATTGGTTAAGGAAGGCTAAGTTGAAGTTTAGGTTGAGGTTTGTTTCAAATTTTGAATATTTGAACCTCAAAACTTCTAAAATTGGGTTTCCTAAAGTTTTAGGGAATTCAAGTCATTGTTGGTGAAATGACAGAAGTTACCACCATGTCTTTAGGGGGAGGGACTCTTTAAAGACATGAAAATTATTTTTCATGAACCTTGGAAGGTGGTTAACCTTCCGTTAAGAACATGCTCAAGGTTGAGCATTTGAACTTTAATGGGGAGTGGATATCCTCATTGTTCAAATGGTTTCAAGTGGATAATGCTCAAGGATGGGCATTTGCCTACATTAGGGGAGAATGTAGGGTTAAGGATAATGAAGGGTATGGGATCTTCATTATCGTGTTGATCACAACGAGTGAAGTTGTGAACAACGATGAGCAACTCTTCAGGGGGAGAGTTTTCAACAAGTGAATTTGTTGATGTGTGCCCAAAAATGGGGCATGGTTTGATGTGTGCCAATAGGGGGAGAATGAAAGTGAGTAAGTTAGGCTTTTATTACCTAGAGGGAGTTTGCCCTCTTAGGGGGAGAATGAAGGACTTAACATATGTATTCATTACCTAGTGGCATGAAGAAGGTTTAGGCTATGGGATTAGTCTAACTTACATGTGGTATTGTAAGTGATAGTATTGGTATTGTCAAACATCAAAAAGGGGGAGATTGTTGGTGCAACATTCCTCAGGTCAAGGTTGACCTGGTTGACCAAGTTTGAGTCTTTGTTTGACTTTCGATGTTTGACAATGCAAGGTTGAGTGAAGAAGAGTCAAGTAGGTCAAGGATGACCGGATACTTGACTGGGAAGTCCTAACTGGGATGTTAGGCAGAGTGAAAGACCTAGTGAGTGAAGCTAGGCAATTGGGAAGTCCTAGTGAGTGAAGCTAGGCAGGAGGAAAATCCTGGTGAGTGAAGCCAGGTGAAAGACCTAGTGAGTGAAGCTAGGCAATTGGGAAAGTCCCGGTGAGTGAAGCCAGGCAAGAGAAATCCAGATGGGTCAAGGTTGACCAGACATCTGGTGAGAGTCCAAGTAGGTCAAAGGGATTGACCGGATACTTAGCACGAAGAGAAAAGTCCAAGTGGGTCAAAGGGATTGACCGGGCACTTGGTGGGGAGTCCTGGCAGGTCAAGGGAGTGACCAGATGCTAGGCATGATATACCAATAGGTCAAGGTTGACCGAATATTGGATTGAGAGGCTTGGGACTTGGTTTTGGGCAAAAACCAAGAGCTGGATCGATCAGTGGATCAATCCAGGAGATGGATCAATCAGTGGATCGATCCAGGCCTTTCCCAGCGAACAGAGAGCCTCTGGATCGATCCGTGGATCGATTCAGAGGTCACAATCGATCAGCCGATCGATTGGGACGCTGCTGGTTCGCGCGATAAGCGCTGGATCGATCCATGGATCGATCCAGGCGTTTTCTCCAGAGCACAGAGGCGCTCTGGATCGATCCGTGGATCGATCCAAAGCCTCCCCGATCGATTGGGAGTTTTCGAATCGATCGGGATCCGACCGTTGCGTTGTATTTGAGCTGCAGGCGTGCGATGGCTGCGGTATCTCTTCACCGATTCATTTCAGATCTTCACCAGCTTCTCCACAGCTCTTCTCAAGCTCAAGATCGCCAGTTCTTGAAGGCTCTTGGAGGTTCTTCCAAGTCAAGAGGCGGATCAAAGCAAGAAGAAGAAACTAGGGTTAGGGTTTTTGCTCTCATTGTAAGCTTGTAAGCTTGTAAGCTTGTATTTCATAACCTTTCCCTTTCTTCTTGTATTGAGTCATGTAGGGCTTCTCCGCCCTTGGTAGTTACCATAAAGGAGAGTTTTATTAGTGGAGGGTGTGTGTGTAGGTGTGGATCCCTGGACTAGTCACCTCTTGTGAGGTGGATACCAAGTAAACCAACCTTGTTAGCGTTGTGTGGTTTGTTTCTGTATTTTCCGCTGCGCATCTTTGAAGAAACAAGCAACGCCGAGCAAAGAGCACGCGACGAGCTATTCCCCCCCCCCCCCCCCTCTAGCTACTTTTCGGTCCTAACAAGAAGCCACGTCAGAAGCTGACCGTTGGTAAAGCTGATCGGTCGATCGAACCTCCTGATCGGTCGACCGAACCAAAGTTAATCCACAGACTTAGTCGAGCAAACTGATCGGGCCAACTCAGCTGGAGACCGTTGGCTGATCTGTCGACCGAACATAAGGATCATTTGACCGAACAAAAGCTCATCCTCAGAGACTGCACCTGGACGGAAGACTGGGCAGGTACAGCAGGTTCAGTCGACCGAACCTGGGGATCGGTCGACCGATCCCTCTCGAGTCAAACATGATCCCGAAAGATCAGGTGATCTGATAAGCTCAAGAACCCCTATATAAAGAGGGTCTCGTGCAGCTTTAGAGAACAACGATTTTTATCAACTCTGTACTCTCATTCTCGAAGCAATAGTTATGTGCTCTCTAAGTGTAAAAGAATTCTCCGTCTTCAGCAAAGGAGTTCTTTCTAGTGTGCTCTTTCATTGCCCTGGATTAACAACCCTCTTGGTTGTAACCAGGTTAACTGCTGAGTTCCTTTTTGTTAAGTCTTACTGTTTGTTACTTTATAGCTATTGCATCTCTTTGAGTTGAAAATCCGAGGAGGGTATGATTTTTATTGCAGGCAATTTACCCCCCTCTTGTCGGTCCCCACTGCGCTAACAAGTGGTATCAGAACCCAACAGCCTCAGAGGGACTAACCGCCATCTGAAGCACAAAGATCAGAACAATGGCCGGCGTGAACATCCATCCCTCGAAGTTCGACGGAGATTTCGCTACATGGAAGCGAAAAATGGAGGTATTCTTTAAAACAGATTTTGATATTTTAATTACTATGAAATATAGTTTTGCAGCTCCTAAAGACAAAGAAGAAAACACGTGGAGCAAGAAGGAGCAAGCCGACTTCGTCGCCAACAGTAAAGCGGAATTCCACCTCCTCAGTGTTCTGCCACCTCAGGAGGTAAGCCGGATCGGAAGTTACGACTCCGCGAAAGATCTCTGGGAGAAATTCCTGGAGCTTCACGAAGGTACATCCGAAGCGAAGCTAGCTAGGCGCGACATCCTCCGAAACCAGTTGACGAACCTCCGGATGAACCAAGGCGAGAAGGTAGCGCAGCTCCAAGCAAGGATCAAAGAGTTGATCATGCAACTAACCAATCTTGGAGAAGAGGTAACGAACCGGGACTCAATCTGGTATTCGCTCAATGCCTTCCCCAGAACTCCAGAGTGGGCCTCCTTAGTAGATGCATACTACATCTCTAAGGATCTCGAGGTAAGTACTTTAGAACAATTATTTTCCACTTTTGAACTTCATGAATCTTGAGTTTCAGAGTCCAATGGAGTAGAGAAGTCCAGTCAAAGCATTGCCTTAAAGGCAAAAATGAACAGTTCTGACTCCGAAGCCTCGGTCGACAAATCAAAAGAGGCACTTCTGGTAAGACGCTTCAATAAATTTTTTAATACTAATAAGTTTAGATCGCAGAGGCATCAACAAAAGAAAAGGACGATTCATTGCTACAACTGCAACGAAGAAGGACACATCAAGGATGACTGCCCCAAATTGAAGTGCAAGCAAAAGGAGAAGACAAAGACCAATTACAAGAAACCAAATTCCTCCAAGCACAAAAATCTGAAGGCGACATGGGACGACTCTTCATCCTCCGAGTCAAAAGTCAAAGAATTCTCGGGACTAGCACTGATGGCCAACCATCAGCTAGAAGAAACATCTAGCTCAGAAATGAGCATTGATGAAGGGGGAGGAACATCAGAAGAAGAAAGCAACAGTGAAGGGGGAGCATCACTAGACCAGGTAAGTAAGGTACGCAATCTAACCCCAACTCAATCTTTTAAATTTATCAAGTCTCTTTCTAGAGAGTTAGATCAATTAGAAAAAGAGAATGCTGAACTAAAATTGAACCTAGCAAGAGCATGCCCGTTAGAAATGTATGATCATCTAAAATCAGAAAATGATAAATTAAAATTAGAAATTGAAAAATTAAAAACTGATGCATGCTTAAATAGATTTCCAAAATCAAAACTTAGAATTTATGGAAAATTGAATTTGTACATTAAACAACATCAGGGTCAACTTAGGAAAATTCCTAAAAGTTATATACCCCCTATGTTTTTAAAGAATCCCGTAGGAAGGAACCTTTACTGGGTTCCAAAATCTATACTTGATTAATTTTTTTTTAATTAAAAGCTTACAGTGAGAAAATTAAATTTTGAGTTTCTTTATGGAAGCTTTGTTTAAGGAAGTGGTTGTTGCTCCAATAACCAAGAAGGCCTAGTGCCTCGCCACGACCTGAAAGCCGAAATATCGAAATAAAAATATTTAATTAACGTTCTGATAAAAGCATTAATATTAGAATTAAACAATGCTTTAAAAAAAAATTTAAACATATCCTAACTTAACTTAGAAAATTTTAAACAATGCTTTAATATTAGCATTCATCTTAACTTAGAAAAAAAAATTTTAACACTTAGAATTTTTTTTTTTTTAAGTTAAACCTAATTCAACTTTTATAACTTGTTTGCCCCCGTTTTTGCTGTGATCAAAGGGGGAGAGAAAAGTACAAGTTTAGGGGTGTTAAGGAGAGTTAGGAAATTTAAAAAGAAAGAAAATTTAAAAGTTTATATTTTTAATATTTTTTTCTAAATAGTGTTGCAATTTTATTTATTGCAAAACTTATGCTTAAAATGCTAGTTTAGTAATTTTTCTTTAAAATTACTTTTTGTGTCTGTTTTATCCTAACTTGAACTTGGGTTGATACACATCAAAAAGGGGGAGATTGTTGGACCCCGTAATAGTTTTGATGTGATCAACCAAGTTAGTTAGGTCCTGCGTTTTGCCTGAACCCTGTGTCTGAGTGTGCAGGAACTTAGGAGCGCAGGAAGTCGAACGAAAGATGCAGCTAGCGAGAAGGATGGCACGGGAAGGGAGCCGACGGGCTCGGTGCGTCCTGTTGGGTTCGTCGGGCCGCGAAAACCGCTTTTTCGCGACGCGGAAACCCCGAGTCACCCAAAGCCATGGATCTCGTGCAAAGATTCGAAAACAAAACTTTTTCGAAAAACCTTTTTCTTGTACGAGTTTGTAAAAACTTTAGATCTACACTAAAGTTAAGATCATTACCCTTGATGTGCGCCCCACGCGAATCCCGCTCGTCCAAATGGTGCCGGATCTCAAGACCGTCAAGCGTACGGTCCTCTAGAAGTATCCACACGGACACACTAGATGGAGGTGACCAAAAAACCAAGGTGTGCTAGCACCTATGTGGTTTGGCCAAGGAAGGAGGAGAGGGAGAGAGCAAGAAGAACTCTCTAGGAGGAAGAAGAAGGAATGAATGATGGAATAATTTCCAAAATGAAAATTATTCTCCTCATTCAAGTGGTCGGCCACCTTCTCATGAGTAACTCCCATTTCCACATTAAGTGCAATTAATGTGGAGCCATTAAAGAGTTGTAACTCCCATGAGGTGGCACACCATGATGATGTGGAACATCATCATTGGTCCACCTAATGCCAACTCACCAATGAGGTGGCAAAAGGTCAAGTCAAAATTGACCTTTGGTCTTCCTTCTCAAGTCAAGTCAAACTTGACCCAATCTCTACCATGGTTGATCTAATCCAACCATTTGATTCAAGCCAACTTAATATAATGAATCTAATTCATTAAATTAAATTGATTTAATAAGTCATAATCTAAATTAGACTCATTGAACACATGAATCAACTTGAGTCGAATTCAAGTTAGCCCAATTAGGATTACTCTTAATCCAATTTGATTCATCAAATGAATCTAATCCTCTTGGTTCATCATATGAACCTAATCTCCATCTAATTGTCCTAAGTGTGTGACCCTATAGGTTCTTGTAACGTTGGCAATGCCCTAAACCCATTTAGGAGCATAAGTAATGAGCGGTATCTAGCAACACATCATTACTACCCAAGTTACAAGAATGTCGAGATCCGACATCATCTTGTGACTACTAATTGTGACTCCTCACAATATATGAGACATTGTCCTTCTATCCTAGACATCTAGATTGATCAATATGAGGCATAGACCGTGTCATCCTCTAATCAATCTAAATCTTGAACTCCAAGTAGACTCACTCGATCAAATGAGCTCAACATCTAATGTTGACTGACTCATTTGGGCATGGCCATGCACTTAGTGGTCTCACTCTATCAAGAATACCGATGTCGCTCCCGTCATATGGGAGGGATAGATCTCATCTACATCACTCACATCCCTCTACATAATTCGTTATATACCCAGTAATCGCCTTTATAGTCCACCCAGTTACGGGTGACGTTTGACGAAACCAAAGTATATAACTTCTTATGTAGGGATCCATGGTGACTTCAGGTCTAAGGACTAATAGTCATACTAATAGCCACATGAGAAAGTATATGACACTCATATAACGATCCATGATACTTTCTCATAGTGGGTCATTCAGTATACATTCTCTAATGCATACCCATGTGTCAGCTTGATATCTCTATATCCATGACTTGTGAGATCAAGTCATCAAGCTGACCTACATGCTAGTCTTATTGTATTAACATTATCCCTGAATCTTAATACTCGACTAGGAATGATTTAGAGTAGTGTTCCCTATATCATCTCACTATCGATTCAACCAATCGATTGATATAGGTAAGAACCTTCTACTCAAGGACGCTATTATACTTAGTCTATTTGGCACTAATATAAATAAGTATAATAACCAAACAAATGCCTTTATTAATATACAAGAATATGATACAATGAGTCCATACAATCATCAAATGATTGGCTCTAGGGCTCTAACTAACAATCTCCCACTAGCACTAGTGCCAATCAGTATAGGCTCTAAGGCCTAATGGCCTAGTGTGACCATCATGCTTCCTCTGTGCCAAAGCCTTGGTCAAGGGATCTGCGATGTTAGCCTCTGTAGGTACTCTGCAAATCTTCACATCTCCTCTATCGATAATCTCTCGAATAAGATGGAAGCGCCGTAGTATGTGCTTGGTCCGCTGGTGTGAGCGAGGTTCCTTTGCCTGTGCTATAGCTCCATTGTTGTCACAATAGAGCTCAATGGGGTCAGCAATGCTAGGAACCACCCCAAGTTCAGTGATGAACTTGCGGATCCAAACTGCCTCCTTTGCTGCCTCTGATGCAGCAATGTACTCGGCTTCTGTTGTAGAATCAGCTACTGTATCCTGCTTCGAACTCTTCCAGCTGACAGCACCACCATTTATGCAAAATATGAACCCCGACTGCGATCTATAGTCATCCTGGTCGGTCTGGAAGCTAGCATCACTGTAACCCTTTACAGCTAGCTCATCATTGCCTCCATATATCAAGAAATATTCTTTAGTCCTTCTCAAGTACTTAAGAATATTCTTGACCGCTATCCAGTGACTTTCACCTGGATCTGACTGGTATCTACTCATCATGCTCAAAGCATACGAGACATCAGGTCGAGTACATAGCATAGCGTACATGATCGATCCTATGGCTGAGGCATAAGGGATCTGATCCATGCGGTCTCTCTCCTCTCTAGAAGAAGGACCTTGATTCTTCGAAAGACTCACGTCATGTGACATCGGCAGAAATCCCTTCTTGGAATTCTGCATGGCAAACCGAAGGAGTACCTTGTCAATGTATGTACTCTGACTTAGGCCAAGCAATCTCTTAGATCTATCTCTATAGATCTGTATCCCTAGAATGCGGGATGCCTCACCTAAGTTCTTCATTGAGAAGCAACTCCCTAGCCAAGTCTTGACAGACTGAAGCATAGGGATATCCTTCCCAATGAGTAGTATGTCATCCACATACAATATGAGGAAGACAACTATGTCTCCTACAACCTTCTTGTAGACACAAGACTCATCTTCGTTCTTGATGAAACCAAACTGTTTGATTGCATCATCGAATCGAAGATTCCAGCTCCGAGAAGCTTGCTTTAGTCCATAAATGGACCTATGCAGCTTGCATACTCTGCTAGTATGCTTTGGATCTACAAAACCCTCAGGTTGTGTCATGTACACATCCTCGAGTAGGTTTCCATTCAGAAACGCGGTTTTGACATCCATCTGCCAGATCTCGTAATCGTGGTAAGCTGCAATAGCAAGCATGATCCGAATGGACTTAAACATCGCTACTGGAGAAAAAGTTTCATCATAGTCAATACCATGAATCTGCTTGAAACCTTTAGCTACCAAGCGACCCTTATAGATAAGTCCATCCATGTCAGTCTTTCTCTTAAAGACCCACTTGTACCCAATGGGTTTTACCCCTTCAGGTGGATCAACCAAAGTCCATACTTGGTTGGTGTACATGGATTCCATCTCGGATCTCATGGCCTCTAGCCATTTCTCGGAATCTGGTCTCATCACAGCTTCCTGATAGGTGGTAGGCTCATCCTCTATGAGCACAACGTCATCATGGTCAGACAAGAGAAATGAGTATCTCTCAGGCTGATGACGTACCCTATCAGACCTGCGAAGAGGTATGTCTACTTGAACTGGTTGTTGTTCCTCAACTCTTTGTGGAACAACATCATCCACAACACTTTGTGGTTCCAGTTCAACTTCCATCGAGGCTTCAGTGCTATTGTTCGCATCTTGAACTTCTTCAAGATCGAACGCGCTCCCACTAGTCTTTCTAGAAACAAAGTCCCTTTCTAGAAAGACCCCAGTCTTTGCCACAACTACCTTGTGCTGACTGGGAATGTAGAAGTAATATCCCTTAGTTTCCTTGGGATATCCGATGAAATAGCACTTGTCGGATTTGGGTCCTAATTTGTCTGAGACTTGACGTCGTACGTAAGCCTCACAACCCCAAATCCTCATGAAAGACACCTGGGCATCTCTCCCAGTCCATATCCTATATGGTGTCTTTATCACGGCCTTGGATGGAACTCGGTTGAGAATGAAAGCTGCCGTGTCTAGAGCATATCCCCATAGATATGTTGGAAGATCTGTGTGACTCATCATAGATCATACCATATCTAATAGGGTGCGATTCCTCCTTTCGGACACACCATTCCACTGTGGTGTTCCAGGAGGAGTGAGTTGGGATAGAATCTCACACTCAGCTAAATAGTCACGAAACTCATGGCTTAAGTATTCACCACCTCGATCTGATCGAAGTATTTTAATACTCTTGCCAAGCTGGTTCTGTACTTCATTCTTGAATTCTTTGAACTTTTCAAAGGATTCAGACTTATGTGTCATCAAGTACACATAACCATATCTACTGAAGTCATCAGTAAATGTGATGAAGTATCTATAACCACCTCTAGCAGCAACATTGAAAGGGCCACATACATCACTATGTATGAGTCCTAACAAATCAGTTGCTCTCTCGCTGTGCCCACTAAAGGGAGTCTTGGTCATCTTGCCTCGTAGGCATGACTCGCATATCTCATATGATTCAAAATCAAATGAGTCCAGCAAACCATCCTTATGGAGCTGGGATAAGCGCTTGTCATTTATATGACCTAAGCGACAGTGCCAGAGATAGGTGTGGTTCATATCGTTCGATTTGAACCTCTTGGTACTAATGTTATAGATAGGGCTCTCAAGGTCTAGAATATAGAGTCCGTTCATCAGAGGTGCACTACAATAGAACATATCGTTTAAATAGACAGAACAACATTTGTTCTTTATTATAAACGAGAATCCTTTCTTGTCCAAACAAGAAACTGATATAATGTTCTTAGTCAATGCAGGCACATAACAACAATCGTCTAACTCTAGTATAAGCCCAGAGGGCAGAGATAGAAAATAAGTCCCTACAGCAACAGCAGCAACCCGTGCTCCATTGCCTACTCGTAGGTCTATCTCGCCCTTTGTCAATGCTCTGCTATTTCTCAGTGCTTGTACATTAGTACAAATGTGCGAAGCACATCCGGTATCTAATACCCACGACGAAGAAATAGAGAGGTTGACTTCTATAACATTTATACCTGAAGTAGAAATCTTATTTCTCTTCTTCTTAAGATCTTCCAGGTATTCTTTGGAGTTCCTCTTCCAGTGCCTTGCTTGTCCTTGATATAGGTGACAAAGATGTTCAACCATATCGTAAGCGCTCATCAACTCATGTTGCTTCTGAAGCTCAGAGTTCATAGTTGCGAGCATTAGACAGGACACATCTAATGCGTCATCTTGATGCTTCTTGTAAGCATCTCGGTCTGCTCGCGTGGCAGTGGCAGGAGGAGCCTCCGGAATGGGCTGCTCCAGAACGTACAGTTTACGTTCCTGAGTGAGAACTATTCTCAGGTTCCTGTACCAGTCCAGGAAATTTGCTCCGTTGAGCTTGTCCTTCTTAAGGACAGAACGCAGGGAGAAAGAGTTCGTATTCGACGTCATGGTTATCTACAACAGAAAATTTGCAGAAATAAATATCATATTCTTTAAAAATCATTTAATTAGGCCTTTAATTAAATGATGCTCCCACTGAATACTATAATTCTTGTGGGACAAGATCCACATCATACTAACCCTTGAGTTAGCTTTGGCTAATACGCCCAAGGCTTAGTATGATCGGTAGGTAACGATTACCAATTACATCTCTATGCAACTCTTGTTTATAGAATCAATATCCGCATTTATATTAAAACTCGAGTTAGCTTTGGCTAATACGCCCGAGAGTTAATATAAACGTGATTTTGTCCTACCTTTCCAACTATTGGAAGAATGCCTATAGTTGACTCGATCCAACCGAGTAACTAGGAATACTCAATCTAATTGAGTTTGTATTCACCCATGCGTTGATAGGCGGGACCAAGATTGTCCCTCCGTACCCTACCAAGATAATATGTATTGCTCTGCTTTGGCAGATTCAACAATACATGTGATCGAGGTACTGATAGGTATCACGGCACGGTTAGACATTAGAGTTGAGTCGATTGAGATCTAATCTAATCGAAAAGGATGCATCTTGTGCACGACTTAGATCTAATCTAATCGCAAGGGTGCATATGTGCACGACTTAGATCTAATCTAATCGTAAGGCACTAATTAATTAACTACTTATTAAATATGCATCACATACACAAGCAATTAATTAATCTATTTGTGATTTAGTCATGGCCCTACTACGATCTTCTCAAGCCAATGAGAAGATCGATTGGTCAACCTAGGGTCAACAGCTTCTCCAAGCTCCTCCCTTTGACCACCTTGTGTTGCTCGTGCCCGCCTCGGAACTCCGTCTCGTGTGGACCCTCCACCGCTCCAATTTGTACATTACAATTTGAAACTCGAGTTACATTCGAGTCTAAATCTAATTTACAACAAGAATATAAGAGAATGCACGACGCGCAGGTCGCGAATATAATACAACACTCGCAAACACATAACGGCACGCAAGCCGTATTATGAATTACAACACAACCAATCATATTGGGTTTTTGGGCCATGACTATCACAAAATTAATATATAATTCAAAATTATATATTTTCATAATTTTCTATAATTTTAAAAATAATTTTTACAATTTTTACGAGTAAAATTTCTCGGCGGTCCCGTTTAGCGGTTTCGGGCGCAATCGCGGAACGGATCCCCTTGCGGGGCCAGGGGCAGCGCCCCTACCCGCGATCTAACCATCGCGAGGGTTCCTTTGCGATCCAACAGCGCCCAAACTCGCTGTCCCAAAACGATTTGGGCCGAGACATTGCCGTTTCGGAAAAATCTTCCCGGCGGGGGGGTTCGTTTTTAGCGATTTCGGGTGCAATCGCGAAGCAAATTCCCTTGCGGGGTTAGGGGCAATGCCCCTACCCACGATCTAACCATCGTGAGTTGCTCCTTTGCGATCTAATGGCACCCGACCCCGCTGTCCCAAACGGATTTGGGGCAAAACGAAGCCGTCTAAAAGAAAACTTTCCGGTAGTCGAAGCCTACAAGTGCCGAAACACTTGTGCTTCGCTTCTACGGAAAAATTACTCATAAAAACTCTAAAAACTCAATTTTTACAGAAAATCACAGAAGCTATATTTTTCATAAAAATACAAACGAACTCGTACAAGTCTTTGCACGTGGCTCTGATACCACTGTTGGGTTCGTCGGGCCGCAAAAACCACTTTTTCGCGTCGCGGAAACCCCGAGTCACCCAAAGCCATGGATCTCGTGCAAAGATTCGGAAACAAAACTTTTTCGAAAAACCTTTTTCTTGTACGAGTTTGTAAAAACTTTAGATCGACACTAAAGTTAAGATCATTACCCTTGATGCGCGCCCCACGCGAATCCCACTCGTCCAAATGGTGCCGGATCTCAAGACCGTCAAGCGTACGATCCTCTAGAAGTATCCACACGGACACACTAGATGGAGGTGACCAAAAAACCAAGGTGTGCTAGCACCTATGTGGTTCGACCAAGGAAGGAGGAGAGGGAGAGAGCAAGAAGAACTCTCTAGGAGGAAGAAGAAGGAATGAATGATGGAATAATTTCCAAAATGAAAATTATTCTCCTCATTCAAGTGGCCGGCCACCTTCTCATGAGTAACTCCCATTTCCACATTAAGTGCAATTAATGTGGAGCCATTAAAGAGTTGTAACTCCCATGAGGTGGTACACCATGATGATGTGGAACATCATCATTGGTCCACCTAATGCCAACTCACCAATGAGGTGGCAAAAGGTCAAGTCAAAATTGACCTTTGGTCTTCCTTCTCAAGTCAAGTCAAACTTGACCCAATCTCCACCATGGTTGATCTAATCCAACCATTTGATTCAAGCCAACTTAATATAATGAATCTAATTCATTAAATTAAATTGATTTAATAAGTCATAATCTAAATTAGACTCATTGAACACATGAATCAACTTGAGTCGAACTCAAGTTAGCCCAATTAGGATTACTCTTAATCCAATTTGATTCATCAAATGAATCTAATCCTCTTGGTTCATCATATGAACCTAATCTCCATCTAATTGTCCTAAGTGTGTGACCCTATAGGTTCTTGTAACGTTGGCAATGCCCTAAACCCATTTAGGAGCATAAGTAATGAGCAGTATCTAGCAACACATCATTACTATCCAAGTTACAAGAATGTCGAGATCCGACATCACCTTGTGACTACTAATTGTGACTCCTCACAATATATGAGACATTGTCCTTCTATCCTAGACATCTAGATTGATCAATATGAGGCATAGACCGTGTCATCCTCTAATCAATCTAAATCTTGAACTCCAAGTAGACTCACTCGATCAAATGAGCTCAACATCTAATGTTGACTCATTTGGGCATGGTCATGCACTTAGTGGTCTCACTCTATCAAGAATACCGATGTCGCTCCCGTCATATGGGAGGGATAGATCTCATCTACATCACTCACATCCCTCTACATAATTCGTTATATACCCAGTAATCGCCTTTATAGTCCACCCAGTTACGGGTGACGTTTGACGAAACCAAAGTACATAACTCCTTATGTAGGGATCCATGGTGACTTCAGGTCTAAGGACTAATAGTCATACTAATAGCCACATGAGAAAGTATATGACACTCATATAACGATCCATGATACTTTCTCATGGCGGGTCATTCAGTATACATTCTCTAATGCATACCCATGTGTCAGCTTGATATCTCTATATCCATGACTTGTGAGATCAAGTCATCGAGCTGACCTACATGCTAGTCTTATTGTATTAACATTGTCCCTGAATGTTAATACTCGACTAGGAATGATTTAGAGTAGTGTTCCCTATATCATCTCACTATCGATTCAACCAATCGATTGATATAGGTAAGAACCTTCTACTCAAGGATGCTATTATACTTAGTCTATTTGGCACTAATATAAATAAGTATAATAACCAAACAAATGTCTTTATTAATATACAAGAATATGATACAATGAGTCCATACAATCATCAAATAATTGGCTCTAGGGCTCTAACTAACACGTCCGAAGGACGAGAGAGTTGCGGAAAAGTACTCCGGTGGAGCGAGAATAACGTGCACGGCGTTCGAGGGACGAGAAGCCGGACGGAAGCCTGCTCGAGGAGAAGGTCGGGAGCTGGGTTCGGGTGAGCCCTATTCCGGATGGCCGCAATCACCCAAGGAGCCGAACCGGAGCAAGTCAACTGGAAGTTGACTTGTCAACGGTTCGGTCGACCGAACCTATTGATCGGTCGACCGAACCCTTCATTAACCGAAGTCAATCAGCAGCCAACCGTCAATACCACGTCAGAAGCCACGTCAGAAGCTGACCGTTGGTAAAGCTGATAGGTCGACCGAACCTCCTGATCGGTCGACCGAACTAAAGTTAATCCACAGACTTAGTCGAGCAAACTGATCGGGCCAACTCAGCTGGAGACCGTTGGCCGATCGGTCGACCGAACATAAGGATCGGTCGACCGAACAAAAGCTCATCCTCAGAGACTGCACCTGGACGGAAGACTGGGCAGGTACAGTAGGTTCGGTCGACCGAACCTGGGGATCGGTCGACTGATCCCTCTCGAGTCAAACCTGATCCCGAAAGATCAGGTGATCTGATAAGCTCGAGAACCCCTATATAAAGAGGGTCTCGGGCAGATTTAGAGAACAACGATTTTTATCAACTCTGTACTCTCATTCTCGAAGCAATAGTTCTGTGCTCTCTAAGTGTAAAAGGCTTCTCCGCCTTCAGTAAAGGAGTTCTTTCTAGTGTGGTCTTTCATTGCCCTGGATTAATAACCCTCTTGGTTGTAACCAGGTTAACTGCTGAGTTCCTTTTTGTTAAGTCTTACTGTTTGTTACTTTATAGCTATTGCATCTCTTTGAGTTGAAAATCCGAGGAGGGTATAATTTTTATTGCAGGCAATTCACCCCCCCCCCCCTCTTGTCGGTCCCCGCTGCGCCAACAAGCACCATCCATCGCTCATTTCCTGCCCAACGGTCACTTCCTAATCGATCGACCGATCGATTGGGACTGCCTGAATCGATCGCCCAATCGATTCAGAGTCTTACTGTGCTCTCGCGATAGTGCGAGAGCTTCTGTTGCCCAATCGATCGACTGATCGATTAGCAGCTCCCAATCGATCGCCTGATCGATTGGGAAAGCATCTGTGCTCGTGATTTCACATCCCAATCAATCGACCGATCGATTGGGACTTCCCACAATCGCAGCACACTCCAATCGATTCACTGATCGATTGGACTCTGGTTCAATCGATCGCCCGATCGATTGACCAGCCTGGACTTGACTCAAACTCAAGTCCAAAGCTTCCAACCCAACTCCTGGTCAACCGTGACCTGTTGGGTCTCCGTGCCTAGTATTTGGCCACACCCGATCAACCTCGAACTAGCCTTCTAGTCTCCTCCATTAGCCTTGCGTCCCTCGGATATCTCCCATCCTTCACGCCTTGCCTTCGGGAGCTTCCTTCAGCCTCATCCTAGTTGTCGGATTATACCACCACACTCGACTAACCTCGAACTAGCCTTCTAGCCTCCTCCATCAGTCTTGCGTCCCTCGGATATCTCCTCATCCTTCACACCTTGCCTTCAAGAGCTTCCTTCGGCCTCATCCTAGTTATCGAGTTCTCCTTGTCAAGTCATACTAGGACTGACCTCGCCAAGACCACATGCTTGGACTTACAACCTGTGCCAAGATCACACTTGGACTTTTCAATTGCCTGGCTCCTCACCAAAACTTTCTCACTTGCCAAGATCACACTTGGACTTTCCACCCTTTGCCAAGATCACACTTGGACTTTCCAATTGCTTGGCTCCTCACCAGGACTTTCCCTTGCCTAGCTCCTCACTAGGACTTTCCCGTTACCTAGCTTCTCACCAGGAGTTTCTCATGTCTAGCTCCTCACTAGGACTTTCTCGTTGCCTGGCTTCTCACAGGACTTTTTCTTGCCTAGCTCCTCACTAGGACTTTCCCATTGCCTGGCTCACCAGGACTTTCTCTTGCCTAACTCCTTACTAGGACTTTCCCAATGCCTAACATCCAATTAGGACTTTCCCAGTCAAGTCTCCTGTCAACCTTGACCTACTTGACTTGTATTCTCATCAACCTGGTCAACCCTTTGACCATCTCCATAACCAACCTGGTCAACCCTTTGACCATCTCCATAATCGGATGATTGCTCCAGCAATCTCCTTATATTGTCAAACTCCTTCTATTGTTAAACATCAAACATCAAAACTTAAATCTCGACTCGACTCAAACTTGACTCAACTCAAGCTTAGTCAAACTTGACCTAGGGAAATTGCCAAACAATCTCCCCTTTTTGATGTTTGCCAAACCTCTAAGTTAATACCTCTAAGTTAGGTTAAATCTCATAGCCTTAACCTCTTCTTTATCACAAGGCTAAATCCCATAACCTTAACTTCTTCTTTATACCAAGGCTAAATCTCATAGCCTTAACCTCTTCTTTATAACAAGGTTAAATCTCATAGCCTTAACCTCTTCTTTATCACAAGGCTAACTCCCATAGCCTTAATTTATCACAAGGCTAACTCCCAAAGCCTTAACCCTTTCATGACAATGCATGAATGAAGATTTCCTTCATTCTCTCCGTTTCCTAGAGGGCAAACTACCCCTGCTTGGGATATATAAAGGCCTAACTTAACCTTCCATTGTCACGCCCCAGGGGAGTCCATGTTCGAAGAAATTTCGACAGCATCTCCCCTGTACAGGTGACAATCTGAAACTTTTCTACATTCGTAGTCATACACGGTCAACACGGCCGGAACATATGTATACAACAACAAATAAATAAGCAAACAATCACACCATCCACGCAGTTAAATACTGAACTAGAACAAATGATAAGTAAACATCTCAAATCATCCTACTCAACTACACTCATAAAGCACAAAACCGATATCCTATTCAACTACACTCATAAAGAACAAAATCGATATCCTATTCAACTACACTCATAAAGCACAAAAACTCAACGACACAAATAAAGTCAACTTACCTCTTCTGTCGTCCAGGCAGGCATGTAGAAGATCATATCGAATACAAATCCATCGACAAGTAAAAATCCATACAAGATCCAAAGTATCAAAACAAAACAAGTCTAAACATAGTCTAATAAAGAAAAACCAAAAGACCAACAAACGTCCTCGTGGACTGCAGGGGACTAGCGATTGGAACTCTCCGGACAACATCAATCTGAAAATAGCAACGGAGGAGGGTGTGAGTCAACACTCAGCGGGTAACAACTGATATGCATAATAAAAAAAATAACCAGCGCTAATCATGCGTACAGTCTCCTGATACAAGAAGGATAAATGCAACTAAAACAAGCAGGAGAAAATTGTACTAATCAGGACCAAGGTATAAGTATAACAGGGTCGTCAGATCGAGAGGTATCAAAATCCTGTATGCATGTCAAACATATGCATCCATCCAAATGCAACATATAAGTGCAGCAAACACAATCAGAAAATGCATAAATGCATATGATGCCAATGACATGGTCACCCCTGACGCCAGTCAGCCATCTCACACACAATGGTGAGACCGAATGGGTAGGGTTATGACAACAGTGCACTCTGCCATCACTGCTCCTGATGAGTGACCGAGTGGATGAGATGTTGTCAGAGTACACCTATCCTCCTACCTCAAATCATAAATTGGGTAGTTCAATGCTCTCATCTCCGGGTACACAATGACCGGGAGGAATCTCTGCCGGCTACCACGCTGCGTCACACTACCCATGAGCGGATCAACGGAGCCTAACAAAGTCCAACCGTCTGTCGGCTACCACGCTGCTACACTAAACCAGTAGAGCCTAACAGAACAGAACTGTCTGCTGGCTACCACGCTGAGTCACCGGACCAACGGAGCCTAACAGCAGAACTGCCATACACCTGCCTGAATATACCACTAACCCATGAGTGGTAGTGTGTGCAGATCCATGTAACTGGCGATGTGCTCAACAATAATGGAGTTGACTATCGCACAGTATGCAATCATGCGAGATGATGCATGACAATATCCTGAACCAATCCATATATATAAGGTACATAGGTCAGATAAGGTATCAAAAACCCTAGGTCCTGAACATAATAAATAACATAGTTGTGTCACTACCCCTATAAGCATGTATAATCAGGTAGGTACTAACATGAAGTGCATAACAAGTAAACAAACAAATATGTAACAGATCAGGTAGTGACCAACCGAAGCAGATAAGAAACACAATCATTGCTATTTGTTAAAAACATTACTATGCATATCAAATGACATAAAGTCAAAATACCCACCTCCAATCGAAAAGATCAATCCGGTCCAACTCGGACGTCGAGATGCTCGTCTCGCGTCAAAATCCTGAGTCACCAATATATATATACATTTTATTTAGCTAAAATTCAAAGGAATGGCTAAATAAAATCCTTAAGGCTAAATTAGGGGTAAAACCCTAATCAACCTAACCATCGAGTATAATTCACCTACAACAAAAATGATCATACCTAACGAATATCAAGTTCGAAACATGAACTATAATTTACCATGTATCAAGAGCGTGCCAACTCAATCCATGCACACACCAAACCCTTACCTTACGGCTGCTGGAGCAAGATTATGCTGGAGAACTTCTCTGCAGGAAACAGAGGTTGTTGCTTGAGCTGGAATCCACCGACTGGTCCAAGCAAGATCGTGAACTGAGATCAATATCAGAGATCAAGCCACAACCCTAATTTCCACACCACACATCTTACCTCCAAAACCAACTAAGGCTTGGCTGAACCTGGTGGCCGGCGACAGTGAGGTGCAGAGGTGCGACGGCGACTGTGAACCCAAAACTAGGGCACGAAAGGGGGCAGATCAGGAGAGACCAGTGAGGGGTGCTCTGCTGGGATGCGTCCGTGCGGAGGTGGCCGAGGAAGAGAGGGGAAACAGGTGGCGCCGTCGAGTGGAGGATGAAGGGATCCGGAGAAGGGCTCGGCCGGTGGTGGCTCGAGCGTTGCAGAGGGCAGAGGGAAGGTGGAACCCGGCGACAAGGTGGCGATTGGCGCTGGGGTTCTTTTGGCCGGTGATCTGTGTCGACGCGCAGATCCGAAGAGGGGAAGGGCAAGCAAGAGCTTGGCCGGCATCGAAAGAGAGTGAGGGAGGAAGGATCAGGAGTGCGAAGAAGAGAAGGAAGGGGATCAACAAACACCCGGCCGCGGCTTTAATCGCGAGGAAACTGTCGCGTGCGGCGTTTAGGGCAAAGTACGGGTTCGCGAGGAAGAAGACCCGGGCGAAAATGGCGTTCGGCTCAGGAAAAAGGAAAATAAAGAAAAGATAAAAAAAACAAGAAAAGGAATTAAAGAAAATCAACATTTCCTCGCTTAAATGGATAGCCTAAACAGGCTTTTCCAGGACCCATAATTGATCCCCGTAAACTCGTCCATACGAGCTCCGAAAAATTTCCAGAAAATTTTTAAAAATTCTGAAAAATTCCCTTATCATTATTCGCCATTTTTCAGTATTTTACATTCTCCCCCACTAATAAAAATTTGGTCCCCAAATTTTGTTATCTACCATCAGCAAATACTAACAACAGGTAAAGAGTATAAATATTGAACGGTAAATTAAATCACATACCTCAAGTGAAAAGATGGGGGTATCGAGCTCGAATAGTATCCTCAAGCTCCCAAGTAGCCTCCTCGTTCGCATGATGCTGTCATCCGACTTTAACCAGTCGGATAGTCTTGTTCCGCAACTGACGCACTTTCCGGCCCAGAACCCGTACCGAAGCCTCCTCATAAGTAGCATCAGGCTGAAGGGGAACAGGAATATCTGTCAGTACATGTGTCGGGCCGGGTACGTATCTCCTCATCATAGATACATGGAAAACGTCGTGAACGCTTGCCAGGGACGATGGTAGTGTCAGCCGATAAGCTACCGCTCCAATCCTCTCCAGGATCTGGAAAGGGTCAATGTATCGAGGAGCTAGCTTACCTCTGAGGCCAAATCTCTTCACCCCTTTCGTGGGTGAAACTCGTAGAAATACATGGTCGCCTGTAGAGAACTCCAGGGGTTTCCGTCTCTGGTATGCATAACTCTTCTGGCGGTCCTGTGCCTCTGACATCCTCCGTCTGATAATACATACCAAGTCTTCCTCATGATGAGCTCTATGAGGTCCCAACAACTGGGCCTCCCCAACCTCATCCCAGAGGGTGGGTGTCCGACAAGACCTACCATACAACGCTTCAAACGGTGCCATCTGGATAGCCGAATGAAAGCTGTTGTTGTAGGCGAACTCTACCAATGGCAAATGGTCCTCCCAACTTGCTCCACAATCCAATACACATGACCTCAGCAAGTCCTCTAGAGTTTGAATGGTCCTCTCTGACTGTCCATCTGTCTGCGGATGGAAAGCTATACTGAAACGGAGTTGAGTGCCCAAGGCCTGCTACAGACTCTGCTAGAAACGAGACGTGAACCGAGGGTCTCTATCCGAAATAATAGTCAAAGGGACACCATGTAATCTGATGATCTCCCGGCAATACAAGTCTGTCAATCGATCCAGGGAATCAGTCTTCCGGATCGCTAAGAAGTGCGCGGATTTGGTTAATCGATCAACGATTACCCAAATCGCGTCATGGCCTCATCATGTCCTAGGCAAACCACCACAAAGTCCATGGTAATATGTTCCTATTTCCACTCAGGAATAGGAATCCGCTGAAGTAATCCGGCAGGTCTCTGGTGCTCAGCCTTCACCTGCTGACAGACAAGACATCTATCTACAAATTCCGCGATGTCTTTCTTCATACAGTTCCACCAGTAGGAACGCCTCAAATCTCGATACATACAGGTCCCACCTGGATGGATCGTAAATCAAGAGCGATGAGCCTCCTGAAGTAGCTCCTGCAAGACCGAGTGAGACTGAGGTACGCATAATCTACCTCGGAAGTATATAATACCCTCCTCATCTCGTGTGAACTCAGTCTACTGCCTGGAAGCTATTTGGCTACTAATAAACTACAAATGTTAATCACTGGCCTGGGCCTCTCAGACCCTCGTCCTGATCGACGACTGAGCAACCATGGTAACCAAAATACCCTGCTCTGTCTGTCCCTGCTCCTGAAGGCCCAACTTGGAAAAACCCTGAACTAAGTCTATGATTGAAACTCGCTGGTAAGCCAAAGTCCCTCTGGACTTCCTGCTGAGTGCATCAGTAACCACATTAGCTTTCCCCGGGTGATAGCTAATGGTACAATCATAATCCTTCAGGAACTCCATCCATCTCCTCTGTCGGAGATTAAGTTTCTTCTGGGTGAAAATATATTTGAGACTCTTATGATCTGTAAGAACCTCAAATCTAATGTCGTACAGATGATGTCGCCAAATCTTCAAAGTAAAGATGATGCCGGCAAGCTCCAGATCATGTACTGGGTAGTTTTTCTCATGCTCTTTCAACTGTCGAGAAGCATAGGAGACTACCCTGCCGTGCTGCATCAGAACAGTGCTCAAACCCTATAGAGATGCGTCGGTATAGAGCACAAATCCATCCTCTCCGGAGGGTAAAACCAAAACTGGAGCCGACACTAATCTCCACTTCTGCTCCGAAAGCTGGTCTCGCAATCCTCGGACCACGTGAACTTCACGCCTTTCCTGGTAAGGCGTGTCAGCGACATAGAAATACGCGAGAAGCCCTCTACAAAACGTTGGTAATATCCGGCCAGTCCCAGAAAATTGCGGATCTCCTGCACTGACTTCGGCTGCTCCCAGCTGGTGACAGCCTCGATCTTCTGAGGATCTACTGAAATACCTCTGCTAGAGACCACGTGTCCCAGAAAACCGACTGAAGATAGCCAGAATGCACACTTGCTGAACTTCGCGTACAGCTGATGTCGTCGAAGAGTCTCAAAGACTGTGCGAAGATGCTGTGCATGTTCCACCTCAGAACGCGAGTAGATCAATATGTCATCGATGAAAACGACAACAAACTGATCTAGATACTCTAGAAAGATGTGGTTTATCAAGTCCATAAACACCGCTAGTGCATTGGTAAGCCCAAATGACATTATCAAAAACTCATAATAACTGTATCTGGTACAGAATGTTGTCTTCTGAATATCAGATTCTTTGACTCTCAGCTGATGATATCCGGACCGCAGATCAATCTTAGAATATACTGATATACCTCTGAGCTGATCAAACAAATCCTCGATCCGTGGAAGGGGGTACTTATTGTTGGAGCAATCTGAGTACCCTAAGTTTTGATGTTTGGACAAAGGTTTAAGTTAGGTTTATTATTGTATTTGATATGCATTGTGAGTGTGCAGGATACAGGTACAATAAGGAAAGTCCAAGTGTGATCTTGGCAAAGGAGGAAAGTCCAAGAATGAGTCTTGGCGGTGTAACTCCAAGCATATAGTCTTAGCAACGTAAGTCCAAGTGTGACTTGGCAATGGATGAAGTCCCGGAGGCGCGACCTCTTGGCAAAGGAAGACCCGACAATAATGACAAAGCCGATGAAAGCTCCAGAAGGTAAGATGTGAAGGATGGGGAGGCATCCGAGGGGCGTAAAGCTGATGGAGGAGGCTAGAAGGCTAGGTCTAGGTCGGTCGGGCGAGAATGAGTGTTGAGTGAATGTACTCGGGGTAAAATTCTAGAATTAGGGTTTACTGTAGCATTACTGTAGTAACACTGTAGTGTTACTGTACCAGTACTGTAGCAGTCGACTGGTGGTTTCATCAGTCGACTGGTGGTTTCATCAGTCGACTGATGCAGTCGACTAAGAGCGAACAGAGGGTTGGTATCGAGTCATTGGGTTGCAACGATCGAATTCCATGAAGGACAGTCGACTGCATGTTTTGGAAGTCGACTGGTAGGCGGGGTTTTCCAACCCGTGGCCTATATAACCAAGCATTTAAAGCTTGGTTAAAGTTGACGAAATAGAGGTGGTTAACCCCTATTAGTAGTCTACCAGTGCCCTAGCTTCTCAAGAGTCCTTGGTGAGAGTTTGTGGCAAGGTTTCTCCACCCACAAGGAGCTACACGAGCTAGCCGGAGGTTTTCCGGGGAGTCATCCACCGACGGATCGGGATCGTCCACCTTACGGACAACCATGGAGTAGGAGCTTCATCTCCAAACCACGTTAAACAACGTGTCATTGGGTTTGCTTCTTGTTTATTGTTTTCTAGGGTTAACTTTGCTTTTGTTTGTTAGTATTTTTGTTTCCGCTGTGCACTAACAAGCGTAGGAAGTGACGATTTGGCTGAGACGCTATTCACCCCCCCCCCCCTCTAGCGAACGTCAAGGTCCCAACAAGTGGTATCAGAGCTAGGTGAGCTCTTGTTGGACTAATCGCCAAGAGAGCGGCTAGAGGAAGAAGATGGAGTCGGAGGGACCTCTCGGATGGGACATCCGAATCCCGCCTCCATACGAGCGCGAGGACTTTGACTATTGAAGGAAGCGCATGGAGATGTGGTTCCAAATGAATTGGAACCAATGGATTGCGTTGGAGGAACCGTTTAAAGCTTCAACGGACAAAAAGGGAAAGCGTCTCCGACGTCGATATTGGACCGATGAGCAAAGGGAGCAATCAGAGACGGACAAGGAGGTAACTAGAATTTTAATTAATTTATTATCTCCTAATGCGATATTGAATGTAGGTGAATACGAGAATGCAAGTGACCTTTGGAAAAAAGTAATTGTGCTTCATAAGAGTCCTACACAAATCCAAGAAGAGGAGGAACCCAAGGAGAAGGACTCATTGGTCCAAGAAGAGAATGACCAATCGAATGTTGACACGAGCTCAACATCCGAGGAGGAGAAGGAAGATGAGGAGGTATCATCCACATCTTCAAGGGAGGAAGAAGTGGAACCGTCCACATCTTCAAGTAAAGAGGAAGAAGAGCAATCCAAGGAAGAGGAGATCTTGGAAGCTCAACCCTCCACCTCAACTACCAAGAAGAGCACAAAAGATCACATCAAATGCTTTGAGTGTGGTAAGATGGGGCACTAGGTGTCCTTCGCTCAAGAAGGTAAAGGAGGTAAACTCTAAACTTACTAAAGTTAATTTAGAAACTAATGTGAGTTGTAGAAAGAAGAAGGAGAAGAAGTACATTAGGTGTTTTACATGTGGTGAGTGGGGTCACTACCACACAAATTGCCCAAGTAGAGGAGAGCTCAAGAAATTGGCGCATTTGAAGAAATGGGAAAAGAAGAGGAGCACAAGCCAAGGGGGAGATTCAAAGGTAAAAGGGAAGGTAATCCCTATTTTTAAGTTTAATCCAATCTCCAATTCTTATATGCTTATTAGAAATAATGTAGATTATTTAGCTAAGCATAATCATGGATTTAGGTATAATGATAGAAATAGGGTTAACATGGTAGATAACCCTAAGAAATCATACACTAAGGGTAGACCTAATAAGACCCAAACCACTTTGCCTAAGGAAAGAAAAGTGGGTGAAAACCTAAGCATTAATCCCAAGAAGGGGAGACATATGCCTAGGAAGGGTAGGTCTAGGAATGTCCATGATGGACATGTTGATTCTAGGGTTAGAACCCTAGAATTGGAAAATCAAGCCTTGAAGACAAAGCTTGAGGAAATGGAGAAAGTCCTAGAGAGGTTCATTATTGGACCTAAAGGACTTGACATGTATTTGGGTGGTCAAAGACTCAAAAATGTCAAATTAGGTCCCTCCAAGACCAAAAGGAGGTCAAGTGCTAAGGTAGCACATGACATTGGTAAGGGAGGTGTGTCCAAGGACAAGGGAGGGTCATCCAAGGCCAATAAGAAGGAATATGCTAGGGTGATATATAATTATGGCAAGGGTGGGATATCCAAGGTTAAAGACAAGAAGAAATTAACCAAAGACAATGTGTCTAAGGTTAAGAAGGTGAGTTTTGTAGGTCAAGTGTCACCCGAGGTGCACCGAAGTGGCCTAGCCATAGTGGATGAGTCACCAAGGGAGGTGACTAAGGTTAAGTTTCCTAAGGTTAGGAAGAGCCTTTGGGGCACATGGTAGATGGGTTATCAAATGTACCAAGTGGTTAGGAGACGGACTTAAGTCTCTAACATAGTGGGTTGACACAATTGGGATGTATTTCATGCATTGAAATGTGAATTGGGTTCATATTGCATGAAAATTAGTTTTTGATGTATAGATGTCATATAAACTAATGCTAGGAATGCATTATGGTTTAGTATGAGCAGATACATCAAGAGGAAGCCAAAACTAGAACTTTAGGTTAAGGTTCAATTGAACCATTTAGCTAGTTTTGAATTTTATGTCAATCTTGGAATCTATGATAAATATATTTTTATATATATTTTTTCCAAGTAAACATGGATAAAATAGACCTCTCCACAAAATTTGGGATTTTTTGGAGGTCTGTGGAATTTTTGGCGCATTTCTGAAAGTGGGTAAAAAAGGTTGATTTTTACCCAAAAAGAGTATTAGTCGACTGGTACAGTTACCAGTCGACTGGTAACAGTAATTTTCAACACAGAAGACCCCTGTAAGCTCATTTTGACGAGGTCAGTCGACTGATGGTTTTACCAGTCGAATGGTAGCACTATTCATGAGCATAGAATGTCTCTGTAAGCTCATTTTGATGATGTCAGTCGACTGGTACTTATAGCAGTCGACTGATACGGTCTGAAAATATTTTTTAGCATTAGAAAATGACCAAAAGAGTGGTGAACATGTATGTAATCTTATGGGGGATTAATACATGATGTTTATGGTCATTAGAGGTCAAAGAGTCCAATAATTGGGATATTGTTGGAACTCTTTTTGATGTATGGCAAAGGGGGAAAAATTAGGTTTAAGTGGGAAACCTACATACCTTTTCGAGAAATCCTAGCTCAAGGGGGAGCTTAGGTGAAGGGGGAGCGATTGCTCATTTATTAGCAAAGGGGGAGAAGTTTATCTTTGCAAGAAATCCTAGCTCAAGGGGGAGCTTAGGTGAAGGGGGAGCCTAGGATTAGGTTCCATGATTTATGCATGTGTAGATTGTATATTTATTTGCATTATTATTGCTATATTGTTTCCCTAACTTAAACGGGTTGCCAAACATCAAAAAGGGGAAGATTATTGGAGCAATCTGGGTACCTTAAGTTTTGATGTTTGGGCAAGGTTTAAGTTAGGTTTATTGTTGAATTTGATATGCATTGTGAGTGTGCAGGATACAGGTACAACAAGGAAAGTCCAAGTGTGATCTTGGCAAAGGAGGAAAGTCCAAGGATGAGTCTTGGCGGTGTAACTCCAAGCATGTAGTCTTAGCAACGTAAGTCCAAGTGTGACTTGGCAATGGATGAAGTCCCGGAGGCGCGACCTCTTGGCAAAGGAAGACCCGACAACAATGACAAAGCCGATGGAAGCTCCAGAAGGTAAGACGTGAAGGATGGGGAGGCATGCGAGGGGCGCAAAGCTGATGGAGGAGGCTAGAAGTCTAGATCTAGGTCAGTCGGGCGAGAATGAGTGTTGAGTGAATGTACTCGAGGTAAAATTCTAGAATTAGGGTTTATTGTAACGTTACTGTAGTAACACTGTAGCGTTACTATACCAATACTGTAGCGTTACTGTAGCAGTCGACTGGTGATTTCATCAGTCGACTGGTGGTTTCATCAGAGCCAACAGAGGGTTGGTATCGAGTCGTTAGGCTACAACGGTCGAATTTCCATGAAGGGCAGTTGACTGCATGTTTTGGCAATCAACTGGTAGGCGGGGTTTTCCAACCCGTGGCCTATATAACCAAGCATTGGAAGCTTGGTTAAAGTTGACGAAATAGATGTGGTTAACCCCTATTAGTAGTCTACCAGTGCACTAACTTCTCAAGAGTCCTTGGTGAGAGTTTGTGGCGAGGTTTCTCCACCCACAAGGAGCTACACGAGCTAGCCGGAGGTTTTTCGGGGAGTCATCCACCGATGGATCGAGATCGTCCACCTTACGGAAAGCCGTGGAGTAGGAGCTTCATCTCCGAATCACGTTAAACAACGTGTCATTGGGTTTGCTTCTTGTTTATCGTTTTCTAGGGTTAGCTTTGTTTTTGTTTGTTAGTATTTTTGTTTCCGCTGTGCACTAACAAGCGTAGAAAGCGACGATTTGGGTGAGATGCTATTCACCCCCCCCTAACGAATGTCAAGGTCCCAACACTTATTTCTGACGGTCACTGTATTCAGCTGTCTGTAGTCAATGCACAACCTCAGTGTACCATCCTTTTTCTTGACAAACAATACTGGAGAACCCCATGGAGAAACACTAGGGCGAATAAATCCCCTATCCAGAAGCTCCTGGAGTTGAACCTTTAGTTCGTTCAACTCTTTTGGTGTCATACGATAATGAGCTTTCGATGCCGGTGCGGTCCCCGGAATCAACTCAATAGCGAACTCCACCTGCCTCCTGGGGGACAGACCTGGTAGCTCCTCTGGGAATACATCTTGGTACTCTCGGACCACCAGAACGTCGGAGAGTTGCAAACTACTGTTGTCCTCAGTATTGATCAAAGATAACAGAAAACCCTGACAGTCATGTGACAGTAGCTTCTGAGCCTGAATCGCTGAAATGATTGATATGTCGTCGTCTCTGATGCCAGTGAAGTTCCACGAGGGTTGGTTTGGAGGCCGGAACGTAACCACCCTCGTCTGACAATCAACAGTGGCATGATATGCTGATAAACAGTCCATGCCTAGAATAATATCAAATCGACCATTTCCAATACTAAAAGATCCACCGTAAGTATTATGTTGTCAAAATCTAACGGGCAACCTCTGACCTCTTGGGTGACGTCCATGGTGTCACCGAACGATAGAGAGACGGCCAGTCGCTACGATCTGAAAGTGGGTAATCTACCAATCTCCCGCATAAAGGTACGAGATATAAAAGAATGCGAGCTACCAGTATCTATCAATATATCTGTAGATAAGGCATAAATAGAAATCATATCGCAGAAAACGAATCCGTCGGCTCGCTACGCATCCTCTCTGGTGACCGCATGAATATGCCCAGTCTCTGGCAGAGGAAGAGGTGGTAACGCTGCCTGCGACTGCTGCGTCTAGGCAGGAGCCTGCCACTGAGGCGGTGTTGGATACTATGCCAGGGAAGTCTGAGAGGACGGCGACTGACACTGTACCGACAGCTGGGACTGCGTCTGATACTGAGCCTGTGGCTGGGGCTGCGACAGGTACTGGAATAGAGGCTGAGGCGGCAGCTGATACTGCCCCTGAGTCAGATAATGAGGTCCCAGAACAGAGCTCTAGGGTACTATGGAAGTACTGGGATACTCCTGTCCGAGCATGCCAAATGCAGCTGCTGAAGGGGAAGCTATCCCCTGCTGGCGATGTGAGGGTGGAAATCTCCGCCCTCCTCGTCGAGCTCCTGACTGACTGTACTGTCCTCCCTGAGCAGTAACTCCGGGAGCAGTATGCTGAGCCTTCAGCGGGCAATCTTGACTCTGGTGCCCAGGCAGTTTGCAATAAAAGCAAATTGACTGTCCCAGAGAGTAGGCTGTGGTGATGTGATCTCTGGACTCACATTGGAAACATTGAATGTCGCTGACGGTTTGTTTCCTGTCCTACTGAGGAGACCGGAAACGTCCTGAGGAAGACTGCCCTGACCTCTGAGGCCTACGTAATACCCCAGAAGTACTCTGACCTGGCCGACTGCGACTACTCTGCTGCTGTCCGGTCATCTGTGCCTGCTGGATCTGTCCTGATGTCTGACCCGTCTGCTTCCTTTTCTTGTCCGAAAATGCTCTCTGCTGAGCTGACTCAATCATGAGGGCTTTGTCCAACATCTCTAAATAAGATGCGCTACCAAGACCGGCAAGCCTTACTTGAAAATGTCCATTCAGCCCCTGAATGAACTGCTGCATACGTGAACTGTGCTCAACAACTAGCTCTGGACAAAATCTGGCCAATCGGTTAAACTCTGCATTATACTCTGTCACCGACCGGTTGTTCTGTCGCAGACTCAGGAAATCCTTCCAGTGAGTCATCTGATAAGCTCGTGGGAAGAAGCGGCTCTCAAAAGCCTCTCTGAACCTGGCCCAAGTGATGTTCCACTCGCCTATGATAGAACGTTGAGTAACCCACCAGGTGTCGACCTCATCCCGTAGGTGAAAAGCAGTCAGCTCCGCTTTCTCCCACTCGGAGCAAGCTATGTAGAAGAATGTCCGCTCCATGGTCTCTAACCAGGACTGGGCCACACTCGGATCAGTCTCTCCTTGGAAGAGTGTGAATCAACTCTTCATCGATTCTGCCAATGCTGGAATCTGAGCTCGTGCCGCGGCAATGTCAGTGAGGTGCGTAGGGACGGCTGCAGGAGTTGGCGGAAATACTGGAGCTGGTACTACAGGTGGTATCGCTGAATAGACCGAGGGAGGTACTCTCGGTGTTGCTACATAAACTGGAGCATATGCCGCCGGTGGCACTGCCGGGTCAGCATAGGTGGTCGCGGATGGATGTACGGTAGGTAATGGTACCAGATGTGGAGCGACCGGTATCGCTGGTGCAGGTACTGCTGGGTACACTGTAGGTACTGGGGGCACAGGTGCCGCTGGTGTTGGGTACACGGTAGGTCCAGGTGGCGGTGGTGCCGAGTACACCGTAGGCTCTGCTGGAGCAGGTGTGGGGTATCACGGTGGTACCCCTGGTGGTACCGTAAATACAATAGGGGTGGGTACAGCCGGTGCAACCGAGGTAGGTACCTCTAAAGAAGCCATCGGGGTCTAAGAGCCCGACGCGCCCGTAATATCCTGTGTCTGTCCCTGATTGACAGGCTCAACCCCAAAAGGCATCTCTGGCGAGTCCAGAGACTCCAAATTCCTCGTACGTTGCCGCCCAGCACCACGCCTCGTAGCTATTCGTGTAGACCTCCTCATATATGTTAAGTTATAACACAGATATCACTACAAGTACAAAAATTACTTAAAAATTACCTTTATACCTATTTGCCGTCTAAAGATGTTCCGTCGTTGTTCAGTCCCCTTTTACTTTGGAATTTCGTACAAGAAAACCAACGGGAATCCATACAAATCTGAAAATAAGTACCCAAGTTTACTCGCAAACTTGGGCTACCCCAAAAATCTAGAACACCAAAAGCAGGTATTCATAACCCTCTCTTATACCAATAAATTGGTATCAGTTAAATCTCGAAATCGGTAACACGATATACAAACAAGTATCGCCAACCTGGCTCTGATACTAAATAAATTGTCACGCCCCGGGGGAGTCCCTGTCCGAAGAAATTTCGGCAGCATCTCCCCTGTACAAGAGACAATCTGAAATTTTTCTACATCTATAGTCATACACGGCCAACACGGCCAGAGCATATGTATATAACAACAAATAAATAAGCAAATAATCACACCATCCACGCAGTTAAATAGTGAACTAGAACAAATGATAAGTAAAATCTCAAATCATCCTACTCAACTACACTCATAAAGCACAAAACCGATATTCTATTCAACTACACTCATAAAACACAAAACCGATATCCTATTCAACTACACTCATAAAGCACAAAAACTCAACGACACAAATAAAGTCAACTTACCTCTTCTGCTATCCAGGCAGGCATGTAGAAGATCATATCGAATACAAATCCATCGACAAGTAAAAATCCATACAAGATCCAAAGTATCAAAACAAAACAAGTCTAAACATAGTCTAATAAAGAAAAACCAAAAGACCAACAAATGTCCACGTGGACTGCAGGGGACTAGCGACTGGAACTCCCCGGACAATATCAACCTGAAAATAGCAACGGAGGAGGGTGTGAGTCTAACACTCAGCGGGCAACAACTGATATACATAATAAAGAAAATAACAACCAGCACTAATCATGAGTACAGTTTCCTGATACAAGAAGGATAAATGCAACTGAAACAAGCAGCAGAAAACTGTACTAACCAAGACCAAGGTATAAGTATAACAGGGTCGTCAGACCGAGAGGTATCAAAATCCTGTATGCATGTCAAACATATGCATCCATCCAAATGCAACATATAAGTGCAGCAAACACAATCAGAAAATGCATAAATGCATATGATGCCAATGACATGGTCACCCCTGACGCCAGTCAGCCATCTCACACACAATGGTAAGACCGAGTTGGTAGGATTGTGACAACCGTGCACTCTGTCATCACTGCTCTTGATGAGTGACCGAGTGGACGGGATGCTGTCGGAGTACACCTATCCTCCTACCCCAAATCATAAATGGGGGAGCTCAATGCTCTCATCTCCCGGTACACAATGACGGGGAGGAATCTCTACCGGCTACCATGCTGCGTCACACTATCCATGAGCGGACCAACGGAGCCTAACAAAGTCCAACTGTCTGCTGGCTACTACGCTGCTACACTAAACTAGCGAAGCCTAACAGAGCAGAATTGTCTGTCAGCTACCACGCTGAGTCACCGGACCAACGGAGCCTAACAGCAGAACTGTCACACACCTGCCTGAATATACCACTAACCCATGAGTGGTGGTGTGTGCAGATCCATGTAACTGGCGATGTGCTCAACAATAATGGAGTTGACTATCGCACAGCATGCAATCATGTGAGATGATGCATGACACTAAGCATGGCAATATCCTGAACCAATCCATATATATAATGTGTACCCTAGCATCAATGGATCAATCTGAAGATCTAAGATACATAGGTCAGATAAGGTATCAAAAACCCTAGGTCCTGAACATAATAAATAACATGGTTGTGTCACTATCCCTATAAGCATGTATAATCAGGTAGGTACTAACATGAAGTGCATAACAAGTAAACAAACAAGCATGTAACAGATCAGGTAGTGACCAACCGAAGCAGATAAGAAACACAATCATTGCTATTTGTTAAAAACATTGCTATGCATATCAAATGACATAAAGTCAAAGTACCCACCTCCAATCGAAAAGATCAATCCGGTCCAACTCGGACGCGTCTCGCGTCAAAATCCTGAGTCACCAATATAGATATACATTTTATTTAGCTAAAATTCAAAGGAATGGCTAAATAAAATCCTTAAGGCTAAATTAGGGTAAACCCCTAATCAACCTAACCATCGAGTATAATTCACCTATAATATCAAGTTCGAAACATGAACTATAATTTACCATGTATCAAAAGTGTGTCAACTCAATCCACACACCAACCCTTACCTTACGGTTGCTGGAGCAAGATTTTGTTGGAGAACTTCTCTGCTGGAAACAGAGGTTACTGCTTGAGCAGGAATCCACCGACTGGTCCAAGCAAGATCATGAACTGAGATCAATATCAGAGATCAAGCCACAACCCTAATTTCCACACCACACATCTTACCTCCAAAACCAACTAAGGCTCGGCTGAACCTGGTGCCCGGCGACAGTGAGGTGCAGAGGTGCAGCGGCGGCTGTGAACCCAAAACTAGGGCACGAAAGGGGGCAGATCAGGAGAGACCAGTGAGGGGTGCTCTGTTGGGATGCGTCCGTGCGGAGGTGGCCGAGGAAGAGAGGGGAAACGGGTGGCACCGTCGAGTGGAGGACGAAGGGATCTGGAGAAGGGCTCGGCCGGTGGTGGCTCGAGCGTTGCAAAGGGCAGAGGGAAGGCAGAACCCGGCGACAAGGTGGCGATCGGTGCTGGGGTTCTTGTGGCCGATGATCTATGTCGACGCGCAGATCCGAAGAGGGGAAAGGCAAGCAAGAGCTTGGCCGGCGTCGCGAGAGAGTGAGGGAGGAAGGATCGGGAGTGCAAAGAAGAGAAGGAAGGGGATCAACAAACCCTCGGCCGTAGCTTTAATCGCGAGGAAATCGTCGCGTACGGCGGTTAGGGCAAAGCACGGGTTCGCAGGGAAGAAGATTCGGGCGAAAACGGCGTTCGACTGAGGAAAAACGAAAATAAAGAAAAGATAAAAAAAAACAAGAAAAGGAATTAAAGAAAATCAACATTTCCTCGCTTAAATGGGTAGCCTAAACAGACTTTTCCGGGACCCATAATTGATCCCCGTAAATTCGTTCATACGAGCTCCGAAAAATTTCCAGAAAATTTCTAAAAATTTTAAAAAATTTCCTTATTATTATTCGCCATTTTTCGGTATTTTACATCCATTCTCCCCCTTTGTCACACATCAAAACCATAAAACAAACTCTTCTCCATATGAGTTAACTCTATGTTGTTTACAACCTCACATGTTGTTAACAACCTCACAATGAAAATCTCATAGTCTTCATTGCCACCAAAGCTCCCTTTTGAGATCTACTTCACTTCACAATGCTCATCCTAGAGCATGCATCAATTTCCCAATGAAACTCTCATTTGTTGTATTCAGTGCTCTCCCTTGAGCAGTAATCTTCTTCTCAATGCTCATTTGAGAGCATTTTCCACTTTACCAATGAAGGTCTGATCCCCTTCATTAATCCAATGTTCTCCCTTGAGCAGTAATCTACTCCACAATGCTCATCCGAGAGCATTTATCATCCTAGCAATGAAGATAATCAATCTTGCATTGCTCCCCAATACTCGACCCTGAGTATTAATTCATCACGAAGGTTTAACCACATTCTAAGGTCTTTGAAATGAGTTTTATGTTTTCAAAGAATAACTCCCCCTAAAAACATGGTCAAATTTCTATCATTGCACCAACAATGACTTGGAGTTCCTAAACAGTTAGGAAAACCAAAACTTGAAGTGTTGAGGTTCAAAATAGGGATGGCAATTTCACCCGAACCCGATGGAGGATCCGACATCCGACCCGAATGGAGGAGGGTATGGAGGGACTATCAATACCCGATACCCGACCCGAATACCCGATTAAATAATATATATACATATATTAAAGAAAATTTTCTTTTTCTAAAATCAACTTACTATTTTTTGTTGATATTAGTAGGTCTATATATATGTTTAATCTATTTTTTTAATTATATATATATATTTTAATATGATGTTAATTTTAATATGTTTTTGTTGAATGATAATAGCTCGATAGAAAGAAGAAAAATTACACGTATAGAATATATTCGGTCCTTTAATGGGTATGGGTATACCCATTGGATATCCTATACCCGATGGGTATGGGTACGGAGGATATAGAATCCGACCCGAACCCGACCCATTGCCATCCCTAGTTCAAAATTCAATAATAAAACTAAATCTCAACCTAAACTTCACTTAAATCTACCTTAACCTATTCATTCTTGATTTCAACATGAAAACTCCCCCTAAATGGATACAAGTGTATGTCAAAGGGTTAGGAATGGTTAATAACTCTTGAAAACCAAAACTTGAAGTTTTAAGATTTCAAAATTCAGAATTGAAACTAAACCTTATCATAAACTTCACTTTGGTTTCTCTTAACCAATCCATACTTGTTTTCATCATGAAAAACTCCCCCTAAATGTATACAAATGTATTCCAAAGGGTTTGGAGTGGTTAACGGGACTCGAAGTGACTTGACGTGCTGAAATCAGGCTTTTCAGGCCAAAATCAGACTTCTCAATCGATTGAAGTTGGGACTCAATCGATTGAAATCACTTCAATCGATCCACTGATTGATTTCGCAAGCTACTGCTCAAAGAAATTCCCTCTGAATCGATCGACTAATCGATCCAGCCTGGGTTAATCGATTGGCTGATCGATTCACTACCCTTCTGTTCGCGGGAATTGACTTCCCAATCGATCGACTGATCGATCGAACCCATCCCAATCGATCAGTTGATCAATTGGGTTCTTGATTTCCTGAAATACAATTTCAGCAAAATTCAGAAACTCTTCAAAAATTCTAAAAATCATGAAAATTCATGTAAACATACTTTATTGTTTATGTATTATTTTATACTATATCTTATGCTTGTTTTATTGTTTGTGCACGATGGCATGTTTGTCGTAGATATTTGGATGTAGTTTGTATCTTGATATGGTTTGACATTGAAATTTGCATATGATTTGTACCGTGGAAATTGTTCGATGTATTGTTTGGATTTTGTTTGTGATATGATTTAGGATTGTGAATGTTGATTGTATTTTGTTCGTGTTGTATGTTGATTGTGAAGTTTGGATAAGTATCATGTGTATTGTTTATGATATTTTGATATAAACAAAGTATAAATAAGGAAAATGGAGAGCGTACTATTGAAATTGATATATATATATATATATATATATATAATTTCGATCGAATTAAAATATAGGTCCCTATTTTTGAAGCGGAAATAATTTCTGTTTACAAACTTGAGATCAAAAATTTATTCAATCTCCGATGCTAAATTATTTTCCCATCGCTAACTATTTTCCGTCTCTAAATTTAGCGACCGAAATAATTCTTCAGACGTAAATTAGAGATCGAAATATAATTTTGATCGCTAAATTAAATTAAGATGAAAAATTTTATAACTATTTTTTTCAGTGCGTAAACCGGTCATTAAATAAGTTTAGTGACCGAATAACGACGGATAATCCCGTTGCTAAATTTGAGTATTTTTATTATGGACAACGTATGCCCTTCCCTTACATAGGATTCCTCACCGATGCTAACCTAATACTGCAGTGCATGCTGGCCTGCGTGACTTCCTTGTACACGAATTGCATCCGAATATCTTTCCTGCTCAAACTGACCCATTCCTTTCAACTATAATGCTCCATGGCGACAGAACCTCCTGCAGGAAACATATTCCCAGTTTTAGTAATTAACGTGCACGACACATCTTCAATTCAAAGTTATTTATTATATATTAACAAGTATATATAATTATATATATCATCATATACTCTTGTCCAAAGATCTCATCTGCTTTATTTCTTCTACTGGAAACCAGAATACAATACATCCTGTTTAATAGTGTTTAGAATTAACAGTGGTTAGCTTAATTAGATAGCTTCAAATGGAAGACATGCAGTGCCCCAATGAATTTTCAGGGATGATGTGATGTAGATCAAACAGTCGTAATTGACGAGAAAATAGTTGATGACATTGCACCGCCAAGTGCCGAAGCTCGACATCTACCATGACAATTTGTTATATATGAATTAAAGGAAGTCATGTAATTAATGATCATGGTCAATGGTCAATATTCAAGGTGCTGCTGGAGATTGGGGGTGCAGGATTGTTCTTCTTGGCGAAGTTGTGCTTGTTGTTGTGCATCCAGACCTTGAACACCCTCCTCTTGACCCCGATCTCCTGGCAGAATTGCTGCACCAGTCCTTCCTGCTCCCTTTGCAGCCTCCACTCCACCTTCTCCGCGAACCCCAGCATCTTCTCTTTCTGCTCCGCGGTGAACTTGGTCCTGAACCTCCTCTTCGCCACCAGATGCGGCGGCGGCGGCGGCGGCGGCGGCGGCCTCATGAATGCCGCCATCATCTCGTTGGACTCCGAGGTCTGCTGGAGAGGCATGATCATGGCGTGGTGGGCCCTCGGGAAGAGGAGGCTCCCGGCCTTGCTGCTTCCTCTTAGGCTGAGAGGGGGCAGGTACTCCAACGGCGAAGGCTCCTGCGCATCCTCCTCCCCGTCGGTCTCCTTCCTGTGGAAGTTCCGGTGGCATCCGCACGCGGAGCACTTCAGGGCCTCGAGGGTGCCCTCCTCGCCGCTCGGCATGAACTCGCCGCAGCCATCAGTGGCATTGCCGCCGATGGACGCCGCATGGTTCTTCAGGCACTCCCTGTACTTGACGGCCGCCGCCGCTTTCTTGGTGCTGTAGGAGCTGTGGTGGTCCTCTGAGAAAGGAGGAGGAGGGCCATTGGAGGGGTGGCGGTGGTGGTGCAGGAGAGGGCTGTCGTGTCCATCGAGATAGGCACTGGTTATTGGGATTGGCATCTCTCCTCCATGGCCAGAACCATCCATTCTCCTGCTCTTCCTGATCGAGCTCAAAACCAGTACAAAAATGCTCAAGGCCAAAACTAAAATTAAGAGATAAATGAAAGGATAATCCGATTTAATAGAATCGGAATTAGACCAACCTCTCAACAGCTTTGGGCTCTGGTTATGAGGCTGTAGAGAACCTTATCCAGATAATTATTTCATTTTTCTTTTTTTATAAAAAGAAGAAGAAGAAGAAAAAAAAACATTCAAGGCCCAAGATGAGAAAAAACTAGAGAAGCTAAAAAAGGGAAACTAAAATAAATGAAGGAAAAAAAAATCTGAGAAGCAGTAAAGTTCTTCAATTTAGAAGCTGCAAGAGAAAGAAGATGAAGAAACAAGTTTGGGATTGCAAGAACAGCATGCAGTATGCATAAAGAGAAGACAGGAGCTTTGTATTATTGTTTGTGAGAGACTAGTCATATTATTTTTTTTGTTTTTTTTTACATTAAGAAGACAACAAAAAAAACCACCACAGTGCCTAGAGAGGACCAGCTCCTAGCATTCAAATGCATGCTTGCAACCTCATTGCCAAAGTACAAGCTTAGAAAAGAGGTAGAGGAGACGGCAGAGTCGTCGCCTCCATGATGCATGGAATTAGGAAGCATGTGCTCACCATGGCAAGGAGAAGAAGAAGAAAGATACAGGAGAGGAGAGGAGGGAAGAAGATCAGAAGTGATTTGGTTAAGAGCTGTGGTCGTAAGGCACTAAATAAAGGACTAAGAGAGGGAAGCTTGCACAGAGGTTGGAACAGGATGGAAAAGAAGGAAAAGAATTTTTTTATTTTTTGGGTTTTTAACTTTTTACACGCCAGGAAAAACAAAAACAAAAAAAAGTTATTGTCACCAAACAAAAATAAAGCGTGGGGGGGATCACTGTGGTGTCAGAGGTGTGGCATGCAGTGAGGGAGAGATGAACGGAAACAGTAGCACATTATGAAATTTGAGAAACATAAAGAAAGCCAGCTACCGGGATTTCCCCAGAAGGAAGTAAAATGGCAGAAGCGTGCATTTATGTCTGCTTAAGGTGCCAAAATCTCTCTCTTAATTCTGTGGCTAGGGACCAGGACGACGTCAAAACAAACAGTAGCACATTATGAAATTTGAGGAACATAAAGAAAGCCAGCTACCGGGATTTCCCCAGAAGGAAGTAAAAATGGCAGAAGTGTGCATTTATTATGTCTGCTTAAGGTGCCAAAACTCTCTCTCTTAATTCTTTGATTATGCACTAGAACTAGCTCAAAACAAACTTGCTTGGGCAATGCTTTCCTTGTCTTTTCCCTGCATGTGAGGATCAGGAGCCACGACAATTAATGAAGTGTCAACTGGCTGGAGGACCAGCGAAATTTCAAATGCTTTGTTTAGTCACATTCCTAGGAGACAACATGGGGATATTACAAGACTGTTGTATGATGGGACTTGGATCAATCATATTGTAGATTAGTCTCACTATTTCGGGAGATTATTGCTAATACAGGTTTAATGCTCAAATTTCATGAAGATTTCTGTGAAGGGAGAAGACATGAATGTCACAAAGGAAAAGGGTCCATATAGTATATATATGGTCCCTCATATTCATTGTTTTCATCCTTTTTATGGCCAATTGTGTCCCAAATGCTGAAAAATAATCTGAATCACAAGGCGCTTTTTCTTTAACAAGATGATAACAATAGGACAAGAATCGAGAGGAAAAAAAAACCCCATTTATGTGAAGGATAAATAAAAGGAATAAATGCAATTTAAATACATTTTTTCCTAGCCAATATAAAAGGACGGAGAATATTAATGTATTTATCATCTTTCACATGTGAAACAAAAGAAGCAATAATTAAATGTTCACCATTTTTTACTGTATTTTCCTTAATTAATGTTTTGGTTTTTCTTCATCTTTATGTACATCGGTATCACTTTATTCTCCACCATATCTCCTTTAATTTAAGGGCCTCTTCATCCATTCAAGACACTTCTCTTTCTTGATTCTATTCTTGCTTCAGCTCCATTTCTTTTTGTAATTCCTTTTGTCATTTCTTTTATCCTTAAGCAAGTTTAATTTTGTCCATCTTAAATACTTCTCTTTTTTTTACCTCAGAAACAAATTAAAAAAAAAACAACGAAAAGAATGCTGCTTAAAAATCTCGTGGGTGAGTGAGTGAGGCTATTGATAGTTGAGACTTGTACGGCTTGATGCCGCTGGCTCTCCCATCCATACAATTTGTTGCCCACATTTATCGCACCAGCGGCTTACAGAGATGCAGCAGCAGCTCCTCCCCTTGAGAACAAGTCACAAGCTTTCCTGAGTTTCATTAGTCATTTGTTTAATGCTTCTTGTGCATTAATAACGGTTTGTAGCTTTGATTTGGGAGGGCCAAGAACAGGTTGAACACTTCAATTCACGTAAATAGAGAAGAACTGTGCTGTACTTTGGTTCTGTAGACGGAGAGAGATTCAAAGCTTAAATTTAAATGCGCCTTTAATTGAATGGCGAGAGAAAAAAATTCTATCGCCTTTGAGGTTTTGTCGTTGTTTGGCAAAGGTTGTAGTGCTCCGGGAGCGATAAGATTCAGGACCACGACGTCGAGGGTTTTCATGGCAAAGAATTTTTTTTAAAAAAAAATTGTTGACTTCTACTTTTCTTTATTTCCTGGTCAAAGATCCATTCAAAAGATTTATACCTTCTTTTTTAATAAATGTTGCAAGTGATCTTCTACATCGAAGCAATGATCATGAGGATGATTTTAAAAAGTTGTTGATTAATTAAATAAAAGTGAAACTATACGAGCGCGATGCTGGACTACGTACCGAATTGAAATTCCAGCAAAGAAAGCTGAATCGGGTAGGATCATCGTTCGTGCATGCGTTTAGTGGCTATAATGCTGCCTAGCAAGAAAGCTGAAGCCATGTGAAGAATGAATGACACTAGGAATTTGCGAGCATTTTCCCTTTTTTGCTTTTTGTATGCTTGTAGTCTTGGAAAGAAGAGGGTTTGGTCTCCCTCTGTTGCATGCTAATTGGATCTCCATTATTGAGATTAGTGAAAGCAAGATCAAAAGAGTCTGTCTGGGGGAAAATAAATCAAAAGGATATATAAGTAAAACTATAAAGTGGCAAATAAAAGAAAAAATCAGTATGAAATCCCTGATTACTCATCATCCATCAACGTAGGCCCCACTATGTTCTCCTCTTGGTTTCCTTTACCAAGATGCTCCTTCTTGATGGACTTAATTGCTCATAGGTCAATGTTAGTCCAGACAGGCTGAAGTTTAACTATGAGTTCCAAATAGTAATTCCATTAATATAGTTTGGGCGAATTGAAGTTTAACTAATTGTGGGTGGATGTGTGTTTTTTTTGTTAGGGTAAAGCGTGTGATCCGAGGAGGCAGCGCATGCCAAAAAGGGCGAACGGTCAGTCGTCGGGAAGCGCTAGGGACTTCGTTACTCGCTAAGTGAGTATTTAATATCGCCATTGAATCTTCACGCTCCCCACCAACCCACGTACTGTCGCCGTCGTTGCTGGCTTCAATATTCCCCTCTTCCCATGCCTGGTCAATCTTTATTGACATTATCTTTTTTTTGCCTACTTTCAATTGATTTTCAAGAACATTTTGTTTTGAACTTGTAATTCAATGAGTGAATGATGAAAGATGACTCCGTGATCGATTCAATCAAAAGCAGGGACGTGGACGTGACTACACAGCTTCGTGGTGGATGGCTCTGAAGTCTGACAGACGGTTCACATGTAACTGTGGATGTCGACGGTTGACATTACGTGACGCCTTCGACTTTGTATCGTCAGCCTTGCTGCACTTCATTCTATCACAGCCAATCTTACGCCTTCCCGCTGGGTTCTCTCTCTAGTATAAAACAAAGAGCTGAAATACGTCCACGGTACAACGTAACATAATGATAGGAGAAACACAAGATAAATCAATCAACTTCAAAGATTAAAAAAAATCTAACTACTACAATGATCTTAGAACACATCCACAAATGAATTTCTTAGAAAAAAATTTAAGCGCTATCAACAAATTGAGAACAAAATTCCAAATAAGTCTCATTGGTGATTATAGGATAAATCTGGAGTCAATGCTTTTGGCTTTATCTTTTATGGATGTGTAGACTAAAATGAGTTAGCAGACAAGGCTCAATTCATTTCACTGACACAAGTTTTCGGAAGAACACAACACTATTGCTACTTGCAGAATCATTAAAAGAAATTTACTGCAGGTTTCCAAAACACGCAAAACCATCATAAATCATTCTGCACAACAAACAGTAGAGTTGACACGTTATGTTGCAGATTCACACCCAAACATTAAGGAATAAAGTTCATGCCAAATGTGGACAGTACTGGACGATTTAACTTGTACATTTAAGTGAGTTGGTCCAACGCCCTACAGTTTATTTCTTCTCTAGTAAACCTGCAAAATACAAGTCATTGTTATGCATCTGCCGAACTCACACTAAAAAAACAGATTATATGGAGCATGTGATTTTCCACATGTTAACAATGATATGTAACTGGCCAAGGAAAATCAACAGTGTCAGCCTTTTTTTAACAGAATATTGAACTACAAATAAAGTCAGAAAAAGTTGGAAAAGGAGGAGAAGAATCCAGAATCAATAAAGTCATGCAAAAAAGAAATAAAAAACAGGGTGAAGCCTAAGATACGGTTAGGGAAAATTCAAGGTTTGCAGTCATTCTTCAGAACATATATCAAGATAAAAATGGACTCCCCAATATGAAAAATGAAAGAAAAGAATGGAACATGAAAACCAGGTAAGTTTGAAGTGCATAGTTAAATTAGAAGACGAAAGCTATAATAGATTGCAGTAGCTGAAGGACTTAATCATGAAAGGAAATTTGGCGCAAAGCGGCCGCCTTGGTATATATATATATATATTAGAAGACGAAAGCCATAATAGATTGCAGTAGCTGAAGGACTTAATCATGAAAGGAAATTTGGCGCAAAGCGGCCGCATATTGGTTCTTTGACTTTGTTTATTTGATATGGCAATATACACTAACTATAAGCTAGTTTTTTTTACAATTTGAATTTATGATTACGAATGACAGATGACAAAGCAATGGACTAACTACTACAACCTGAAACTGCCTTATAATATATTGATTAGACAAATTTAAAAGACAACTTCTGCCATTGGGATGTATAGACACCATGCATTACCCAGAAGAATCGAAAGGAAAAGATGTTGCAACCCCCGGGACAATGTACAATGGTTAGGCCCTCCATCAGATAACCAATGGATCTAAAATTCAAATCTATGTGGCGCACTGCAGGGGATTTTCTCTCCCGTGAGAAATGGGACTAAAATGGATGGGCCTCCATTAGTGATTCCCGATTTACTCCAATGGCAGGTGGAAATTTCCATGAAACCGAACCGATCACCCCAAGAATTAGTCGGTTCAAAAAACTGGACACCTAGTATCAACTAAAAAAAATGATGTTGCAACTTCTGCAAGTGATGCTGGACACTCTTCCTAGTACACAGATTGCCCAACAAGAAAAATAACTTATACTGGATATGTATGTGAGTCACATACAGTCAGCATAGTACACTTCATTTCGTGGGCATATATTATAATGCATATAAGTTAATTAATTAAATTATCTACGATAGTTCTATTTATAGAGATAAAATTTAATATTACTGCCATAAGAATCAGTGTATAAAAACGACATCACAGTTAAAAAGGAAAATAACATCTATGTTTATAAGAGTATCCACATCAGCTACCCTATCCAAAAATTTTACCCTAAATTTTGGATAGGATAACTAAAAACCCTCTGCGGCAGTTACCCTATCCATTCCCTAAATTTAGATTTGATGAATAGTGATTCTCTAAATTTAGGGAATGAAACTTTTATCCTAAAAATAAAATAATATTTCTTTTTAATCTTTCTCCTTCCACTCATTCAATAAATATAATAATAAAAAATAGAAGAAAGAAAAGAAAATAAAAAAAAAATTAAGGATGATAGAAATTTTAGGGTATTTGATGTATTGTGTGGTGAAAAGTGATTATTTAAATTTAATAAAGTGGGTCATTTACCCTAAATTTTAAATATAGTAATAGGAAAACTGATGTGGATGCTCTAACACTTAATAATATACATAAGCTGTAGAATTAGTTGTGTGACTGTCATAAAAAATCAATTGATCCTTCTATAAACTTATTGTTGGTTATTAATCAAGGAACATCATTCCTTCAATTGTTTACTCTGGGATTAAATTAATCACAAGCAAGATCAGCCATCTTATTATCATCTAGTCATTTCCTAAAGACAGTAAGTTGAGATCAAAAAATAAATTGTCTAATAGATATGTGAATGGATATTCATGTGAGATCATGGGTCAAATGAAATGCTTTCAAGAAAATTGAATTTGCAGGTTAAAGAAAATGAATATAGCAACAAGTTGTTAAGATGAAAATTCACAGTTTCTTTTTAGAGTTCTAGAAGAGAATATAATCATGGCAATAATTGGATGGTTTAGAGGCCATATAAAAACAATATATTAAAGTTATTCTATACTCGGTGTATTTGTTTCAGAGAGAACAAGTATAATTTATCATTTGGTAAGAACAAATTAAGTAAGCACTTAAAAGTGCCCATAAACTTTAGGAAGGATTGTAAAGTTGTTCAAATTTTCTTCCAGTGGGCTCTGAAATATCTTCTCTGAACACATTAAGATCATCTCAGGAAAGCTTATTTTCCATATAAGACGAGGACCAAAACTATAATTGGAGTTATATTGTGTATTTGGTGTCCATTAGTTTGTCATGCAACAAAATGATACATTTTGACATGGAAAATATTTCTCACGTTTCCTTCAGATTTTCAGAGCCTCATTTAAAAGGAAAAAAAAATGGAATAGGCAGGTGTTCAGTTACAAAGCTTTACTTGGTTATTAGATCAACAACGTTATAATAACATAAATTAATAATAATGGATATATACAACAATGCATCTGAATGTTCAAAATTCTACATAGATAAATAGTTGTGCAATCAGAGATCATCAGTCCTTAACCTGAATGCAGTTCTTTAATGCAACTCTTATAGTGCTTGATGAGTCTGCATAAACAGACTAGAGTTAATCTTTATGCAAATCACAATCCATTTTTTTCTTTTATTTTCTTCTTCATAAGAGATCAAGCCAGAGACCATTCAGTTAAACTTCGAGCAACAACAAGATGAAAATAACAAGACAATTCATTCAATGTGGAAGGGCAACATGCAAAATATCATAAAATATTTCCACTGATGATAGTTTCGTTATAATGCTCAAAACACTCTCTTAAACATGTAAATACATTCCAATGATTGATATATCTCTGAGAAAAAGAATAAATTGTTAGATGTTTCTATCATATGTAAAACAAATTGCCAATGGCAATCTTATAAAGATCCTACAGGACGACCTTGAAGGTCAGACATGATATGTTATGCTAGAGCAACATACTGCATTCAAGGAGAGAAAAAATAAGAAAAGCCCCCAAAACAGATCAGATAAGTAAAAAGGGATCTAACGTATTTACTGTTCTCTAAATAATTAAATATATTTGAACTATCACATTATTTCTTAGAAACAGAAGCAACTTTTAAAATGACATTTTCATTTGGAGGCTTTAAGAGAGTAATTTAATAGTATTTGATAATGAATTTGTTAGAAATTGCTCCAAAGAATTTCCATTTGAAACAAATCTTTTAATCACAACATTGCCTATAAGACTATAAAACCTACAAGTAAATTTTTTCAGTATAAATGAATGCTGAAAATCAATAAACAAAAATGTAAAACAAGTTAGAAACTTACACCATATAGCCTAGGACTTATCCTGGTCAAAGTAGACTATATAAGAAGAGAAGAATAAACATATGCCACGGATTAGTTGAGTGTTGGGATGCCATGACTTACTTATTCTTGTAAACTTTTGAATCTTTGAATGGCAAAGGTTAGTTGATAAAAATCGCAGCTTCCAATTATCACCGATGCAAGTTGATTGTTAGGTATTTAATATCTTGAATTAACTCACAAAGAATCCATCAGCATAGTTAAGCATTCATTAATACAATTTTCATGACGAGTGCCTATGTAAAATTAGCGTAGAAACCCATCAAGAAGTAAAAAATTTTCCAGGACCTATTCTCGTAGATAATGACATAAAAAGTTAAAACAATACACAGAATACTCTGAAGAGTTAGAAGATTATCTATCTATAACTGAGGATGGAAAATGTTAAGACTACTATCATAATTCCCAATTATTAACAAAAACCAAACTACGTGTATGCTCCAACACATGCTAACAGAGCCTCACTAAAGCAATTATAGAATATTTAAAAATAATTAAAATTAATTCAGCTAGAAAACTAGCTCCTTAGTGTCTAGACTGCCAAACTTGGCATATCAAATAAAGTTCGTTCTACTGATATGTTCAGGATATCTTTTATTCATAATCTCTACCATCATTATAGCAAGACAGGTAAGCAGACAATTGCTCAACATGGTTGGTGCCACAGAGAATGAATAGTTAAAAAAAAATCTCTTAGTTTCTCTTGATAATTCACAATCCTTAGCAGCAAATAAGCAACCGTTGCTATAGATTCAACCTACATCTAATTGCTCAAAATTTCTAGAGGATCCGTACATAACAAAAAATCCACTCTTCAAGATGGGTCCTGGCAAAAGCATGGCTTCATGCTAACTGTACCAATTAGTGGAATGAATATCTCAAATCCCCGAACACAAACCAACCTTTAAGACGATTAGAGAACTAAAAATCTTTTAGTAGTTGGATGAGATTTTAATCGTCAACCACTCAGAAACAGGTAGCAACAAATGCCTTCTATAGTAAAGCATGCAATATAGATAAAACGAGGTGGTCGTGCCCCATATAAGCATCCAGACAATGCAATCTCGCTTCCAAAGAAAGATACAATCCGAGGGCTAGGTAAACCCACTAAACAGTTTTTTTTCCCCGAGAGAGATCAACCCTAAAAAATACCATGAAAAAAAGGCAAGCACCTGGTCCCCAAAATTCGATCTTTGCAGAGAAACTAATATTTCTAATGAAGAAAGATGCTCATATATATTCATAGATAGAGAAAATAATTAGGATTGACCTCAAGAGACAAGCCATGGAGCATCATCCATCAGTGGTGCGGATCGGGGCGGCGGAAGTGGTTGTAGGCGGCCTCGCCGGCTAGATAGATGCCGAAGGCAACGAGGGCGATGCCAAGGCCCGGAAAGGCGTTCCGCAAGTTGTTCGTCAGCATCGGATGCTTCCGCCACTCGTCCCTCCGCCGGAAGAACTCCCCAGTCGGCCCTAGCGGCTTCGCCATTCTCGGATCTCCCTTTGGGAAGTTGAGAACCCTTGATCCCTCTTTGTTCCATGAAAATTTGACCATTTATCAACTAGTATGATGGGCCGAGGCCCAACAGTAGTCCGGCTCACGAACAAAATTTCATTTGACCCCTAAAATTATTCCAATATTTTTTTTCAAAATATGCCTCCTTAAATATTTTTAAAATTTGTAACCTCTTATAGCATTTGCATCTGTTGAATAATAAATTAATAATGATGTGTTCGATAATGATATTTTTAATCTCTCCGTGTATTGCTTTAATAAAAACAAATTAGTATAATTTTGTAGATGGTATTTACAAATGTAAATAAAAATTTCAAATGAAATAAGAGAGATTATCTTTTTTTTATTTCTTTCTCTAAATTAATCATATTATTTATAAGACATCTAACGTACCACTCACTGAACTACAATCTCCCTACAAACACATCTATTGCATCTCTAAAATCAAAGAAAATAAGCAAATCAAACTCTCATTAATTGCTAGCAACTCTCCTTCAATAATTGAAAGACGTATAGACGTTGTGTGCTAGCGTGAATATAAATTCATGGCCTCCCATCGGATTGTTGGAGCCAATTTGTGCTAAGCAAGATTGGATCGAAAGTTGGCAAATTGTTGTACACCTATAATTTGACTAGGACAAAGGAACGGTTGGAGTATGCAAAGTTTATGGTGGAGATTTCGGCTATTGGTGAACGTGTTCATGAAGTCCCCATCACCCTACCTACTGGTGTTCAAGTGGATTTGAAAATCATATATGAAATGGTCCTGGATTTTTGTCAAACATGCAACAAATTGGGTCATCAGTCGAAAAATTACCGGGGAAAGGCTACACCGGTTGGGCAACAACGAACAATCCCCAAACTGATCCAAATGTACAAGAATATGGGAAACCAAGATCCCAATTAACTAGAGGTCGTGGGAGGACAAGAACTAGATATGGAAATTGTACAAGGTAACAATGGCAACCAACACAACAAGGGCCAAATGTTGAGGTGTCGGTTGATCAACAAGAGTTTGCAATTGTCGTTATGAACAACCCTATATTGGTGGATATAATACTTTCCAATTGTGAGAATGAAGACCACCAAGGAGATAATCAAATGCCACAACAACAACCCCGTCAAGAGGTTCTAGATAGTATTTACGGATGTAAATAAAGATTTCAAATGAAATAAGAGAGATTATCTTTTTTTATTTCTTTCTCTAAATTAATCATATTATTTATAAGACATCTAACATACCACTCACCGAGCTACAATCTCCCTACAAACACGCCTATTGCATCTCTAAAATCAAAGAAAAGAGGCAAATCAAACTCTCATTAATTGCTAGCACTCCCCTTCAGTAATTGAAAGACGTATAGACGTTGTGTGCTAGCGTGGATATAAATTCATGGCCTCCCATCGGATTGTTGGAGCCAATTTGTGCTAAGCAAGATTGGATCAAAAGTTGGCAAATCGTTGTACACCGATAATTTAACTAGGACAAGGGAACGGTTGGAGTATGCAAGGTTTATGGTGGAGATTTCGGCTATTGGTGAACGTGTTCATGAAGTCCCCATCACCCTACCTACCGGTGTTCAAGTGGATTTGAAAATCATATATGAAATGGTCCTGGATTTTTGTCAAACATGCAACAAATTTTGTCATCGATCAGAAAATTACCGGGGAAAGGCTACATCGGTTGGGCAACAACGAAACAACCCCCAAACTGATCCAAATGTACAAGAATATGGGAAACCAAGATCCCAATCAACTAGAGGTCGTGGGAGGACAAGAACTAGATATGGAAACTGTACAAGGCAACAATGGCAACCAACACAACAAGGGCCAAATGTTGAGGTGCTGGTTGATCAATAAGAGTTTGCAATTGTCATTATGAACAACCCTATATCGGTGGATATAATACTTTCCAATTGTAAGAATGAAGACCACCAAGGAGATAATCAAATGCCACAACAACAACCCCGTCAAGAGGTGGAAACAAATAAAGAGGTGCCTAGAGAAATCGAGCAAGTGCAGCCACAGAAAGTTGTCCAGCAGTTGGCAATTTCAAGTGAAGGGAGCTCATCCTCCTCCTCTACTTCTTTCTTCACGTCATCACAAGAAGATGTATAGAGTAGCAAGTGAGACTATTTATACGGTATCGGAGGCATCAACCTCTTCCTCGCTGCCCACTGTTACATCTTCTACGAGTGGGGATACGGTTACTAGTACACCTGCCACTACGATTGCTATAAGACAACGGGTGCGAGCAGCCCGCAATGGTCATAAATGAAGGTTGCATCTTGGAATATTAAGAGTTTTCACAAACCCCTAAAGCATGGAGGGGTGCAACATCTCCTTCAGCAAAAAGACATTCAAGTTATGGCGTTAATGGAAACAAAACTCAAGGAAGAGTTACTAAGTCCTATATTACAACGGAGGTTCTCAGGTATGGGGCATGCATATAACTTCAATTTTTCTAATCATGGTCGCATACTACTTCTGTGGGATCTATATAAGGTTGATATGAATAATGTTATAACTACAAATCAATATATACATTTGTCATGTTCGATGTCGCATCTCAAGCAGGAGCTTCTTTGCAACTTTTGTCTATGGGCTTCATTCAATTGTCACAAGAAGATTGCTATGGTAAGCACTTACAGATTTGGGAGAAAATATTACCAATACTTGGATGGTTATGAGAGATTTCAACTCATTCTTATCTATTGATGAAAAGAAAGGTGATTCTCCAATTACAAATTATGAGATGAGAGATATGTAGATTTTTACACAAGCTTGTGGGTTGGTGGATCTCCATTCCATTGGATGTCGCTTTACATGGTCTAATGATAACGTTTCATAAAAGTTAGATAGAGCTTTGGTTAATTCTTTTTGGTTGATGGTAGATTTTGATGCATATGCAGAGTTCATGACACCGGGGTGTCTCTCGGACCATTTATATATTATTGTACACACCTTGTCCAAAGACCGGCCTCCGAATAGAGTTTATAAATTTATAAACATGTGGGCGTTGCATGAAGATTTTGAAAAGATTGTGAATGACTCATGGACAGGCCCTCTACAAGGAAATGCACAATATATTCTTAAGACAAAGATGTTAGGCTTGAAAAGCTACTTGAGGGAGCTAAACAAAAATAACTTTGGACACATCTCGGAGAAGGCAAAGAGAGCAAAAGAAGAATTAGAGGAGGTCCAAATAAGCATTCTGGATGGTGGCCCAACTCCTATAGAGTACACTCACATAAGAAAAAAAATAAACCTATTAGCCGAAGCGGAAAGATAATTCTACCAACAAAGGGCTAAGAATGTATATTTGAAGAGTGCGGATAAATGCACAAAATTTTTCCATGATGTGGTGAAGAGGAACAACAAGAGAAATGCAACCATCACACTCAAGAAACGGAATGAGGACCAAACCACAAGTATAGATGAAGTTGCGGAGGAATTTGTGAACTACTTCCATGGCTTACTTGGGAAAAAAAGAGGTATGTATATTTTTGGACAGCAATGAGATCACCGGAAGGAAGCTCACCGCGGGGTAAACTGAGAATCTAAGCAAGTCGGTCATGCCAGAAGAAATAAAAGGCACTTTGCATGATATTGAGTGTGGAAAAGCCCCGGGGTTGGATGGCTATAGTTCAAAATTCTTTACCTCATCTTGGGATATTATTGATAATTATTTTATTGCAGCTGTGCAGGAATTTTTCCAAAGTGACAAACTACTAAAGTAATGGAATCACTCCTTGATCTCACTTGTGCTGAAAGGAGACCATGTGGTGGGGGTAGCGGACTATAGACCAATTTCATGTTGCAATGTATTCTACAAGGTTATTTCAAAGATTCTTGCTGGTCGGTTATCGGAAGTTATGGATTTCTTATTGGATCCGGCTCAAGTAGCGTTTATAAAGAGGAAGTTCATATGTGACAATATATATTTGACCCAAGAGCTACTTCGGAAGTATGCAAGGAAAAGGGTAGTTTCTCCTAGATGCATGACTAAAGTTGATTTAAAAAAATCTTTTGACAGTGGATTGAGATTTTCTTATGTCGGTACTCGTTGGTTTTGGCTTTCCTCAACGATATTGCAATTAAATCAAGGAATGTGTCACAACGGTCTCTTACTCAATCTCTCTTAATCGTGACGTTTATGTTTTTTTCAGTGGGCAAAGAGAACTTAGGCAAGGGGATCCCCTCTCTCCCTTATTTTTGGGTTATGTATTGAGGTGTTATCAAGAAAACTCAAAGTCACCTCTAAATTGTCATCGTTTCACTTCCATCCAATGTGCAAGGAAGTGGGCATCACCCACCTTATTTATGCGGATGATCTTATGTTATTTTGCCGAGCGGATATGTCTTCTACACAACACTTAGCGGATTGCTTGGATTTCTTCAGAAAGGATTCGGGACTAAAGGCAAATCCACCAAAAACACAGATTGTCATAGTCGGTGTAGAAGCAAGAGTGAAGGGCCAAATTCTCGTTCTTTTGGATTTTCAAGAAGGTTTTTTCCCCCTTCCGATATTTGGGCATTCCATTGGCGGCGAAAAAATTGAGGATTGCTAATTATGGACCACTCCTAGAGGCTATTATAAAAAAGATAAATGCTTGGCCCAAACATACTTTGTCATATGCCGGAAGATTGAAATTGATAGGTACGGTTCTATAAGGAATGGAATGCTTTTGACTTTCAATGCTTTCAAAAATCCTAGTGGAGTTCTAGACAAGATTAAAGCACTTTGTCGTATGTTTGTTTGATCCTCCAAATGCCCTCCTATATCTTGGAAAAAAATTTATCTACCAAAGCAAGATGGGGGATATGGCCTTAGAGACCTACTTGCATGGAATGAGGCTTTGTTAAGCAAAATCTTATGAGATATCAAGTCCAAAACATATTCTTTATGGATAAATTGGATACAACATCATTATATAAAAAATGTAGATGTTTTGGCATGGGAAACCAAAGCTTCGGACTCCCCTTTGATCAAGAGGCTCATAGAAATTCGGAACAAAATCTTGAGAGCCTCAAATGGTGTTGGAAGTGCAAATATGAGGATGATGGATTGGTTTGTTGAGATAGAAAATGGAGTTAGAATTTCTTCATGCCAAAGGGGCCAGAAGTAGCATGGAAATCTATGGTGTGAAAACCGAAGATCATGCCAAAGCACTGCTTCACATTATGGATGGTAGCTCATGGGAGGTTGAGGACCAAGGATAGAATGGAGTATGAGACAAACAAGAATTGTGTCATGTGTCATCAACAAGAAGAATCAAATCAACATGTCTTCTTTGAATGCCCGGTGGTTTGTGAACTTTGGTACAAGGTGAAGTGATGGTTGGAGATGAAGCACAACTTCAAATCCTTTGAGGAGTTGCATCAAATTTTTTGGTGATATTATAAGGGGGTGGTAGAAAGATGAAGGCCCGACATCTAGCCGTCTTTAGCTCAATCTATTATATGCGAGAAGCTAGAAATAGGTGTCGATACCAAGGCATTGCACCGGATGTGGATTGGCCATTTCAGAAGGTTCAAATACATATCCACCAGGGTTGTGGACTTGAATCCTCCTTAGTGTTCATCATTTGCAGGTTGAATCCCGCTGTTGGTTGGTGTAGAAGGTATAATGTTGACTGTATATGAAGGAAATGGAGGTCACAATGCCGATGTTGATATTTTTGGAGTTCACTGTGCTTGTCGCCCTAAGTTTGGAGCTCACTATGCTTGCTGTCCGAAGCTCACAATGCTTGGCTTGTCAACTACACGGTGTCTGATTTTTTGGTTTTTCTTGATCCGTGCATGGCTTGGCTTGGCTCACTGTTCGTTTTTGCCAATTGCTGGAAGTGTTGCTGACGCCCAAGGTATGCATGGTGGCTTTGCTTACATCCATGGAATTCCTCATTAGTCTTTTGATTTTGTATGTGAGGCATGGGAGAGGATGGTGGTGAACAAATCCACCTTAATTGATTTATCTAATCCTCAGCAAATGACTCGCGGTAAAGACAGTGGCAAATCCGTTGATGGTTGAGGTTTTGCCAACAAGTCCAAGAGGATGAATAGATCCACCATAATGATCTATCTAGTCCGCAGCAAACGACTCGCGGTAAGGACAACACCAAATCCGTTGATGGTTGGGGCTTTGCCAAAAAGCCCAAGAGAGTTCATAGATACATCATAAAGATCTATCTAGTCCGCAGCAAATGACTCGGGGTAAAGATACGACAAATCTGTTGATAGCTGATCACTTGCTAAAAGTGGGACAACGATATATGGCGGGATGCTTTCTTTTTCGAGTTCACCGTTTCTTTCAATCCAAGGTGTGCAGGATGGCATTTGCTTGCATCTATGGATGGATGTGTTGCTGTCCGTGTTTTGAAGCCAATGTTCGTGCAATTGCTCCTGTCCATGCTTTGCCATGACTGAGCATCACTTGCTCCACATTTTGGTTCGGTTTGTTGTCATTGTTTGATTGCCACACCAGCTGTCTATCATTTGTAATGCATGTCATGGTGGTGTGATATTATGTGAGTGTGTGATTGGTGGTTGGATTGACTTTGTTTTATGTTTGTGATGGTGTGAGTTGCATTACGTGCATGATCATGTAAGTGAATTGTGATGATCAGGGGGTTTACTTCGACTGTAAAGGATAAACTCCTAGTTATGATGTATGTTTTGCCATTTGGTTTGAGAGTCTTTACCTCTCAAATTAGTTTTTATACATATATACCTATTTTCGTGAAAAACGTATAGGCAAATGTCAATTCCTTGCAATAATATCTATCATGTGGTTTCAATTCTATTCCTTCGTAATTTCTTCAAACTAATATTAAAAAAAACACATCAATTCATTATCTTGCATATTCTTCCTATTATATTTTTGTAAAAAAATCTTACGATTGATGTTCTCCGTATTAAAGTTTAGTAAAAGATAATTATATTTATTTCGATCGTTCCTTGTAATTGGAGATAAATTATAACATCAATCTATAACCAACCATTCAATTGACTGGGATGGAAATGATTTTTTTATATTCTCCATATTACATGTACAATATGAATAATGTTTCTAAAATTTCAATTGCTCTAGTATTCATTAAACCATTATCATTAAAATTGCATATTCAAAATACCTTTACACAGTACTAATAACATTTCATTGGGTAAGTATCTGTTGGTTGCTACTCGGAAAATCTAGAGGTTCCACTGTACAAAAATTTTGTACAAAGGTCTGAACCTTTTCCTAGCTACCATGTGTTCTTTTAAATTAAATTTTGGATCGCCTGCGGAACTTAACACGTTTGATCCAAAACTTAATATATTTGTTCTTTTAGGTTTTAACTTGGATCTCCTGCGGAACTTAACACGTTCGACCCAAATCACCTTAAGTTATTAATTCCATTAAATATTAATTTCCATAATTGGTTCCCAGTACTGACGTGGCGAGGCACACGGCCTTCTTGGATATGGGAGCAACCACCACCGACTAGACAAAACCTTTTATAGAAATCTAATATTTAATTTCCTAAAATAACTTTAGGTTAACCGAAAAGAACAATCAAATCACAAGGAAAAGAAAAAAACAAAAGAACACAACATCGAAAAATATATTCGAAATTCTAGAATCGTAAGCCTCTTGTATTTGGTATTATTTCCATAAATAACTAGTATGATGCGGAAAGAAAAATTACTAGTTATACCTTGTAGAAAAACATCTTGATCTTCTACCGTATTCCTCTTCTAACCTCTGACGTTGTGTGGGCAACGATCTTCCGAGATGAGAAACCACCAACCACCTTCTTCTCCTCCTAGCTAGGTTCGGCCACATAAAATAAAGCTTCACCAAGGAAGAAGAAAAACACCAACCAAGCTCCAAGAGATGCAAGCTTTCTCTCCTTCTTCTTCTTCTTCTCCAAGTAGTATCCGGCCTCCACAAGAGCTCCAAGCAATAGAGAATTTCGGCCACCACAAAGAGGAAGAAAGGGAGAAGATGTTGGCCGGCCACACCAAAGAATAGGAGAGGGAGAATAATAGAGGTTGTGTCTTGTGAAGGCACCCTCACCCCTTCTTTTATATTCCTTGGCCTAGGCAAATTAGGAAATTTAATTACAATAAAATTTCCTTAATTCACTTGACATGATTTAATTGAGAAAAATAAAATAATATTTCCCCAATTAATCTCTAATGGCCGGCCACATCAAGAGGAAATAAATTAGACAAGTTATAATCAACAAATTAAAACTTCCTAATTTGTTTCCGGAAATTTTAAAAATAAAATTTCTCTTTAAAAATCTCTTCATGGTTGATAAAAGGAAATTTCTATAATTTTAATTTTATCAACATGTGGATAATTTTAAAGAGAAAATAAAATATCTCACCAATCTACAAATAAGGAAAGAGATTTAATCTTTTTCTTTAATCTTTTGTAGATCTTTTACAAGAGAGATATTTTAATTTTAATTCTCTTTAATAAATTATTTCTTCCATATAATAAAAATTAAAATTAAAATCCCTTTTTAATTTAATTTGGCCAGCCCCCACTAGCTTGGGTTCAAGCTAGGGCCGGCTACCTAATTTTATACCTAGGCCGGCCCTAGCTTGGCCGGCCCCTTATTGGTGGGTATAGAAGGTGGGTATAGAACTCTATAAATAAGAGGCTATGATAGGGACCGAGAGGAGGAATTGGTTTTGGTCTCCCGATAAAATTAAGCATCCCGTGTTCGCCCCGAACACACAACTTAATTTTATCAATAATAATTCATTCCACTAGAGAACTATTATTGAACTACCGCACCAATCCCAAATTACATTTTTGGGCTCCTTCTTATTATGAGCATGTTAGTCTCCCTGTGTTTAAGATATCGAATGTCCACTAATTAAGTGAGTTACTGACAACTCATTTAATTAATATCTAAGTCCAAGAGTAGTACCACTCAACCTTATCGTCATGTCGGACTAAGTCCACCTGCAGGGTTTAACATGACAATCCTTATGAGCTCCTCTTGGGGACATTATCAACCTAGATCTCTAGGACACAGTTTCCTTCTATAATCAACAACACAAACTATAAGTGATATCATTTCCCAACTTATCGGGCTTATTGATTCATCGAACTAAATCTCACCCATTGATAAATCAAAGAAATAAATATCAAATATATATGCTTGTTATTATATTAGGATTAAGAGCACACACTTCCGTAATAACTGAGGTTTTTGTTCCTTTATAAAGTCAGTATAAAAGAAACGACCTCAAATGGTCCTACTCAATACACTCTAAGTGTACTAGTATAATTATACAGTCAAGATAAACTGATACCTAATTACACTACGACCTTCTAATGATTTGTTCCTTTCCATTTTGGTCGTGAGCTACTGTTTATAATTTATAAGGTACTGATAACATTATCTTCTGCATCTGACACCACATGCTATGTTATCTACAATATAAATTAATTGAACAACTACAAACAAATGTAGATAATTTAACCAAATGTGATTCTTTATTCAAAACAAATATTTACAAAAGCTTAGACTTTCAGTATACACTCCAACAGTGTCATCATTATACACAATCCTATTAGAAATGATATATAAGACACGTATAATATATTAGCTATCATTAGTCACATAGTTTATAACCATAGCAACCGCCGCCCGCCGCCCGCCGCCCGCCGCCCGCCTCCTACATCCCCTCCTCCACCATCCTACTGTCGCGTTATACCACTCTGCCTCAATAGTCGGACATCATAATTATCCTATTGTACTCTACCAAGATAAATCGAGTCACTTTGCTCTGACAAACCTGGCTATAATTGATTGAAGTAGCAGTGAGTGCCAAACTTTGGTAGGCATATTAAATTAACCTAATTATGTTCTATGCCTCTAAGTCTTTAATCCAATTGAGGTAACATAGTTAAGTCTCATCCAAAATTCAATAGTCGGACATCACAATTATCCTATCACAGTCTACCAAGATAAATCGAGTCACTTTGCTTTGACAAATCTAACTACAATTGATTGAGAAGATAGTGAATACTAAACTTTGATAGACATATGATAAATGCCCAAATTAGGATAACTATTTAAACGTGCATCATATACAAGTATAGCATATCATGGCATACATCAACATATATACTAAATAGAACGTGACATGTGTTAGGTTCGATTTGTAGCTAGAGGGAGGTGAATAGCTCGTCACGCTTCGTTGCTTGCTCCTTGATGATGATATGCAGCGGAATGTAATTGAAGCAATGATAATACTAGGATTTATTTGGTATCCACCTCAAGATGAGGTGACTAATCCAAGGATCCACACACACAAGCACTCTCCATTAAGAAAGCACTCATTCTCGATAACTACCAGAGGTGGAGAAACTGTTAGAGTGTATACTGAAAGCCTAAGCTTTTGTAAACATTTATTTTGAATAAAGAATCACATTTGGTCAAATTGTCTACATTTAGTTGTAGTTGTTCAATTAATTTATATTGTAGATAACATAGTATGTGGTGCCACATACAGAAGATGATGTTATTAGTACCTTATAAATTATAAACAGTAGCTCACGACCAAAATGGAAAGGAACAAACTATTGGAAGGTCGTAGTGTAATTAGGAATTAGTTTATCTTAACTATATAATTACACTAGTACACTTAGAGTGTATTGAGTAGGACCATTAGAGGTCGTTTCTTTTATACTGACTTTATAAAGGAACAAATACCTCAGTTATTATGGAAGTGTGTGCTCTTAATCCTAATATAATAACAAGCACATATATTTGATATTTATTTTTTAATTTATCAATGGGTGAGATTTAGTTCGATAAATCAATAAGCCCGATAAGTTGGGAAATTATATCACTTATAGTGTGTGTTGTTGATTATAGAAGGAAACTGTGTCCTAGAGATCTAGGTTGATAGTGTCCCCAAGATGAGTTCATAAGGATTGTTAAGTTGTGTGTTCGGGGCGAACACGGGATGCTTAATTTTATCGGGAGACCAAAACCAATTCCTCCTCTCGGTCCCTATCGTAGTCTCTTATTTATAGAGTACTATACCCACCTTCATACCCATGATGTAGGGGCCGGCCAAGCTAGCTTGTGGATCAAGCTAGGGCCGGCCAAGCCTTGGTTCATGGGTGGCCGGCCCTAGCTTGAAACCAAGCTTAGGTGGTCGGCCCCCATTAAATTTAAAAGAATTTTAATTTTAAAATTTTCTTATGTGAAAGATATAATTTATTGGAGAGATTTAAAATTAAAATATCTCTTTTAAAATGATCTACAAAAGATTAAAAAAAGAGATTAGATCTCTTTCCTTATTTGTAGATTGGAAAGATAATTATTTTTCTTCTTTATAAATTATTCACATGTTGAAAAATTAAAATTATAGAAATTTTTTTTATCAACCATGAAGGAATTTTAAAGGAAAATTTTATTTTTTAAAATTTCTAAAGACAAATAAGGAATTTTTAATTGTTGATTGAAAATTGTCTTATTTGCTCTCCATGAGGTGGCCGGCCATGACATGATTAATTGGGAAATTTTATTTTATTTTTCTTAATTAATTCATGTCAAGGAAAGTTAAGGAAATTTTATTGTAATTAAATTTTCTTATTTGTCAAAGCTAAGGATTATAAAAGAGGGAGTTGGAGTGCCTTCAAGACACACAACCTTTATTATTCTTCTCCCTCTTTTCTTCCTTGGTGTGGCCGGCCCTTCCCTTTCTCTTCTCTCCATCATTGTGGCCGAACCACACATCCCTCTTGGAGATCAAGTGGTGGCCGGATTCTAGCTTGGAGAAGAAGGAGAGAAAGCTTGCATCCCTTGGAGCATTGGTGGTGTTTTCTCTTCATCCTTGGAGGAGCTCTTGTTTGTGGCCGAACCTTACAAGGAGGAGAAGAAAGTGCTTTGGTGGTTTCTCATCTCGGAAGACCGTTGCCCACACAACGTCCAAGATTAGAAGAGGAATACAGTAGAAGACCTAGAGGTTTTTGCTTGCGAAAGAAAAGGTATATTAGTATTTTATTTCCGCATCATACTAGTTTTATCTTCATGTAAAAATACCAAATACAAGAGGCATGCGATTCTAGTATTTCGAATTTGTTTTCGATGTTGTGTTTTTTGTTTTTCTTTTCCTTGTGATTTGATTGTTCTTTTCGGTTGACCTAAAGTTATTTAAGGAAATTAAATATTAACTTTCCTTAAAAGGCTTTGTCTAGGCGGTGGTGGTTGTTCCCATATCCAAGAAGGTCATGTGTCTCGCCATGCAGTCCTGGAAGCTAATTTTGGAAACTAATATTTAATGAAATTAATAACCTAGGTGATTTAGATCGAACGTGTTAAGTTCCGCAGGAGATCCAAGTCTAAACCTAAAAGAACAAATAGATTAAACTTTGGATCAAACGTGTTAATTTCCGCAGGCGATCCAAGTTTAATTTAAAAGAACACATGGTAGCTAGGAAAAGGTTCAGACCTTTGTTTAAAATTTTTGTACAGTGGAACCATTAGGTTTTCCGAGTAGCAACCAACAATTGATATCAGAGCTAGGGATTTTCCTCTGTGTATTTGGTATTAGTTTAATTATGCACATGTCATACATAATTTAGACAGGTTAATAGTAGGATGTGCTAACTTTGTGAATGCAGGATCCAACTATTATGACTTTTAGTTATTATGTGTGTGATTGAACCCTTGGACATGTCAAGGGCATTTATATGTGTGTGCATGATTGTATTATAAAATACAGCAGGAGCTGTATTTAGTTTTATTAGGATTTTATTTTTTGATCTAGTTACATGTACATTCCTTTTATAGAATATAGGATCGATGGATGTAAATTTTTATTTTATGTTCGATCTAGTTTTCATGTACATTCCTTCAAGGAATATAGGATCGAAAAATGTAAAATTCTATTTATGTCGCGGATCGAATCTTGCAAGGCGTGGAACCTTTTGAGGACCAGAGGCGCAGCGGAACAAGGAGCAAGATAGATGCGACAGCTAGACCGGTGGCGGTGGCCAAATATGGCAGCAGCTTGGGATGACAACACACGGAGGACAACTATAGATAAAAGCCATAATAGTTGAAAATTAGATTTTTTATTTATTTCTTTTATATTGTGCTGTGTGTGCATGTTAGTATACATGTTTAGTAGGGTAGCATAGTTAAAATTCCTCATTTATAAATAACTAAGTGGGAGAGGAATTTTAAATAAATGCCACGGTCTCCATTACTGGTTTGTAAGTGATACAAACAAGCTTGCGCGTTGGCTCTAAGTGCCTTCCTCCATATCGGATGAGCTTGTTTGTGGATCACTAGAACAAACTTCTTTTTTGGATGACTATAGGAAGTTAATTAAGAGCGTGTGATCTTCCCCATGGGAAGGGGCACAATCTTATTAATGGACTTAGTGTCAAATAATGGTATACACTTAAGCACGTCTAATAGTATCCTCCCTATCGGAGTCACTGTTATTATTCGTGTGACTAAAGGATACCAACTATTAATTTTATTTGTCAAAAAGTTAGGTTGACAAGATAATAAAATTAATGGGTTATACCCTCTTTTTACAAATGTTGAATTTGTATACGTCCACACTATCGTGGCATACAAAATTCACGGTGTTTTGAGGTGTTGGTTAATTTAAAATAGTATTGTTTGAGGAATCAATATTATTCTAAATTTAGAGTTCTGACCAAAAGTTATTTGTGATTCTTAGGATGACTTTCAACCCACTGACCATCATACTACAACAGAATAGACTTACTGGTCCTAATTACATAGATTGGAAAAGGAACCTGGACATTGTTCTTACTGCTGAAAGCTATAAGTTTGTACTGACTGAGCCTTGCCCTGATGCACCCACTAGTGAATCTACCCAAGAGGAGATTGAATATCATAAGAAATGGGTAAAGGCAGATGAGATGACGCGGTGTTACATTTTGGCTTCAATGTCAAATGTATTGCAACATCAGCATCAAGATTTACCAACAGCTTATGATATTATGAACAATCTCAAGGAACTCTTTGGTCATCAGGATCGGACTTCTAGACAAGAAGCCATGAGAAAGATAATGACAGCCACCATGCAAGAGGGTACTCCTGTGAGGGATCATATCCTAAAAATGATGGCTTATCTGAACGAAATACAGATCCTTGGAGAAGAAATTGATGGGGAAGCCCAGATCGATATGATCCTCCAAACACTACCTAGAAGTTTTGAGCAATTCCGCCTAAATTACAATATGAACAGAAGGGTATATTCATTGGTGGAACTACTGACAGAACTTCAGGCAGCAGAAGGTTTGTTTCATCACAATTCTCATATTCACTATGCTGAAAATGGTTCTACTTCTAAACCGAAAGGAAAGAAGAAGAAGAAACAAGTTGGTTCAGCAAAGAAAGTGAATAAATCTCAGAGTACATGACCTAAAACTGGAATGAAGAAGCCGAAGGACAAGTGCTTCATCTGCAAGCAGTCAGGGCATTGGAAGGAGAAATGTCCTCGTAGGAATCAGAACAACAACGGTATATCTCATGCTCTAGTTGTTGAAACATGTTTAGCGGTGTTATCTACCAGCACTTGGTGTGTAGATATGGGAGCCACTGATCATGTCTGTAATTCTTTGCAGGGGTTCCAGGAAACCCGACGACTATGTGAAGGAGAAATAACAGTCTACATGGGCAATGCTACTAAGGTGGCGGCTGTTGCAGTGGGAGACGTCTACTTATCTTTTAATAGGAATAGAAATTTGGTTTTAAGAAATTATCTTTATGTACCCAGTTTTAGAAAGAATTTAATTTCAGTTTTTAAACTGTTTTTGGATGGATATTCAGTTTATTTTAGTAATGATGTAGTTATTAAGAGAAATAAAGTGATTATCTGTTCTGGTGCATTAGTTGATAATTTGTATACTTTAAATCCAATTTCTCCCACAAAGTAAAATATGGAAATTTATAACTCATCTTCTAACTCAAATAAGAGAAAAGAACCTTCGGAAATGAACCAAGCATATCTTTGGCATCTAAGGCTTGGTCATATTAACTTAAGTAGGATTCAAAGGTTTATAGCCGATGAACTTTTGGGTTCATTAGAGTTGAAAAATTTTCCAACTTGTGAATCTTGCTTGGAAGGTAAAATGACCAAAAGGCCTTTTAAGGCCAAGGGTAATAGAGCCAAAGAAGTGTTAGAATTGATTCATTCTGATTTGTGTGGTCCTATGTCTGTCCAGGCAAGAGGTGATTTTGAATATTTTGTCTCTTTTATAGACGATTATTCAAGATACGGATACATTTACCTAATGTGTCGTAAGTCCGAGTACTTTGATAAGTTCAAAGAGTACAAGGCTGATGTGGAGAAACGACTAGGTAAAAGTATCAAGACACTACGGTCTGATCGTGGTGGCGAATACCTCTTAGGAGAGTTTAGGAATTACTTATCAGAGGCCGGGATTCAATCCCAACTATCCGCACCTGGTACACCCCAACAGAATGGTGTGGCAGAACGAAGGAATAGGACTCTTATGGAAATGGTTAGATCGATGATGAGTTATTCAGAATTACCAAATTCGTTCTGGGGATACGCTCTGGAAACGGCAGTGTACATTCTGAACTTAGTACCTTCTAAATCAGTTTCTTCTACTCCCGCAGAATTGTGGAATGGGCGAAAGCCCAGTCTAAGACATTTGGATTTGGGGTAGTCCAGCACATGTGCTGAAACCAGATGCTGATAAGTTAGAATCTCGTACAGAAGTTCGCGTGTTTGTGGGGTATCCCAGAGGAACGAAAGGTGGTTTATTTTATAGTCCTAAAGACCAGAAGGTCATTGTTAGCACCAATGTCCAGTTTTTAGAAGAAGACTATATAATGGATCACAAGTCCAGTAGCAAAGTTATTTTAGAAGAACTTAGAGAGGACAACATCTACCTTAGTACCAACAGTACAAGATGAAGTGCCACAAGAGACTGCAACACGTGTCACACATGATACACGACCACAGACAGTGCCTCGTCGTAGTGGGAGGTTGTAAGGCAGCCTGATAGATTCATGTTTTTGGGAGAGTCTTCGGACTTGATCCCGGGTAAACATGAACCTGATCCCCGAACATATGACGAAGCACTCCAAGATATAGATGCAGCATCTTGGCAAAAGACAATGAATTCTGAAATAGAGTCTATGTACTCTAATAAGGTTTGGGAGCTCATAGAACCACCTGATGGTGTAAAAGTCGTTGGATGCAAGTGGATCTACAAAAGGAAAAGAGGGGCAGACGGGAAGGTAGAAACCTTCAAAGCTAGGCTTGTTACGAAAGGGTACACTCAGAAAGAGGGAATCGATTATGAGGAGACCTTTTCACCGGTAGTCATGCTTAAGTCTATCCGGATACTCTTATCCATTGCTGCTCATATGGATTATGACATTTGGCAAATGGATGTCAAGACAGCTTTTCTTAATGGAAGTCTTGAAGAGAACATCCATATGAAGCAACCAGAAGGGTTCATTGAAAAAGGCAAAGAGCATCTAGTGTGCAAGCTCAATCGGTCCATTTATGGACTGAAGCAAGCTTCAAGGTCTTGGAACATCCGGTTTAATGAAGTAATCCAGTCATATTAATTTATTCAGTGTCCGGATGAGTCTTGTGTATACAAGAAGTGTAACGGAAACATAGTGGTATTTCTTGTACTATACGTAGATGATATTTTGTTAATTGGCAACAATGTCAAGGTATTATCGGATGTAAGGGTATGATTGTCCAAACAATTTGATATGAAAGACTTAGGAGATTGTGCACACATTCTTGGGATCAAAGTTATAAGGGATCGCAAGAAAAGAATGTTGTGTCTGTCCCAAACTTCATATATAGATACAATCCTTGCTCGTTTTAGCATGCAAGATTCCAAGAAAGGTTTCTTACCTTTTAGGCATGGAGTAGCTCTATCTAAGGAGATAGAGGACATGAAAGTAGTTCCTTATGCTTCGGCTGTAGGAAGCCTAATTTATGCAATGCTATGTACGAGACATGATATCTGTTTTGTCGTGGGCATGGTTAGCAGATATCAGAGTAACCCTGGACAAGGACATTGGACTGCGGTAAAGCATATATTAAAGAACCTGAGAAGGACTAGAGATTATATGCTAGTTTACCAAGCAAACGATTTGCTCCCTGTAGGTTACACGGATTCAGATTTCCAATCAGATAGGGACAACAGTAAGTCTACATCAAGCTATGTGTTTACTTTAGGAGGTGGAGCCATTGCATGGAGGAGTGTTAAGCAGAAATGCGTTTCGGACTCAACCATGGAAGCTGAGTATGTAGCAGCCTCTGAGGCAGCTAAAGAAGCAGTATGTCTCAGGAACTTTCTAATGGACTTAGATGTGATTTCTGGTTTGCCCAAAATCATCACAATTTATTGTGATAATAGCGGTGCAGTTACAAACTCGAAGGAACCACGAGCCCATAAAGCAAGTAAACATATAGAGCGCAAGTACCACCTGATACGAGATATCGTAAAGCGAGGAGAAGTTGTCATCGGTAAGATTGCATCAGCAAATAACCTGGCAGATCCTTTCACTAATGCTCTTTCAGCAAAAGCTTTCGATAGGCATGTGGAGGGAATGAGAATCAGATGTATGGCAGAAGATATGGCAGCTTAGTCATTAGTATAAGTGGGAGATTGTTAGAGTATATACTGAAAGTCTAAGCTTTTGTAAACATTTATTTTGAATAAAGAATCACATTTGGTCAAATTGTCTACATTTAGTTGTAGTTATTCAATTAATTTATATTGTAAATAACATAGTATGTGGTGCCACATACAGAAGATGATGTTATCAGTACCTTATAAATTATAAACAGTAGCTCACGACCAAAATGGAAAGGAACAAACCATTGGAAGGTCGTAGTATAATTAGGAATTAGTTTATCTTAACTATATAATTACACTAGTACACTTAGAGTGTATTGAGTAGGACCATTAGAGGTCGTTTCTTTTATACTGACTTTATAAAGGAACAAATACCTCAGTTATTATGGAAATGTGTGCTCTTAATCCTAATATAATAACAAGCACATATATTTGATATTTATTTTTTAATTTATCAATGGGTGAGATTTAGTTCGATAAATCAATAAGCCCGATAAGTTGGGAAATGATATCACTTATAGTGTGTGTTGTTGATTATAGAAGGAAACTGTGTCCTAGAGATCTAGGTTGATAGTGTCCCCAAGATGAGCTCATAAGGATTGTCTTGTTAAACCCTGCAGGTGGACTTAGTCCGACATGACGATAAGGTTGAGTGGTACTATTCTTGGATTAAGATATTAATTAAATGAGTTGTCAGTAACTCACTTAATTAGTGGACATTCGACATCTTAAACACAGGGAGACTAACACACTCATAATAAGAAGGAGCCAAAAAATGTAATTTGGGATTGGTGCGGTAGTTCAATAATAGTTCTCTAGTGGAATGAACTATTATTGATAAAATTAAGTTGTGTGTTCGGGGTGAACACGGGATGCTTAATTTTATCGGGAGACCAAAACCAATTCCTCCTCTCGGTCCCTATCGTAGCCTCTTATTTATAGAGTACTATACCCACCTATACCCACCTTCATACCCATGATGTAGGGGCCGGCCAAGCTAGCTTGTGGATCAAGCTAGGGCCGGCCAAGCCTTGGTTCATGGGTGGTCGGCCCTAGCTTGAACTCAAGCTTAGGTGGCCGGCCCCCATTAAATTTAAAAGAATTTTAATTTTAAAATTTTCTTATGTGAAAGATATAATTTATTAGAGAGATTTAAAATTAAAATATCTCTTTTAAAAGGATCTACAAAAGATTAAAAAAAGATATTAGATCTCTTTCCTTATTTGTAGATTGGAAAGATATTTTATTTTTCTTCTTTATAAATTATTCACATGTTGAAAAATTAAAATTATAGAAATTTCTTTTTATCAACCATGAAGGGATTTTAAAGGGAAATTTTATTTTTTAAAATTTCCGAAGACAAATAAGGAATTTTTAATTGTTGATTGAAAATTATCTTATTTGCTCTCCATGAGGTGGCCGACCATGACATGATTAATTGGAAAATTTTATTTTATTTTTCTTAATTAATTCATGTCAAGGAAAGTTAAGGAAATTTTATTGTAATTAAATTTCCTTATTTGCCAAAGCTAAGGATTATAAAAGAGGGGGTTGGAGTGCCTTCAAGACACATAACCTTTATTATTCTTCTCCCTCTTTTCTTCCTTGGTGTGGCCGGCCCTTCCCTTTCTCTTCTCTCCATCATTGTGGCCGAACCTCACATCCCTCTTGGAGATCAAGTGGTGGCCGGATTCTAGCTTGGAGAAGAAGGAGAGAAAACTTGCATCTCTTGGAACATTGGTGGTGTTTTCTCTTCATCCTTGGAGGAGCTCTTGTTTGTGGCCGAACCTTGCAAGGAGGAGAAGAAAGTGCTTTGGTGGTTTCTCATCTCGGAAGACCGTTGCCCACACAACGTCCAAGATTAGAAGAGGAATACAGTAGAAGACCTAGAGGTTTTTGCTTGCGAAAGAAAAGGTATATTAGTATTTTATTTCCGCATCATACTAGTTTTATCTTCATGTAAAAATACCAAATACAAGAGGCATGCGATTCTAGTATTTCGAATTTGTTTTCGATGTTGTGTTTTTTGTTTTTCTTTTCCTTGTGATTTGATTGTTCTTTTCGGTTGACCTAAAGTTATTTAAGGAAATTAAATATTAACTTTCCTTAAAAGGCTTTGTCTAGGTGGTGGTGGTTGTTCCCATATCCAAGAAGGCCATGTGCCTCGCTATGCAGTCATGGAAGCTAATTTTGGAAACTAATATTTAATGAAATTAATAACCTATGTGATTTGGATCGAACGTGTTAAGTTCCGCAGGAGATCCAAGTCTAAACCTAAAAGAACAAATAGATTAAACTTTGGATCAAACGTGTTAATTTCCGCAGGCGATCCAAGTTTAATTTAAAAGAACACATGGTAGCTAGGAAAATGTTCAGACCTTTGTACAAAATTTTTGTACAGTGAAACATTTGGTTTTCCGAGTAGCAACCAACAGAAACCTCGTACAAGACTCACATAACAAGATACACTCAAACAAGAAGAAAATATACAAATGTATAAATAAAAACCTTCTCTTGCTTGATCTTGTTTATGTAGATCGCCTCTGGACCTTTTGGAAAGTGCAACAACACTTATCTTCCAAGCTTGTAGTTCGGCGGTGAGTGTCAGAGAGAATCGCAATAAGATCGAGAAGAAGCCTTGTGGAGAAGAAGCTCATCAACAACTATATACTTCACACTTCTATAGCTCCCAATCGATTGAGCATACTCCCAATCGATTGTCACGTCAGATCAGCGTAATCCCAGCCGTCCATCGCTCGCTACCTGCGCAACGGTCACATCCCAATCGATCAACTGATTGATTGGAGAGGCTAAATCGATCAACTGATCGATTCAACCTTCTTCTGTGCTCTCGCGTTTGGCTAGAAAACATGCCCCAATCGATTGACCAATCGATTGGGGAGCCCAAGTGATCGGCCAATCGATTGGGGAGCATTCTGTGCTCACAATTTCACATCCCAATCGATCGGTCGGTCGATTGGGCCAGCTTTCTTCGCAACACACCTTTAATCGATCGGCTGATCGATTGAACCATAGTTCAATTGATCGGTTGATCGATTGACTTCTCTTTGACTTGCTTAACTTAAGTCTAGGGTCCGTAATTCCAACATCCGGTCAACCATGACATGTTGAACTCCTCATGCCTAACATCCGGTCAACTTTGACTTGTTGAGACTTTTTCGTCAAGTGTCTGGTCAATTTTTTAACCCACTTGGACTTTTCTCCTCGTGCCAAGTGTCCGGTCAACCTTGACCCACTTGGACTTATCTGTTGGTTGCTACTCGGAAAGCCTAGAGGTTCCACTGTACAAAAATTTTGTACAAAGGTCTAAACCTTTTCCTAGCTACCATGTGTTCTTTTAAATTAAATTTTGGATCGCCTGCGGAACTTAACACGTTTGATCCAAAACTTAATCTATTTGTTCTTTTAGGTTTTGACTTGGATCTCCTGCGGAACTTAACACATTCGATCCAAATCACCTAAGTTATTAATTCCATTAAATATTAATTTCCATAATTGGTTCCCAGTACTGACGTGGCGAGGCACATGGCCTTCTTGGATATGGGAGCAACCACCACCGACTAGACAAAACCTTTTATAGAAAGATAATATTTAATTTCTTAAAATAACTTTAGGTTAACCAAAAAGGAACAATCAAATCACAAGGAAAAGAAGAAAACATAAGAACACTACATCGAAAATAAATTCGAAATACTAGAATCGTAAGCCTCTTGTATTTGGTATTATTTCCAAAAATAACTAGTATGATGCGGAAAGGAAAAATACTAGTTATACCTTTTAGAAAGACCTCTTAATCTTCTACCGTATTCCTCTTCTAACCTCGGACGTTGTGTGGGCAACGATCTTCCGAGATGAGAACCACCAAGCACCTTCTTCTTCCTTCTGGGTTTCGGCCACCAAAATTCTCCAAGAGAAGTAGAGGTCCGGCCACCACCACCAAGCTCCAAGGGATGCAAGAAATAAAACCTCCTTTCTCTCTTTCTTCTCCTAGCTAGAACCGGCCACCATCAAGAGCTCCAAGAGGGATTGCCGCCGGCCACAAGAAGAAGAGAAGAGGAAGAAGCTAGGGCCGGCCACCAAGGAGGAAAAGAGAGGAAGAATAGAATAGAGTTGTTCACCATGAAGCCTTCTCTACCCCCTCTTTTATAATCCTTGGTCTTGGCAAATAAGGAAATTTAATTAAAACTTCCTTAATTATTTTGCCATGAAAAAGAAAATTTTATTTAATTAAAAATAATTTCCTTTTTACAAATACAATGGCCGGCCACACCATTCCACAAATCAAGGAAATTTTAATTCACACAAGAATTAAAACTTCCTAATTTGCTTTCAGAAATTTATAAAAATTTCTCAAATAATTTTTCCCTTCATGGTGGTTAATAAAAGGAAATTTTATAAATTAAAATATTTCTTTTAAACATGTGGTTAAAAAGAAAGTTATCTCTAAAAATTAAAATCTATTTTAATCTACAAATAAGGAAAGATATCAAATCTTTTCTTAATCTTTGTAGAAACTTATAAAAGAGAATATTTAATTTTAAACTCTCTTTTAAATCATGAACATGATTAAAATTGAAAGTTTTCTTAAAATTTAAAATCCTCCTTTAATCAACAAATAAGGAAAGATTTCAAATTTTAAACTCTCTTTTAAACATGTAGATGATTTACAAATAAGGAAAGTTTTTACCAAAAATTAAAACCATCCTTTTAATCTACAAATAAGAAAAGAGATTAATCTCTTCTCTTAATCTTTTGTAGAAAGGAAATTTTTAATTTTTTAAACTCTCTTTTAATATCATGATATCCACATAAGAAACAATTTTAATAAAAATCCTTTTTAATATTCTAGTAGCCGGCCACCTAAGCTTGGGACCCAAGCTTTGGCCGGCCACCTACATGGCTCATCCACTTGGACTTGGCCGGCCCTAGCTTGGGTTCCAAGCTAGCTTGGCCGGCCCCATTGGATAGGTAAGAAGGTGGGTATGCGGTAGATATAAATCTCTATATACTAGAGGCTACGATAGGGACCGAGAGGAGGAATTGGTTTTGGTCTCCCGATGAAATTAAGCATCCCGTGTTCGCCCCGAACACACAACTTAATTTCATCAATAATAATTCATTCCACTAAAGAACTATTATTGAACTACCGCACCAATCCCAAATTATATTTTTGGGCTCCTTCTTATTATGAGTGTGTTAGTCTCTCTGTGTTTAAGATAACAAATGTCCACTAATTAAGTAAGTTACTGACAACTCACTTAATTAATATCTAGCTCCAAGAGTAGTACCACTCAACTTCATCGTCATGTCGGACTAAGTCCACCTGCAGGGTTTAACATGACAATCCTTATGAGCTCCTCTTGGGGACATTCTCAACCTAGATCACTAGAACACGCTTCCTTCTATAATCAACAACACACTATAAGTGATATCATTTCCCAACTTATCGGGCTTATTGATTCATCGAACTAAATCTCACCCATTGATAAATTAAAGAAATAAATATCAAATATATGTGCTTGTTATTATATTAGGATTAAGAGCACACACTTCCATAATAACTGAGGTCTTTGTTTCTTTATAAAGTCAGTATAAAAGAAACGACCTCTAATGGTCCTACTCAATACACTCTAAGTGTACTAGTGTAATTATATAGTTAAGATAAACTAATACCTAATTACACTACGACCTTCCAATGGTTTGTTCCTTTCCATTATGGTCGTGAGCTACTGTTTATAATTTATAAGATACTGATAACATGATCTTCTGTGTGTGACACCACACACCATGTTATCTACAATATAAATTAATTGAACAACTACATTTATCATAAATGTAGACATTTGACCAATGTGATTCTTATTTCTAGATAAATGTTTATACCAAAAGCTAGGCTTTTAGTATACACTCTAACAACCTCCCACTTATACTAAAAGACTAAGCTGTCATATCTGCTGCCATACATCTGATTCCCAACCTTTCAACATACCCTTCAAAAGCTCTTGCCTTAAGGACCTTAGTGAAAGGATATGTAGGTCATCACCTGATGCAATCTGGGCGGCAACAACTTCTCCTCGTTTATACTATTTCTCGTATTGGGTGGTACTTGCGCTCTATTGTGTTTACTTGCCTTATAGACTTATGGTTTCTTTGAGTTTGCTACTGCACCAACATTATTACAATAAATTGTAATAATCTTTAGACAAACCAGAAATCATATCTAAGTCTATCTTGAGGTTATTGAGTCATTCAGCTTTTATGGCTGCCTCAGAGGCTTGCCATATACTAAACTTCTACGGTGGAGTCCAGAAAAACACCTATACTTATCACTCTTCCATAGTTATGACTTTACCTCCTAAAGTAAACACAAAACCCCGAGGTTGACTTATTATTGTCCCTATCTGATTGGAAATCAAAATCCATGTAACCCACAAGGACCAAATTAACTGCCTTGTAAGCTAGCATATAATCTCTAGTACCTCTAAGGTACTTCAGTATATGCTTTACTGCAGTCCACTGTCCTTGTCTAGAGCTACTTTGATATCTGCTAACTATGCCCTTGGCAAAACAGATTTCTGATCTCGTGCATAGCATACATTAGGCTTCTGTCAGCCGAAGCATAAAGAACTGCCTTTATTTCCTTTATCTCCTTTGATGTCTACAGAGACATCTTTAGATAAAGTTACTCTATCCTGAAAAGGTAAGAAACCTTTCTTGGAGTTTTGTATGCTTAAAACGAGCAAGGATTTTTTCGATGTATGAAGCTTGGGATAAGTAAAATATTCTTTTCTTGCGATCCCTTATTACTTTGATCTCAAGAATATTTACATTCCTTCATATCGAATTGTTTGGACGACCATACCCTTACTTCTGACAACACTTTGATATTGTTTCCAACTACCAAAAATGTTATCTACGTATAGTACAAGAAATACCACCACGTTTCTATCACGCCTTTTGTATACACAAGACTTATCCGGTTACTAAATAAATCCATAGACTTTAATAAACCGGATGTTCTAAGACCTTGAAGCTTTGCCTCAGTCCATAGACTGATTGAGCTTGCACACAAGATGCTCTTAGCCCTTTGCAATGAACCCTTCTGGTTGCTTTATATGGATGCTTTCTTCAAGACTTCCATTAAGGAATGTTGTCTTGACATCCACTTGCCAAATAGATAAAAGAATCCGGATAGACTTAAGCATGGCTACCAGTGAAAAAGTTTCCTTTTTCATCAAGCCTTGCCTTGAAAGTTTCTACCTTCCTGTCTATCCTTCTTTTCCTATTATAGACCTTTTACACCCAAAGGCTTTTACACCACTTGGTGGTTTTACAAGCTTCCAGATTTTATTAGAATACATATATTCTAATTCTATTATTCATTACTCTTTGCCAAGATGCTGTATTTTTATCTTGGAGTGCTTCATCACATGTCCGGAGATTAGGTTCATGTCCTTCAGGGATCGAGTCCAAAAACTCTCCCAAAACATGAATCTTTTAAGGTTGCTTAACAACCCTCCCACTACGACAAGGCATTTTTTTTAATTGTGTATCATTTGTGATACGTGTTGCAGTTTTCCTTGTGGTATCTCATCTTGTACAATTGGTACTAGATTAGACATGTCTTTTATTATTTCCTTAAGAACAAATTTACTTATGAGCACGTGGTTCATTATATAGTCCTTTTTCTAAAAAACAGTCATTGATGCTAACAATGACCTTTTGATTTTTAAGACTATAAACCTACTTTTGTTTATCTAGGATAACTTACAAACAAGTGAACTCCTATCCAACTTATCATTATCTCTCATATGTGCTGGATTACCCGAATCCGAATATGCTTCAAAATAGGCTTACGCCTATTCAGCAACTCTATATGAGTAGAGAGTTATGACTTTGGAAGGTACTACGTTCACTTCCGTTTCCAGAGCATATCCTTAAAACAAATTTGGTAATTTTCTGAATAACTCATCACCTATCTAATTATTCCATAAGAGTCCTATACCTTCTTTCTACTACATCATTCTGTTGGGGTGTACCAGATGCAGTTAGTTGGGATTGAAATCCAACTTCTGATAAGTGACTCCTAAATTCTCCCAAGAGGTACTTGCCACTACGATCTTACCATAGTGACTTTTACTTTAACATTTCTCTGCATCAGCCTTGTACTCTTTGAACTAATCAAAGTACTTAGTCTTGCGGCACATTAAGTAAATTTATTTGTATCTTGAATAGTTGTCTATAAAATAGACAAAATATTCAATACTACCTCTTGTCTGGATAGTCATAAGATCATACAAATCAGAATGAACCAATTTCAACATATATTTGACTCCATACCCCTTAAAAGCTTCTTGGTTATTTTCTTTCTAAGTAAGACTCAAAGGTTGGAAAGATTTCCACTACCAATGAACCCAAAAGTTCATCAGCTACCAATGAATCCTACTCAAGTATAACCTAGCTTTTAGATGCCAAAGATATAATTGGTTCTTTTCTGAAGGTTGCTTTCTCTTAAAATTAGAAGATGTGTTACTAATTTCCATTTGTTGCATCGTGGGAGTTATTGGATTATAAATTGTCAATCATCATACCAGAATAGATAACTTCCCTATTTTTCTTGATAACAACTTTGTTATCAAAATAGACACAATATCTATAATAGTTTAGAAATTGAAATCAGGTTCTTTCTAAACTTAGTACGTAAAGACAATTACTTAAAATCCATATTTTATTCTTATCAAAGGATAAACATCTCCCACTACAACAGCTACCACTTTTACAGTAGTGCCCATGTGGACGGTGATTTACCTTTCATTTAGTTGTCGGGTTTCCTGGAACCCTGAATTGCAGACATGATTAATGGCATCTTGTATCTACACTCCAGGTTCTGGTAGATAACACCACTAGACATGTTTCAACTAATGAATTAAATACACCTAAATTGTTCTTAGTTCTAAGAAGACAGTCTACCTTAATGTCCAAGTCCTATTTCCAATCATTACAATTGGGACTACTAATTCTTTTTCTATAGTATGACTACTAGGGATTGACAAACATCCTAAGAATCACAAAAATATTTGGTCAAGATCAACTCCTTAAAATCTCCATGAATTTTGTATATACAAAATCGAAGAGGAGATTTTATTCATTAATTTTATTATCTCGTCAACTTTACTTTATGACAAATAAAATTAATAGTTGATCTGTCTTTGATCAAATATTTGGTCAAAACTCTTTGAATTTAAAATAAAATTGATTCCTCAAACAATATTATTTAAATTCACCAACACCTCAAACACCGTGAATTTTGCATGCCACGTTAGTGTGGACGTATACAAAATTTAAACATTTGTAAAAGGAGGGATTTACCCATTAATTATCTTGTCAATAAATCTTTATGACAAATAAAATTACCTCAAACATCGTGAATTGTGTATGCCACGTTAGTGTGGACGTATACAAAATCAAACATTTGTAAGAGGGGTTTTTAATTTTATTATCTTGTCAACCTATTTATTTGACAAATTAATAGTTGGTTTGTCTTCAGTCACACAAATAATAGCAGTGACTCCGATGGGGAGGATACTATTAGACGTGCCTAAGTGTATACCATTACTTGACACTAAGTCCATTAATAAGATTATGCCCCTTCCGTTGGGGAAGATCATACGCTCTTAATTAACTTCCTATAGTCATCCAAAATTGGAAGTCTGTTCTAGTGATCCACAAACAAGCTCATCCGTTATGGAGGAAGGCACTCAGAGCCAACGCGCAAGCTTGTTTGCATCACTTACAAACCAGTAATGGAGACCATGGGATTTAAAAATCCCTCTCCCACTTAGTTATTTATAAACGAGGAATTTTTAACTATACTAGTCTATGTATACTAACATACACACACAACACAATATAAAAGCAATAAATAGAAAATCTAATTTTCAACTATTATGGCTTTTATCTATTGCAGTCCTCCGTGTGTCACCAACCCTAGCTGCTGCCATCTTTGGCCACTGCCACCGGGTCTAGTTGTCGCATCCATCTTGCTCCTTGTTCCGCTGCGCCTCTGGTCCTCAAAAAGTTCCACGCCTTGCAAGATTCGATTTGTGCCATATATAGAATTTTTACATTTTTCGATCCTATATTCCTCGAAGGAATGTACATGTATCTAGATCAAAAAATAAAATCCTAATAAAACTAAATACAGCTCCTCCTGTATTTTATAATACAATCATGCACACACAATAAAATGCCCTTGACATGTCCAAGGGTCCAATCACACACATAATAACTATAAGCCATAATAGTTGGATTCTGCATCCACAAAGTTAGCACATCCTACTATTAACCTGCCTAAATTATGTATGACATGTGCATAATTAAACTAATACCAAATACACAGAGGCAAATCCCTAGCTCTGATACCAATTGTTGGTTGCTACTCGGAAAGCCTAGAGGTTCCACTGTACAAAAATTTTGTACAAAGGTCTGAACCTTTTCCTAGCTACCATGTGTTCTTTTAAATTAAATTTTGGATCGCCTGCGGAACTTAACACGTTTGATCCAAAACTTAATCTATTTGTTCTTTTAGGTTTTGAGTTGGATCTCCTGCGGAACTTAACACGTTCGATCCAAATCACCTAAGTTATTAATTTCATTAAATATTAATTTCCATAATTGGTTCCCAGTACTGACATGGCGAGGCACATGCCCTTCTTGGATATGGGAGCAACCACCACCGACTAGACAAAACCTTTTATAGAAAGATAATATTTAATTTCCTAAAATAACTTTAGGTTAACCAAAAAGGAACAATCAAATCACAAGGAAAAGAAGAAAACATAAGAACACTACATCGAAAATAAATTCGAAATACTAGAATAGTAAGCCTCTTGTATTTGGTATTATTTCCAAAAATAACTAGTATGATGCGGAAAGGAAAAATACTAGTTATACCTTTTAGAAAGACCTCTTGATCTTCTACCGTATTCCTCTTCTAACCTCGGACGTTGTGTGGGCAACGATCTTCCGAGATGAGAACCACCAAGCACCTTCTTCTTCCTTCTGGGTTTCGGCCACCAAAATTCTCCAAGAGAAGTAGAGGTCCGGCCACCACCACCAAGCTCCAAGGGATGCAAGAAATAAAACCTCCTTTCTCTCTTTCTTCTCCTAGCTAGAACCGGCCACCATCAAGAGCTCCAAGAGGGATTGCCGCCGGCCACAAGAAGAAGAGAAGAGGAAGAAGCTAGGGCCGGCCACCAAGGAGGAAAAGAGAGGAAGAATAGAATAGAGTTGTTCACCATGAAGCCTTCTCTACCCCCTCTTTTATAATCCTTGGTCTTGGCAAATAAGGAAATTTAATTAAAAACTTCCTTAATTATTTTGCCATGAAAAAGAAAATTTTATTTAATTAAAAATAATTTCCTTTTTACAAATACAATGGCCGGCCACACCATTCCACAAATCAAGGAAATTTTAATTCACACAAGAATTAAAACTTCCTAATTTGCTTTCGAAAATTTATAAAAATTTCTCAAATAATTTTTCCCTTCATGGTGGTTAATAAAAAGGAAATTTTATAAATTAAAATATTTCTTTTAAACATGTGGTTAAAAAGAAAGTTATCTCTAAAAATTAAAATCTATTTTAATCTACAAATAAGGAAAGATATCAAATCTTTTCTTAATCTTTTGTAGAAACTTATAAAAGAGAATATTTAATTTTAAACTCTCTTTTAAATCATGAACATGATTAAAATTGAAAGTTTTCTTAAAATTTAAAATCCTCCTTTAATCAACAAATAAGGAAAGATTTCAAATTTTAAACTCTCTTTTAAACATGTAGATGATTTACAAATAAGGAAAGTTTTTACCAAAAATTAAAACCATCCTTTTAATCTACAAATAAGAAAAGAGATTAATCTCTTCTCTTAATCTTTTGTAGAAAGGAAATTTTTAATTTTTTAAACTCTCTTTTAATATCATGATATCCACATAAGAAATAATTTTAATAAAAATCCTTTTTAATATTCTAGTAGCCGGCCACCTAAGCTTGGGACCCAAGCTTTGGCCGGCCACCTACATGGCTCATCCACTTGGACTTGGCCGGCCCTAGCTTGGGTTCCAAGCTAGCTTGGCCGGCCTCATTGGATAGGTAAGAAGGTGGGTATGCGGTGGATATAAATCTCTATATACTAGAGGCTACGATAGGGACCGAGAGGAGGAATTGGTTTTGGTCTCCCGATGAAATTAAGCATCCCGTGTTCGCCCCGAACACACAACTTAATTTCATCAATAATAATTCATTCCACTAAAGAACTATTATTGAACTACCGCACCAATCCCAAATTACATTTTTGGGCTCCTTCTTATTATGAGTGTGTTAGTCTCTCTGTGTTTAAGATAACAAATGTCCACTAATTAAGTAAGTTACTGACAACTCACTTAATTAATATCTAGCTCCAAGAGTAGTACCACTCAACTTCATCGTCATGTCGGACTAAGTCCACCTGCAGGGTTTAACATGACAATCCTTATGAGCTCCTCTTGGGGACATTCTCAACCTAGATCACTAGGACACAGTTTCCTTCTATAATCAACAACACACACTATAAGTGATATCATTTCCCAACTTATCGGGCTTATTGATTCATCGAACTAAATCTCACCCATTGATAAATTAAAGAAATAAATATCAAATATATGTGCTTGTTATTATATTAGGATTAAGAGCACACACTTCCATAATAACTGAGGTCTTTGTTTCTTTATAAAGTCAGTATAAAAGAAATGACCTCTAATGGTCCTACTCAATACACTCTAAGTGTACTAGTGTAATTATATAGTTAAGATAAACTAATACCTAATTACACTACGACCTTCCAATGGTTTGTTCCTTTCCATTATGGTCGTGAGCTACTGTTTATAATTTATAAGGTACTGATAACATGATCTTCTGTGTGTGACACCACACACCATGTTATCTACAATATAAATTAATTGAACAACTACATTTATCATAAATGTAGACATTTGACCAATGTGATTCTTATTTCTAGATAAATGTTTATACCAAAAGCTAGGCTTTTAGTATACACTCTAACAATCGTCTCATGCTAAGTGTCTGATCTTCCATGACCCACTTAGACTTCCACCAGATGTCCGGTCACCCTTGACCCATCGGGATTTCCTTGTGCTAAGTATCCAGTCAATCTTTTGACCTACTTGGGCTTCCTAACACCAAGTGTTCGATCAACCTTGACTCACCTGGATTTCCACGTGTCTGGCTTCACTCATCAGGTCTTTCCATCTGCCTAGCTTCACTCACTAGAACTTTCCTTCTGCCTAGCTTCACTCACTAGGGCTTTCCATCTGCCTAGCTTCACTCATCAGGACTTTCACCTAACTTCACTCACTAGGATTCACCTGGCTTCACTCACCAGGATTTTCCCACTGCCCCGCTTCACTCACTGGGACTTTCACCTGCTTAGCTTCACTCACCAGGATTTTCCAACTGCCTAGCTTCACTCACTAGGTCTTTCACCTGGCTTGACTCATCAAGATTTTCCAACTACCTAGCTTCACTTACTAGGTCTTTCACCTGGCTTCACTCACCAGAATTTTTGCTTGACTAACCTTCAGTTAAGACTTTTCTAGTCAAGTATCCGGTCAACCTTGACTTACTTGACTCTTTTTCACATCAAATTGGTCAGTCCTTCACCAAAGAAGAATTGTATCAACAATTTCCCCAATCAGAAGATTGCATCTGCAATCTCCATGTATTGCCAAACATCGAAATTCAAACATCAAGACTTAAGTTTGAGCCAACTCAAGCTAGTCAACCTGCCCCAGGGGATATTGCACCAACGATATGGTTATGACCCATCTACTACAATCTTCTCATTAGTTGAGAAGATTGAAAGGCCAATCTAGGTAAAAGAATCTTCAAGTGCTTCCTTGATTGTCGTGTGCTGTTGTCCTTCTTCCTTTTTCACCGTCATCCAGTAGACTTATTCTTTTTTAATTTGTACATTACAAAATCTAAAGAAACCTTGAGTTACATTAAGAGATAGTCTAAAATTATAACAAGAATGGAAAATATGAAAGATACGACATGCAGACTGTATTATGAATTACAACATACACACAATCATATAGGGGTAAAGGGTCATAATCATGCACCATATCATATAACATTCACAATAAATCTATGACTTATAATTTACTATAATTTCAACAATGAATTATGAGCCGCAATGCCATGATGATCCCGTTAGCGGACGAAGGTCAAGGGGCATCGCCCCTTGCGAGGGTTTCAGGAGGCAATGCCCCTGAAGCAAAATTATATTACAAACTCATTTGAATTAGTTGCTGTCATACCCGAGACCAACAAAACTGTTCACAATAGTTTGTGTGTTTCTTAACATATGTCAATCTGAGACCACCTATAGTCATGTATGTTTCTGTCGAATGAAATCAGACTATAACACACGTTCATAACACGTATAAAGATGCTATATCCTTTAGTTTGTTCAAAACAAAACAAATACTCATAACATGATGCAAATCATAATAAAAGACTCATGTAGTTTTTATATCACATATTAAAACATTACTATAACCTAGTATACACCTTCACAAGTAGCTCTGATACCACTGTTAAAATCATGAGCACAAAACAACACAAGCACAGTGGAATATTATCAAAATCTTTTCTAAAAGATCCATGCAAAGGAAATCATATACTAGTTGAATTGAGAGTTCTACCTATATTGCATAAACACGAACTCCCGATAGTAACTTTCCTTTGGATGCAGATCTCAGCGCAATTAAGTGTTCACGCCTCTATGGTATCCACACAAACACATTCTCTCATTCGTCTCACAAACTCACAATTTGGAGAAGAAACAATCAAGGTTATGCTAGCAACCCCTCAAGGAAATTTCAACCAAGAAGAAGAAGAGGAGGAGGAAGGCTGGAATATTCTAATTTATGAAAATGAATTCAACAATCTTTTGTACTCATCCAAGGAATACTAAAGGTCTTTTGACTTTTAGTCTTCCTTTGATTAATGACCCATTAATCTCTTTAATGGAAGGAATACAAAAGGTCATTTGCCTTTTGGTTTTATCTTTCAATGCATGATTAATCCAAATTAATCATCATATTTCTTCTTTAATGAGTAGATTCAAATGAATCTAACTTAATGAGTCTAACTCATATTAGACTTCATCTAACCCAATGAGTCTAACTCTTCTCCTCCTCCTCCGCCTCGCAATCGCTGCCCTTTTGGGCTTTAACGAAGAAGATCAAGTCCTCCATGACTTCGATGCATTCCTTATAGCAATAGAAGTGGGAGCCGCCGACCAGATTGCGCCAGTCGCAACAGACATGTTGGAGACCCGGGTGGAATGGAGCCATGACTCGGGCTAGGCACTCCAACTCGATGTCATCCTACAATCCCGATATCAGTTCATGATAACACTCCTTCCTCCTTTCTCTCTCTTCCTCCCGTTAACTCTTAGGGCATCTCTAGCACTCAAGGCATAGCGTAGATAGTGGACGAATAACATTTCTGATGTGATAATTAATTTCTAAGAACTAATGACCTGTGATCATCCTACTATACGTTTAATATTTATGTATCTATATTTATTTTTTTATATCCATGGATTAATATTAAGGGTCATTAAAAAAGAGGATTTATCTTTAGGATATTTCTATACACGTAGATTTTTTATGACCCCACCGTAAAAGGAAGAAAATGAAAAAAAATAGATTCAATTTTTCGAATAAGCTCTTAATTTTTATCTGCCACCTCAGCTGAAAGAAAATAAAAACATTCTAAAACGTTGTCGTTGGAGACCATGGGAATGATTCTTTATTTTTTTTATGTGGCCCTATCACAAACGAAGAATGAGACAAAGAAGCTTGGTACAATACAGCGAACCTGACTTTTTAAATTTTGATGACACGTAGAAATGAGAAGAATGAAAAAGTTATGAAAAACCTTCATTAGAGATGTCTTAGCTTCGGTTTTCATTTTCTCTTTCTAATAATGGTGGTAAAAAATGAATATGTTCGTCCTCAACGTTTTCGTCAATCCGTCTCAAAATTAACATGGAAAAGGTAAATCACGGACGGCTACTAATTCTTGGAATAGTGACCTCTTTTCAATAATATATATAGGGCAGGTTGTTAGGTGACGGTTCATCTTTGCACTTTAGTCTTTTCTATGTTCTCGAAATCTAGCCGCCATGATCGTGGCGTGGGGAATGAAATGAATCGTGTTTCGGGGGTTTAAGTAGAGTGGAGATGAAATGGAGTTGGACTATTTGTCTTTTTGTAATGCATTGCTCGCGGCCATTGGCATGGAATTGAAAATTGTGTGGTAAAAGATATTGTTTTTTTTTTAATTACTAGTTATGGTGATGTTATTCTGTGAATTGAAAGCACAGCACGTGTGGGTAGGATGAGATCTTCACTTCGAAGGGACGACAAAGGCCTTCTAGAAGCTTTATGAGCTGAGTGGAATTTTGTGGTTCCCTAAACTCTCTAGAATTGGGATCTCAAATTTTGTAGATATAAGATATTTAGGTTGCTTCATCAGAATAAATTTCTTGTTATGCTATCTGTGAATGTGAAAAGCTTCCGTATATAGCACTAGAAGATTTATTTATTCTAAATTCAGTTGATTAGGTAACCAACTGGCCATCTGTAAAGCCAAATTCAATTTTTATATCTCCTTAGTTTTTCCTCCTACATTTGGCCTTTGAATTGTTAACCTGGGAACAAATATGCAGCCCTACCACTAGTCCATTGGTACTAAGATCAGAATAGCTCAGATTCTACTTGTCAAACATATCGGTTATTGTCAAGTTCATGTATTCTTGATGACTAGGGTCTCATATACAATTATTCCTAACAGCGAAAAAATATATTCATAATTATACCTTTTTGTCCATGTTATGAGTAGGGATGATAATTTCCTTTAAATCCAATAAAGAATTTGATATTCAATCCAAAAGAAGGAGGGTATAGAGAAACTATTAATACCTGATATCCGCCCCGCGTCGAATACTTAATTAAATTATATATATTAGGAGTAGACTATATAAATATTTAATCTATTTTTTCAATTATACATATATTTTTAAATATGATGTTAATTCTAATATATTTTTTTTATTACATAATGATAGTTGGATAAAAAAAAACTATTAGTATAGAAGATATCCAATTCTTTAATGTGTATATGTATGTATATGAGGATGAGTATGGGAACGGAGGATACAGAATTCAGTTTGAATCTGACTTATTGTCATTCCTAGCTATCACTCAGAAATTGTCAAATAGATTCCATCCAACCATATGCTATCCTTCTATTTATTTTATTTTTATTTTATTTTATTGGCATTCTATATCTAATTTTTCAAATCGATTAATTTTGGAGTGATCGATTTGACCCCATAAAAATTTTTCATCGATCATCAAAATAAATTGAGAAGTACTCATGAGGATCCATCCCGACAACCATCGTTTTTAAACTTGCTTCTCACTAGGAAAAAAATCTCCTACATGCTTAATTAAATTTTAACCTTAGTTATGAGTTGAAGGTCATACAAAAATTTCTAATCAGTCATTAGAATAAACAAAAAAATATTCATGGAATCCAATCTACATTTTTAAACCTGTTTTTCATGAGAGAGAAAATTCCTTATAATGGACCGGGATTTAAATTTTAAATCCCTTAATTATTCCTTGAAGGAGTTGACGATTATCTCGGGCCACATGCTATCCTTCTATAAGCATGCTAAAGTGGAAGCGGTGATATAGGGCCATATCATCCAGTCCAATCCAGAGATAAAGAGACCATTTCATCCTCGCCGCCACACTGCTAAGGCACCGTTCTAGTGCTATGCGTTTTCCTATCTTTTCCTCTTTTCAGACAGTGCCTAATGGAGTCATCATCTCATGTCTTCTTATGCTTGAATCGAACAAGAGAAATTCTAATGCCCGTAAAGTATGCCACTATGGTTTCTTATTCTCCTGTTATTGTTGACTAAGATGTCAAAGATTCTAAAAGAAATATGCGAAACAATGCTATCAAAGATGTAGTCTCTATATAAGAATTCTAATTTAGTAATTGGCACAACTCCCAAAAGAAAAGGGTAGGGAAAGAAAAGGAAGGATAGTTCATATTCTCTGTCCTCATTTCTCTCTGTCCCATTATTGATCGGACGGATCAGATTAAATTTTAAGGCATTATGACATCTTTAAAATATATGCAGTATCCTCGTGATATGTAAAGTATCATTGAGATTTAATCTGATCCGTCCGATCGACAATGAGACACGGGGACAGAGAGAAATGGGGACAGAGGATCTTAACTGAAGGAAGGAAAGAAAACAATTGGGTGGATCCATGGAGTTCAGATCTTTTGTCTCTATTTCTCCCTATCCCCGTGTCTCATTATCGATCGGACGGATCAAATTAAATCTCAAGGATATTTTGCACATAGGATACTGTACATATATTAAAGATGTCATGATAGTTTAAGATTTAATCTGATCTGTTTGATCGATAATGAGATACGGGGACAGAAAAAAATAGGGACAGAGAATCTGAACTGGGATCCTGTGATCGCACCAGTAGGTTCTTGAGCAAGTCTAGGTGGTTGTTAAAACTATTTTTCCAAACTGATAGTTTCAACTTTCAAGGCAATTGGGAAAGAAACGGAGTTTATAATGGCATGTGGTTTTAATTCGTCTCATATCAAGAAGTTAGTTAATGGTTTATGTTTACTTGATATTGTTATCGCGGTGGCGAAACAGTTTGATTACCATTTTGTAATTTACCCCGTCCATATTTTCATATTTCGCATTTTCACTTCAGCAAGCTAACTGTTGAAGGCGGGGGGCGGGCCTATAAAGTCTCTTCTCGGCGGAAAGAAGAGCCAACGACCGCTGCTCCTCCATCGCCTCTCGATCGGCGGCGGTGAATCATGTTTCGGCGTCTCCTGTTGCAGCATCCCCGCCGTGGCGTCGCCACTGGCTTCCTCGCTCTCACCGCCTTCACTCTCGGTTCCTCCGACGGCCCCTCCCTCCCCACAAGTAACCCTCCTTTCTTCCTTTTCCCTTCACCTCCTTTCTCAATATTTTCTGTTCTTTCTCACGCATGTGCTCCCCTTCGTAAAAGATGTCGCCATTTCGATATGCGATCCGTTTCGGCAATTTCTGTCTTCGACTTCGTCGATTTTCTCGCAAGATTTCACGCTTCCATTCTCAGTCTTTTCTCCAGGTTTAAACCTAACCTATCGTCCTTAAAGTTTTCTTTCATCGCTTTGGAGTTGCATAATCTTTTAATCTGATTCGTAGAGTTTTTTGCACGGCATTTTCCAACCGCGTGCCCTCTTCCACCTCCGGATTCAAGTAAGGACGTGGCATGCTGCAGTGGATGCCTCAAAAGGAACTCTATTGTCAAAGCGGCCGCGGCAGCTGGTCCTGCCGTGGTGAATATATGTCTTACTGAAGGTGAAAGGACTTTATTGTGTCTTCAGATTTCCTCAATATGTGGATTTTTTTTAGGTGTATTCGTTTGAATGATGAGCTTTTTCCAATACTTTTTTTCAGATGTATATGATCCTATGCCTATAATCGGTATAGGGTCTGGCACTATCATTGATCCTGATGGGACGATCTTGACCTGTGCACATTGCATAGCAGACTTTTCTAGTAGGCAAGTGATCTCAAAAGGCAAAGTGAGTATGCAAACCTACAACTTAGTTATTCATCTTGATGAAGAAATGCGCTTAGAACTGGATGAGGACTGAAAATTTGAATTTGCAAGTTATATCCAGTTGGACTTGGTTACAAATACTATCTGGGTGAAGTTACAAGCAATTAGATTTCATCATGTAGACTAATAAAGATTGTGACTCATGTCTTAGTCCACCTTTGTAGGGCGGAAATTGTAGAAGATTGCAAGATGCATATCGGTCTTTTTGAAGTTTCCTTGGTTAGCTTGCTGTCATACAAGTTTGAAAGATGTTCTCCTAACTCGGTCTGGTTCATATCTGACTATGCTAAGTTTGCTTGAGATGATGAGATGTAATAGTCTATAGAATTAAATGTATGACTTCAGTAATTCTTTGGTGTTGATTGATGTTTGAGGATGTTAACAGTTTGGTTAGACAAAAATTCTACTGAAATAATTTTGGTTGACTAAAATATGGCTGGCTTGCTAACAACTCAGGCTGAAAGATCTCAATCATCCAGAAGCTCATTCCTTTAGGTTCTTGCTCCCACAAACCTCTCTAGTATACTCTGTTATAAGGTTTTTCATCGGAGTGAAGAGAATGGAGATTTAGCAAAAATCACCCAAGATATAGTTGGTTACTTTAGCCCAGCAACTTTCTTTGAGCTAAAGTGGCAGACCATCATCATTTTGCCTTTTTATTTGTCATCGTATAAGCTTTAGTGTTATATCGGCTAAGCTAAATGTATATGCGTTTATAATTTGTGAACACAGTCATTATCTCTCTCATTTCATACTTAATTGACTTTCTAAAGTTCTAAATATCAATTTTGTTTTCACAAATTTATTGTGTCGCATTTTATTTGCATATATCTTATATTGATTTAGGAGTAACTAATTAGTATGTTAAGTTTCTAAGACATCGGATGCTGACAATTTAACATCATAAAATTTTAGTCTACATTTGAAAGTGAATCCCTGCTTCAGTGATCGATTGGAGCAGTGAAGTGTTTCTTTTTCTTGCATGCAAAATCAGCAATATTCAAACTTGATAAGAACAAGCATAGGTTCCATCTTGTCATACTCAATTTTGACCTGGTTATTTTGCACCTTTAAGTAGCTTGTATAACCAGTTGTTTGACAACCTGAATAAGACTCCATAGCCCAGCCCTTATTTTGTGGGTCATATTTACTATATATCTATATATATATATCCACTTTCTTTCTGAGCATGTAAGCCAATTTAAGGATTAGTAGTGTTTTTTGTTCTTCTATTCTCATTTTAGTCATCACTGAAAACTCAATTTCTCTTGTCTGCCTTTTGTGATTTTTTGTTTCTTGTTTTAACTTATTTTGTTGTTTTATAAACAGATTGTCGTGACTTTACCAGACGAACGTACATTTGAGGGCATTGTGGTAAATGCTGATTTTGTTTCTGACGTTGCTGTGGTGAAGATACATTCTGAAACTCCACTACCGTCAGCTAGACTTGGATCATCATCTAAGCTTCATCCAGGTGACTGGGTAATAGCCTTGGGCCACCCACTTTCTCTGCAAAATACCATAACATCTGGTATTGTAAGGTACTTCGACATAGACATTGCTATTAATTTGTTTAATGATTTAATCTCTGTCTGGTAAATAATTTCTTCTCACACTGTTAGTTAGTCTAGAATTTTGTTAGCATGTTTAGATTGTTATTGTAGCTGAGATAAAAATGCTAAGATTAATGATCTATATTTAAGTTGTTATTTAAGCAGAGATCAATAAAATTTCAAAATAAATGTGTTGTAATTTTAAGGAGCAATGTATATCTCCAATATAATAAAATGAGAGAAAATTGAATGATATGGCGGACATATTAGATTAAAATAAATTTTATAGCTGGAAGAGCCAAATCCATTAATGGAATCTGAGAGAGGGAGATATAAAGACCAAGTAAAATTTCTTCTAACAAAAAACTAATACTTGACTTGAATATTACCAGTGATATAATTTTCCACATAGATTAATGGGTGAATAATATTCAAGTTGTCAGTCCCAAATAATTGGGACAAACACACTTCATGATGAAGTTAATCTTTAAATTGTTTTTATCGAAATATCTACTGCTGTAATAAGATATAGTACAGTTATTTTATCTTAACTTGATGGCTTTATTGATCTGATTCTTGTGTTATTGTCTTTATCTGTTATGCGACACAGATCCTTTTTATTTCTCATTCACTTTGAACTTCTCTTCACCATTCTTTTTATTATGTAGTTGTGTTGATCGGAAAAGTAGTGATTTGGGTCTTGAAGGAATTCGAAGGGAGTATTTGCAAACAAATTGTGCAATTAATGAGGCAAGTTTGCTTCCATTTTATCTTATAATCTATGAAGTTCGTTCGTGTGCTATAAAGTTAAGAGAACGTGGGGTCCACTTGTGAAAATAAAAAACTCCTGGTGGGTGGGATCCACTACTTGAATTTGGTCCAAGGTATTTTGCAGAGAAGATCTTGCAAAACCAATTGAGGTTCATTTGCTACTCGTGAATTAACATTTGAACTTCGTGCTTACTTTGACATCAAAGAGGGCTTACATTATTTTACAAATGCTCTTTGAAATTTGTTTTTCTTTATTTAGCAAAGTTAAATTTCTGGCATTCAATTAATTTTTGTCACATATTCCCTACGTTATAAAAAAAAATCATATAGATAATTTATATTAATTCAATTGTCATTCGTTAAAGTCATCATATGCATAAATTCTATTATCTTGGTTTCTCAATCATTTTCATCCATCATCTTGTTTACAATCTGTTTAGTTTATTTGTATCATATTCAATTCATTGCATTGCTTGCCTTTATAGTCATTATTACTTGTTGACATAATTAGAAGACTATGTTTGGTACGCATAAATGGAATGTAATGGAGTCACAATTGGAATGAGAATGACTAGAGCAGATTGACTCGGAATCATAAGCGGAATGCTTAATTTTATTAACATGTTATGAATGGAATGAAAGGGATTCTTATATAAGACGTAGACCACTTGATTTGTATATAAAATGTAGACCACTAGAAGGTTCAAGATAAATGCCATTGGAGATCTTCTTGGAATCTGATTTGAATCCAAGTGTTGGGATGGTATCATTGATCTCGGTGTCCACGATCTAGGCGGGCAGGGCAGGAGAAGAGGACTAGTAGCAAGAAGGAAGGGTCTTGGTGGCAATGTTAGAATTGGAGTGGAACTTACCGACAGAGATGACCTCATAGTTGGAGTTGTTAGCGATTGCAAGATAGAAGCAATGTAAAAATGTGGATATTTTAAGAGATGACTACCTAATAAATTTGTAAACTCAAAATAAGTTCCACTATGAGGTCTTAGTGACCTCATAGTGAACTGAAATCAAGGATAATATTTAAAGTCTACTTCACTATTTTAATTAAAATAGAAGTGTTAAAACTCAGGAAAATCTTTGTTGACTTAATCCTAGAAAGTTGCGCATATGATCTAACTTTAAAAGAGCACTCAACGACTTGATCTGTTGACCATGTTAGGACCAAAAGGAATTCAGATATCTACTAGGACTTCCTTTCCTAGCCGTAACTAGGACTTTCTGCCTGGTGTTTGGTCCTCTTGATTCAGACATGGGAGCCCCCACTTCATTTGTTCGAGGTCAATATTCTACTCACATGACTCAATTAGACTATAACTCTTGTGCACAGTCGGCAGTTAGATCTTCTGGCAGTCTGGGCTCTAATACCAATTGTTAGGACCAAAAGGAATTTAGATATCTCCACAATGGCATAATATTGTCCACCTTGAGCCTAAGCCCTCATAGTTTTGTCTTTGGGCTCTATCCAAAAGGCCTCATATCAATGGAGATATCTTTCTCTTATAAATCCATGATTTTTCTCATGTGTTTTCAATGTGGGACTATGTTTGCAACCTTGCAACCCTAACAGACCGTAGAAGATTTCCTTGGTAACTTGACCTACAACTCTTTAATGACACATTATAATAGTGTTTAGATGAGATCCTCTAATGAAACACTTTAGAAGAGTGCTTAGATGAGACCAATACAACCTTAGAAGAACATTTTGTTCACTTGAGCCCTTTAGCAAATTATTAACATGATCTATCTTTTGGTTCACAAAGTTTTAATTCATTCTCAAAGTAACTAAAAGAGAAAAATGAATAAAACAAATATCATGAATTGAATGTAAAATATTAATTTATAATTGACAAACCAATTAAAATTGTTGTTGGTGCGTGCCTTTTTAGTTATTCATGAATTGAAAGCTTGTCAACATAGAGAAAACTTGTCAACTTAGAGAGTTACAATTTTTTTTTAATTATTTGCCATTATACTAAGAGGTTTACTGAGATGATATGAGATATATATGCTGATACTAGAAATGAAATTATATTGACTAATGATTATTAGTATTATAATAATAATATTATTTTGCATTTATAAATTCAAATCGACTCATATCATGTGTTTTGTAACATTGTGAGGGAAATTAATTGTAATAACTTGTTGTGACCATTGGCACACTTTGGCCAATTTTGTTTTGCTCAAAATACTGGGATTTATGGGGATTGGTTTTTAACTAAACAAATTTGCTAATTTCCCTTCCCACATAGATGGTGTCCCTAATTTGATGTAATGAAAAATTGATTGGACTTCCCTTCTTAATAGCGTTTGGTTTCATTTTCATTTTATGAAAAAACGTACGTTTTCCCTTTTCTCCGAAAATGACTTTTAGACATTCTCTATTTTCCCATAAAATGATATCTCCTTTTCTAGAAAATGGATGTGAAAATTGCCAACCAAACAATGTTTTCCCGTTTCTCAGAAAATGAAAATGGAAAACATGCAAACCAAACACCGCACACTTTTCTACTCATTGTTTCTCACCTACTTCCCATCATTTCTTGTTCTTTGCTTCACTTAACCGAATGACATCGTGATTATTCTTTGTTTCAAAGGAAAAGTTCAATTGAATACCAGATTTTCTATTGCTTCACCAATCAAATAGCATATCTTGATTCTTGTATAAAAAACTGTTAACTTGCATGTGGACTTTTGCAAACAATTTAATTGCCTAACATATCCATTGCAGCTTTCCACTTTTTTTTTCTCAATTTATATGTATATTATACAGGGTAATTCTGGAGGACCCCTTGTCAATCTTGATGGTGAGGTTGTAGGTGTTAACATTATGAAAGTTATTACAGCTGATGGATTGAGCTTTGCAGTTCCAATTGATACGGTCATCAAAATCTTTGAGCAATTTAGGAAGAATGGGTATGCAATGCTGTCCCTGTCCACTTGATGACATTTGTAACCTCACTTGGCTTTTTTCTTTTTGATAGTTGTGTTGTGCGTTAGTTCATTTGCTTTGATATTTGAGGGATTGAGCTTACAAGTGATCTCCTTTCAATTGAAATATCCTATCAATTAATTTAAGCAAATTCGAGAAAATGTTTGCATTAAATGGCAATGAAACTGTGTTAAGAACTAGTATTTGTAATTAGTTGCAAACCTGGGATTCTGAGTTCAGCTGGGCAAATAAATGTCTGGTTGCTAAATTTGAAAAGAAAATTTAATAAAGGGCCACCGGGTGCACGAAGCTCCCGCTAATACGGGGTCTGGGGAAGGGTTGAACTACATTAGGTCTGTTGTCTTACCTTGCATTATAAGAGGTTGTTTCCACGACTTGAACCCGTGACCTCCAGGTCATACAAGAGCAACTTAGGGAGTCCTCATGAAAAGAAAATTTAATAAATTCCAGAAATATTCTATAGGTTAAAATAACATAGGGAGTCCTCCCCTATCTGATATGTAATTATGTAGGGTGCTGCACTGGTTAACTTTTTTCATTGTACGTGGTGTGTATTGTTTCATCTCAATCTATCATGGTCTTATGAATCATTTGTATGACTGGCTATGCAAAATGAAGTTCTTACAAACTTTCGTTTTGTTGAACCTACTATCGTTTGTCAACAAAATAAGATCACTTACTGAAAATTGAGTTTGTTTTCTATCATAAACATGGTTAAGAAGTTGCTAGAACTCTAGTTCTGTTTCTGGAACAGCTTTGATGCTGCACTTGATATTGACATTAATAGACCATTCCATGAAGTTTTTGACCTTGATTGTACACATAATATTGCTGTATGCTGACTTATTTGATGAAAGGAATGAGGAATTTATATCTGTGAATATTCTGTTTGTGCAGGAGTAGAGTAGTTCGTCCTTGGCTTGGATTGAGCATGTTTGATCTTAATGAAAGGATAATTTTACAGTTAAAGGAGAGAGATGCTTCATTTCCTAATGTTACAAAAGGTGTTCTTGTGCCCCTGGTGAGTTTTGTATTGTAATAAAATTCGATGAGAAAAAAGAAAAAGCTTTTGCCTACTGACCTTATACCATCCAAAAAAATAAAACAAAAAAAAAAACTATAATGATCTGCTTCACTAGACCACTGTTACTCTATCAATTGAGCTTGATTCTGAGACTGTTTTCCTTTGTAGTGACGCAGTCCAACCTGCATTCTGACTTTTTGGACTACTTTGTTATCTTAGATAATCACAACTTCAACCTATTAAATAAAGAAACAAATTCATTGTAAAGAAACAAATCTGTGCTTGTACCAAAGTTTGTAATTTTGATTAAGCAATTTATGTCCAATCTGTCATTGATCTATTTGACTTTTATTAAAATATCACAATTTGGATCATTTGTTTCTCACTGGTATTTATCTTATATTCCTGAGAAAAATGATGCAAGATATTGTCAACTAGGTAATTCCAGGATCTCCGGCAGATCGTGCAGGATTCCAACAGGGTGATATTGTAATTGAGTTTGGTGGCAGACCAATTAGAGAGATTAAAGAGGTAATTCCACTCAGATATTCTGGGACAATCTTCATGATTGAATACACGATGACTAGTGTTTCAACTGTGGGATGGACATTTAATTCTACAAAATTAAAATTATAATAATAAATTTTAAAAAATAAATAATTTATTTTTTGATTTAATTTAGAGAATATGAAAATAAAACATTGTAAATTTCATTGTCATTTTATATTTTGTAAGGTAAATTTGAATAAAAGTGTCAAATTTTTATGCTAAAAGTTAATATTTGTGATGATATTGATATTGCTAGCTTCTAATTTATTTTAAAAATTTTATGTTTAACATTTATATTTATTTAACTTAGGCTATTATTTTATATTTTTGGTAGTTATTGACCCAGAGAAAGTGGATGCAGTAGTTATGAATTTTTCTTAGTTCTTCATTGGGATTTTCTTTAATAATATGTATAGATAGATAGTTGAACATAAGGTGAAGTACTTTCTACTGTATTTTTTGGTCAAATACTCACTACTATGTGCCCTACACTTTAACCGATGTCAGTATAACATATATTTCATGAATGAGTGATTTTTTTTCCCTATTTAAGTACTGGTCACGCTCCCCATATTGTCCTGTTTGTTTTAATAGCAACAATCATCATAAATCCTCAAATTCTGTTTGCATAGCATGGCAAGTAATTATATTTTATACCACCATCATCATAAACCCTTCTGTGAGTTGGGCATGCATGGCGCTCTGTTAGTAGTCATAATTCCTATTTAGCTTGAGATTCATTAAAGATTTAATTTTACATGGGATTTCTTTCTCACTGCACACTGCAGTTTTTCGTAGATCCAATTTTTGTTGATGAGAATAAAAAAAGATATCATGTCTGTAGCTTTTAGATCAGATTTCACCAATGACAATTTTCTATTGAATTCAGATTATGGATATCGTGGGGGATAAAGTTGGGGTGCCTCTGGAAGTTCTGGTGAAGCGATCGAACAACAAAACGGTCACATTGACTGTAGTGCCAGAGGAAGCTGTCACCGATATGTGAGATATTACAGAAATATTGGCAATTTTTTCCCCATTGTCACAATCTATCAGTTTATTTGATACAAAAGTTAGGCCATTCATTTTTTACAATGATGAGAGTTCAAGCGTGTTGTATTGTCTCTTTAGTTTTGAGTTAGTTCGCCATGGCCGATAACTGTAAAATTTGATGTGTATTCTGTAAACAGTTGATAAAAGATGAACCTAGGATACACAAGTTAGGCCATTCATTTTTTGATAATGATGAGACTTCAAGTGGGTTATATTCTATCTTTAATTTTGTTTGGAGTTAGTCCTCAGCCATGGTCGATAACTGTAAAATTTGAGGTGTATTTTAACAGTTGATAAAAGATGAACCTAGTTTTGCAATTTAAGTCCTCAGCCTAGTCGTGCAATTTAAGCGGATACAAAGGAAGTGGTAGCGAGGGGAACCTTTATTTTTCCCCCCCAATTCTCATATTACTCATGCAAATCATCTGGGAACATTTTTTGCGGATTTTTTTTTGCAATATTTTCTCTCACAATTAAATTTGTATATATTTATCCATTTGATTTTAATTTTGTAAGTTGATTTCTAAATTATTTGCAGAGTAAATGTTTAGTAATTAACTATATACACATGACACAATTATATTATAGGTCGTCGATATCGTAAAATATTAACTTGCACATTAATATACGAGATCATAATTTATATTAAAAGGAGGTTTCAAATCAAAATATTCTTCCTAAAAAAATAATGGTTGGCCATGATAGAATGGATGCATAAACCGGTTAAAAATGAATACTATGGACGCGATTAGATAAGGCGATTATAAGTACTTTGGAGTTTTTTTTTTTCACAAAACAACTAAAATTAGATTATAATATTATAAGTTAAAATTAATAACTAAATATATTATTATCTACACTTAACATAGTATAATGTAAATTCGATATATATATATATATAATAGTAGTGTAATGCAATGCATCAGTCTGATCAAAGGTTAAAATTATTAATTTCTTAATTGCACTCTATGTTCCTTTATTATCATTATTCATTGGCAATACAAATTTTATAGAATAAATTTATATTATATATTAAAACTTATAGTACCATGTGTAATTTTTTTATTTTTTAAAAATATTTTTATACTTTTCATACTGTAATCCAAACCCTACATAAACAAAACTCTAAATTTTAAACCTTAAGTTCTCAAAAAAAATATAAATAAAAAAAATAAAATTACAAGGTGAGCACCAAAAACTTAGGATAGAATTTTTATATATGAGTTTTGATATCTTGTACACTTTACCCTTCACATTTAGTTCACACCCAAAATTTTTTTCGATTCAATTTTTTTTTAATATTTAATACTATAATCCAATCCCTAAATTTTGTAAGCGTCACTGATGTTAAACGCCTAAATAGGGTGCCTAGGATAACAAATAACTTACTATATAATGTTAATGACGATAAATATTTGCATTGATGTTTTTTTTTTTTCATTGCAATGTTGATGACTATAAAAATATGCTATAAAAATAGTTTTGAATGATTTAATTAGATTAATAAATCTTTGAAAACGTATATATGGTTAGTATAAAAAATATTGAATGTGGATGCCTAGTTGATTAGAGGATAATAGATTTACTAACTAGGCAAGCATAATTATCTTTGGTTACAATATAAAAATTATTTGATTAATTTAACTTAAATAAATGGATCAATTTCTATCATCATATTAATTAAGTAGCTTATTCTAAGTTGGATCATCCAATTACACCTCCATCGAGTAACCATGTCCCACCATCAACAATATATTCTTCACTAAAGTCGGAAGTAAGAGTTACGCCAATATTTAGAACACTGCTTTCTCATGAAGTCAAGTTCAAAGTCTAAAGCCTACCCTGAAACCTCTTGGAGCGTGCGTGCAATATGCGAACATTCTCACCACTCTTTCACAACCAATATACACGTTTCCTGGAACACTCAAACAGTTTCTTCCATCAGCACCAACAAACAAGACTCTCTCTCTTGCTCTTTCTCTTTCATTTTTTTTCTAAAAAAAAAAAAAAGATTTCAGAAAACATAAATGTTCATTCTAAATGATAAGCTGAGTATACCTGCTAATTTATACTTCACCTCTAAATGTGTTTTTTCTTTTCCAATTTATGATCAGCAATAAAACTTATTGTGAAAATTAAAGCCATTTTGATACTTATGATACTTACAAATGAGAGGGAGCCATGTCCTTTATGTCCGAGTGCATGAAAGCCAAGAACATCAGAACAACAAGTATTGCTAAAGGAAGCAGCAGCAGCATGGAAGGTGGAGGAGGCAATGGAGGCAGTATAAGAGGAAGGATCAAGAGAGACAAGGTCAGTAAGCCAAGAAGTATTAATGTTTTCAAGCTGAAGTAATTCCCTCTGTCCTCATGAGGCTCTTCTGTGGCTGAATATCTCGCCAATCCCTTCTTCTTCCCTTCCCCTTCTCCTTCCATCAGATCAATTACTTAACAGTCTGAGAGGATTCAAAACAGATCTGAATCCTTTCTGTTCTTCTCTCTGAACTCATACTTCATGCTCATAATTAACAGTCTATAAGAAAGCGTGATTGGATAAATAAAAAACAAACCTTTTTAATTTGTTGTTGAAGAAGACAGAATTTTAGATGAAACAGGCTGTTCATGATCCAGCAGTAGTGTCTTTTTCTAATATTGGAAATGTCAGGAAAGATAAAAACCATAAAGGCAGTAAGAACAGCTTCTTTATATTAATTAAATGTTTACCTGTGTTTGGTGATCGATGAACTCTGTGCTAGCTGAATCTGAGGGAGGATGAGAGGGAGAAGCCTTGAGACGTTGTCTCAATTAAGTGGGAAGGAAGGATGCAGTGGTTTCCAAGTTTGAAGTATTGTTTGAGGACCGCGATGTGGCATTTTCCAATTGCCATGCAAGTGGTGGGGTGGCGATGATGCAAAGGGAGTTTAATTTCTTTGTTTGTTGGAGAAATAAAAGAGCTTTGATGTTTAAGGTTCCTCTCCCCTAGACATCCTTCTGGCCATATTTTAATCTCTGTCTTATCCCCATCTTGTCTCTTCCTAGATCTCATCACCAGTACTTACCATATGAAATTGGGATTTCTTTCTTTCTTTCTATTCTTTCTTGTGTTTGGCCACGCCTCGTTTCATTGAATAATGACGCGCCGTTTGATGATTAGTTCTCGATGGCTTTTCAATTTAATTGTGGTTTTCGTGAGAGGAGGAAATAAAAGTAAAGTGAAATGTAATCATCATTAATTTGTTTTGATTGACTTCCATTTATCCACGTTCATGACATTGCGCATTCAATAAATATTTTAATAGAGCAAGGATCAGATTCATCTGAAGAATTATCTTATAATGCGATGACTAATTTTAATTTTCTAGTTTACTTTCTGTCAATAGTATAGAACAATAGGAGTCATTAGAATGACAGATTTTACTTTTTACAGAATTTAATAAATATTTTAAAATTAGAGTAATGATACGCTGTGGGAAAATAAAGCACGAAACGCTGCACGAATGACTCATCCATTCCCACGTAGAATGAAAAAAATACATTTTCCATTCCTCTTTGTCCACCTCAACTTTGACGAAAACTCTAAACTCTGTCTGTTTCCCCCCGATCTCTCTTCCACATAACCTGCCGACCCATCTCCTCCGATTTCTCTCCTGCGCCGCACTCTCCTCCGAGTGATCTTCCTACGCCTCTCCTCCTTTTTCTCTACTGCGCCCACCTCTCCTCCGAGAAGCTTCTCTTCTGCGCCGCCCTCTCCTCCAATTTCTCTTCCACGCAAAAGCTGTGCACAAAGCAGAGATCTGCCACCATCGAAGCTCCTCCATCGCCGAGCGAACCCTAAAGGCGCACCCCCAGCGAAGCCGCGAAGCTCCTCCACGACTTCTTTCTGGAAACCCTAAAGCTCCTCCACTAGCGACCCTGCCTTGACGAGAAAGGTGAGTGTCTATTGGACAACCAATCAGGCAACACGCCTATTCCTTCTGAACTTTGTCGAGCTTGACTTTGTTGCAACTCCAAATTCATGACTCCTGAAGTTCCGGGAGGTCTTTGGACAGATGCTTCACAAGGTTTTTTGTGACTATATCGGGCATGGATTCTCCAGTATAATATGTTAAAGGGTCCATTTTCTTATCTTAGGGAATAGGCAGAATTTTTTTTCTTCAAGTTATACTTATTTAACTTATATCTGTTTATTAAATTTATTGTCAATATTTGGGAGAAATCCCAATGGAGGATTGTATATCTTTTGTGATTTGTGATTTGTGATATCTCTTGCTGTTGAGATTTGTGATTTTGTTATTCATATGACTATGGTCTCTTTTATATTATATTGTTTATTTATTTGTAATTCTTGTAACATATCTCTTCTTGCAGCATATCATTTCTTATAGCATATCATTTGTCTTCTTTGTTCACTGTATAAAAGTTTGCTAATAGCTATTTTATTTGAATGTAGGTTGTAAAATTGTTATGGAGCAAGAACGATTAATTGAGGGTGATTTCCAAGTGTTGGGTGATTCGTCAAGCTCAAATGGAGTTGATACTCCACAAGTTGGGATGTGTTTTTCAGCTGAAGAAGAAGTTCGCGATTTTTACAAATCCTATGCCCAGATTCTTGGTTTTGGTATTGCAAAGCTGGGTTCTAAAAAAGGAGATGATGGCCAGCTGAAGTATTTTTCATTCGGATGCTCTAAAAATGGTAAGACTGCTCCTAGAGTGAAAAATTCTTTTTATCCTAGACCCTGTAGCAAAACGGATTGCAAAGCAAAGATTAATATTACAGTTCAGAATGATGGATCATGTGTCATTACGAGTATTCAACTTGAACACAATCATGCATTAAGTCCAAGAAAGTCAAGACATTTTAGATGTAATAAAGTGTTAGATTCCCAAACTAAGAGGAAATTAGAGTTGAATGATCAAGCGGGAATAACTTTGAGTAAGAGTTTTCAATCATTTGTTGTTGAAGCTGGTGGCTATGAAAACTTATTGTTTGATGAGAGAAAGTGTAGAAATTATGTGGCTGAATCACGGAGATTAAGGCTTGGGAATGGTGATGCAGAAGCCTTGAATAATTACTTTTGTCGTATGCAAAGTAGAAATTCAAATTTCTTTTATGTGATTGACGTAGATGAAGATTCTCGCATAAGAAATATATTTTGGGCTGATGCAAGATCTAGGGCTGCATGTGATTATTTTTATGATGTCATTACATTTGATACTACATATCTTACCAATAGTTATGATATGTCATTTGCTCCGTTTGTTGGAGTAAATCATCATGGTGAATCCATATTACTTGGTTGTAGTTTGATATCTAAAGAAGATTTTGAAACTTTTATTTGGTTATTTAAATCATGGTTGACATGCATGAGAGGACGAGCTCCACGAGCTATTATTACAGATCAATGCAAAGCCATGGAAATTGCAATTGTTGAGGTATTTCCGGACTCTCATCATCGTTTATGTCTTTGGCATATTATGAAAAAACTTCCAACGAAGTTTAGTAGTCATGCCAACTATAAGTTGATAAAGAGAAACTTGAAGAATATTGTTTACAATTCTATAACATCTGAAGAATGTGATAGCAACTGGAAAAAATTGATAGAAGAATTTAACTTAGAGAAAAATGATTTGTTGAATTCTTTATATGAAATTCGTCATAAGTGGATGCCTGTATATGTGAAAGATAAGTTTTGGGCAGGGATGTCGACAAGTCAAAGAAGCGAAAGTATGAATGCATTTTTTGATGATTATGTTCATTCAAAAACAACTTTGAAACAGTTTATTGAACAATATGACAATGCTTTGAAAAGCAAGATTGAAAAGGAAGATAATTCTGATTTTGCATCTTTCAATTCAATCATTCCAGTTATCAGTGGCAATCCAATTGAAAAACAGTTTCAAAGTGTTTACACTAACAAAATATTCAAGTTGTTTCAAGATGAATTGCGAGGTTTGATGTTTTGTAACACTACATTTGTGAAGCAAGAAGGGTCAACACTCTTTTTTGAGGTGACAGAAACTATATATGGGAAAGAGGGAGCAACTCAAAAAAATGTTTCATTTTGGGTACAATATAGTGAGTTACAATCTCAGATGAAGTGTTTGTGTCGTCTCTTTGAGTTTCGTGGAATTGTGTGTATTGACATTTGATGTCAGTTATGGTGAAAAGAAATATCACTATAGTTCCAGAAAATTATATATTGGAACGATGGCGCAAAGACATTAAACGTGGATATCAAGGAATCACCAATATATATGATGATTCTTATCATCATGCAGAGGAACGACAAAGATATAATAATCTTCAACCATTGTTACAAGAAGTGGGGCAGCTTGGGTCAAAAAATGATGAAAGGTGCTTTGTTTTAACAGGGATATTGAAAGAAGCCAAAAAAAGAATTATGGATATAAATATTGGTGATTCATTTGATGGTTATCAGGACAGCAATAAAATATATGAAGAATCAAGAAATGAGAGCAAACAGTTTCACAGTCCTCTAAAAGTAAGGTCTCGTGGACGTCCACCGATGAAACGAAAACAATCCAAAATTGAGCAAATTGTGAAAAAGACGAAGACAAAGTCTCAAAAAAAGGTATGGTTGTATATTTGGCGAAATATACTTTTGGTGTTATGTTTTAGTGATAATTGATTTTGCTTTTGTTATTTGTTAATATTGAACATAACTACATCTATCTACAGAGTTCTACAGTTGATAAAAAGCAAGATGAGTTATCAAATATGAATTCTCCAAGTATGATCGATGATGAGTCTAGTAAAAATGTAAGTTGTGATTTCACTAGGTATGCACAGCTTTCTTAGGTTACTACACATCAATTTTGAGAATAACTATTATGTATCAAAATTGCGATCAATAATTGGTCTTTGCAAGATCCTGAAAGAAAGGTATGCACAGCTTTCTTAGGTGAAAAATACACATTTATTTTTGAATGTCTTTGCACATACCTAACTAGGAATGAAATGATCTGTAAACATTTTATAGTTGCTTTAATTCGTTGTCAATCATGCTTTCTCCTTCTGCCCAGCATCTTAACTTTGAATGTCTTTCTTAGGTTATATGTCTACTATGTTAATCATCTTAACTTTATCCTTCAGCCCAACAATTTCATTAGTCTTTTATTTATTTTGCAGGTTGTGTACTAAGGCCTATGCCGGGGAAATGGAGTTGATGACAAAAGAGAGAATATGCTGGATTTATGTTCATGACATTTAGACACTTTTTGTTGTGTGCTTGAGGGGTTGCAATGATGTTTATGTTAGCCCTATGTTGGATTCTTTTTTAATTGAATATTGTAATGCAATTAAGTTTATGTTTCCAATTGAATTTTGTAAGTAGTATCCAATTGAGAATTGTAATGCAATTAGATTTATATTTCCAATTTAAGTTTGTAAGTAGTATCCAATTAAAGTTTGTAATGAACTTGCATCATTTGGAGCTTGCATCATTTGGAGCCTCTTTCAGTTCATAGTTTCCAATTTGTAATCTCAATGCCTCTGTTATAAGTTATTTTTTTCTTCTCTGTTCTAAGTTATTCTTTTCTTCTTTGACATGATAAAGCTCTTGGGCAAGAACTTCTTTATCTTCTAAGAGGATTACAATTTTAGCTTCAAGTTCCATTTCCCTTTCCTTCATCAAGATTATTTCATTCTGGAAACGTTTTAGCATCAAGTAGCTTTTGAAGTAGCAAGATTATTTCATTCTGGAAATGTTCTCCGGACTAGGTCAGAGAGGGCTCGGTAGCTCGTTCTCTGGACTGAACGAAGTCGGAGAGGGCTCGGCAGCTCGTTCTCCGGACTAGGTCAGAGAGGGCTCGGTAGCTCGTTCTCTGGACCGGACGAAGTCGGAGAGGGCTCGGCAGCTCGTTCTCCGGACTAGGTCAGAGAGGGCTCGGTAGCTCGTTCTCTGGACCGGACGAAGTCGGAGAGGGCTCGGCAGCTCGTTCTCCGGACTAGGTCAGAGAGGGCTTGGTAGCTCGCTCTCTGGACTAGGAAGACGTTAGGGTTTAGGGCTGGGAGGCTCTAAAACTAACACAAGGACATTGGATCGGTCTGTTAACCGATCCAGTGATACTCCGGTTGTCTAGATCAGTCGGCAGACCGATCCAGTGAAACAATAGTCACCTGATCGGTCTCGTGACCGATCAGTGACCACACAGAAAGTCTCTGTGGGTTATCTGATCGGTCTGGGGACCGATCAGTAACCATATAGAAGCATTCTGTGGGTTATCTGATCGGTCTACAGACCGATCAGAAAGAAGTGTTCAGAAGACGTGGGACTCAAAGCGAGAGGAGGGATCGGTCTGTGGACCGATCCACCCATAGTCTGATCGGTCCATAGACCGATCAGACTATTCCCAGACCGATCAGGATATGTCAGGATATGTCCTGATCGGTCCGGAAGACAATGGATCGGTCTGTTGACCGATCCACAACATGTCGTTTGTTTTTGATTCACTTGATCAAATCATCTGCTGTGAGATTTTTAAGTTACAGGTTGCAGGTATCGTGGCATGATGGCAACTCCAAACATGCTCGGATGCCAGATTTAAAATGCTAAATAGAATTCTGCTCAACTTCCTTTAGAATACTGACAGTTGAAAAATAAACAAGATGAAACATATTCTCCAATGATTTGAATAGATCAGTAAATAGAAACATGGTAACAAAACTATAAAGAAAAAAAAAATCTTATTAGAAGATATCTTAGTATTTTGCATTGCTCATGGTCATGAAGCCATTTGAAGAGTAGCTCTGCTCGCTACTACCCAATTGGTACTCGTGCACTGAAACCACATTTCCCTTTCCTTTCAGACAATGGATCACTTTAATCCTCAGCTGTTACACTTTTACAAGTACAACAAATAGAGAAAATTTAAAACTAGATGCAATGGAAATGGAACGAAAAAGTTTCATTCATCTAGAATAAGAAAGAAACAAGATTAACCATGATATGAATTTGACAAAATGCAAGACCAGAAAGCAACTAAAATTGCTTCAATCACATTATATATCAAAAAACTACTTACAAACTTCAATTAGAAATATATGGCTAATATAGGTTGAAGGCACATTAAAAAACCAAAAAACATCTTTCATTACTACAATAGTTATTTGCTTATAGCAAATTACACCAACCACTTCCAAATCATCACAATCCAAGTGAATACAAATACAACGATAACAACTCTAAACTTTCTATTAAATGAACATATTTCATCACTCAACTTCATAGTAACAGAGTTGTTCACAGAGTTGTTCACAGGCTCCAGGAGAACATTGCAATCAATTGCACTTTCGATGTACATATTAGATTTCTTCAATTCACTAATCTCCATTTGTAATTTTTTGTTATCCCTCTTCAGATCATTAATAATTCCCTTAGCTCTCTCTGACAATTCTGGATCATGCCATAAGAAGAAGCCACATCCCCTTTCCTGAATATCGAATAAACTTAATCAAAATCCAATAATTAAAAAGCATATAAATACGGTTGGTTTTGCAATCATTTTATATAAATAAAATTTACTCTAAATTTTGGGCATGAAAAAAATCGTCTGCTTGGGTTGGTTTCCTTCCATGAAGTCCAAAGAGTAGCTCTTAACCCACAATAGCATAATATATGAGGTGTTTCATCTTGTTCATCATTCATGCGTCTTCGAGTGAAAGATGATGATGATATCGAACCGGCTGCCATGAATATTTGTTCCTTTGTCCTGTAATCTTTTTCATATCAAAAGAACAAAAACCATCTACTCTTTCATATCCTTGCTCAACTACTATAATTTAGGTAATTGATGTTAAAGTGATACTAATACTTAGGAGGTCACACATAGTATAAGAGATCTCCAGTGTATAAAATGTTGGAAATTTAAAATATCCTAAACATGATTTTCAATTTCCTAATTGGTTCCACTTCTAGGAACCAAACAAAATTGGTTAATAATAGGACATGTCTCAAGTTTGATCAATGAGATGCTACAAGAATTATAATAGGGCAAACAGAATTATAATTGCATTTGTTCAAGAAGAACGAAGAACTTAATGTCAAGTGAGAAAAACAAACCCGTACAAAGGCACGATTCGCTGGTGGAGGAGCTTTAGGGCTTAGGCGGTGGAAGAGCTTTAGGGCTTAGGCCGTGGAGGAGCTTCGCGACTTCGCTGGTGGTGCGCCTTTAGGGTTCACTCGGCGATGGAGGAGCTTCGATGGTGGCGGATCTCTGCCTTGTGCACAGCTTCTGCGTGGAAGATCTCTCGAAGGAGAGTGTGGCGCAGAAGAGAAAAAGGAGGAAAGGGCGGCGCAGAAGAGAAAAAGGAGAGGAGGCGAAGCTTCTGAGTGGAAGATCTCTCAGAGGAGAGTGCGGCGCAGAAGTGAAAAAGGAGGAGATGGCGTCGCAGAAGAGAAAAGGAGAGGCGAAGCTTCTCGGAGGAGAGGTCGGCGCAGAAGAGAAAAAGGAGAGGCGAAGCTTCTCGGAGGAGAGGTCGGCGCAGAAGAGAAAAGGAGAGGCGAGGAGAGGCGCAGGAAGATCACTCGGAGGAGAGTGCGGCGCAGGAGAGAAATCGGAGGAGATGGGTCGGCAGGTTCTGTGGAAGAGAGATGGGGGAAACGGACAGAGTTTAGGGTTTTAGTCAAAGTTGAGGTGGACAGAGAGGAATGGAAAATGCATTTTTTTCATTCCACGTGGGAATGGATGAGTCATTCGTGCAGCGATTCGTACTTTGTTTTCCCGCAGCGTATCATTACTCTTAAAATTAATATCTCCCTTCATATAATTTAAAGGACTATAAAACCATTTTTTATTATAATTTAATAAACATTTTAATGCCATGGGGACAAAAATATACAATATTGAGTCGTACCCTTATGAATAAATATTATTTTTTTAATGGACATAAGTTCGAAATGCCAACTAAAACGATAAAAATAAAAATAAATATTTTAGAACATAGAAAGTAATTTTATATATTTAAAATTGGTTTCTAACTCAATAAGTATGGAAAAAAAATTGTTTCTATCAATAAACATTTTAGTCATGCCACTATGCCATAGGGACAAAAATGCAGTCGCAGCCTCATGAATAAATAATTTCTTTTAATGGACATAAGTTGGATATGCCAATTAAAACAATAAAAGTAAAAATAAATATTTTAGAACAAAGAAAGTAATTTTATATATTTAAAATTGGTTTCTAACTCAATAAGTATGAAAAATCATTGTTTCTAACTCAATACTCAATTTGTTTCTTATCGAGCAACGTTGGTTATTTTCGGTAAATTCAAAATTTAAAATCCTATGTAACTATAAATTTAGATTTAAATACAAATTCAATATTAGTTCCATTTTTCTTTTTAAAAAATCCATATTTCCTTGAAACTTTAATGGAGGATTAATTTAAATCGATAAAAAAATTGTTGAATAAATTAAAAAATATTATTTAAGAAATCAACGTTATAGAAATATCAAAGTCTTTTAATTTAGAACACTTACAAAAATCGAAATTCTATAGAAATTGTGGTTGTTTCAGTTAAATTCAAAACTATTTTTTAATGTTTTTTCTTTCCAATTTAACGTCATTTGTTAGTTTTAACACTCTGCTCCAATGTCTTTAATTAATGAAATTATGTTAATGGAATTAAAGTTATTCATCAGTAATCATCATTCATGATACGAACACACAAAATTGATGTGGCTTCCAACATCAATGCTGTAACATCAACTAATAAAATAAAACTGGATTTAACTGAAATAAATGAAGCAATGAAGACTACAGGATCGAGCAGAAATGACAAGTTACAATTTCTTGTAATATATGAGAAACATAAAGTTGGACATTTAGGAAAGCTCTGAAACCAAGTAATAATAATACCTACTAAACAAGAGATGCCACCAAAATCAAAGCAATAACTGGCAAGGTGAATTCTCACCATGGTTCCGGGGTTTTGGCAAACCAACAAGCATTTTAGTAGCACCACTGGAGTGTGATCTTGTAACAAAGAGCATAGACATGCCAGCTGAAGATGCTTGCTGGTCTAATTCTCTTTCTTCTCCTTTTTCGCTTCCGGTTTTTGGTATAAAACTATCTGGCTTAATATGGTGCCGTTCGTCATGATGCCGATGATTGAACCCATAATCACTTAATATGGATTAAGGACAACAAAATGAAGTAACTTTCTGGCCAAAGCACATCTAAAGTCAACTGAGGGAAATCATTTTGTAAAAGGCAGATGGAAAAGAAAGTGATAAAGGAGATAGCCAGAGGCACATAACGGTCTAATACCAGTGGTTCATTATGGTAGTGCTACAATGTGTCCAAGCTACATCCTAATTGCCCTCCTAGAAACTTTTACGTAGAGATGAGATGATCTAAAAGTTATGAACTTGAGCATCTCCAATGAAGTAACTAGTCACTAATACGTAGATTGATCCTCGTTCACAAAACAAGACGACAGAAGCATCTACATTCAAGTGACTTGTCACTAGGGATGATAAGAAGCCGCTAATAAGCAGCAGTTAAAATTAATAAGCTGGAGAAGGCATAGCTGAAGAATATTTTACTAGAAAGTCATAAGGATACCACTAACTGGAGCATTTTCCTGAATGCTGGTGAAGACTCTCACTGCAACATGAAGAAAAGTAGACAATGTATGAAAGTTGCACTAGAAAGCATCAACAGAAATACAAGAACTTGAGGATATGTTAGTTCATGACATCCTAAGTAAACATCATTTCCTAGTTCAGAATAGATATTCGCTGATCTTTAAAGCTTCACACACATACACACGCACTTGAAAAGTTGGTGAAATTCTACTAATGATTGGACAAGAAAAGAAACAAAACTAGTTCATAGTAAGCTGCATCTGCCAAAAGGTTGACAAAATCAAACAAGCAGTTGCTAAGGAATTGCTCCACATGTGGTAATGAAAGATGATGCAAAAAACAAATTAAATGATTGATCTCTTTTCAAGAGCATACCTATAGAGCCAGCAAAATTCATAAAACATGTCAAGAAGCTCAATTCTCCAGTACTCTTATTCTGCACAAATTCACGTGAGAGAGGTCACAGACCTGAGAACTGAATGAAGCTTCACTAAACACATATTAATGTCATCATAAACTACTACCTGATCTGCAACCTCATCAAATTTTCAGTCATTTTGTCACGGTTTTCTTCTAATACAGTTAGTTGGTGGACACTAAAGTGACATATTTGACTGAATGCGCAATGCAATATATCTTCAATTTGGATGAACTCATTATAAAGTTATAGATATGCATCATGCAACAGAACAAAATGACAAATGCTTTAAAGAAAAATTCTTTTAATGTATGAAGGTCCTAAAATTCCAATTGTAGGTAAGTTGGTTGGAGAGACAAAAAGGAGTAAAATACCTAGCCCTTGATAAATTGACAGTGATAAAAGATTCACAAAAGTGGGATCTGTATAATGAATATTTCAAGCAAAATGAACCTGGACTAAGAAAATAGTATACTGGAGAAGTATAGAGATGATTGCAGGATACAAAATTAGTTAAGACTTGTGCACCTGTGTTCATAGATAGATATGATCAAGAAATGGAAGGCCATATGACAAGAATTACTGCATAACAATGGTAAAGTACTGCATATGCATAGCAAGTACTGAAGAGGTTGTATGAATCAATTGCTATGTAAAATAATGTTAGGCATCTGAGGTCTTAGAACTACAGGTAAAAGATTCTACATTTTATGCACTCATTTCATTTTCAGATGAACATTTTCCTTCCATGGATACATTATCATCATAATATATGTCAATTAATATACAATCATCAATATGTAGCATATCAACCATTTTTGTAGATCATGCTGCTAAAATAAAACAGCCACATATAAAACTTCTAAAGGATCTTAAAGTGATAGGCCAATACTTAAATCAAATCTGATCATGTAGCAAATATGAGTGGTGGAACATAGCAGGCAACTTTGTTTAGTCAGCATAAAGGATATATTATATAGTAGCAATTGAGAAACTAACCAATTATTACACACACTTTTCTCATTTGAGGAAGTGATATGCTAGACATTCAAGATATAGTTAAAAACTAATAACTTTTAACTTACTTTGTAGTTCGTCCATATTTGTGGTACTCTTGCAGAGAAAAAGATGAAATGTTGTGAAGCCTGTAAAGGCAAATGTGTAAATCAGAATACAGCAAGGATAGCACTAGTAACAAGTAATAGTATTTCAATATAACTAAACGGTAGAAGTGACTTATGCTTACATATAGGGCTTCAAAAAGAAATGGATCAATCTGACCAGCAATTATAGTTGGTGCTATAGCACAATACCTAAACACCTTTGATAAGGAGAACAAGAAATGATCTAGAGATTTTTAACTATCATAAAACATTGCTCAACATAAAGATTACACCCAATGTATCAGGCAGTCATTTCAAAAGAATATTCAGCTATCAGATGTCCAACAATATGGAGGATACAAAAGAGGTTTAATCCAGGTCTTTCCTCCAAGTGGTTGAGAATAGTAGTAGATAATTGCAACTAGAATTATAGCTGCGAGTAAAAGAAACAAAGGCATCCATTACATTCATGAAAAGAATGCAGAAATTAACAGAGTAAGGAAAATAAACATGAAAATTTTCAGGGAATTTATTTAGTGTAGTGTCACTAAGATAATGTAGCATACGTACCTTGGATCAAGAGAAACAGCAACTCTCCATAAGCTGAAAATGGAAGCTCCTTGTGGACACAATATGCCAAAGCAATTGTGTAACCCACCACTTCTAACTCAAAAGCCACAAGACTAAGTCCTCTAACACTATTGTGTTTCAAGATTTTGAGTATCTGCAAGCATAAAAGTGGTGGGGAATGAGTTCAAACTCAGTATTCTAGAAGCAAGTATGTTAGCATGACTCATCAGTCATAAGAAAAAGAAAGAAAGAAAATAATGCATCGCAAATTACATGGGCATCTGCGAACATATCCTATAATAGAATCATGATTAAATCCTAGAGATTATACATCTGCTTCAAAAGGTTTCCAGTGAAAAATCAATATGCACGACCAACAAGAAAGGGCTGTTAAGAACATTCATAGACGAAAACATTTTAGAAGTACAGTAGTTAAAAAAAAAAGGACAGCCCGGTGCACGAAGCTCCCACTATGCGGGGTCCCGGGGAAGGATCCATTATACACAACCTTACCTTGCTTTTTGCAAGAGGCTGTTTCCATGATCCATTTTAGAAGTACAGTAGTTATATAACAAATATGTACACTCAGGAACCAAAAGCAAAATTCTCATGTTTCCTAATTAATGTAACATATATTCTCTTGTTATATTCTTTACAAGTTCTTCCAGATACAGGAAGACAAGTTATTAACATTTGCGGTAAGCTCAACGAAAGTTTAATACAAGAAATGAGAATACAGTATGGTCGAACCATCTAGCCATGTTATGAACTCCTTATCACTGGATTTTAGAAGTCCCAGATCTAGGACCACCTCAAGGTTTTTTAGAGTGCATACTGTCGTTTTTTAGAGTGCATACTGTCAGTATGCATCTTGATGTAGAAGAAATATAGACAACAGAAGTTAAATCTGAAACTGAACAACATCACGCATAAGCTTTTTGATTGAGATTAGATAAATAAATTCCAGAAGTAACAAGAAGATGAAAGTACTACAATAATTATCTTATGTGAGGATACAATGTATTGTCAGAAAAAAGTATATAAACAGAAGTAATATCAGTAAGATATTAAGAATAATCAAACTGCACAAAGATCTAGGCACTTTATTAATACCAATGGCATGAAAATAAAATTCTTTGGAACCCCAGACAGAAAAAAATGACAAAATTTAGGGTTCTCTTCTAGAAGAGAAAAAGAACCAATGTCATGGACTGTCAGTTCATCTGCTCTAGACTAATTAGAGCATCTCAAAAGCATGACCTGGCCAAGTAATTGCTACTTGACTAGATTGCAAGATCTCTCAAGAATAGATCTCACAAAAAAAAAAGACTTCTCTTTAAGTCTTCCACAACCTCCTTAGCAACCAAAAGTATGACCTGCAACTTGGTAGACTGCAATTAAAACTCTATGAGAAACTGCAGAATTTTTTTTTACTGGAAAGCAGAGGTTTAATAGATTGTATGCACGTCACTAAGTTAATAGGTCCCAAAATGATTAAAGAGAAAAGACCTCAAGACTTGGATGATAAGCATGTAGGTTTTTTCAGCAAGAATCAGCCTCACACACAAGCAACAAGCTCAGCACAGCCAAAAATCACATCTTAGGGTGTTGTTTTTATCTCTTAGGCTTTTACTTAGAGTGGCCATTAGGAGAGGTGGTTGTGGTTTTTAACCTTAATAACCTTGCTAAAGTTGTGACAGAAACTCGGGTGCATGCAGAGATTGCTGGAGACCAAAGAGCTTGTAGAGATAAAGAATTGCTTCTCAAGAATAACTTTTGGTCCATGCAACATATGAAGTAAGGCTTTTCCTGTTTTCTTTATTGGTGTTGATAGAGAAATCTAGAAGATATTGAAACAACTTTTTGTGCATGGTTTGAGCAAATGACTTGTATAGAATAATGTGAACTTCTCTCGTATTATTTGAACATTTTTCAAATAGTAGACATAAGCCAAATTACATTATAAAGCTTTTATATATTAATTATTTTTTAGTGTGTTTTGTCTTTACTATCTCACTGTATTAGATGATGTTGTGTACAATTGCATTTTTTTAACAGTAGGATGACTTAACATTGACGGCTATAACGCATTTTAGGAACGCTTGTTTCTATCGACATAGGGTGGTTAGAGACAACCAATTCAAGAATCATTCTAATTGAGATTGATCCAATTAATTAATTCTTGATCATGTCAAATATCAATACCGCTATCAATTGATGCTAGCGGGGTCTCAACCCCCAATAGAAAATAAAATAACTGGCTACCTTTTAATGCTTCTATGCAGATAAGAATTTGCAAACGAGTATTTTCAACAATACCTTATAATTTTCAAAATAAAATGAACATCAAAACAATTTGAAGTAACACAATACAATCTAAAAGCCTCGTTCTCTCATTATCTTCTATCACAACCTCAGGACCAGCTATTTTTCTCATCGGATAAATAAAATCAGTCCCAAGTCAACATTTAATCGTACAGAATCAGCGATATTCATGCAAGGTATATCTCAATAGAACCTCTGCAGTTCCTTTCTAATGGAATCTAGCCTATGCCTTGTTCCCACTTGTTTGAGAAAAATAATTTATCGTGACTTTCCCTTCCAAATCCTCTATCGATCGCAAGTATGAGCTGATCCAAGACCACACACAACCCACTACACTTAGAGGCCCAAAACTACAGTGCATTATAATCGTCGGTAGGAAAAAAAGGGAATTTTTTTTGACAAAAATCGTATCGACCCAAGTTTGAATAAAAAAGAATTGGAAGGACCTGAGGGAGTTTGACGGTGGTGGAGGCAGCGACGATACAGTAGCCAAGGAGCTTGGATACTAGTGGAAGCACGCAGTTCTTTTCGGGAAATTCCCATTCTTGCAGCGCCCCCAATACGCACCCAAAGTTCATGCCCAAGATCTCCAATTCCATCTCCGACTCTCTTTCCTCTTCGTCGGCGTCGTCGTTAACAAAGTCGCTCGGAGGTGACGTTGAAGACTGGATCTACGGCGGCGGCGACGGTGCTCGGGTGTGTCCCAGAAAATTCGGCTAATTTACGGGATCGCTCCCAATTTTGTAGTTTTACCTGCTCGCGTCTCCAAATTTTCAAAATTTACGATCACGCCCTCTTGAAAAACCTTATGGACTTATGGTAAACCTAAACCCATTATATATTATTATTCTTATATATTTTAAATAAAAATATAACTATATTCAAGATTCAGATAAATTATAATAAAATTATTCCAGAATTATCTGAAAGTTAATCTCGATTGAATTTATTTTATATATCTTCGAAATATTAATCAAATACATTTTCAAGTATAAAATGAAGGAGTGATCAGGAAATTACTATTATGAAAGCGCTTTTTATGGTGTTTTCCGTAAAGGTCCTTGTAGATCTCGACCGTTAATCTATCAACGGACCGGATCGATTTCCCTTTTGTTTCCAGAGAAACTCTTTCGTCCCCTCTGACACGTGACACGTCTTGCAGTCGTTCTGCACCGGGCGCCCACCTCTCTCTTCCCCCTTCGCCGGCGTTGCTCGCCGGAGTTCAGATTCCCGGCTTCGAAGATGCCCGGACCAGCCGATCGCCATCGCTCTATCCCAACCATTCGCGAACTCTCTGGCGTGGCCACCCTGTCTCATTGCCTCTTCGCCGGACGGAAAGCGACAGAGTTGCTTCATCTCCCTCTCTTCGTATTTCACTCTTCTATTTCAGGTAACATTTCTCCCTTCCCCGGGCTTCTTCTTCTCTGTCTCGTTTTCTCTTTCCTGCCATGCGTTCCACCACTCGACATTCCCTCCTCTCATTTCCTCCTACAGTCATCGCTGCAGCTTTCCACCTATTGTTTCTCAGCAATGGCAACTCAAGTGTAATTTTTTATCTTGATTTTGATTTTGAATCCATTTAGATGCGGTGAATTGTGGGTTTATCATTCTTCTATCTGTATTTCATTATTTTGGATCTGCATTCTGCTTCTGTGGCGGCCAACACTTAAGAGATATCGGTTGAAAAGGAACAGTAGTGAGAGTCTTTTTTGTTATTTTGAAGTCTTTGCCTTTTTCAATTTTCTCATTTCCTTCATACTTCTGTTCCTAGCTTCAGGTCTCTGCTGACGAATCAAAAGATGAATTCTCCTGCTGCACTATTCAAGCAGCTTTGGTTTTTTCCTATCAATTTGATATCTCCAATTAGTTATCTAGTTTGAATCGCCCAAATAGTGCTTGAACATGTTTGATGCTTGGTAAGAGAAGAATCTGTTTTTAAATTGCTTATTAGGATGTGTTACGAAATGCAAACTGTTTGATATATGCAACAGTCAATATGCGTCTTTTTGTTTGTAAGTCCTCTTTAATGCCTAATATAATGCATAACCAGAGGTCAATTTCTATTCAACATCTTTATATCAACATGAATAAGGTAGATTTTTAAAGCTAGCATGAGAATTGTTCAAGTTAAAGGGGCACTTATCATTCAACTCTAAAATGTTGGGCTGCTCAGCTATGTAAGTACTAGGAGTAGTCATTGTTGGTGTATATATATATATATATATATATGGATATGTAGTATTGATCCAACAGTTGTGCCTGATTAGTCATCTCGACGATGAGTCAATGACTCTAACCGGTGGAGCTCAGTATGGTAATGTGGATCTTGTTCCATTTATACTTCGACATCCCCTTTCGGTTATGGAAGTACCCCTTCGGGTAAGAGACATACCTTTCTTGGTATCATCGTTACCGATCTAAACTCGTCGGTTGTCGAGTTATCCTTTCGGATATCGACACAACCCTTTTGGGTAAACTTATCCATAAAGATAAGAGTATTAAGATTGAGGTGAAGGCTAGACCTTTTTTCCTTAAGACGATATTGCCCTACCCAGGTGCTTACGGTTTATTGGCAATCGTCTCCCAAGATACAACGACTCGTGTCTCGAAATAAGAGCACTCCAAATTTCAAGCCCTATCGAACTTTCGAAGCCTTGAAACTCTTAATCGAGGAGAGAGAGAAGAGAACTCAAGAGGAGAATTCACAACTTGAGAATTGAGTAAGTGGAATGAAAGGAATGGGATTTGTTTTATAGGGATGAAGGGTTACTCCCAAGAGATGAAAGATTTCTTTCAAAAGGTGAAAGGATATGGAATGCGTCTTTTCCCTTAAACCTTTTCACTTAAATCTTTTTATTATGATTAATTAATTTAATTGGTTAATCTGATTAATTATTTACTTAATCTATTGTAAATATTAATTAATATCACAATGATTAATCTTTTAATCAATCAATTAATCAACAAAATTAATTATAATTTCATACCCCTCAATGGTTCCATATACTTGAGTTAGCGTTCATCCATGAATCCAACTCGTGTGCGAGTCAAACTTCCACCCGATCATATCGGACCAACCCTTCATTAGACATTAATTTTTCATTCACTCGAGAAATTGGTTTATGACGATCTACTCACGAAATAGCCGACTTATCCCTATTGGTCACCAAAACCAATTTTCCAAAAGTCATCTCTATGTTGATTAGATAAGTAATAGGAAGGATGGTGTCGGTGTAATTTTATTCTAGTTTAATTTTTTGTTACTGCTTTACAAGCTATCTGGACTCTGAAATTTGACAACTTAAATTATATCATGAAATTGCAACTCAAAATCAATAAAGTAGACAGATCTGGAGCACTAACATTATATCATGCGCTATCTAAAACAATGGTGTAAAAATGTTTTGAGTATAAACTTCCTTTCTAATGAATAGGTATTTGTCATTATTCCTATATGTTTAGCTGTTGGATTCAATTTTTCTTTCTTAGGTCAATAAACATAATCATACCAGATATCAACATTTCATTCTTCTGCAATGCCTAAGTCTTCTTGATTTCTGATCTGTGAATAGGCTGCAGAGCCCTTTTTCTTACTAGCAGGTCCAAATGTTATTGAATCGGAGGAGCACATACTTAAGATGGCAAAACATATTAAAACTGTAACGTCTAGGCAAGTTTGTAGTAACTCATTCTATTTATGTACTTAGTATGTGTAAGTCTTTTGTAATATAAACTTATTTGCTTATTGATTGACAACTTATAGGCTTGGTTTGCCCCTAATGTTCAAGTCAAGTTTTGACAAAGCTAATCGCACTTCGTCAAAATCATTTCTTGGTCCTGGTTTGGAACAAGGTCTGAAGGTAGCATCTATTCTGTTGCCCAAAACTTGTGTTCTTGTGATTGGATTTTCTATATGTTGGCAAAACTTTGTTTAATAAATTCTGTTTGTATTGGTTTCTTTCTTTTTTCAGTGCAAACAAAGAATATAGCTTAGGAATATATATATTTTATTTTGCACTGAACCTCTTATAATATGTTTAAGAAAGGAAAGAAAATAAAAGTTGATAAAAATATTGTTTGGTTTTGTTGGTTTCTAAGTTCAGTTGTGTAGTACTTCCACGTCTTTTCCTTTCTAGTGCAATTACTTCATTATTTTTCAGAAACTAACCATTAATGTTACCCGTGTTACGATTTGTAGTAGCAAGTATTCATTAACTCATTGAACTTAGTTTTATAAGCTCTTAAAGTTTTTAACCTATATCTGAATCTTACCTTTGCTGAGAGCTAGTAAACTAGATACTTAATGTTTGCAGTAGCAAGAATCATTGACTGATTCAGCGTAGAAAATTTAGCTCTCAAAGTTTTTATCCTATATGTTAATCTTATCAACGTAGAGAGCTATTAAACTGGGAACTCTTAATTAATCAACCACAATTTCAATTTAATAATTTCAGAAAAGTCTCGTGTTCAGCTGATCATTGCCCTAATCAAACAAACAGAATTTTCTTCTATGCAATGATATAGGATGTCATGATTTTCAAGGGAAACTACTTATTTTGGATGAATCTTAACTGCCCCTCTCTAGACTTTTTCTGCATCAGGGAAGTTTATCAAATTTCATTGCCACAGAAAAATGATCTTACCCCTTTACATAGTTGCTGTTGTCACCAATTTTACACATCAAAGATGATAAAAGGACATGGTAATTTATAGACAATCTTTCTTTGAGTTAACAGTAGTGACCTTTTTGACGGAGAAACAAAGAGACAGATTTTCACTTGATCTTTTTACTTTTTGTCTGAAATAATTTATGATGAAATATACATAATGATGACTCTGCTTTACAACCTACTAAAAATACAATGCCTTCTGTTGCCTTTTTTTATTTTACTGTGCTTGCAATTCTAGTAATTATTTTGTACTGTTAATTTATGCGATTTCACATACAAGGATTTGAATGGCAGATTCTTGAGAAATTAAAGGCGGCATATGATCTGCCAATCATAACTGATGTCCATGAGAGTTTCCCAACTTTACATTGAAGTAAACTTGTTGTTATGCAACAGTTGTTTTTTTTTCCAGGGTATATTCTAGGCTGGTAAACAATTTCTTCAAACTTCTTAGAAATTGATCAAGATATAGTCTGTAATTTATGTGCAGCTACAAGACAATGGGTAGAAGCTAAATTTTTAAAATAGCATGATGCCTAGTATACTAACAATTTTCATAAATTCAGTGTGAAGCTGTAGGCCGAGTTGCTGATATTATTCAGATTCCAGCTTTCCTTTGACGTCAGGTATAATGCACAACTTGAAATTAATCAATCTTTGCTATTATTCTACTATCATTTTACTGTACCTTTCTTCAAGTGATGTACAGAGAACTTCTCTTTTAACCTGCTACAGTTGTGTAACAGGCAGACCTTCTAGTAGCAGCAGCTGAAACTGGAAGTCACAAATATCAAGAAAGGCCAATTTTGTGCTCCTTCAGACTTCCATAAGTTCATACTTTTATTTAGTTTTCTGTATCTCTGCATGCTGATGATTTTTATTTTTTCATAAAGTAGAAACATGTTTATATTAAAGTGATGTTAACATCTAATGAGGCAATTTCCTGGCATGGAAGCTGCAAGCTCTTTCAAGTATTTAAAACTTGTGTTCTGCATTATCTAGTCTTAATTTCTGGGTACTAACTTGTGCCCTACTCATTTTGTTGACTTTCCCATCACAATCATTATGCTTATGTTGCTTTCCTTAGAGCTTAAGGTCTTAGTATGATTCAAGAGTTTCATAGTGCACAATTGTTTTTAAGTTAATTGATGTCCCTTTGAGGAAGTTGCAGAATTTCAAGTGCTAAGGGAAGATAAGAAATTGTTCATGTTTCATTTGGTATATAATGATCTTTGACCATTCATCCCTATGTTCAAGTTATTATAATTCAAGCATTTTTGCTGAATCGTTTCAGGTTCAATTAGAAATGAATGGTTAACATGTTTCAATAGAGAATGTGAATGCTCCATAATTATATAATACCTTTCAATTTCTGTAATGATAAATTACCTATATGTAGACTCTAGCTAACATGTAATTATCAGTAATATTGATATCTAAACTATCTCCTACAACAACAACAACAACCAAGCCTTATCCCACTAGGTGGGGTCGGCTATATGGATCCTTTTACGCCATTGAGCTCTATCTCCAACTATACTATCATCTATATTTAAATAAAGTTTATCTTAGTTTATTGTGGCTAACCAAGTCTTTTTTGGTCTTTCTCTTTTGATATGCATGTTTGTCATAGTTTCACATCGCCTAACTGGAGCATTTATTGGTCGTCTAAGTACATGCCCATACCATCTTAAACGTGTCTCTCTTGAACTAAGAAAATAACTGTTGGGATTTTCTTTAATTAGAAACCTACACGAACAAAATGTCGGCTAGGAATATTCAACTTTGTTAATGTGAAGATCCTTGATCCTCACAAGATGATTCATCAGCGAAATTATAAATTTTAGAATATTAGTAGGTGTGTTTTTATATGAAAATCTTAATTGCATCTGAGATGATAGCCATTTATTTTATCCTCATATATCTGTAATAAAATTGGCATGAATATCAGTCAGGCACTCCTGAATATTTTTGACAACTATGAGTCAAAATTAGGTTGTTGGTGTTCATTATAAAATGATTAAATGCCATGACTGGTACTTAAGAGTTGCTCTGATAAAAGTACCAAATTTTTCTGTTGTTAGACTAATAGAATAGAAATGCCACAGGCGTTTTCTTGTTTGATTTCAAAATAGTAAACTTCTTTCTTTGCATTAATTTTGGCCATTACTTAGTTTGTTATATCTTTTAAGCAAACTAAGTTACTGGTCTAGGTATTGTGAAATTAAAAGTACCTTTTTTTAATCAGAAAGGAAGTTGAAAATCTCTTTGTTTTTTTTTGTGTTGGGTTTGTGTTGTAAATAATTCCTGAAGCTATTAATATTTGCGAGAGAGGTTATGGTGAATTCTGCAGAAAAGGTTAGACTCGCAGGAAATGCTAATGTAATGGTTTGCGAGAGAGGCACTATGTTTGGTTACAGTAAGTTTGCTTTAATATTTGTTACAACCTGTGTTGTCATGTCCAACATCATCTATAATTTGATATTTTGCTGTCTTTCTGTAAATTGTCTAGAATGTTTGTTATGTGAAGGAAAAACCTTTTTACATTGAGTTAAGATAGATCCTTTGTTTATATTATGGCATTCATAAGTCAGAAACTTCTAGTGAACTCTTTGTTTTCTCTTGTTTAACCTTTACTGTACAATTTTGTTTCTTTGACTTGATATTAACTAAAAGAGATACCTTTATCTGCCAATAGTGATCAAAAGTATACATCTTTAAATCTTAGAATTGTATAAATACATTTTCTTTTGTTTAACTTGGTTCAATCCTATGAAAATGCCTCCATTTGCCAATAATGATCAGAAGATTTCATTTCTTTTCCATCCCTGAATCACCCTCTAGCATTTTTGCTCTTAATTGTTCAATTTAGGTTCCATCTATTTTGTAAAAAAAATGTTTTTAAGGAAAATGAAAATTTGATTTTATAGTGTTTGGTATGATAAAAAAAAAATCATAAACAATAGAAAATTTTCTTTTGGTCACTAGAAGATATAGAATTCTTTGAGGAAAATGACTTCCTGTGAAAAAGAGTGGAGTCATCTTCTCACTCATTCATAAGCTTTTCACTCAATCAATAAATTCATCTCCACCCTTCACCCTCATTTGAACAGACTGATTGATCTAGGTAGGCCAATTCAACTAGGTAATCTAGTTGTGTTCGTCAAACCAAGTGGGTCAATCGAGCTAGACTGTCCAACGTTCCAGTAGAGCTGAGCGAGTTGAGTAATCTAGGTAGTCAAGGGAGGTTGAGTGAGCCGAGTGAGTTGGTTGGAATCAGGTAATTTAGGCAAGTTGAATAGGTTAGTCCAACTGAGAAGTTTAGGTGAGTCGGTCAGGTCGACTAGTCTTGTTGATATTAGTCCTTAGTGTTTTAATGGTTGGCAAACATGTGTAAGTGAGAGATTTGAGATTGACAAAGTTGACTAGGTGTACAAGTCAATCTAATCAAGATGGACTCTTTGGATCAGGTGGAAAAGCATTTTAGTTGGCCTAGTTAGGATGGAGTCTCTGGATTAAGTGAAGTGTTTCAACTTTGAAGAAATACCCTAGATATGTAACTTGGTAGAATGTATCGTATTATGAAAGAGACACTTATGTAGAAGTGAGATACCTAAAAAGCCCACATCTTGAAGCCTAGAAAAATTCAATTTCTAACTGAAACTATTTATTATTGGATGACAAAAAGGTTTTTTGTCAACGAAACTCTATGGATAACAATCAAATGAAATTGTATGAAAATTAGCCATTAATCAAATGTTGGTTGACTAAATAATTTTCATTGGTAGACCAAAGATCATGGATAAACTTAAATTTGAAAATTAGCTATTACAAATCACCTATAAATATCCCTTAGAGACTTCTTACTCAAACAATAACACATACATTCTCTTGATTCATCTCGTCTTTTTTGAGTAAAAACTTTTTAAGATGCTTTGTGTACCTCTTCTATATGTACGTGTGGCCTTTTCTTTGTAATTCCTTCTCTTCCCTTGGTTTCTTTGTATACTTTTAGGGTGAGATTGAGATTTCTTCCCTCTATTTTAACTCAAATTCCAAATTAGAGAGATTGTTAAAGTTTGATCTAGAGGTGATTGTCCTCCAGATCTAAGACCTATGAGAACTTGGAAAAACATCCCAGGGTTATGGTGCTGCGGTAGGACATTTAGGTTGCCACCTAGGTATCCGCAGTTCGATCCCCAGCTATGACGTATTTGCAGGAAGTTTTCCTCTAAATGGGGAGCGCAACCAAAAGATGTTGGGCTTTTGGGTTGGTCGCAGTGCGCGCTTCCCGATTTACCCTATTGACCGGTGGAAAACTTTCGTGGGGCCGGGCCGGTCACCTCGGGATAGTCAATGAGATTAACTGAGTTTATTATTTTTTTTTGAAGAACTTGTAAAAACACTCTTGCTGTATGTACTCTTTTTTTCCCGAAATTTTCCTTTAGAAAAGTGTCACATCAGGGCAACAAGTTTTGTAGAATTCTTTTTCTTTGTTGCAATTTAATTCTTGCTGCAATTTATTTTAACTTCTCATAGCAATTTAATTTGATTTTCATTGCAATTTATTTTAATTTACTGTGCTCAATTTTGAGCCTGATAACAGTACTAGTTGATTTGAGAAAGCAAAGCTAGGTTGGTTTGGCCAGTCTCCAGCTTGACATAGATTCAAATTCTACAATTCATAGTGTGTAGCTATCATCTGATTGAGCAAATTAATTTTTTACAGTCAAGCTTTTAAAAGATTTGATTTGTTAAAATCTTAGATAAGATTTAAATTCCATTTTTCTAGATGTTTTGATGATACATTTCAGATTATTTAATTTTTAGATGATTTGATTGTTGATCCACGCAATTTGGAATGGATGCGAGAAGCAAATTGCCCTGTTGTAAGTATCTTGGATTTTCTTTTAATCAATTTTCTATTTTCTGTCTTATTATGATTAATCTATTTCCATTTACTACACCCTGGTATTAAGGATTAATGTGTTTGTGTAGCTATCATGTTCCTTATTTTGTATCTTTGTACATGTTTTGCTGCTTTTAAACTTATGATGTAACTGTTAAGCATATTTTCTTTGCAACATACCATTTTTAAGAATTTCCGTGGTTTTAAACATATAGTGTTGGGTTTAAGTTGTAACAATCCAATGCAATATTGCATCAATACATGCATATTATACTCGCATCATTCTTTCCAAAGCATTATATGAATGGGGGAAATTGTAGGGTACCTGTAAAATTTTCACTACCAAAGCCAAACTGTCTAATACCACCTAAAATTTATAATATGATAAGGTAAATGATGTTGGTGCAACATCCCTCAGGTCAAGGTTGACCTGGTTGACCAAGCTTGAGTCTTGGTTTGAGTTTCGATGTTTGACAATGCAAGGTTGATTGAAGAAGAGTCAAGTAGGTCAAGGATGACCGGATACTTGACTGGGAAGTGCTAACTGGGATGTTAGGCAGGAGGAAAATCCTGGTGAGTGAAGCCAGGTGAAAGACCTAGTGAGTGAAGCTAGGCAGGAGGAAAATCCTGGTGAGTGAAGCCAGGTGAAAAGACCTAGTGATTGAAGCTAGGCAGGAGGAAAATCCTGGTGAGTGAAGCCAGGTGAAAGACCTAGTGAGTGAAGCTAGGCAATTGGGAAGTCCTAGTGAGTGAAGCTAGGCAGAAAGAAAATCCTGGTGAGTGAAGCCAGGTGAAAGACCTAGTGAGTGAAGCTAGACAATTGGGAAAGTCCTGGTGAGTGAAGCTAGGCAGGAGGAAAATCCTGGTGAGTGAAGCCAGGTGAAAGACCTAGTGAGTGAAGCTAGGCAATTGGAAAGTCCTAGTGAGTGAAGCTAGGCAGGAAGAAAATCCTGGTGAGTGAAGCCAGGTGAAAGACCTAGTGAGTGAAGCTAGGCAATTGGGAAAGTCCTGGTGAGTGAAGCCAAGCAAGAGAAATCCAGATGGGTCAAGGTTGACTAGACATTTGGTGAGAGTCCAAGTAGGTCAAAGAGATTGACCGGATACTTGGCACGAAGAGAAAAGTCCAAGTGGGTCAAAGGGATTGACCGGACACTTGGTGGGGAGTCCTGGCAGGTCAAGGGAGTGACCAGATGCTAGACATGATATACCAATAGGTCAAGGTTGACCGAATGTTGGATTGAGAGACTTGGGACTTGGTTTTGGGCAAAAACCAAGAGCTGGATCGATCAGTGGATCGATCCAGGAGCTGGATCGATCAGTGAATCGATCCAGGCCTTTCCCAGCAAACAGAGAGCCTCTGGATCGATCCGTGGATCGATCCAGAGGTCCCAATCGATCAGCCGATCGATTGGGACGCTGCTGGTTCGCGCGATAAGCGCTGGATCGATCCGTGGATCGATCCAGACGTTTTCTCCAGAGCACAGAGGCGCTCTGGATCGATCCGTGGATCGATCCAAAGCCTCCCCGATCGATTGGGAGTTTTCGAATCGATCGGGATCCGACCGTTGCGTCGTATTTGAGCTGCAGGCGTGCGATGGCTGCAGCATCTCTTCACCGATTGATTTCAGATCTTCACCAGCTTCTCCACAGCTCTTCTCAAGATCGAGATCGCCAGTTCTTGAAGGCTCTTCCAAGTCAAGAGGCGGATCAAAGCAAGAAGAAGAAACTATGGTTAGGGTTTTTGTTCTCATTGTAAGCTTGTAAGCTTGTATTTCATTACCTTTCCCTTTCTTCTTGTATTGAGTCTTGTAGGGCTTCTCCGCCCTTGGTAGTTACCATAAAGGAGAGTTTTATTAGTGGAGGGTATGTGTGTAGGTGTGGATCCTTGGACTAGTCACCTCTTGTGAGGTGGATACCAAGTAAACCAACCTTGTTAGCGTTGTATGCTTTTGTTTCTGTATTTTTCGCTGCGCATCTTTGAAGAAACAAGCAACGCCGAGCAACGAGCACGCGACGAGCTATTCACCCCCCTCTAGCTACTTTTCGGTCCCAACAAATGAGAGATTAGGCATTTTAAGGATGTGTCTGTGCATGTATTATTCAGGTACTTGCTACCTGTTGGTGCCGGAAGCATCCGACGATCAAACCCGTATTTTGATAATGACAAAGGATTCAAAGTTAAGTTGGTTTGTGATCTAACAGTTTGAATGAGGTTGCAGGAAAGTCCTAGTGTGCTTAGGCAAAAGTCCTAACTGCAGTTAGGCAGGTGGAAAACCCTAGGGGGTGGTAACCCTATGCGGAAAGTCTTGGCGGGTCGAGGGCTTCAGCAAAAGTCCTAAGGGGTGGTAACCCTAGGTGGAAAGTCCTGGTGTCGCGAACCAGGTGGAAGACTGGACGGGTCGGGGAGCGGACATCCAGCAAAAAGTCCGGAAGCATCGAGCACTGAGCAAAAGTCCAATCGATCTGGAGGATCGTACAGGCAACAGGTAACTCTCCTAAGAGGAGCAGGTGAGGACGCGTTCCCCGTAGAGGGAACAGTAGGCGTCGGGTAGACCTAGGGTTTCCGGTTGGAAATTCGAAGTCAGACCCGGATAGTCCAGAGACTGTCAAACACCTTTCTTATCATATTTATGTGTGCTAACCTTGTCTTGCAGGGTATATGTGTATTTTGTGGACTAACACATTGTGCAGGGACAAAAGAGCACACTTCACCTCGGATGAACAGTGTCCGAGGCGCCTCCATGGAGCTTGGAGGCGCCTCGGGTGCAAGCTGAAGCCAGCTATGCAGAGGAGCTGGAGGCGCCTTCATGGGGACTAAAGGCGCCTTGGACCGCAGCTTGGAGGCGCCTTGGAGTGACGTTGAAGGCGCCTTCAGGTGGATAACGAGCAGCAGTCAAAGCTTGATCGACAGCAGCTGAGTCGGGATAAAACCATGGGTTGGAGGTGCCTTGGAGCTTAATGAAGGCGCCTTGAACACCCTTTATAAGGGGTTTTCGACCAGCAGTCTAGAATATCTTCTACCAAGCGACCTTTGTGCTACAAGCTGCTAACAAGACGATCCCGACGACCCGAAGCTTCGAAATTGCTCATTCTTGTTGTCGGTATACTCTTTCAGTTTAATAGATTGTAATAATTCTGTAACCGTTATTCGAGCTTCTAGGTGTTGCCCACAGAAAGCGATCAACGATCGCGGGCCTTGGAGTAAGAGTCACCACAGGCTCCGAACCAAGTAAACAACCTGTGTTTGCATGTGTTGTGTTTTCTTTTATTTTCTGCTGCGTATTTACTTGACATGTTTTAAATCGAACGAAATAGCCACGAGCGCTATTCACCCCCCTCTAGCGCTTCTCGATCCAACAATTGGTATCAAAGCGGGGTTGCTCTGAATTGGTACAACTACCGTTCGAGTATTTTTTTCATCGTTTTTTTGTTCGTTTAGGGTAAAAATAAAACCTTACGCCTTTTGTTTTTTCCCTCCAAAATTAATTTCGAAAAATTCACTGTCATCTTTTCACCACTGGTCCGTATTAGCGAAATATCGCATTTTCAAAAATTTATGGTAATATTTTTTTATATTTTTTTAATAATATTTTATTATTTTTTCTCGAAATTCCTGAATTACTATTTTTATTTTTCTCCCACACTACTAATCCAAGACCTAGTCTTGGAACAAATTTTTTGTTTTATTTGTGTGCAAGATTTTGGCTTTCCAAGAAGGTTTTAGCACGGTCCGCCCACCACTATTTTCCGGCAAGGATTTTGGCTATTGGAAGAACCGGATGGAATACCATCTCAAGACGCAAGTTGAGATGCGGATCATTATCCAGATTGGACTCGAGCTTCCATGTGATAGCACTAGAGAACTCATCTCATGCATCAACTGGGACGCTAGTATAATGAAACAAGTTGAAGCCGATGCCAAAGCAACTTGCATGCTACAATGCGGCCTAACCAATGAGGAGCTGAACCGCGTCGGCCCCTTCTCAAGTGCAAAAGAATTGTGGCAGAAATTGATCGAGCTACACGAAGGTATTTCCGATACGAACGTAAGTAAGTGCAATTTAATAGACGATTCATTAAAATTAAATGAGCAGACTGATACTACTTCGGCCGAGGAAGGTGTTACGTTATTTGTAGGAGTAAGCAAGACGAAGAAAGCACTGAAGGCAACATAGTCTGAGTCATCAAACGAGTTCGAGTCCGACGAAGAAGAACCGACGAGCTTCCTCGCTCTACCAGTACTAGCAACTGTGGCGGAAACTGAGTCCGAGTATGAGTCAGAAACCGAGAGAGAATCCGAGACCGAGTCCGAGCGAAGCCACAGATCCGTATCCATTTCCGAAGGACGAAATCCCACTGTAAGTTCCCTACTCGCCGAGACTCAGTTAAACGATTTACAAAAATTAGTTCCGTACTTATTAAAGAAACTAGCTAAATCCAACGTCTGAGTCAAGTCACTCCAAAAGGAGGTAACAACCCTTAAGAAAGTGACTGACTCGAGTTCTTTGACTGAGCCAGTTCAAATTGGAAGTTCGACTCAAGTCCAACAATTTGAGGAAGAAAATTCTAATTTAAAAACTCAAATTAAAGAACTCGGACACGTTGGAACGGTTCACCTTGGGTTCAAGAATCTGGATCTGATTCTTGGAAAATAGTGAGCCGTTTACAACAGATCCGGACTTGGATTTAAGGCCAAACTCAAATACAAATCCTATCTGTCTCTAGTAAATCAGTTAAATAGAAAAGTAGTCCAAGCATGGGTCCCCAAGTCAAACCTAATTAATCAAGTCAGACTTGGACACTATTGGGTCCCCAAGGATGAAGTTTACTACTTTGATAGACCATATCGAGGCTATGATCTAGGGGGAGCCAATAGAAAATCTATCTTAATTAATAAATAAATTGATTGATGATTGTTTATTTACTTTCCTTGTAATAAGCATGTTTAGACTAGGATAGTTTAAGGACCTAGGCGTAATTTACACTTGTTAGTTAAACCTAGGGGTTTCAAAAAGAAAATTAAATATATATTTTCTTTGAGCGGCTCTGTCTAGGAAGTGGTGGATGATCCCATGTCCAAGAAGGCCGAGTGCCTCGCCACGACCTGGGAGCCAATCTTTGAAATACATATTTAATTGACTAATTGGAAAACCTAATTTTAACTTAAATGTAAATTAATCCTTAGAAATAACCTAAATTAAAGATAACCATATCACAAAATTACTTAAGATTACCTGATTGATAACTTAGAATCGGGTGAGATGAATCTAGGTTGAACTTAGTCAAAGTCAACTAAACCTAATTAATTTAATTAATTCCAATAAGTCAATAATGTCAAATTATTTTAAAAATCATTTTAAAAATCATTTAAAAAATTATTTAAAAATTATTTGAAAAATTATCTAAAAATCATTTGAAAAATTATTTGAAAAGCATTTAAAAATCCTTTTAAAAACTATTTAAAAATTTATTTGAAAAATTATCTAAAATTCATCTGAAAAATTATTTAAAAATTCATTTGAAAAACTATTTAAAAATCATTTGAAAAATTATTGAAAAATCATTTAAAAAAATTATTCGAAATCATGATCGCACTTAATATATTAATTTACTTTCGAAATCATGATCGCACTTAATATCTTCACGCTTAATCAATCTCAAAATCTTTCTTAATTCTATTTTAAAATCATATTTGGTTTCCCTAATCTTAATCATTTTTCAAATTATAATTTCAACTCAATTAATTTTTAAATCTTCAAAATGTTAAATGTTTACTTATTTGGAATTCTAACTTATATTTTCAATATTTTTAAATGAAGTTAACTCCATCTCACACTCACTCATAAGTTGAACATGCTTGATAACCTAGAATGGGTGAGATAAAAAAATTAGGAAAATAATTACTTTTAAATACATGTTTGGACTATAGGCATTAATTTAGGGGGAGTGAAAATTTTTTCCCCAAGAATATATTTTAAAATATATATATATATAGTTTTTGCCTTATCTTTAAAATAAAAATTATTTTTGATTTGACTTCAAAATAAAAAACTATTTTTGACTTGTCTTCAAAAATACAAATTAACTATGACCTGACTTTAAAATTTAAACTTTTCTAAAAGGCTAAATGTTTTCAAAGCTAAGTACTTAAGCTAAGATCTGATGTATATCCTTTTAAGTTAAGTACTTAAACTAAAACTTTTCAAATTTAGCTTAAGTTTAGTTAAGTATTTTTTTTCGAAGCATTTTTGAAAATTTAGCTAAGTGTTTCTCAAAGTAATTATTTTCAGATGCTAAGTTTTGCTAAGTTTTTGTTGAAAACACTAAGTATTTTGTTAAAAAGCTTTTCAAATTAAGCTAAGTATTTTTCAAAAAGCTCTTCAAATTTAACTAAGTGCTTTTATATCACAAAATTAGCTAAGTTATTTTTCAAAGTTGAAATAATTTATGACAAATACTTTTTCACTTAGCTAAAAGTCTTATAAGAACATTTCTTCTAAAAAGCTAAGTATTTTTTAAGGTATGACTAAACATTTTTTTTCAAAATCTTTTCAAACACACCTAGTACTATGGTTTTTCTTTTTACTCTCCTTGTATTTTGATATATGGCAAAGGGGGAGAGTAGCATAAAATTCAAAAGTAAGATTCAAAAGTAAGCTCTAATTAAGGGGGAGCCTTACATTTTAAAGTTTTAGCTTAAACTTTGTTTGCGTCTAAAATTGTTTACTTATGCTTGCTTACACTAAAACTTTAAAAATTGTTACTTATGCATCTATTTACTTATGCATGTTTTTACTTAACTTTGAATTTTGGTTGCCATAATAAAAAAGGGGGAGATTGTTGGTGCCGGAAGCATCCGACGATCAAACCCGTGTTTTGATAATGGCAAAGGATTCAAAGTTAAGTTGGTTTGTGATCTAACAGTTTGAATGAGGTTGCAGGAAAGTCCTAAGTGTGCTTAGGTAAAAGTCCTAACTGCGGTTAGGCAGGTGGAAAACCCTAGGGGGTGGTAACTCTAGGTCATAGGGGGTGGTAACCCTATGCGTAAAGTCTTGGCAGGTCAAGGGTTTCAGGCAAAGGTCCTAGGGGTGGTAACCCTAGGTGGAAAGTTCTGGTGTCGCGAACCAGGTGGAAGACTGGACGGGTCGGGGAGCAGGTGTCCAGCAGAAAGTCCGGAAGTATCGAGCACTGAGCAAAAGTCCAATCGATCTGGAGGATCGTACTGACAACAGCTAACTCTCCTGAGAGGAGTAGGTGAGGACGCGTTCCCCGCAGAGGGAACAGTAGGCGTCGGGTTGACCTAGGGTTTCCGGTTGGAAATCCAAAGTCAGACCCGGACAGTCCAGAGACTGTCAAACACCTTTCTTATCATATTTATGTGTGCTAACCTTGTCTTGTAGGGTATATGTGTATTTTATGTACTAACACATTGTGCAGGGACAAAAGTGCACACTTCACCTCGGATGAACAGTGTCCGAGGCGCCTCCATGGAGCTTGGAGGCGCCTCGGGTGCAAAAGCTGACCTGGCTGCGAAGCACTGAAGGCGCCTTGGACCGCAGCTTGGAGGCGCCTTGAGTGGCGTTGAAGGCGCCTTCAGGTGGATAACGACCAGCGGTCAAAGCCTGATCGACAGCGGCTGAGTCGGGATAAAACCATGGGTTGGAGGCGCCTTGGAGCTTAATGAAGGCACCTTGAACACCCTTTATAAGGGGGTTTCGACCAGCAGTCTAGAATATCTTCTACCAAGCGACCTTTGTGCTACAAGCTGCTAACAAGACGATCCCGAAGTGCTGCAACGAGATCCAGACGACTCGAAGCTTCGAAATTGCTTATTCTTGTTGTCGGTATACTCTTTCAGTTTAATAGATTGTAATAATTCTGTAACCATTATTCGAGCTTATAGGTGTTGCCCACAGAAAACGATTAACGATCGCGTGCCTTGGAGTAGGAGTCGCCACAGACTCCGAACCAAGTAAACAACCTGTGTTTGCGTGTGTTGTATTTTCTTTTATTTTCCGCTGCGTATTTACTCGACACGTTTTAAATCGAACGAAATAGCCACGAGCGCTATTCACCCCCCCTCTAGTGCTTCTCGATCCAACACTACCAAGCCTTTAAACACAAACTCTTTCATACCATTCATTTGCATGATGGTATCCACTGCTCCATCCCAACCCACTAAAGAGACATTCATGCCCTTTTAAATGGATTGAGTTTTGCCAATTATATCAAGTCTTAGTTCCAATAGCAGCGCTTCATTATAAATAGTTCATTCTGATGAGTTCCACTGTAATTGTATATACTGATACATGTATAGGGTGTACTCAATGTATACGAGCTTGCCCTATGGATGTGTTGGAAATGACCGTGGGACGGATGTAAAGCTAAGCAAATTGCTTCCGCACCAAGAACCGAGGATTGTGTAGGTTGTAAGAGATGTGAATCCACTTGTCCAATGGATTTTTTGAGTGTCTGTGTCTATTCATGTAACATCATATCACATTGTTTCTTTTATAAGTGTATATAATTTTGTCTTTTTTTTTCCAAATCATAATTTAAAAGAGTTTTCTTTTTCAAATTAAGATTTTATCTCCTCGCTGGATTTCCTCTAGAATAAACTTAGTTATGAAAGTTTCTTTGACATATAGCAGATATTACTCATTCCCTCCAACAACCTGCAGGGAAGAAGGTGCGGATTTGCATTAATTGTTAGAGCATCCACATTGAATGAATTAATATGGTGTTATAACGTTCAATGGGTGTTAAAACTGATGTAGAGAAAAGTTTGAACGAGGCTGACCCACCATTTCAATGAACTCGTTCATTGAATTTTTCTTTTCTTTTTTCTCTTTGTCTGCATATGTGAGGGTGGGCGCAAGGCTGGCCCACCCCCACATGGGTCAATTTTATTTTTTTATTAATATATATGTTTTTTCTATAAAAAATAAAAATTAAATATTTAAAATTAAAAACTAACTTCTAGTTAACGACTAATTTTAATTAAAAAAAAAAAATCAAAATTTCATCTATAAATATTCATTACCTTATTTCAATCTTTCAAACACCTAATCCTTCTGAAAATCTTCTCCTATTTTCCTCCGAAATTGATGAAAATAATCGAGAATTTTTTAGAAATTTTGTGAATTACCAAAATTTGCTGGAAGAAAATGCTTCTTCCCAAAATTCACAAATTTCACCAAATTATCCATATTTTTCATATCTACCAAATTATCCACATAATCTATACCCACCAAATTCATATGGTCCATAAATATCAAATTATCTATATAATCCATATCCACAAAATTATTCATCTAATTCACATGCAACTGATATGCCTTTTACATATCTGATGGAAAATGAATCGTTAACTTCGACTTTTATTCTAGAGACTCAACTGTCTGACCGTGAATCCCTAATTGAACTCGCAAATTTGGAGAAGTCAGATTCTGGCACTACCGGTAGAAGAAAGCGGTTAACATGGAGTAAGGTTGAAGATGAGGTTTTAGCAAGATTGTTTGTTACTATCAGCGATGATCTAATCATTGGCAATGATCAGAAGGTGGATGTTTTCTGGGACGTATTGCAAGCTACTACAATGAGAATTGCCCTCTAGGTACACCCAATAGAATTGCAAGTGTCATACAATCGTACTGGTACAATTACATAAAAAATGTATATTGCTTCAATGCAAATTACAATAGTGTTTATAGTGTGATCGTAGCGGTCTGCGTATAAAAAATATCGCGAGGAAAATAGCGACATTGCATTTAATCTCGAGCATGTATGGAGAATCATAAAAGACTGTCCAATGTTTAGTCCATAGTCCGTGGATCACCTTGTTGGCACGAAGAAGGCAAGGACCTCGGAGTCAGGGGCAAGCAACACCTCATCTAACCAAAATGCGAGACTACATGTAGACCTAAACGAAGAAGAAACTCATCCAATGGGTCAGAAGGCAGAAAAAAGTAAAGGCAAAATAAAATCAGACATTGAAGGTATGACAATAAATTTGGACAATATGTTTGCAAAGTTTAATGAGTATACAAGTATAAAAATGGTTAAAGTTGAAATGAAAAAAAAACTTTAAGTTGAGAAGATAAAAGCAAACACTGCCGAGATGAAAGCAAAAGCTGCCTTAGTCAAAGCTCAACTACAGGAATATGCAATCCTTTTGAAGGATACTTCGCAAATGACAGAAGAGTAATTTATCATCCACGAATATCTATGTCAAGAGATTAGGAGAAGATGGAATATGTAATTTTCATTTATTGTAATTTTCAATTATTGTACTTTTCAATTAATATAATTTTCTATTATTGTACTTTTTTAATTAATGCTTTTTTAGTTAGCCTGATTGAGACGCTAGCTCTTTTGTTTTTCAAATATTTTATTCAGAAAGAAAAAATAAATAAATGGGGTGCCCCACCTAAACAAGTATCCATAATTAATGCATAATTCATGAGAATCATTCTATTAATATAGCCATTGGAATATATGTACAATTCGATTAATGGAAAGTAGTCATTGGAATATATTCGTTCTAATATAGCCATCGACAAGAAAAAATAAATAGACACCTTGTGCTCTACAATTCTTCATTCTAAACATAGATTTGAATTAGTTTCCTCCAAAATGTCTCAATATTCAAGTAGCACCAGCTCTGACTCGAGAAGTGAAAACGAAGTCCAAGTTGAAGTTGTTGACGAAGGTTATGATCCTGGAAATGAGCTAATGTTATTGATACTTCAACAAAGCCGACAAATAGTTAAAACATATCAAAGTAATAACGAGATGCGGCGAAGAAGAAGGTTCATCCAAATAAATTGTGAAGGCAGGCATGCGAGGCTCTTCATTGATTATTTCTCCACAAACCTGGTGTATCTAGATCAAATATTTCAAAGACGATTTTGAATGCGAAGAGATTTATTTTGAGAGTCGTTCTTCGTATTTTTAGTAGAGGGGCAATGCTGCGAGAAGAAAAGGCTTGTCACTACTACAAAAATGCATAGTTGCGATTCACCAATTGTCTTATGGAGTCCCAGTCGACCATTGTGATGAGTACCTACACATGGGTGAATCAATCTCCATCAAGTGTCTTTTGAAGTTCTGCGATTATGTGGTTGAACTATTTGGTGATTGATACTTGAGAAGGCCGAATGCTGATGATATTCAACATCTTCTTCAAATGCATAATGAGAGGCACAGCTTCCTTGGAATGTTGGGAAGCCTTGATTGCATGCATTGAGAATGGAAAGATTGCACAATTGCTTGGAAAGACCAGTTAACAAGAGGTATGGATCACCGACAATCGTGCTTGAAGCGGTCGCGTCTCAAGAATTGTGGATATGGCATGCATTCTTTGGTGTTACGGGTTCACGTAATGATATTAATGTGTTGTACGAACTCCTATATTCAATAATGTCTTGCAAGGAAATGTCCTGAAGATTAATTTTATGGTCAACGAGACTCAATATACGAAGGGATATTATCTAACAAGTGGAATATATCCAGAATGAGCTACTTTCATGAAGGCTTTTCCTTACCCGGAAGATTCCAAGAGGAGGTTGTTTAAGGAAAGACTAGAGGCTGCAAGAAAAGATGTTGAACGAGCATTTGGGTGCTCCAAGCTCGATGGGTAATTGTCAGAGGTCCAGCTCGTTAATGGTACAGGAAAAAAATTAAAACATATTATGTTATCATGTATTATTTAGCATAACAGGATTGTTGAAGATGGGGTCAGGTGACAAATTGGTACAATGATGAAGGCGACGAACCCGCACAACCCGTACAGGGTTCAAATCAAGGATTTCATGATTATCTCTAGATAAATTTTGAACTATATAACAATCATGTGCATCACCAACTTCGTGTAGACTTAGTTGAACATATTTGATCACTATACAACAACAATCCTTGGAAATGTTGTATTTTAATTTTATGCAAGTGTAATTTTTTTATATGTTATACTCCTTCATTTCAAATTTATAATAATATTTTTATTTTTATTTTAAATAAATGATACTCATAAAATAAGAAAAAATTATTTTACATAAAAAATATATTTAAAATTATTATTATTATTTATTTTAAATAATAATCATTTAAATTGTGTAAATAAAATTGAAATTGTATTCATTTAATGTATAATAAAAATAAAGATGAATGAATGGACAGGTCGTACAAATAATGAGTGTTAATGTTAAAATGAATGTGAGAGAATGAAGGTGTTAATATAATATGTATGTGACATATGGGTCCCATGCTTTTTGATTAGGTGGTGGGTGTTATAACATCCACCAATCTAGATGCTCTTAGGCAATTATTTGAACCAGGTTCTTTTTTCCCAAAATGCCCAACATGCCCCTCATTTTCAGAATGTCCCGATAAAAAAAACCCAGCAAAGGGAAGTCACAGAAATACCTCCAGAATTTTGTGAACAAAGCATGATTACACATGATTTCTCTATAACAATGTTTTATAGAGAATATTCTTTCAGGGTAATTTTGAAATTGCCTTTTTCATCAATTCAGATCCTCTGGACCAAACTTCCCTAGACCATCCCTGGACCACAAAATCCATATAAAAAGTTGTCACGTGCAAGGCACGTGCAGGCAAGAAACCTTAACTCACGCATTTCGTGTGCCCAAACACAAGAGGCAGCGAGCCCTAGCCTCCATCGTTCGCGAGCCCTAGCCTCCATCGTCCCCGTGTCCGTGACAGCGTGAGGTTTCCAAGCCCAAACACAGTGGAGGCTGGAGCCCTAACCTCACGTCGGCGATGGAAAACCCTCTCGCCCACAAATTTCCCGACGGCGGAAAACCCTCACGCCCACAAGTTTCCCAGCCCTAACCCCTCGCATCCGCGACGGCCTCCAGCGTCCCCGACGGTCTCCAGCCTCCCCGACGGCCTCCAGCGTCCTCGACAGTCTCCAGCCTCCCCGACGACCTCCAGCGTCCCCGACGGCCTCCAGCGGCCGCGACTCACGCAGAAACCGACCTCCGGCGATCTATTACAGCGTCTGCTCGGAATTCCAGCGGTTGGTGTGAACAAGTTTGAGCTTTCCTTTAATTGCTTCCTATTTAAAAGTTTGAGTTCCATATTTGATGTTGAATTTTGTTGATTAAACTCCTACATGATACAGCAAGAAAAAACTACTCTTTAAAAAACAAAATGTAACCCTCATTGTTTGAAACATCGTCAAACTGCAATCTAACCTTTTGGTCAATGCAACATAAACATCACTAAATATTTACATTAAGTTCCTGGAAATTACTTTAGAAATTCATTGACTTAATATGACATTCTTTGCTATGGTGATAAGATCAGAAGTCTTTTCCCTGATTATAAAGATTGAATCATAGACAGAAATCTCAGTCAAATGTCCTGGTACCATGTTCGTATTTCAGGTTATTTCAGTAGAATTTTTTTATCCTAAATAATTTTTTTTATAGGATCAAAGTAATTATTATGGAGGGTGAATCTACAAGTTGTCGTCGTTTGAATTTTGAAGGAAATGAAGATAGTCGGGAAGGTGACTTTGATGTTATTGATGAAGGTAATAAGAATGATATTGGGAATGTCTTGAGCTTTAGTATATCAAATTTCCCTTTTTAGCCATCTTGCTTTGTTTGTTTGATTGTATAGGCTTGAACATTGAAACAGATTTAGATATACCACAAATGGGATTGGAATTTGAGACAGAAGAAGACGCATATCAATTTTATTTGGCATATGCTAAAAATGTTGGATTTGGTGTAAGGAGAGGTAGAATCCACAAGGATGAATCGGGTAAATTACTTGATAGGGTTTTTTATTGTTGCGCCCAAGGTAAAAGAGGAAAAGACAAACGAGATCTTTATGTCAAAACAAGTCATGATGAAACAAAGTTTGGTTGTGAGGCTAAAATGAAGATTTGTAATCGTAAAAAAGCAAGTTTACTGTGGTGCAGTTTGTTAAAGAGCATAATCATTATCTCTCAAGTCCAAACAAAGCACACCTCTATAGAAGTCATAGGAATATATCTTCTTCTGCAGCGATACAGATTGAGATGGCAAGTGATGTGGGAGTCCCTCCAAAAGGATCTCATGATCTTATGGTGAGGCAAGCAGGAGGGAGGGAAAATTTAGGATTTATTCCTGTGGATTATAAAAACTACTTGCGATCCAAAAGAACAATAAATATGAGAGTTAGGGATACAAGGGGTGTATTGGAATATCTGCAGAAAATGCAGTTCGATGATCCTAATTTTTTTTATGCTATCCAAGTTGATGAAGATGATTTGATTATTAATATTTTTTGGTCTGATGCTAAGATGAGAGCTGATTATGCTAATTTTAGAGATGTTATTTGCTTTGGCACAACCTACATAAAGAACAATGAAGGTCGACCAATTACATTGTTTGTAGGTGTTAATCATCATAAACAATCCATACTTTTTGGTATCGCTTTATTATATGATGAAACCAGTTTGACTTTTGAGTGGTTATTTGATACATTAACTAGAGCTATGGGTGAGAAAAAGCCAACTACTATTCTTACAGACCAAGATGCAGCAATGACAAAGGCGTTAGCTTCCAGATGGCCTGAAACACATCATCGTTTGTGCATTTACCATATTTATCAAAATGCTGTCATACGTTTGAGTGGAGTTTTTTATAATTTTAGAGACTTTGCTAAAGATTTTGCCTCATGTATATATGATTTTGATGAAGAGGAAGATTTTATTTTAGTATGGAACATGATGTTAGCCGAGTATGCACTTGAAGATAATGATTGGTTGAGGCGCATGTACAACATCAAGGAAAAATGAGCTTTAGTATATGGACGACAAATGTTTTGTGCAGATATGATTACAACACAAAGAAGTGAGAGCATGAATAGTATTGTGAAAAAGTATGTCACTTATAAACACAAGTTTTTAGACTTCTTCAGTCACTTCCAAAGATTTCTTGATGATCATCGATATGAGGAATTAAAAGTTGATTTCAAATCAAATATAGCTGTTCCCTATTTAATGTTTCCAATTGAGATTTTAAAGCATGTTAGTGAAATTTATACTCCTGAGGTATACAAGTGTTTTCAACAGGAGTGGTGCTTATCTCATGATTCTAATCTAGAAATTTGTGAGGATGTTGATACATTTACAAAATATAAAGTAACTCATCACAAAAAGAGAAACCATCATATAGTTACACTTGATAAGAAGTGTGAAAAAATTGAGTGTAGTTGTAGAAAATATGAATTTGCTGGAATTTTGTGTTCTCATATTCTGAAAATATTTACGTGGAAAAATATTATGAAGATCCCAAGTGATTATGTATTGAAAAGGTGGACAAGAATAACAAAAATTGGATATTTTGGAGTTAATGATTCAATGGCCAACAATGCTAGTTTGGATTCAAAAGTACTTCAAAATATGCATTACAAAGAGTTGTGTGGGTTGAATGTTCAATTGATTACCAAGGCAGCAGAAAGGGATGACACTTACATGTTTGTTAAAGATGCTATGTTGAGCTTGTGTAAGATGGTGGATGATAAGTTACAAGGTAATGAATCAAATGTCCAACATTCAAATGTGAGCCAAGCATCTTGGGAATTTGATTATGGTGAAGGGAACTCTACCGGAGTGAAAGAGATTAAAATGAAGAAAAAAACGGTGTCAGGTAAGAGGTTGAAAGGTGGGTTAGAGAAGATTTCAAGGAAAAGAAAAGCAGCGAGGAAAACAAATCAAGCTTCAACAATTGTAATGGTTTCTATTCCATAACTTCGCAAATTTTGTTTATTTGGTATTATTTATTGTTAAATTTGAATAACTTAAATCATTCTATTTTTTTATAACACAGGGTATAGATCAAACTATTTCCAGTGTGGCTAGCGTACAATGTGACCAAATCATATTTATTGTTCTTTTAGATCACAAGTAGTTTTTATAATTCTCAAGAATAAATCTTAAATTCTCCCTCCCTCCTACTTGCCTCACCATAAGATTATGAGATGCTTTTGGGGGGATTCCCACATCACTTGCCATCTTAATCTGTATTGCTGCAGAAGAAGATATATTCCTATAACTTCTATAGAGGTGCGTTTTGTTTGGACTTGAGAGATAATGATTATGCTCTTTAACAAACTGCACCACAGTAAACTTGCTTTTTTTCCGATTACAAATCTTCATTTTAGCCTCACAACCAAACCTTGTTTCATCACGACTTGCTTTGACATAAAGATCTCGTTTGTCTTTTCCTCTTTTACCTTGGGCACAACAATAAAAAACCCTATCAAGTAATTTACCCGATTCATCCTTGTGGATTCTACCTCTCCTTACACCAAATCCAACCTTTTTAGCATATGTCAAATAAAATTGATATGCATCTTTTCTATCTCAAATTCCAATCCCATTTATGGTATATCTAAATCTGTTTCAATGTTCAAGCCTATACAATCAAACAAACAAAGCAAGATGGCTAAAAAGGGAAATTTGATATATTAAAGCTCAAGACATTCCCAATATCATTCTTATTACCTTCATCATTTACATTAAAGTCACCTTCCCGACTATCTTCATTTCCTTCAAAATTCAAACGACTACTTGTAGATTCACCCTCCATGATAATTACTTTGATCCTGTAAAAAAAATTTATTTAGGACAAAAAAATTCTACTAAAATAACCTGAAATACGAACACGGTACCAGGACATTTGACTGAGATTTCTGTCTATAATTCAATCTTTATAATCAGGGAAAAGACTTATGATCTTATCACCATGGCAAAGAGTGCCATATTAAGTCAATGAATTTCTAAAGTAATTTCCAGGAACTTAATGTAAATGTTTGGTGATTTTATGTTGCATTGACCAAAAGGTTAGATTGCAGTTTGACGATGTTTCAAACAATGAGGGTTACATTTTGTTTTTTTAAGAGTAGTTTTTTCTTGCTGTATCATGTAGGAGTTTAATCAACAAAATTCAACATCAAATCTGGAACTCAAACTTTTAAATAGAAAGCAATTAAAGGAAAACTCAAACTTGTTCACACCAACTGCTGGAATTTCGAGCAAACGTTGTAATAGGTCGCCGGAGGTCGGTTTCTGCGTGAGTTGCGACCGCTGGAGGTCGTCAGGGACGCTCAAGGCCGTTGCAGACGCGAGGGGTTAGGGCTGGGAAATTTGTGGGCGTGAGGGTTTTCCGTCGTCGGGAAATTTGTGGGCGAGAGGGTTTTCCGTCGCCGGCGTGAGGTTAGGGCTCCAGTCTCCTCTGTGTTTGGGCTTGGAAACCTCACGCTGTCGCGGACGCGGGGACGATGGAGGCTAGGGCTTGTGGACGATGGAGGCTAGGGCTCGCTGCCTCTTGCGTTTGGGAACGCGAAACGCGTGAGTTGAGGTTTCTTGCGTGCACGCGCCTTGCACGTGACAACTTTTTATATGGATTTTGTGGTCCAGGGAAGTTTGGTCCAGAGGATCCGAACTGCTTTTTCATGGGTGCTTGATGGGGTTGGAAATTATAGCATTGCGTGGCCATTGAGAAACAAGAGTGGTCTTTTGCACATTTCCACCTAACTTGAGTAAAAAATTATAAATATTTTCTTTTTGGAACTGTAAATTTGGCTTTTTAATTTTGGCTGCTTATCCAAACAATCTGAAGCATCAGAACCCAGTGTCTGATAACTATTTTTCTTGCTTTTTGGAAGGCAATGTTCTTTAGGGTGTTTGACCAATATTTATATGTAAGGCATGACATGCAAATAGTCTAAGCAAACTTGCACAAATTTTTAGTGAATGGATTATTGTTCAACTTATTATGACTTTTCATGTTCCAGTAAAAGCTGTGAATGCATGCATGATCAGAAGGCTTCCTCTTAGAAAGTGAGATTTCAAAGGCATTATTACTGCCTTTTTTTAATCACATTGTTGGGTACCGGAACCCAGCCCTGGCAGTAGTCCTTCGGATGTATGATTTACACTATTGGGATACTTGAATTCAAGAAAATCTCACTCTTTGTGATCTCACATTGCTTATACCCAATTAAACATTAGAAGTTATATTGATTTGATTTTGTGGCTTGGATCTTATCTTTGATGTTCTTGCCTGTGCTGGTGTCTTTACTGTACTAATAGCAGAAATTAGGTATCCATAGCATAATCTATCCTTCAAAATATCTTTATAGTTATTTCCTACATAAATGATTTAACGTCTTTTGGGCAGTCCCTGTTCTTTTTTATAACCGCTCTTGCTTCTGCTGCTGCAACTATTGATAATGCTAGCTTTTCTCTGCTATTCTTTTCTAGTTTTACTTCTATTTTTTCCATGTAAAATTCTTTTTTGTCGCCATCCTGTTTCTTTAGCTTGATGGTGGAGGTGTTTCAAGTGGTGGTCTGCGGGGACTAATACCGTGCATTGCAAGGACAGCAGTTGCTGTTGGTGTCGATGGACTTTTCATGGAGGTAACGCCATTTACACAACATATTGCAAATTTTAAAAGATGTCCTGCTATTATCATACTGATTTACACATTTGAAGAACGTGATCTCTATCTACTCTGTTGTCATCCGCCAAGCATTTCATGGAACTTGTGTTTGGTGGACTTTATCCTCTCTGTGTTGGGGCATAAGATAATGAGGGAAGTGGATTTAACAGTTGATGTGTTCGATTCAGTGAGTTACTCATAGATTGCTTATTTGAAAGAACATATACAAGGTGAGAGTATCCTTCTTAAGTTAAAGAATTGGTATAATCTTTTATATATTCATTTCCAACCTACTACTGAAATTGGTTTTGTAACCGTAAAAAAATATTACATCAAACAACCACCGCAGAGATGCAGAGAAGATCTACTCAAATTACCATAAATTTGAAAAATTGCAGAGGCACTTTATTCACTTACTGCTTTTGATTAATGTTTGAGTTGCAACTGATTGTATGGTGAAATGCTAACACAACCTAAATGGTGTTGTTTTATTTATGTCTTTAACCTGTTTTGATACTCAAGGAAACTGTATCAAATAATAGTATTAATATTGTTTCTTTCGGTAATAGGTACACGATGATCCCCTTAATGCACCTGTTGATGCTCCAACCCAATGGATCAGTGTTTTTTATCAAGTTATTATTCATGTGTGTAGTTGAAACTTCACCATTTTTGTTTTTTCTTTTTGCTAATTTAGCTAATTGATACAGCCAATACGAAACTTGGAGGAACTACTTGAGGAGCTCATGGCCATTGCCGTATGTCTTTTGTTATCTCAATGATGAAGATATAAACTAATGGAGACTATGTTTTCATACATCATGTAATTCTTTATCTTGTGTCTGTGAAGAGGGTCACAAAGGGCAAAAAGGCATTCAAAATTGACCTGACGCCTTACTGGACTAAGCTCGACATCAAGAACATGAAGGTATGAAACCCTCATTTATAGTCTCCTCGGGACGGTTTAATGGTAGTACATGAAGTGTTATCATCATCAGATTTATGGTTCGAATCTCGGTAAAGTCAAGATAAATATTTCCCTTATGTGCTAGTCACTATTTCAAAGGTTAGTAGTCATCCGTGATTTATCTTATCCGTGTTGACTTTGGGACGGATTGATGAGAATACTGAGAACGAACGTATTCATCTTTTATCATCATATTTTACTATAATATTTAACAGGTTGGCATTTGTTAGATGGGAAGAAACATAGTGATTGGAGATCAGTGCTTGTGAGATTGGATTTTAGTGTTATAAACTATTACTTATGCTCATAAAATAAGGACAAGTTGTTTTGAGGCATTATCCATTTTTTGTAGTTGGTAGATATTCAATTTAGGTTGATTAATCTTTGGTCGATCGTTCAGTGATCAACTAACTAAACTAATTTTATTATTTCATTTATCTCAATAAATTCACACATATATTTATGCAATTAAATAAAATATTTAAGTTATAACGCATTTGCTTTGATGCACATTGTTCGATTTTATTATTTTTTATTATAAACCGATCGATCAAGTGTTGGTAGGACGGAGCGATTAGGATGAACTCTGGCTCCACCTTTTTATATAAAAAAAATTAATGGTTTTTTTTTTCCAGTTTAGATTGAAAGTTGAATTAACAATTTTTATTAACGAAGCGTGCAGTGTATAAATGTTATTATAAGTGTAAAATAGAAACCATCTAAAATATTAGAAAATAAATAAATAAAAATATTTTAGTAAATATTTTCTAATTCGCCCTCTTAAGTAGATGTCCCCGAGATGATATTAATCTTACTATAAATAAATAACAGCTAAGATCGAGAAAGTGACTTATTAAATATTGGCTAACTGATTAGCAACAAAAATATGAATAACTTATAGTTTGGAGAACTACACTAGATCATAAATAAAGTGATAATTAATAGTCAGATATTTCATCCAAAAGTGAAAACGTGTTTTTATTGGATCTCTCCTTCAATTGCTTACATTCACTACCTATTTACAGTCACTTGACTTGCCTCTTGACCCATCAGGTCTTTTTGCCAATTGTTAGATCTGTATATCCAATTGGACTTTAGCCAGCTATCAGGTCTCATAGGTCCAACTAAACTTCTTGTCAGATATCAAGTCACACCTTGATCTATCTGGACTTCGTGTTAGTTATTAGGTCCTTGGACCTAATTGACTTCAGCCTGGTGTCAAGTCTTTTAGATCCGTCAATTTCTGCACACTCGGTAAAAGTATCAAATTACATCAAATCTAACTTTAACCATTTGTCGCTCATCAAAACCAAAGTTTAATTATTAGTGTCAACTGCATTAATACACACATGATCAAGAAATTTAGCATTGTGTATATCGGAAGGTTGCGCCATATAAACTCCTTTGTAAGACGACCATTGAGAAATGCATTGTTAACGTTAAGTTGGCGAAGACCCCACCTTTGATTTACATCCAGACTAAGAGCAATATGAATGGTTACCGGATTAACAACAGGGTTGAATGTATCATGAAAGTTAACACTAGGATGCAGATGAAAATTCTTAGTAACAAGGCGAGTCTTATACCGATTAATAGAGCCACTAGGTTTGCGCTTAATGTAGAACACCCATCGATTGCCCACAAGATTTTGGTCTGGCGAAGGCGGGACAAGAGTCTAGGTCTGATTACGGAGAAGAGCATCATACTTGTCGTGTTATCCAGTTCGGATCTTTGAGCACCTGCGTGATAGATGATGGTTCATAGGGCTGTGAAAGGCTAGTATGAAGGATATACTTATATACCTTTCCAGCATGCTCTGGATCTATAAAACCCTCAGGTTATGGTATGTACACATCCTTGAGTAGATTTTCATTAAGAAATATAGTTTTGATATCCATCTGTCAGATCTCATAATCATAGTAAGCTGTGATAGCAAGTAGAATCCGAATGGATTTAAGCATCACAACTAGTGAAAAGGTTTCATCATAGTCTATACCATAAATCTACTTGAATCTTTTAGCTACCCCTTTATAGGTACGCAAATGACCATCCATGTCAGTCTTTCTTTTAAAGATCCACTTACACCTAATGGGTTTGATCCCTTCAGGGGGATCAACCAAAGTCCATACTTGGTTAGTGTATATGGATTCCATTTCGGATCTCATGACCTTTAGTCATTTCTCTGAATCTGGACCCTGTACAATTTCTTGATAAGATGTAGGCTCGTCAAAACCAATAAGTGTTACATCATCGTGGTCAGACAAGAGAAACAAATATCTCTCAGGTTGACGACAAGTCCTATCAGATTTGCATAGAGCTTGTGCTACTTGAACAGGTTGTTACTCCACAACTTCTTGTAGTGTAACAAAATCATGATCCACAACATCGTTAAACATAAGCCTCACATCCCCAAATCTTTGTGAAAGATATCTTGAGTCTCTTCCCATTCTATATCGTATATGATGTCTTTATGATGACCTTAGATGGAACGCGATTAAATGTGAATGTGACCGTCTCTAGAACATGCCCCCAAAAGGAAGTAGGGAATTATGTTTGACTCATTATCGATCGTACTATATCTAATAAAGTACAATTTTTTCTTTCTGATACTTTATTCCATTGTGGTGTTTTAGGTAGAGTGAGTTAAGATATGATCTCACACTCAACGAGATGGTCATGAAATTCTTGGCTAAGGTATTCCCCACCTTGATCTGATCGAAGCATTTTAATACTCTTATTAAGTTGGTTTTGTACTTCATTTTTGAATTCTTTGAACTTTTCAAAATATTCTGACTTGTGTCTCATCAGATACACATAGCTATATCTATTGAAATCATCAGTAAAAGTAATGAAGTAATGGTAGCCTCCTTTAGCTGCTATTCTGAAAGGGCTGCATACATCAGTATGTTTGAGTCCTAACAAGTCACTAGCTCTTTCGCTATGTCTACTAAATGGAGTCTTTGTCATCTTGCCTTGAAGACAAGATTCACATGTCTCATATGATTCAAAATTAAATGAGCCCAAAAGTCTATTCTTATGGAGTTGGGATATGCGACTCTCATTTATATTACCCAAGTGACAATGTCAGAGATATATTTGATTCAAATCGTTAGATTTGAACCGTTTGATATTTATGTTATAAATTGAGTTTTCAAAATCTAGAACATAGAGTCCATTCATAAGAGGTGCACTATAATATAACATGTCATTTAAATAAATGGAACAACATTTATCTTTTATTACAAATGAGAAATCCTTCTTGTCTAAACAATAAACAAAAATAATGTTCTTGGATAAAGCAGACACATAACAACACTCTTCTAGTTCTAAAATAAGTTCAATGGACAAAGATAAAAAAATATTTTCCTATAGCGACTACAACAACTCTTGCACCATTGCCTACTCGTAGGTCCACTTCGCCCTTTGTCAATGCTCTAATATTTCTCAGCCCCTGCACATTAGTACAAATGTGAGATACACACCCGATATCTAATACCTATGAAGAAGAAATAGATAGATTGACTTCTATAACATATATACCTGAGGCAGAAGTCTCACTTCTCTTCCTTTTCAGTTCCTCTAGGTACAACTTGCAGTTCCTCTTCCAGTGTTTGATCTCACCACAGTGGAAGCAAGTTTCTTCCTTAGCAACCCCACCTTAAGGTTTCAATACATGAGTTTTGCCCTTGCCTTTGGCTTGGGTTTGACCCTTATCTTTGAACTACCATTTGCCTTTTCCCTTTTACACCATCAAAATGGTACTAGGCTTTGCCTTTTTAAGGTTGAGTTCAACAGTTCTCAACATGCTCAACAACTCAAGCAATGGTCTGTCAATTTCATTCATGTTATAATTCATAATAAATTGACTGTAGCTCTCGGCAATGACTGCAGAATAAGGTCAGTGGCCAATTCTTAGCCTAGTGGAAATTCCAACCTTGATAGATTCTCCACATACCCAATCATTTTGAGTACATATAGTTCTACTGAACTGCCTTCTTGCATCTTGCATTGAAACAGAGCCTTAGAGATATCAAATCTCTCATGTCTTGCTTGTCTTTGATATAGTTGCCTAAGATGTTCAACTATATCATAGACATTTATGTTCTCATGTTGCTTCTGAAGCTCATAGTTCATGGTGGAATTTAAAACATAAGGCATGATACATCTAATGCATCATCTTGATGCTTCTGATAAACATCCTTATCAGCTTTAGTGACAATAGTGGTGTAGTTCAGGAATGGGCTACTCTAGGACGTATAGTTTCATCTTTCTTGCTTGAGAACTATTCTGAAGTTCTTGTACCAGTCTAGGAAATTAGCTTCATTGAGCTTGTCCTTATCAAGGACAGATCACAGAGAGAGTGTATTTGACGTACTAGACGACATGGTGATCTACAACAATAAAATACATAAAAAGTATCATATTTAGATCATTTAATTAGGCCTTTAATTAAATGATTCTCCCACTGAATTCTAAAGCTTGGTAGGAGCAAGTCACTACTAGCTCTAAACCTAGGAGAAAAATATTTAAGTGGGACAATATCCATGTTATACCTCACCTTGAGTTAGCTTTGGTTAATCGCCCAAGACTTGTATAACTTAGGTAGACAATGTGTACTAATTGGACAAGATCAATATTATACCTTATCTTGAGTTAGCTTTGGCTAATCGCTTAAGATTTGTATAACTTAGGTAGACAACGTTTACTAATTATATCTTATGTAACTCTTGTATCATTGGGTGAACAAGACTATTTGTTCATTTGCCTATCTTATGAAATCTATATTATAACTCATCTTGAGTTAGCTTTGGCTAATCGTCCAAGACTAGTATAATTTGAATTACATCGCATGAGATATGCCTCTAAGTTCTCAATCCAATTGAAATAATTTAGTTAAGTCACACCCAAAGTCCAATAGTCGGACATCATAATTGTCCTGTCGCACTCTACCAAGATAAAACGAGTCACTTTTCTTTGGCAAAATCTGACTACAAATGATCGAGGTAGTAGTGAGTATCAAACTTTGGTAGGCATATGAAAGAGACCTAATTACGATAGCTACACATGCATCATATACATTCACGTCATATCATGGCATGCATCTGAAGACGCTGGAATTCCGTTCTTATCATAGGATCCTGAGTGAGACTCCAGGTTTTCCTAGCTTTCCTATTGGTCGTCCACGTATACCTCCTTTCCCTCGTCCACCTCCTCCACCATATTGATTTCATCGGGGCGATGAAAAATTTAAATCTGGGGGGTGGTTTGAAAACTTGAAAATTTTTACATTTTTTTTGTTTTTTGTTTTGCATTTGTTTGGACTTTTGAAGTGTTTTGTGGCATCCCCATTGAAGAAAACATCTACTCTCACTTTTATGCTTACTTGTCCATAAATAAAAATTGTTAGCACGTTCTTTATTTTGATTCATGATATTGTAAATGATGCTAGTATGTTTAGTGTACCTTTTTTCTCTATTTTGAGTAGCATGATGTGAGCTAAGTATCATATAAAAATAAGTTTGAGTTTTGGCTTAACCTTGAGGATCTTACTTTCACTTCACTTAACTTTAGTTTGAATAGTTGATATCATTGAAATAGTCATGATTCATCCTATTTGTTTAGTACTTGATTTCCATGGTAATTTCTCAAACTTCATTTTGGTTACTGGATGAGGCTCAAATCTTGAAAGCTCATTTGGAAAAATCAAAATATCCCAACTGTTGTGCCTATAAACTTGTATGTTTAAGTGTTGCACAATGCAATCACTTAATGTAAAAAAAAGGGAAGGTGCATGATGAAAAAAAAGTGGTTGAAAAAAAGGGATATAAAAAATAGTTGCCGTGAGTGGAAACTAGCAAGTCACGCCTTTAAAACCGAGTTAGGTTACTGGGGAAATGACTTCTATGGTTCTCCTTATATCGAGCCCATCTTTGAAACCTTGGGTTGATTGAGAAATATGACCAAGTGTATGACAGGTAAGTGTTTATCACCGGAAACATTAGGAGCTCGATTGGATGACGACTTGACTATGACAAAGATTGAAACTTGAAGGGTTTTGAGTTACTTATTTACACCGTGCACAAGAAACTTATGCTTAAGCCATACTTGATTTATTTCTAGATAGAACTAGATGACTGAGCAAGGGGTGATTTAAAATCTTTGCATTGAAACTCCATATATAGTACTCTCCCGGTCACCTATAGCCCTCCTGGTCACATGTACAAGTGCTGACATAGTTGTAATTTCTATCCATAAGATAACATTAACGAAACTTCTCGGTCACCCATATACCACCCAATTGCCTAGGTAGGGGTCAAACTTCATCTTAATTGTCGTGTTTAGGTTGCTGATAACATTTCTCCACGGTCGCTTGAAAGTTTCTCTGTAAGATACGTGATGTGCGTAGATTTTATACACTTGTTTAGCATGTTTTGACGTACATTCTTATGTTTTATACCTGCTTTATCTATGCACTTTCATATTCCTTGCTTTGCTTTTAGCATAATTACTCTTCTTCATTCGAAGATTTGCTCTTGTGTGTTTTATGCTTTCAGGAGTCGTTAGGAATCGAATTTAGAAAAGAATTGATGTTCGTAGCCAATCCTACGATCAAACGAAGGAGAATGACATTGGTAATAAGTGCCACACGACCTTGCAAAGGGGAATGACCCTGGCCGTGTGGTGATGGCAGGGCTGTGCAGCATCAACAGCAAGGGAGAGTGCCTTGGCCGTGTGGTGATGACATGGACGTGCCACCTCTTCAAGCCAGCCAGTACATGGCCGTGTATGGCTACATGGCTGTGCAACCATTCCAGAGCCAAAAAAAATAGCATGGCCGTGTGTGCCACACGGCCGTGCAACACTTCCAGAGACAGAAATTGGCTAGGCCGTGTGGATTTGCACGGCCGTGTAAACAGACAGTGTTAGTGTTGCAAGGTTGCAAATATAGTCCCACATTAAAAACACATGGGAAAGATCATGGGTTTATAAAGAGAAAGATATCTCCATTGGTATGAGGCCTTTTGGGGAGAGCCCAAGAGCAAAACAATGAGGGCTTAGGCCCAAAGTGGACAATATCATACCATTGTGGAGATATCTAAATTCTTTTCGATCCAATAATTGGTATTAGAGCCCGGACTGCCAGAAGGTTTAACTGTCGACTGTGCACAAGAGCTATAGTCTGATTGAGCCATGTGGGTACAATATTGACCTCGAACAAAGAAAGTGAGGGCTCCTATGTTCGGATCAAGAGGACCAGACACCAAGCAGGAAGTCCTAGTTGCGGCTAGGCAAGGAAGTCCTAGTAGGTCGGGTGGACCGAGGGGCAGGAAGACCTGGTGGGTCGAGGATCGGACATAGGAAGCCTGTGGTCCTTTGTTTGAGGGGGGGGGATTGTTAGTGTTGCAAGGTTGCAAACATAGTCCCACATTGAAAACACATGGGAAAGATCATGGGTTTATAAAGAGAAAGATATCTCCATTGGTATGAGGCCTTTTGGGGAGAGCCCAAGAGCAAAACCATGAGGGCTTAGGCCCAAAGTGGACAATATCATACCATTGTGGAGATATCTAAATTCTTTTCGATCCAACAGACAGAAGCAGAGCAAGACACGACCATGTGAGAGTCACACGGCTGTGTGACCTTGGTCGAGAAGAGGAATTCCCTGGCCGTGTGGATCTCACACGGCCGTGCCCTAGGCTGTGTGGCGCCCAAATCCCCTCTTCTATATATAGGGCTTCTCCTCTTTGAAAGGGGGGAGCTCTCCCTTTTGGGGAGATGAGTTCTTGGGCGCGATTTCCATTGATGAGGAGGCATTTTCCGTCCAAGATTCGACTTCAAGACCGGTGGATTGGTTTCGAAGATCACTCGTCGTATTGAGATAAGCGTTCCTTTCTATCTTCTTGGTTTGGATCAGAATGTCTTCAATCCTCTTGTCTTCGGTTCTTTTCTTATTTTCTATGGAGTAGATTCTTTTGTTCTAGGATGGAGGGAGTATTTGTGATGTAAATTGATGTAAGATTCATGGATTTGCTATCTTCTTGATTCAATGATGTTGTTATGTTTTGTATCAACCAATCTTGTATGGATCGTTGAGTTTTGAGCCCTAATACCATTCTTGATTGGTTGTTTGTGTTTCTTGTGAAATCTTTTAGAAGAATTCTTTAGATTGCATTGCCGCAAGGCGTTGTGACAGGGCTGTCCCATTAAACGAACATTTAGGGGATTGCTTTGAGGGGGCGAAGCAGGAATCTACAAAGAAGTAGGATGGACTGATGTGTTGAATTCTATATCTTTATGTGGATTGATTAGTGATGCTTTTCTATGTCGTGTGACCATGAGACGTCGTGACAGGGCTACCCCATTAAAGGAGCTTCATAGGGATCATTACTATTTGATTGCTCTAGGTTTAGATAAGAGTCCTTGATCGACGTTTTCTGCAGGAAATAACCTTTGACTTCTTGCAAACACATTTCAATTGAGGATAGGATTGGTAGATCACTTTACATTAATGAGTATTACAAAGAAACCAAATCTCCTAGAATCTTCACAAAACTAAGTTTCTACACTTAACATTGACTTTAAATCCTTAGTTGTTTCTTAGAACATATAACCTCCTATTTGATTGTTTAGCTAATTCGCTTTTGAGGCATCTTTAGTGATTATAACCAGTCCTTGTGGATTCGATATTCTTTTATTACTGACGATGTAACCGTACACTTGCGGTGACGTAATAATACGGTAAATTAAATAATAAGTATTATTGGAGAAATAACCTTATTAGATTTTTCAAGAATTTTTAAATTTTTTTAAAAATTTAAACGGAGTCCATATGACACATTTTGAGGAGGTGAATCTGTTGGGCTCGGAGAAAGCCTGTTTGAAATATCATTTAAGAGGGAGTTGATTAAGGAATTTACTTAGGGTTTAATGAACGTAAACCTAAGTATATATTAATGTAATGTGTTGTGCCCCTTTCTTTCCCTGATTCCTCCTCCTTTCCCCCTTCAGATCTCCTCACCTCCCCAATCCCTCTTCTCCACCATTGACATTGCCTACGCCACTGGCCATGCCATCTTCGTTGGCATCCGAGCATCGCCCTCGACATCTCTAAGCATGGCCCACTGATAGCGAGCAGCTTGAGTTGTCTCCTCTCCTTGGCCACTCGCACAATGTTCATTGTGCCCTAGGAATCACCTTTGTTTGATCACCAATGAATCCGTCATTGATGCCCCATCATCTGATTTCAATGAGCATCGGCGTTGTCGTCCCTTTGTTGGTGCCTATCGTGGTCCCTCCCCTATCTTGTCTTGGCACCACAACAACCGACTTCTCCTCCAGTGTACTCAACCAGCATCGCATGCCAACCCCCATCAACAATGAGCCATGCTGCCCTTCTCCATCTTCCCCACTGCTCAGCTACCAATGCCAACTACGTCAGTCTCGGTGCTGCTATTAACTGTAGCCACGAAACTCATCTCCATCAACAAAAGGGTATGGTGAGCATCTCTCACTATTTTCGTCCCATCTGATTACCGGCCATGGTACTCATTCAAAATCTGCATATATGGTTGCAGATCTGATCCGTAACATACAACCTTGTTGAATTCTGGCCAGCAAGCATTGATTTGGGGTACTTGACATAGAGGGCAGTAGCTTCTCCTAACTCCAATGATAACTTCTGGTAGCAACTTCTCTAGTCGAGAGTCAACAGAGGTAGTTCCAAACATAGGTGAGTGTTGATATTGATCTATGTTTTAGCTTAACCTATTTTGGTTAGGGACGTGTTAGAGTTAATTAATCCACTTTGATTGTGAAATGAGTAGGGATAATTAACCTAATTAGATGTGGGATGATTAGGTTAATTCAATTAGGGGTTCCTAAGCCTAATTGGGATTATGTTTAGGTAATTGAATTATGATAATTGGTATGATTTGCATTCTATGTTGTAGAGTTTTGATTCCATTTAAAGCAGACTCTTGAACACGAGGATACTTGACACGAGTTACATATTAAAGGCGGGTATTTCTTGCTTTATCTTCTTTAGATTTTTGATCTTAGTGTATGAGTTATTCTTTGATTGATAGTTTTATTACCTTGTCTCTATTCATATCATTGCTTGAGCTTGATATGATATCGAGCATTCTACTGGACCTTGCTTGTTACTTAGGCTCATGCCTATAAGCTAGTGTGATTACACTAAGGTATAGTTATAGAGTATTATATTGGATGAGACCTTATTAGATGACAAGAATTCCCTTTGTTAAAATTGTTATTATTGTACTTTCTATTGTGGTACCTAAACATAGGTTATTATATTTGTTATTTAATGCATGTCTATGCATTTAAATTGCCAATTAGATCAGATAGTGATCTTGAGCTATCGCATGTAAATCGTAGCGAATAGTTAAATATTCTACTGTTAGGATCGAAATATAGCTAGAGGGGGGGGGGGGTGAATAGCTCGTCGTGCGCTAGTTGTCTTGTCGTCGCTTCTTTCTTGGTGATGATATGCAGCGGAAAATACAAGAAACACAAATACAACGCTAACACGAAGGATTTACTTGATATCCACCTCAAGGAGAGGTGACTAATCCAAGGATCCACACACGACACACACTCTCCACTATGAAAACACTTCTTTACGGTAACTGCCGAAGGAGGAGAAGCCTGTACAAGACTCACACACAACAAGAAGAAAGGAAGAAGCAAATACAAGAAAATCTTACAAGATTTTACAGCATAAAACCCTAGTCTTCTTTTCCCTTCTTGTTTGGAACGCCTCTTGACCTTGGAAATGCAAGAACACCTTGCTCCAAGAAGCTTCAAGATCTGGCGGTGAACTCTGGAGAAATCACTGTATAGAGCTGTGGAGAAGAATCAAAGCAATACCGAAGGAATCACACGCCAACGGCTAAAACTTACGCCAACGGTCGAATCCCAATCGATTGGATTGCTCTCAATCAATTGGGGAGGCTTTGGATCGATCGGTCGATTGATCCAGAGCGCCTCTGTGCTCTTAGAAATTACTTGAATCGATTGCCCAATCAATTCAACATGTCTCGCGCGATTTCCAGGGCTATCGTGCGATTTTCCAGCCTCCTAATCGATTGGCCGATCGATTGGAGGTTTTAATCGATCAATTGATCGATTCAGAAGCTTACTGTTCGCTCAGAAACTCTCCCAATCGATTGACCAATCGATTGGGGAAGTTTTGATCGATTACCCAATCGATCAAGACCTTTTCTGCACAAAATCGTGTCAACCAATCGATTGAACCCCTCAATCGATTGGCAAGCAGAAAACTGTGTAGAGCTTGAAATTAGCTTCATTTCGCATTCGAGATCACCACATTCTGATATCCGAGTCAAAAGTTATGGCCTTCGGAAGTTCACTACGTTCGAACTTCCTAGTTCCATGCCAACTCCCTATTGGACTTACGACCGCTAAGTGTTCGATCAACTTTTGACCCATTTGGACTTTTTCTCCTCGTGCCAAGTGTCCGGTCAACCTTGACCTACTTGGACTTCCTTCCACCAGATGCCCGGTCACCTTGACCCATCTGGATTTCCTCGTGCCTGACTTTACTCACCAGGTCTTTCTAATGCCCGGCTTCACTCACTTGGACTTTTCCCTGCCTGGCTTCACTCACCAGGACTTTCACTTTGCCTAGCTTCACTCACTAGGACTTCTCATCTGCCTGGCTTCACTCACCAGGGCTTTCACCTGGCTTTACTCACTAGGGATTTCAACTTGCTTCACTCACTAGAATTTTTCCAACTACCTGGCTTCATCCACCAGAACTTTCCAACTGCCTAGATTCACTCACTAAGTCTTTGACCTGGCTTCACTAACCAGGATTTTCCCTTACCTAACCTCCAGTTAGGACTTTTCCAGTCAAGTATCCGGTCAACCTTGACCTACTTGACTCTTCATCACATCAACCTGGTTAACCTTAACCAGAGTCTGCAATCTCCATGTATTGTCAAATATCAAGACTCAGGCTTGAACTAACTCAAGCTTATCCAACCTGGTCAACCTAACACAGAGAATATTGCACCAACAATCTCTCCCTTTTTGATGTTTGATAATATCTTTAAGTTAGGCTAATCCCATAGCCTCAACTTTCTTTCAGCCAAGGTATGAATGAGGGTTTCCTTTATTCTCCCCCTTTCCTAGAGGAAAAATTCCCTCTTTAGGTAATGAAGGTCTAACTTAAACCCTACATTCTCCCCCTATTGACACACATCAAAAAGAACTCTCCCACTGAAGAGTTACTCACGGTTGTGCACAACTTCACTCGTTGCTCACAACACCATAATGAATGTCTCATACCCTTCATTATCTCCAATGCTCACCCTTGAGCATTAACCAATCCAACAATGAATATCTCATCCCCTTCATTATATCCAATGCTCATCCTTGAGCATTTTTCAAGAGAAGGATATGCCACCTTCCATGGTTTAAGAAAAATCAATTTTCATGTCCTTAAAGAATAACTCCCCCTAAAGACATGCTTTTAACTTATGTCATTGCTCCAATAATGACTTGGAATCCCTAAACCTTTAGGAAACCCAAAATTTAAAAGTTTTGAGGTTTAAAAATTCAATAATGAAACCAAATCTCAACCTAAACTTCTACTTAGTCGTCTTTAACCAATCCACTTTTGTTTTCATCATGAAAACTCTCCTAAATGTATACAAATGTGGTTTGAGGGGTTAGGAATGGTTACATGGATGAAACAGGGTTTAAAAAAGCTGAAAACAGGCGTTCCCAGCCAAAACCAGCACTTCAATCGATCAATGGATCAATTGAAACAGTGTGGATCGATCCGTGGATCGATCCAAAATGCTTCTGTCCGCGATTTCTACCTTCTCAATCGATCGTCCGATCGATTGAGGCACTTCAATCGATCGGGTGATCGATTAAATGCCTGAAATTCTGAAATGCAATTTCAGTGAATTTCAGAAACTCCTCAAAAATTTTACGAAATTCTAAAAATTACGAAAAATTATGTAGACATTATTTAGGGTATATACTATCAAGGAAAAATAGTTTTCTATGAAAATACTTCCTATTTTCAAATATTGACACAAACTTGAAAACTTACAAAAACTTCAATGTTTCTTCTAAGTTTGTGCCTAACTATTCAATGATGATTACTATCAAAAGATAGTTTTCACCAAGGTTTTCTAAAAGCATTTTAAAAGTATTTTCAAAACCAATATCCAACCATGTTATTTGGGCTCAATGCACATGACTTGTACATTAACTTTCCCAATTATTGGAAACCATATAACTATGTGTTTTGATGAACCTAAAACTCAAAGGAATGCACTAAATTAACATCTTGAGTTTTGTTCATCGTCCTAACATCTTATTTGTATCTAATGTATACTCAAACCACAGACAAGTCATCTTATAGTTCTTGTGAGATGGAAAATTTGATTTTGCCCTAAACTAGGGATCATGCATATCTATCTAGGCATTTTGAATTATGAACATCCACCTAGGATGTTACTTGTTAGTGAATGTCATTGTCCTTAATTGTAAAAAATTTAAAATAATACATGATGTGTTATGACATAAATCAAAATAAATAATTTTCAAAAGAAAATTTGCTATAACTACATGATGTATGTATGACATGACATGGTATTTTTATTTGTTTTTCATAATAAGCATGAATGCAAAAATGATGTCATGACATGTGGTGGGCAAACAAAGCATGACAATTAGCATAACTAAAATATATCTAGATTGTTTATCTAAGTGTCCTTAAATCCTTAGCTAAACCCAAAAGTGACCCTAGATTGCTCATATTTTCTTAAGAAAATACCCAAACCCAACTTGACATTTCTTTTACTCTTAATTTGTTGTGCCGATTAAAATTACATATACTTCCTCAAGGTTTGGCACACTTTCCTTTTCAAAGAGTAATCATTTAAAATTAAGACCTAACTTGCCCTTAACTTTTTAAGAAAATACCAAAACCCCAATTTGACATTTCTTATCCTCTTCTAAATGTGTCAATTTAAATTATATACAATTCCTTAAATTTTTGACACATTTTACTCCTCCAAAGAGTAAACAAATTTAAAATAAGACTTAATTTTGCTCTTAATTTCTTAAGAAAATGTCAAACTCCCAACTTGGCATCTCTTGTGCTCTTCTTATTTGTGTCAATCAAAATTTAATTTAATTACTCAAAGCTTGGCACATTTTACTCTTCCAAGGAGTAAATGCATTTTCTATTTCATTTTCAAAGGTTAATAAAAACTTTGAAAATATTTTTCGAGTGTCAACTTCATCAAGATTGGATTAACTATCCTTCCAATTAGAGTTGACACTCTCTAACCCATCTAAGGGGTAGAGAAAATACTCCTAGGAACCCAAAATCTATTGGTGCTCCTTGGATGTTCTAGGTACTGACTAGGGATAACTTCCCTAGTTACCTTCTTAGTGACCTTGATAGGCTTCTTAGAAGTCTTGGTCATCTTCTTTAGGTCAACTCTAGGGATTGCCTCCCTTGTGACATTTTTAGTGACTTTGTTAGATTTCTTAGAAGTCTTAGTCACTTTTGTCGTTGCAAAGATACTCTTAGGGGTAACTTCCCTTGTATCCTTGACTTGACCACTAGACCTAGGGTTGGTTCCATAGTTATATGGAACCCTATGATAAGAAGGCACATCTTTCTTGGTTTTAAGTTTGTATCTCAAACCCTTATGACCATTGGATGACCATTTTTGTTTTCCTAGACCTAATTTATGTTCTTTTTGCCCTTTTAGGATATTTTCCATCCTTTTTAGGGTCTTTTTAATTTTATCAAGGCTTGACCTCAAGACTTGATTTTCTTCCCATAACTCTCTAGACTTTGGTTTTTCATTAAATCCTTGAGCATTTTTATTTGTAGGCTTATACCTAAAATCCTTAGAGTTCTTGCCTAAATTATTTTCTACCCTACTAACCTTAGATTGAGTGGTTTTTGCATGATAGGCTACATGTTGTTCCTTAATGCTATCATGCTTCCTATTTTTATGGTAAATAACATTAAAATGATAAAAACTTGAACTAGCATGCTTTTTACCATTATTCAAAGGGGTAGGCTCAATAAATGATACCTTGGGTTTTACTTTGGACGCTCCCCCTTGACTTGTGCTTTCTCTTTTAGCTTTGACTACTTTCTTCCCCTTTGGACATTGACTTCGGTAATGCCCCTTTTGGTTGCACAAAAAGCACACAATGTGCTCCTTGCTCTTTTTTGTTGTGAGAGCGGTCTCCTTGGGCTTCTCCTTGCCCTTTTGTACTACTTGGCCCTTTTTCTTGGTCAATTTAAGTCACTTACTCTTGTAGTGCCCATGTTCCCTACACTCAAAACATATAATATGATTTTTATTATTAATTGAAATATTTTTACCTTCGCATGCAGGAATGACACTTGATCCTTCATTTGATGTCTCTTGATTTTTGGAGGATGCATCATCTTCTTCTCCACTTGGCCTGGATGTAGAAGCTTCTCCTTCTTCTTGATCCGGTGTCAAAGAAGGTCGCTCCCCCTCAATCCTAGAGGTGGAGGCTTCTTAATCTTCATCTTGTATGTGAAACAAAGAGTATGCTCCCTCTTTGCCCTTTACATTGAATTCCTTTGAAGATGAAGTTTCTTGGTCTTCTTCTTCGGAAGTTGAGCACCTCTCAACTTTGGAGTCCTCTCCTTCTTCCTTTTGGTTTTGATCAATGAATCACCCTCATTTGATTCTTCTTAGTTTGGTACAGTGAAGGGAACTTCATGAATCTTTGCCAATTTGCTCTAAAGCTCCTTGGCATCTTTGAATTCTCCAATTTGAGCCAAAATATTGCTTGGCAATAACTTGACCAATAGCTTGGTCATTTTATCATTTGTCTCGCTTTTTTGAATTTGCTCTTGGCTCCATTTGCTCTTCTTGAGAATTTTGCCCTCGGAATTTGTTGGAGCTTCAAACCCTTCCATTAGAGCAAACCATTGCTCTATCTCCATCATCAAGAAATTTTCGATCCTTGATTTCTAAAGATCGAAGCTTGTTGAAGCAAATGGTGGAGGCACCCTTGTGTCGAATCTGAATCCATCTCCGAATTCCATTTGAAGTTGAGCTTGATGAAATCTTTGACTTGAAGAATTTTGCTCCAACTTCTTCACCCTCTAGCCTTGTTGCCCCTTCCGGCGATGATTCCGGTAAAGAGCGGCCTCGCTCTGATACCACTTGTTAGGATTGAAATGTAGCTAGAGGGGGGGGGTGAATAGCTCATCGTGCGCTAGTCGTCTTGTCGTCGCTTGTTTCTTGGTGATGATATGCAGCGGAAAATACAAGAAACACAAATACAACGCCAACACGAAGGATTTACTTGGTATCCACCTCAAGGAGAGGTGACTAATGTTGGTGCGAGCTGCACCAGAATCAAACCTTGGTTTTGATGTTGTCAAAGGTTCAAGTTAAGTCTTGTTATGATCTAACAAGTTGACTGAGTGTGCAGGATGTTTACTCAACCGGGAAATCCCTAGCTGGAGGCTAGGCAGAAAAGTCTTAGCAGATTGTGGAACCCAGGTGCAAATCCAAGCAGGTCAAGGGGACTCATTGCTTGGTGGTATGATCGAGAGGTCTGGAGGGCTGAAGATCGAAGGAAAGTCCTGGGGAGCCAATCAAGGCTAAGTGAAAAGTCCAAACTAGATCTGGAGGATCAGAGTTTGGCAGGTGGGTTGAGGTAAACAAACTGGAGGAGCGACAGTGAGGTCGGGTTCCCGAAGGGAACAACCTTAGGTCGCTGATCCAACTGAAGAAACCGGGAAGGTTTCCAAGTTGAGATCAAGACAGCTCTACTGTTTATATTACTCATGCATTATATTACTGTGCTAACACTTGTTTTGCAGGAATATTGTTTAAACTCAGTTTTGCAGATTCGGCCTGATCGGTCGACCGAATAGGAGGATTGGTCGACCGAACCAGCTTTACTCAGACTAGAGATCAGTTCAGATCAAACTGAGTCAAAGTCAGATCAAAGCTTTATCGGTCGACCGAACCGTAAGATCGGTCGACCGAACCATGATGGCTCAGCCTAGCCAGTTCATCAGCACCGATCAGCAGCAAAGGAAAGAAGGGCTGATCGGTCGACCGAACTCCACGATCGGTCGACTGATCCAATCAAAATTAATTGCACCATTAATGAAGATTTCTGTAGATTTTGGCGAACAGGGAAATTGACTGTTCGGTCGACCGAAAAAGGGGTTCGGTCGATAAATGCAAAAGATCGAGTCAGCTTCAGACTTCAGCCAGAATGGAAGGGAGCAGGTTCGGTCGACCGAACAGAGGGATCGGTCGACCGAACTTCCAGTACACCTATAAATTCAGACTCGAAGACAGAGGCCATAACGAGAACTTTCTGATCAATATTTCTGGTGCTCTTCTGCAAGCTGCTCACGCCTACGATCTCAGCAAGCAACTTCATTCGTGCCGACCGAGCTTCAACTTTAAATTTTCATTGTCGGTATATTTCTTTTTGTATTGTACTTAATTCTATAAGATAGTAGAGTGTTACTATCTTACATTCTTGTAACTGTACGATCCACTTCTTTCCGAAGGTTTCGGAAAGAAGTGTCATAGTGATTTGCCCATCGGTGCGGTCAAGGACCGCGGGCCTTCGAGTAGGAGTCGAACTAGGATCCGAACGAAGTAAATCAACGTGTCTCTCTCTTTACTTTCCGCTGCACATTTCTGATTTGAATTTGAAAAGAAAAGTTTTTTAAAGGCACGATATTCACCCCCCCCCCCCTCTATCGTCTCAAATGATCTATCAATTGGTATCAGAGCCGGTTAGCTCTGAAATTTCTTAACCGTTTTTCAAAGCATTTTTAAAAAACTTTTTCTCTTTTCTTCAATTTATTTTCTTTTAGAATATTTTTCTCTTCAAACACTACTAATCCCAAGACGAAAGTCTTGGAAATATTTTTGTTCTTTAACTTTTTTTTTGCAAGGATGTCGAACTCATATCAAGAAGGCTATAGTACGGTTCGACCTCCACTATTCAAAGGAGAGAATTTTAGTTACTGGAAGAATAGGATGGAGTGCTACTTAAAGTCCGACATTGAGCTCTGGTTCACGGTCTTGAAAGGCTATACTCCTCCAATGAAGGACGGAACAATCCTAGAACCAGAAGAATGGATACCTCAGATGATCAAGAAGGCACAACTGAACTACAAAGCAATCAATACCATTCAGTGCGGACTCACGATGGAGGAGTTGAATAGAGTTGGTCCCTACGACAACGCCAAAGAATTATGGGACTCTATAGTCAAACTACACGAAGGAACGAACGACTCGAAGGTAAATAAACGAGATCTACTTTTAAATAATTTGTTAAATATAAAAATGTTTCCTGGAGAGACCGCCTCGCAACTACACGCTCGACTGAAAGACATCCTTAACGGTCTTCACCTGATCGGACACAATCTCGAAAATCGTGACACAATAAGGTATGCTCTGAATGCCTTTCCAAGGAATACTTTGTGGGCATCAATTGTAGATGCTTACAAAGTTTCTAAGGATCTTTCAATTCTTAAGTTAGATGAGTTATTCTGTGAATTAGAACTACACGAGCAATCTAACATGAGCCATGGCGAGAAAGGTGTTGCTTTGTATGCAGGGCCAAGCAAGGAGACAAAATCAAAAATAAAGATCGAGTTAGAAAGTGAATCAGACCCTGACTCAACCAATGAAGAAGAATTAGTCAACATGGTCCGAAGACTGTTGACTAAGAAGAAGTTTAGAAGAAGCTCCAAAAAGACCCCTCCAAATCAGATCCAAAATAAATCAGAAGTAACCTGTTATGGCTGCAACAAGAAGGGGCATTTCAAAAATGAATGCCCAAATCGGGAAGAAGAAAGACCCAAATCGACAAGACGGAAGAAGGCTCTTCAAGCGACATGGGACGAGACTTCTTCCGACGAATCCGACGCGGAGCAAACGAAGCACTCGAGTCACCTTGCATTTATGGCAAGAAACGAAGATTCCGGGTCCGACGAAGAATACGAGTCCGAGATCGACCTCGATTCCGAGAGAAGCCCCGGATCGGAAGATCCGAATATGGTAACGATTTATTCAAAGTCAAATTTACTTAAAGTAGTTAAATGTTTGTTTAAAAAATTAGCAAAATTGGAAAAACAAAATAACTTGTTACTTAAGGAAATAGACCACCTTAAGCAACAAGTTAACTTGAGTGACTTGACTAACCGAGTTCAAGTCGGAACTTCAACTCAAGTTGAAAAACTTGAGGAAGAAAATTCTGATTTGAAAGGTCAAGTCGAGCGACTCAAGAAAATGTTGGAAAAGTTCGAAATGGGATCCAAGTATCTAAATATGGTACTTGGATCGCAACGAGCCGTGTACAACAAATCGGGACTCGGTTACAAACCCAAACAAACAAACAAATCATACTTATCCTTAATCAGTCAAAATACTAGAAGGCAAGTCCAAGCATGGGTTCAAACAAAACAGTTAATCAAACCAATCAAACCAAATTTCTACTTGGTCCCCAAGAGTCAAGTCCATTATTTAGATAGACCTTATCTAAGCTATGACTTAGGGGGAACAACTAGAAAAACAATCCAACCAACTTAATTTAAACAAACTCAATACTTAGGATTAGGATTATTAGAACGGTTAGATGAAAAGGGTTTACCAAACCCTATAACATAGCATCGGAATGGATTGGGATGATAGTACGTCAAGGAAACTCTGTCGAAGGCATGTCTAGGTTGAATATGGAATTTTACCTGGTGCACTAGACTTAGTGGATCTGACCGAAGCTACCCCAGTCAAACATGGGCTAGTTAGACCAAAATTTAGTATTAAGTTTTTTGGGCAGGAATAGTTTGGAAAGTCTTCAGCAAGTGGTCTAATGATATTCAAGTAGACCATATGCCTCGCCACTGAACTGAAACTTATCCTTAGGACGCCTGCTTGATTAACCCAAAGCTAAGTTTGAATCTAACATGAGTTCAATAACCTCTTTCAATAAAATTAATTCTAATTCAAATTAAATTAATTCTAATTCAAACTAAATTAATTCAAATCTAATTCAATTTCTAACCTAATTCAAATCTGATTAAAACTTATTAAAAAATTATTTTAAACTTATTAAAAATTATTTTAAACTTAAAAAATATTTTAAACTTATTTAAAAAAATTATTTTAAACTTATTAAAAAATTATTTTAAACTTATTAAAAAATTATTTTAAACTTATTAAAAACTTAATTTAAACTTAATTAAAAATTATTTTAAAAACTTATTTTAAACTTTATTAAAAATTAATTTAAAGTTTAAAATTAATTCAAACTTAATTAAAAATTATTTTACAAACTTATTTTAAACTTAATTAAAAAATTATATTAAAAACTTAATTAAAAAATTATATTAAAACTGAATTTAAAATTATTTAAAAAAATTGAATTTAAATTTAATTAAAAATTATTTTAAAAAAAATTATTTAAAAGTTCCGTCGACCGAACCCTGTTTATGCCACATAAAGACTAATTCAATTATTCGGTCGACCGGACCGGGTTATCGGTCGACCAAAAACATAAAATCTCATCCATTCAACTACCCTTCACCTTCCCTCTATCTGTGCCAAAATTAAAGTATCGGTCGATCGAACGTTTTTATCGGTCGACCGAATGTCTGCTCACCGATCAAAAGGACGAGAGATTTAAGGGATCGGTCGATCGAACCCTTGATCGGTCGACCGATCATCTTCTATATAAGCAGAAGCGAGCAACCCTCACAACTCATCCAAATCCATTTCTCTACTCTTCTATCTCCTATACTATTCGCCGATTCCAGCCTCTTCCCATCCGAAAATGCCTCGGTAACTTCCTTTTATTCTATTCCTTTTAATATTTTTGCGCAAGTTACTTATTGCATTTTATTTTTTTTTAGTGAGAAAAGTAGAGCTATTGCACAAAGAGAGGCTAGCTCTCTTAATCCTAGCCAAGATCCTAGGTTCTCTACCGAAGAATTGCGTTTATCTTTTCCTAATAAAAAATTTAAGGTTATAGGTACTCGTTGTTTGGATCTCTAATTCTATCAAACCTTTTGCCCTGAGGTCATAGAGATCAATCAACACTATCAACTTGATAGCATCATCTTTTGTAGACATGCATACAATCCTATTCTCTGTTCGGAATTTTACCACAATTTGTGCGAACTTGATCCCCATCATTTTAGGACTAGAGTTGCTACTCGAGATATGTTGTTTGATCTTGACATGTTTCTTCGATTTCTACGGATCCGACCGTCAGTTAACCGTATCTTTTTTAGTAAGTCTCTTCTTGATCCGTTACCTGCTCCTTTCTCTCATCTGACTCTAGACCTCATGTATGCTGACTTCTTTGAGGGACCTCGTCCTAAAAAGATGTCAACTGTACCCCTTAGTCCAAGAGACAATGCTTTTTATAAGATGATCGTGTCTTGCATTTATCCTTTATCATCTGGAGATCAGGGCGTTTTGCGTCCAGTTCATCTTTTTCTGATGTACGCCCTTAGACATAGACTAGACTTTGACCTAGGCTACTGGGTATTCAGATCTACCATTTACTATTCAGGGTACAACACTTCATTTAAGGTTCATATGATTCAGTGTCATGTTCTCACTGCTTATATTGCCAATCTCGGAGTAGGGGTTCATCGAGGCGAGTTGATTGAGTTGTCTGACTTTGATCTTGTTGGGGTTAGGCAATTATCCTTGGCTGGGATTAAGACAAGCGCCGAAGGGCTTGTGTACAAACGAACACATCCACACTACATCCCACCGGCTGTCGACGATCCTATTGATGAGGATGATCCGGTTCCCGTTACTGCGCCTCCTCCTGTGGTCATTGATCCTGGATTTGCCATGACACCCTTCTTCGATTTTCCTCAAAGCAGTTCATATACTCCTCCTCCTCCTCCAACTAGTGACTTCTTTACCCGTCTGTGAGATGATATTTTCAGTCGCTTTGACTTCTTGGAAACAAAAATGGATGATCAGTACAACTCTCTTCAGGGACAAGTTGCTGATCTTCGTCATGAGATGATAGAGCGTACTGATGCTTTACAGAAGGAGCAGTAGAGGATTTTTGATTATCTGAGAGATGATGAGGACGAGGATGAGTGATTTAAGGATTTATTTTTTGTGACTTATTGTATCTATTACTTAACTTGAATTATGACTATGCTTAATCTTCAGTGTTTTTCAGTCTTTTAGTAGTTTTTGATAAATTTTGTAGAATAGGTTCTTTGATTTTGAAAATTACTATTTAGTTTATTTTTCAAATGTATTTTTGTAAAAATCCCCATTTCAATTTTTTTCAAAATTCCTTGAAATTTTTACTTTCTGGTATAGCCTAGGTCTTACCGTAGAATTGCATGATCCTATAGTTCTAGGAGCCAGCATCTCACAAGCACAGTAGGATCCCTTGTTTGTAAACTTAGAATGGGTGAGATGCTTAGGACCTAGCCCTAGATTTGAGATGCTTATGTCAGTGCATCGCTATAAATATGGGCTTTAAATAACAAACATTGATCAATTTGAGTTGACTAGTAAATAAAACCTTGCTAGTTATAAATACTCAAATTGACCAACCTGAGTCATAATTGCTACTATCTTATGATAGCTAGCTTTGGACAAGGGTTGGACATTTCATCATAAGGACAATTTTTCCTTAGTTTTTCTATACCCATGCTTGAACTTTAGGAATTTGTCAATTTTAGGGGGAGCTTCAAAACAAGATTTTTTTTTAAGCTTATATTATTTTTACTTAGTAATCATTTTCAAAATATATTAAAAAAAATATTCTTTTCAAAATATTTTTCATTCCTTTTAAAAATGTTATTCAAAATTCAAAATTTTTTTAATGTTTTTTCAAAATTCATTCTTTTTCAAATTATTTTAAAAAAACTTTATTTTCAAACTGTTATTCAAAATTCATTTTTCAATATATTTTAAATTGTTTTTCAAAATTCAAAGTATAATTTTTCATAATATTGTTTAAATTTTTTCTTCATAATATAAAATGTTTTACTTTTTAATATCTTTCAAATTTAAAACATTAGTAAATGTTTTCAATTACTTGACTTAGTATATTTTTAGTAATATTTTTCAATATATTAGTAAATTCTTTGATAAGTCTATTCAAAATTTACTTGGTTTTTGGTTCTGCCCCTATTTTTTATGTGTGTCAAAGGGGGAGAGATAGTGAATTCAGGGGGAGTTAGTTAACTCAAAGGGTGATTTAAAAGTTAAATTGCTTGTTTATTTACTTGTTGCATACTTTTATAAATTATTTTAAACTTAACTTTGAACCTAGGTTGCCAAACATCAAAAAGGGGGAGATTGTTGGTGCGAGCTGCACCAGAATCAAACCTGAGTTTTGATGTTGTCAAAGGTTCAAGTTAAGTCTTGTTATGATCTAACAAGTTGACTGAGTGTGCAGGATGTTTACTCAACCGGGAAAGCCCTAGCTGGAGGCTAGGCAGAAAAGTCTTAGCAGATTGTGGAACCCAGGTGCAAATCCAAGTAGGTCAAGGGGACTCATTGCTTGGTGGTATGATCGAGAGGTCTGGAGGGCTGAAGATCGAAGGAAAGTCCTGGGGAGCCAATCAAGGCTAAGTGAAAAGTCCAAACTAGATCTGGAGGATCAGAGTTTGACAGGTGGGTTGAGGTAAACAAACTGGAGGAGCAATAGTGAGGTCGGGTTCCCGAAGGGAACAACCTTAGGTCGCTGATCCAACTGAAGAAACTGGGAAGGTTTCCAAATTGAGATCAAGACAGCTCTACTGTTTATATTACTCATGCATTATATTACTGTGCTAACACTTGTTTTGCAGGAATATTGTTTAAACTCAGTTTTGCAGATTCGGCCTGATCGGTCGACTGAATAGGAGGATTGGTCGACCGAACCAGCTTTACTCAGACCAGAGATCAGTTCAGATCAAACTGAGTCAAAGTCAGATCAAAGCTTTATCGGTCGACCGAACCGTAAGATCGGTCGACCGAACCATGATGACTCGGCCTAGCCAGTTCATCAGCACCGATCAGCAGCAAAGGAAAGAAGGGCTGATCAGTCGACCGAACTCCACTATCGGTCGACTGATCCAATCAAAATTAATTGCACCATTAATGAAGATTTCTGCAGATTTCGACGAACAGGGAAATTGACTGTTCGGTCGACCGAACCATTAAAAATCAGTAAATGCAAAAGATCGAGCCAACTTCAGACTTCAGCCAGAATGGAAGGGAGCAGGTTCGGTCGACCGAACAGAGGGATCGGTCGGCCGAACTTCCAGTACACCTATAAATTCAGACTCGAAGACAGAGGCCATAACGAGAACTTTCTGATCAATATTTCTGGTGCTCTTCTGCAAGCTGCTCACGCCTACGATCTCAGCTAGCAACTTCATTCGTGCCGACCGAGCTTCAACTTTAAATTTTCATTGTCGGTATATTTCTTTTTGTATTGTACTTAATTCTATAAGATAGTAGAGTGTTACTATCTTACATTCTTGTAACTGTACGATCCACTTCTTTCCGAAGGTTTCGGAAAGAAGTGTCATAGTGATTTGTGTAACCTTGGCAATGCCCTAAACCCATTTAGGAGCATTGCCAAGGTTACAAGCCTCCATAGCTCAACATCATGTGGCCGGCCACACAAGTGAATCATCAATGCCAACTCACCAATGAGGTGGCATAAAGTCAAGTCAAACTTGACTTTTAATCTTCCTCTCAAGTCAAGTCAAACTTGACCAAATCTCTTCCATGGTTGATCGAATCCAACCATTTGATTCAAGCCAACTTAATATAATGAATCTAATTCATTTAATTAAATTGATTCAATGAGTCAAAATCTAAATTAGACTCATTAAACACATGAATCAACTTGAGTCGAACTCAAGTTAGCTCAATTAGGATTACTCTTAATTCAATTTGATTCATCAAATGAATCTAATCATCTTGGTTCATCATATGAACCTAATCCAATTGGTTCATCATATGAACCCAATCTCCATCCACTTGTTCTTTGTGTGTGACCCAATAGGTTCTTCTAACGTTGGCAATGTTTCTAAACTCCATTAGAAACATAAGCAATGAGCGGCATCTAACAATACATCATTGCTACCCAAGTTACAAGAAATGTTGAGATCCAACATCACCTTGTGACTACTAATTGTGACTCCTCACAAAATATGACAAGTGTCCTTCTATCCTAGACATCTAGATTGATCAATGTGAGGCATAGACCGTGTCATCCTCTAATCAATCTAAATCTTGAACTCCAAGTAGACTCACTCAATCAAATGAGCTCAATATCCTATATTGACTCATTTGGGCATGACCATGCACTTCATAGTCTCACTCTATCAAGAATACCGATGTCTCTCCCGTCATATAGGAGGGATAGATCCCATCTACATCACTCACATCTCTCCGCATAATTTGTTACATACCCAGTAATCGCCTTTATGGTCCACCCAGTTACGGGTGACGTTTGACGAAACCAAAGTACATAACTCCTTATGTAGGGAACCATGGTGACTTCAGGTCTAAGGACTAGTAGTCATACTAATAGCCACATGAGAAAGTATATGACACTCATATAACGATCCATGATACTTTCTCATAGCGGGTCATTCAGTATACATTCTCTAATGTATACCTATGTGTCAACTTGATATCTCTATATCCATGACTTGTGAGATCAAGTCATCGAGTTGACCTACATGCTAGTCTTATTGCATTAACATTGTCCCTGAATGTTAATACTCGACTAGGAATGATTAAGAGTAGTGTTCCCTATATCATCTCACTATCGGTTCAACTAACCGATTGATATAGGTGAGAACCGTCTACTCAAGGACATTATTATACTTAGTTTATTTGGCACCAATATAAGTAAGTATAATAACCAAAAACCAAATGCCTTTATTTATATAGAATATGATACAATAAGTCCAAAATACAATCATCAAATGATTGGCTCTAGGACTCTAGCTAACAATCTCCCACTAGCACTAGTGTCAATCAGTATAGGCTCTAAGCCCAAATGACCTAGTGTGACCATCATGCTTCCTCTGTGTCAAAACCTTGGTCAAGGGATCTGCGATGTTAGCCTCTGTAGGTACTATGCAAATCTTCACATCTCCTCTCTCGATGATCTCTCGAATGAGATGAAAGCGACGTAGTATGTGTTTGGTCCGCTGGTGTGAGCGAGGTTCCTTCGCCTGTGCTATAGCTCCATTGTTGTCACAATAGAGCTCAATAGGGTCAGCAATGCTAGGAACCACCCTAAGTTCAGTAATGAACTTGCGGATCCAAATTGCCTCCTTTGCTGCCTCTGATGCAGCAATGTACTCGGCTTCTGTTGTAGAATCAACTACTGTATCCTGCTTCGAACTCTTCCAGCTGACAGCACCACCATTAATGTAAAATACGAACCCCGACTGCGATCTATAGTCATCCTGGTCGGTCTGGAAGCTAGCATCACTGTAACCCTTTACAGCTAGCTCATCATTGCCTCCATATATCAAGAAATATTCTTTAGTCCTTCTTAAGTACTTAAGAATATTCTTGACCGCTATCCAGTGACTTTCACTTGGATCTGACTGGTATCTGCTCGTCATGCTCAAAGCATACGAGACATCAGGTAGAATACATAGCCTGGCGTACATGATCGATCCTATGGCTGAAGCATAAGGGATCTGATCCATGCGGTCTCTCTCCTCTCTAGAAGAGGGACCTTGAGTCTTCGAAAGACTCACGCCATGTGACATCGGCAGAAATCCCTTCTTGGAGTTCTGCATGGCAAACCGAAGGAGTACCTTGTCAATGTATGTACTCTGACTTAGGCCAAGCAATCTCTTAGATCTATCTCTATAGATCTGTATCCCTAGAATGCGGGATGCTTCACCTAAGTCCTTCATTGAGAAGCAACTCCCTAGCCAAGTCTTGACAGACTTAAGCGTAGGGATGTCCTTCCCAATGAGTAGTATGTCATCCACATACAATATGAGGAAGACAACTATATCCCCTACAACCTTCTTGTAGACACAAGGCTCATCTTCGTTCTTGATGAAACCAAACTGTTTGATTGCATCATCGAATCAAAAATTCCCAGAAGCTTGCTTTAGTCCATAAATGGACCTATGCACTTGCATACTCTAGTATGTCGTGGATCTACAAAACCCTCGGGTTGTGTCATGTACACATCCTCGAGTAGGTTTCCATTCGTAAACGCGGTTTGACATCCATCCGCCATATCTCATAGTCATGGTAGGTCAATAGCAAGCATGATCCGAATAGACTTAAACATCGCATCGGAGAAAAGGTTTCATCATAGTCAATACCATGAATCGCTTGAAACCTTTAGCTACCAAGCGACCCTTATAGATAAGTCCATCCATGTCTTTCTCTTAAAGACCCACTTGCACCAATGGGTTTTACCCTTGTGGATCAACCAAAGTCCATACTTGGTTGGTGTACATGGATTCCATCTCGGATCTCATGGCCTCTAGCAATTTCTAATGCATCACAGCTTCCTGATAGGTGGTAGGTTCATCCTCTATGAGCACAATGTCATCATGGTCAGACAAGAGAAATGAGTATCTCTCAGGCTGACGACGTACCCTATCAGACCTGCGAAGAGGTATGTCTACTTGAACTGGTTGTTGTTCCTCAACTCTTTGTGGAACAACATCATCCACAACACTTTGTGGTTCCAGTTCAACTTCCATCGAGGCATCAGTGCTATTGTTCGCATCTTGAACTTCTTCAAGATCGAACGCGCTCCCACTAGTCTTTCTAGAAACAAAGTCCCTTTCTAGAAAGACCCCAGTCTTTGCCACAACTATCTTGTGCTGACTAGGAATGTAGAAGTAATATCCCTTAGTTTCCTTGAGATATCCAATAAAGTAGCACTTGTCGGATTTGGGTCCTAACTTGTCTGAGACTTGACGTCGAACGTAAGCCTCACAACTCCAAATCCTCATGAAAGACACATGGGCATATCTCCCAGTCCATATCCTATATGGTGTTTTTATCACGGCCTTGGATGGAACTCGGTTGAGTATAAAAGCTGCCGTGTCTAGAGCATAGCCCCAAAGATATGTCGGAAGATCTGTGTGACTCATCATAGATCGTACTATATCTAATAAGGTACGATTCCTTCTTTCGGATACACCATTCCACTGTGGTGTTCCAGGAGGAGTGAGTTGGGATAAGATCCCACACTCTGCTAGGTAGTCACGAAACTCATGGCTAAGGTATTCTCCACCTCGATCGGATCGAAGTATCTTAATACTCTTGCCAAGCTGGTTCTGTACTTCATTCTTGAATTCTTTGAACTTTTCAAAAGATTCAGACTTATGTGTCATCAAATACACATAACCATATCTACTGAAGTCATCAGTAAATGTGATGAAGTACCTATAACCGCCTCTAGCAGCAACATTGAAAGGGCCACATACATCACTATGTATGAGTCCTAACAAATCAGTTGCTCTCTCACTGTGCCCACTAAAGGGAGTCTTGGTCATCTTGCCTCGTAGGCATGACTCGCATATCTCATATGATTCAAAATCAAATGAGTCCAACAAACCATCCTTTTGGAGCTGGGATAAGCGCTTGTCATTTATATGATCTAAGCGACAGTGCCAAAGGTAAGTTTGGTTCATGTCATTTGACTTGAACCTCTTGGTATTTACGTTATAGATAGGGCTCTCAAGGTTTAGAATATAGAGTCCGTTTATCAGAAGTGCACTATAATAGAACATTTCGTTTAAATAAACGGAACAACATTTGTTCTTTATTATAAACGAAAAACCTTTCTTGTCCAAACAAGAAATAGATATAATGTTCTTAGTTAAAGCAGGCACATAACAACAATCATCTAATTCTAGTACAAGCCCAGAGGGCAGAGATAGATGGTAAGTTCCTACAGCAATAGCAGCAACCCGTGCTCCATTGCCTACTCGTAGGTCTATCTCATCCTTTGTCAATGCCCTGCTATTTCTCAGTGCTTGTACATTAGTACAAATGTGCGAAGCACATCCGGTATCTAATACCCACGATGAAAAAATAGAGAGGTTGACTTCTATAACATGTATACCTGAAGTAGAAATCTTATTTCTCTTCTTCTTAAGATCTTCCAGGTATTCTTTGGAGTTCCTCTTCCAGTGCCTTGCTTGTCCTTGATATAGGTGACAAAGATGTTCAACCATATCGTAAGCACCCATCAACTCATGTTGCTTCTGAAGCTCAGAGTTCATGGTCGCGAGCATAAGACAGGACACATCTAATGCGTCATCTTGATGCTTCTTGTAAGCATCTCGGTCTGCTCGCGTGGCAGTGGCAGGAGGAGCCTCCGGAATGGGCTGCTCCAGAACGTACAGTTTACGTTCTTGGGTGAGAACTATTCTCAGGTTCCTGTACCAGTCCAGGAAATTTGCTCCGTTGAGCTTGTCCTTCTTAAGGACAGATCGCAGGGAGAAGGTGTTCGTATTCGACGTCATGGTAATCTACAACAGAAATAAATGCAGAAATAAGTATCATATTCTTAATCATTTAATTAGGTCTTTAACTAAATGATGCTCCCACTGAATTCTATAATTCATGTGGGACAAAATCCACATCATACTAACCCTTGAGTTAGCTTTGGCTAATACGCCCAAGACTTAGTATGATCGGTAGGTAACGATTACCAATTACATCTCTATGCAACTCTTGTTTATAGAATCAAGATCCGCATTGATATTAAAACTCGAGTTAGCTTTGGCTAATACGCCCGAGAGTTAATATAAATGTGATTTTGACCTATCATTTCAACCGTTGGAAGAATGCCTATAGTTATACTCGATCCAACCGAGTTAACTAGGAATACTCAATCTAATTGAGTTGTACTCACCCTTGCGTTGATAGGCGGGACCAAGATTGTCCCTCCGTACCCTACCAAGATAGTATGTGTTGCTCTGCTTTGGCAGATTCAACAACAGCATGCGATCGAGGTAGTGGTAGGTATCACGGCATGGTAAGCATTACGAGTTGACGCGTTTTAGATCTAATCTAAACGATGATGCGTATCATATACTCGATAGATCTAATCTAATCGAAGGGTGCATCATGTGCACGACTTAGATCTAATCTAATCGTAAGGCACTAATTAATTACTTAATTAACTAGCATGCATCACATACACACAAAACAATTAATTAAATAATTAATCAAATAATTTTGTGATTATGTCATGGCCCCTACTACGATCTTCTCAAGCCAATGAGAAGATCGGATGGTCAACCTAAGGTCAACAGCTTCTCAAGCTCCTTCCTTTGACCACCTCGTGTTGCTCGCGCCCTCCTCGTAACTCCGTCTCGAGTGGACCTTCCACCGCTTCAAAATTTACATTACATTTTGAAACTCGAGTTACATTCGAGTCTAAATCTAATTTACAACAAGAATAAAAGAGAAAGGCACGACGCGCAGTCGCGAAAAATAAAAACATACAACATGCACATCACATCACGGCACGCAGGCCGTATTATGAATTACAACACGAATTATCCAATCAAATTGGGTCTTTGGGCCATAACTATCACAAAAATAATATATAATTCAAAATTATATATTTCTATAATTTTCTGTAAATTTTTTTTTATAATTTTTACAATTTTTACGAGTACAATTTCCCGGCGGTTCTGTTTAGCGGTTTTCGAGCGCAATCGCGGAACGAATCCCCTTGCGAGGCCAGGGGAAGCGCCCCTACCCGCGATCTAACCATCGCGAGGGTTCCATTGCGATCTAACAGCACCTTAGCCCGCTGTCCCAAAAAGTTTTGGGGCGAAACTTGGCCGTTTTGGAAAAATCTTCCCGGTAGCGGAAGCCTACAAGTGCCGAAACACTTGTGCTTCGCTTCTACGAGAAAATTACCCATAAAAACTATAAAAAACCTAAATTTACAGAATATTAAAGAACTGAAAAGTTTTCATAAAACACAAAATAAACTCGTATTCGTCTTTGCACGTGGCTCTGATACCACTGTTGGGTTTTTCGGGCCGCGAAAATCACGTTTTCGCGTCGCGGAAACCCCGAAAGCCCCAAAGCCAACGGATCCGTGCAAAGAAAAATTTCTAAAACTACGAATACGAGTTTCACACTCCAGATCTACAGAGGAAGAGTCAAGTTTGACTTGACTAATTGCCACATCATTAGTGAGATGGTAAGATGTGGACCAATGATGATGCTCCACATTATCATGGGTGCCACCTCATGGAAGTTACAAAGTCATTCTCTTTAATGGCTTCATATTAATTGCAATTAATGCAATTAATTTGGGAGTTTCACAATGGAGAGTGGCCGGCCACTTTTGGTTTGAATGAGAATTCATTTTTCATTCAAGTGTGTATCTTCTACCTTCTTCCTCTCAAGCTCTCCCTCTCCTCCTCAACTTGGCCGAACCATACATAGGTGCTAGCACACCTTTTGTGTGGTTTTCTTCACCTACGTGTTCGTGTGGATACTTCTAGAGGAGTATCTATCTTGATACTCTTGAGATTCGGCACCGTTTGGACGAGCGGGAACGCGAAGGGCTTCGCTTCAAAGGTATAAAAGCTTTTATTCATGTAGATCTAAGAGTAGATCTAAGTTGTAAACTCGTACTCGTAAATTTTGTTCTATACTCTTCGCATGAGATCCGTTGGCTAGGGTGATTCGGGGTTTCCGCGACGCGAAAAAGCAGTTTTCGCGGCCCGAAAATCCCAACAATTTGTCCATCGGTGCGGTCAAGGACCGCGGGCCTTCGAGTAGGAGTCGAACTAAGCTCCGAACGAAGTAAATCAACGTCTCTCTCTTTACTTTCCGCTGCACATTTCTGATTTGAATTTGAAAAGAAAAGTTTTTTAAAGGTGCGATATTCACCCCCCCCCCCCTCTATCGCTTCAAACGATCTATCAACTAATCTAAGGATCCACACACGACACACACTCGCCACTATGAAAACACTCTTTTACGGTAACTTCCGAAGGCGGAGAAGCCTGTACAGGACTCACACACAACAAGAAGAAAGGAAGAAGCAAATACAAGAAAATCTTACAAGATTTTACAGCATAAAACCCTAGCCTTCTTTTCCCTTCTTGTTTGGAATGCCTCTTGACCTTGGAAATGCAAGAACACCTTACTCCAAGAAGCTTCAAGATCTGGCGGTGAGCTCTGGAGAAATCGCTGTATAGAGCTGTGGAGAAGAATCGAAGTAATACCAAAGGAATCGCACACCAACGGCTAAAACTTGTGCCAACGGTCGAATCCCAATCGATTAGATTGCTCCCAATCGATTAGGGAGGATTTGGATCAATCGATCGATCGATCCAGAGCGCCTCTGTGCTCTTGGAAATTTCTTGAATTGATTTCCCAATCGATTCAACATGTCTCGCGCGATTTCTAGGACTATCGTGCGATTTTCCAGCCTCCCAATCGATTGGATGATCAATTGGAGGTTTCAATCAATCAATTGATCGATTCAGAAGCTTACTGTTCGCTCAGAAACACTCCCAATCGATTGACCAATCGATTGGGGAAGTTTTGTTCGATTACCCAATCGATCTAGACCTTTTCTGTACAAAATCACGTCAACCAATCGATTGAAGCCCCATATCGATTGGCAAGCAGAAAACTGTGTAGAGCTTGAAATTAGCTTCATTTTGCATCCGAGATCACCTCATTTCGATATCCGAGTCAAAAGTTATGGCCTTCGGAAGTTCACTACGTCCGAACTTCCTAGTTCCATGCCAACTCCCTATTGGACTTACGACCGCTAAGTGTTCGATCAACTTTTGACCCATTTTGACTTTTTCTCCTCGTGCCAAGTATCCGGTCAACTTTGACCTACTTGGACTTCCTTCCACCAGATGCTCGGTCACCCTTGACCCATCTGGATTTTCTCGTGCTTGACTTTACTCACTAGGTCTTTCTAATGCCCGACTTCACTCACTGGGACTTTTCTCTGCCTGGCTTCACTCACCAGGACTTTCACTCTGCCTAGCTTCACTCACTAGGACTTCCCATCTGCCTGGCTTCACTCACCAGAACTTTCACCTAACTTCACTCACTAAGGCTTTCACCTGACTTCACTCACTAGGATTTTTCCAACTGCCCGGCTTCATCCACCAGGACTTTCTAATTGCCTAGCTTCACTCACTAGGTCTTTCACCTGGCTTCACTCACCAGGATTTTTCCTTGCCTAACCTCCAGTTAGGACTTTCCCAGTCAAGTATCCGGTCAACCTTGGCCTACTTGACTCTTCATCACATCAACTTGGTCAATCTTGACCAGAGTCCGCAATCTCCATGTATTGTCAAACATCAAAACCCAAACATCAAGACTCAGGATTGAACTAACTCAAGCTTAGCCAACCTGATCAACATGACCCAGGGAATATTGCACCAACACCTACTAGACTCTTTGCTTGTTATGTAGGCTCAAGCCTACACATTGGTAAGATTAGACCGAAATGTAGGATATCGAGTATCCTACTAGACCCTTGATTAAAAATTAGACTCCTGCCCATCTATAGTTGATTTTAGACCGTAAGGTAGTTTGAAGAGTATTATCCTCAGATGGATGGTTACTACTTATTTGTCATTATGGCTTGGTATCTATATATATTCTATCTGCCTACGGGACCATCCATGGTAGAGTGTTCTTCCGTAGACAATGGCCACTTATGCATCCTATTTGCCCATGAAACCATGCATGGTAGAGCGTTATCTCGCAGATAGTGACCGTTTACATACCCTAATTGGCCACGAGATCATCCGTGGTAGGGTGTTCTCCCATAGTCAGTAGTGGAGGTGCTAGATCGCTACCTCCTTTTGTCCGCTCATAGGACCATCTGTGGTAGAGCATTCTCTCGCGGACATTTACATACCTTGACTGCCCATGAGACCCTTCGTGGTAGCATATTGTTGAGACAGTAAGGACTTGTTATTTGTTGGTTATGCATTTGTTTGTGCAGGGTTAGGACGTACTGTAGACTCTCCTGATTTAATGGTTACACCTGGTGGAGCAGGTTAGTGGAGCTTATATTATGAGGTATATTTTGCTTAGCAGATGATTGCATGGGTACTCTTACTTTATGGTAAGTATTTCTTTTGAGACTGATTCCTTTGATCTCCTTACATGCTTATAGTATCATGCACTATCTTCTTATACCCGCTCAGTATGTTATACTTACTAACCTTTGCTTTTTCTTTTGTTTTCAAGTTAGCACATTGATATGTCATGTCGCTCAGAGATCATGTCTGCCAATCCCATGACAAATTAGAAGATGGTCTTTATTTTGCTCTGGTTTTCGTATATAGTTTCTTTATGGCATTACCATTGTATTGGTGTTTAGCCGTGTTGCTACTTTATCATTTTGGTATTCGGTTGTGTTTAAGCCATGCCGACACGCATTGTATCTTTTTGGTTTATGGGCTTTCCTTTCATTTTCTATTGTGTTTTTAGTACAGCTGTGTGAGCTATTTATTATACAGCTACGTGGTTGTAATTATTTTGTTCCAGCTGAGTGGGCTGTGTATATAACTATGTGGTTATATACGTTCCAGCCGTGTGGGATGTTGTTTATTACTTGTGCGACCTTGTGGCCTTACCGGGGAGGTGTTGTATATCTATGATTCATTTGTCATTGCTACAGGGGAGGTGTTGTTCGATTTTTATCGGACAAACCTTACCCTCGGGGTGTGACAATCTCAGTCATCAGTATACTCGATTACCTAGACCCATATGGTCATTTGGACCCTCTGAAATCCTTTTATTGAGAGTTATCACCAATCAGTTGCCTCCAAACTCCATCTGACTGACTAGAACCGTCTAGCATGCTTTTCTGTAGTTGTTACACTTAATGAATATAATATAGAATCTTAAGTTACTTGCACTTACTTGACTAGATTAACCCATCTAGTTCGATTTTATCAACCAACTAGCCTTTGATGATTCCACACACTTGGACTTGTGCAAGTAATTAACCTCTAGCTGATTCCACTCACTTTTGTTTGTCAAGCAATTAGCCTCCAGCTAATTCTACACACTTGGACTTAAGTCACCTAGTACCTAGCTAGGAATATATGTCAACTCTTAATCATTTAGACTTGATTAACCTAACCTCCATCTAGGAATTTGTCTGCTAAGTCTTAACCACTTGGACTTAATGTTGGTGCGGTTAGCACTAACGGTTTAACTCAGGTTTTGATGAATGACAAAATAGGTTAAGTTAGTCTTGCTGTTGATCTAACACTCTGACCGAGTGTGCAGGCGAAGTCCAGACAGGTCGACGGGCTGACTAGTTGTCTAGCACGAAGCCCAGCTAGGTCGATGGGCCGACCGGATAGCTGGCACGAAGTCCAAGCGGGTCGACGGGCTGACCGGACGCTTGGCACAAAGCCCAGCTAGGTCGACGGGTCGACCGGATAGCTGGCACGAAGTCCAAGCGGGTCGACGGGCTGACCGGACGCTTGGCACGAAGTCCAGCTAGGTCGACGGGCTGACCGGATAGCTGGCGAGAAGTCTAGCTAGGTCGACGGGCTGATCGGATAGCTGGCGAGAAGTCCGGACGAGTCGAAGGGCCGACCGGACGTCTGGCAGGTAAGTAAAGGTAAGTCACTAGAAGGGAGTGACTGTGAGGACGCGTTCCCGGGAAGGGAACATTAGGCGTCGATCCGACTTAGATCCATTTCGGATATTTAAGTCGAGATCGTGACTAGATTCCGGCCTCGGAAAGACGGAATCTAAGTCATACTCTTTATGTTGAACTTATAAACTGTGCTAATACGTTGTTTTGCAGGATATACATTATATATTTGTAACGACCCAATTTTCCCTATTTCAAGTTCTAAAAGTCCATAAAAATATTTGGAAATACTTTTAAAATATTCTAGAGATTTTTAGGAATTTTTAGAGTATTTTTACGTAATTTTTGGAGATCGTTTAGTAGGGTTACAAAAAGAAAGAAGTTAAAAAAAAAAAGTTGTAGAAGCTAGGTTTCGAACCCAACTCCTCGGACCCAAGCAAAATCGGCCCAACCAACTGAGCTACACGGTCTTGTTAACCTTATATGGTGAGAATTAAGTTTATAGCATAGTTAATGATTAGGGAATTAATTGGAAAAAATGCGCGGCTGAGGGATTGAAGTCGAGACCCCTTGTTTCGGTTAAAAGCCGGTTAACCAGCTGTGCTGGCGAGTTTTTGTTAATTAAGGAAAGAACGGATTATATTTAAGATATAGTTTTGATTAAACCCGAATATAAGAAAGGGAATTAGGTTTTGGATTTTCAGAAAAATCAAACAATGTCTCTAAAAAATCCTTTCTCTTCTCACACGGCGACGCCGACTCCTGCTTGGGCGAAAACCGCAGCCTCTCCTAGGGTTTCCTCCCTCTGACGGCCGGTGAAGTTTTCTCTCCGGCGAACCCTCGCGGATCCGAGCTTCCCTCATGGAGGAGGGTCTGTGGGCACAAGGGAGGTTGAAGCTCCGAGCAAACCGGAACCCTAGAGTTCTTCCCGTCAGTTGTAAGTCCAAGCAAATCACGGTGAGTTGCTACTCACCTGCAGTAGGAGTAGTTTTCGGACCTTGATCTTCTCGATTTTGAAACATGCTGTAAAGATTATGGTTTTGTGCTTACTGCCGGGGATCTCAAAGAAAAGGAATGAATTGTTTAGTTTAGGCATATGATTTGGATTTCCTTCATGCCTTGCAATTAGAAATTCAAGTTAGAGTTAGAATTTTCTGTTGTGACCTTGCTGTGCAATTCGGGTTTGTGACCTTGCTGTGCAAATCGGATTGGTACGGATTTGGGTTTGTGCCATGCATTAGGCTTGAGTAACCTTGATTTGGAAGTTCAGTTTTGAAATCTTGTTGTAAATTCCGAACATGAACAGCCTTTACAAGTGCAGATTTAGTTTTGTTGAAATCTGAGATAAATGAATAAGTTGTTTAGGTTTAACATGTGGTTTCGGTTTCTACTAGTTGAACATGAGCAGCCGACCCTTTAGTTTGCAACATTGATATCTTTAAATTCCTTTCTTTGCTACTGCATGAGAATGAGCAGCCGGTCTTTAGCTTGCAGTGTTGATTTTCTTGATTTTTCTTCCTTGCTATTAATTGAGCATGAACAGTAGTGTAGTTTCCTTAATGAGCATGCACAACTTGGTACCTTAGTATATTTGAATAGATCTTTTGTTGTTGTTTTAAGGGCAAGAACAATCTTTATTTAGTTAGAATGAGTTTAGCATTATAGCTTTCTTGTCTTTGCACTTAAGGAGCAAGAACAGTCCTTAACATCAGTATTTTAGTTTTGGGTACCTTGCATTTTAACAAGCATGAACAATTTGTGTTGAGTTTCGGATTTCTTTTGAAGTATGAAGTTATTCCAGTAAGCATGAGATTTCCTATTTGTTATTCCAGCAAGAATGAAGTTTTCATTGCTAGTTATTAAGCACGAACAACCTCTAATTTCCAGAAAGCAGTTTGTTTCTGTTTTATTACAGATAGTATATCTTGAGCATGCAATTATTAGTTTCTTTACTATTACATAAGCATGAGTTTCTGTCTTTAAGAACTATAAGCAAGAAAGACTAAGGTCTAGACTTGATTTCAATTCCAGAAGATTGAATATCAAAAGCGCACACAAGGTGCTTGCTTAAATGCCAAGTAAGGGCAAGTATAAAGAAGTTATAGTTAAAAAGAAAGTATTTTACTTTTTAATGGCATGTACCGGACACGAGGTACAGGACACAAGGTCCATTGGGTGGGCTCCTAGATCGCCCCTAGGCACAAGATCGCCTAGAAGTACCTTAGTAGTTTCGGGATTAGCTACCTCGACTCTTACTAAGGATGTGCGCAAATTGGTACAATGCCGCGCCCAAAAGAAGTTTATTATTATTTTGAAGTATTAAAGTATAAGTTTTTGAAACAAATGAAACGAGCTTCAAATATGTTTAGAATTGAAAAGTTTAGTTTCTTGTTATTTGAAGCATGCAGTAGTAGTTTATTTGTTTCTTGCTATTAGATTATTCAGCATGTTTAGCTTTATTTGCTTTCAGTATGCAGTTATAGTTTTATAGTTTTATTCTTATGAGCATGATTAGCTATACATGTTTAGTATTTCAGTTAGCATGATTCCTTTGCTATATATGAGCATGAGTAGTTTTATATGTTAGCATTCAGTTTTAGCATGTTTTTATTTATATACATGCATATCGAGTTTTTGTGAGTAGATAGCGCTCACTAAGCTTTATGCTTATAGACTGCATTTCCTCCTACTGCAGATAAAGGTAAAGAAAAGATACAGTGAAGGAAGGCGACAAGGAGATGTAAGAGGAGTGTGTGATGTGTGGACTATGGAGGTCCTTGGGACTTAGCTAAGGAATTCATTTAGTTTAAGAATGTGATTAGTTTGATTTCTTATTAAGTTGATAAGAAAAGGACGTAGTAAGAAGTTATGTTTTCGGTTTTTCATTACTTGCATGATTGAATTATTAAACTGCATGGTTGTGGTTAGTTTTCATCTCTTATTAAACTGCGTGGTTGATTGAAATATATTTCCAGCCGCCTGTGGCTGAGTATATTATGCTTGTATTATGGAAAATGGTCACCGGTACAGGGGAGATTCTACCGAAATTTTTCGGTAGGGTTTTCCTAGAGATTTTTAATAAACCGGTTAAGTAGAGTTAGTAGATAAGTAACGGTCACTCTTAGAGAGTAGTAGTAGTAAGAAGGGTGGTCGTTACAATATTTGCCTCAGACTATCCTTGTCTTGTAGGAGAAGGACTTTCTGGAGAAAGGAGGTCCGGGCGCCCGGAGGCAAATATTATCCAAGACGCGGCGTTGACACGTGGAACTCGCTGGTTGGGACTGCTACGTCACACTAGGGTGCCCGGAAAGGATCCAGGCGCCCCGAGCATCATATAAAAGAAGGGCCAGGGGTGGAGCTTCAAACACAACTTAGAACTCTCAGACTGCTCTACTGTGCTCTTGCGACGCCGTGAGGCCACTCCGACAAAGCGCTATCTTCAGTTTAATTCTTTCAGTTTATCGGTATTCATTTTCTTATTAGCATTTCCTATAATTCGTTATTGTAACATTCTTTGAATTGCTAGTGGATTGCCCAACGAAAGCACCCTTGTGTGCGGGCCTTGGAGTAGAAGTCGCCAAAGGCTCCAAACCAAGTAAAATTGGTTCTTGTGTTAGCATTGCTTTGATTTCGTCTTTTCCGCTGCGCTTACTCTTTTCGAAATATTTTTGAATCGATATTCACCCCCCTCTATCGAAATTCACGGTCCAACAAGTGGTATCAGAGCAGGTACCGCTCTGATTTGGTGCAACCACCAATCAGGCAAAGTGAGGTGTTTTTTAAAGAAAAATTAGATATCATTCGTCTTTACCAAGACTATTTTTGAAAAACCGCCTTTCGTTTTTTTCTCTCCAAAACTATTTTTGAAAAATACATCGTCATCCTTTCACCATTGTTTAGTATTGACAAAATATTACATTTTCAAAAATTTGAAATAATATTTTATTATTTTTTTCAAAAATAATGAAATTTTTTCCCGTACTGCTAATCCAAGACCAAGTCTTGAGATTTTTTTTTTGTTTCTCTATGTACAAGAATAATGTCTCTTCAAGAAGGATGGAACTCCCACGAACCACTACCATACGATCAAGAAAATTTCAACTACTGGAGGAGAAGAATAAAATGTTTCTTAGGAAGCTTAGATTTCGACAATGTGCTAATTTTGAGAAAACCTTCTCATGAATCAGAATTGAACGAAAATGTAAGTAAACTTATTTGTAGTGTTTTACCTAACAATATTTTATGCAGACTAGGAAAGTACAAGAATGCATATGAGCTTTGGACCCAGTTAATCAAAATTCGCGAGGAGCCGTTGGAGTTAGAGGTTCAAGTTGAAATCGAATTCAAACTTGAGTCAGATCCAACAGAAAAGCCTACTGAATTAGGGGTTACGCTCAAGATTAGTAATATTTATCAAAATACCCCTGTTGATAGTAGTTTAAATAGTCAGCATGATAATTCAAATAAGTATGAAATTATTCCAAATATGGTGCATGATAATCTAGATATAAATGATTTAAATTCAAAATCACAAAATAATCTAGACTCTGATCAAGTCAATCAAGACTCTGATCAAGTCAATCAAGACTCTGATCAATTTGGCATCAACCTTGACTTGGTCAAACAGAACAATGACTAAATCAATTCAAATAATTTAATTAATTCAGAAAATTTAAAATTAAGTGAGCATCTAGATATAAATAAGTCAAACATTAAAATAAATTCGAATTTAGAAGTTAAAAATGAGAAAATGGATAAAATTAATAATTACCTTAATAAAGTATTTAATAATCAAGATAAAATCAGTCTAGAAAATACTATCCAAAATCAAGATAATATAATTAACAAAAAAATAAATTTTAAAGATAAAACTAATCTAATAAATTCAATTAATCATTTCAATTTAAAAGGCAAAGAAAATATAAGGATAAAATCACACACTTTAACAAACTTAAAATTAAATGTTAAAGATAACATATTAAACAAAAATAATCTAGAAAATTCAAAATTAACAATTAATAAAAAGCTAAAAGATAAATCTTTAAAGAAATATAATTCAAATAATTTAATTAACTCAAATTCAAAAATAAATAAAAATTTAAACCTTAAAAATAAGTTATTAAAGAAACTCAAATTCAAAAATAAATAAAAATTTAAACCTTAAAAATAAGTTATTAAAGAAAGATAATTCAATTAACCTAATAAAATTGAAATTAAAAGAAAATTTAAATATTAAATATACTCTTTTAAAGAAAGATAATTTGACCAATTTAATTAATTCAAAATTAAAAACTTAAATTTAAATTACAAATTAAACATTAAAACTGAACTAAAACTAACTCTAATTATACAAAAATCTTAAAATAAAGGTCAATAATTCAGGGGAGGCTCCAGAATAGCTGGCACCTCCAAAAATAATTTACCCGGCAGGGTAACCGAAACCAACTTACCCGGCAGGGCAATTAGGACTAGAATAAAAAGGGACAAAGGTTTGACTTGATCAAACGGTACTGGTAAGTTTTGGATGATAGTACGTTAGGGAAGCTTAGTCTATGCATGTCTAGGAAGATATGGCTTCGACCTGGTGCATTTGGCTAAGTGGAACTGACCAAAGCTACTCTTTATGGATCCTAACCAGTTAGACTAAGGTTTTGTACTAAGCCCAGTGGATAGAAATATTTGGAAAATCTCGAAGGTATGGTTACTCCAATGATGTCCAAGTGACTCACCATAGCCCAGAAGTTTATCGAGAGAATGCCTATTTGTTAAGCCCAAAGCTAAACCTGAATCTAAAACAAACTTAAATCAAACCCTAAAATGGAATCTAATTCATCTCACAAAACTATAGGATTCCCTGACTGATAATTTAGATTAGGTGAGATGACTTAGGATTTAAATCAAAATTAAAATTTAAATTAAATTAAAACTACAAATTATTTTAAAAATAATTTTAAAAATCCTTTTAAAAACTATTTTAAAAACTATTTTAAAAATTATTTTAAAAACTTTTAAAAATTCTTTCAAAAATTATTTTTAAAACTTTTTAAAATTTATTTTAAAAATTATTTTAAAAACTTTTAAAAATCATTTTAAAAATTATTTAAAAAATTCTCTTAAAAACTTTTTAAAATTTATTTTAAAAATTCTTTCAAAAATTATTTTAAAAACTTTTAAAAATTCTTTAAAAAATTATTTTAAAAACTTTTAAAAATTCTTTTAAAAATTTATTTTTAAAATTCTTTCAAAAAATTATTTTAAAAACTTTTAAAAATCATTTTAAAAATTCTTTAAAAAATTATTTTAAAAACTTTTAAAAATTATTTTAATTAAAAATTATTTTTAAAATTCTTTCAAAAATTATTTGAAAAGCTTTTAAAAATCATTTTAAAAATTCTTTCAAAAATTATTTTAAAAACTATTAAAAATCATTTTAAAAATTCTTTTTTTAAAAAAACTTTTAAAAATCATTTGAAAAATTCTTTTAAAAACTTTTAAAAATTATTTTAGTAAACATTTTAAAAAGTATTTTAAAAATTATTTTAAAAATCTTTTAAAAATTTATTTGAAAAATCTTTTATTTTTAAAATCTATTATTTTAAAAATCTTTTAAAAATATATTTTAAAAATTCATTTTAAAAATCTTTTTAAAATTTATTTTAAAAATTTTTTTAAAAAAACTTTAGGAATTATTTAAAAATTCTTTTTAAAATATTTTTTCAAATTCTTTTAAAAATTATTTTTTCAAATTATTTTAAAAAATTCTTTTAAAAATCATTTAAAAAACTCTTTTAAAAATCATGTTAAAAACTCTTAAAATTTATTTAAATATTATTTAAAAATTAATTTTAAAATTCTTTTAAAAATCTTTTTAAACTGTTAAAAATTATTTTAATTTTTTTTTAAAAATTATATTTATAGATTATTTTAAAAATTAAAACTTAAATTAAAACTTAATATTAAAATTACAATTAAAAAAATGAACTTAAACTTAAATTGACCACTAATATTAATTTAAATCTAAAATCAAAACTAAATTAAATGAATGTTAATTTCCATTAAACATATTATAAATCATTTTAAAATCCTTTTAAACACTGTTTTAGAAATCCCTAAAAAAAAAATTCTTTTAAATTCATTTAAGACGTAGAGACCTAACTTAAAAACTTAAATTCCATTAACTTAAACTTTAAACTTAATTATGTAATTAATAAGTAGAACTTAATTGTTTAAGTCTAACTTTATTTGAGAACTAAAATTAACTTAAATTAAACCTTACTTAACTGGGTTTAATAACTTTAACTTCATGCTACTTCAAACTAAATTAATCCTACTTAAAAGGAAATCAATAAAAAAAACAAATTATAACTGACACTTTCATTGACCAACTCAATCAATTAATATGAAATTTAAATTATTTTATTAAGTATTAAATTATTAAATCATGTGTGTTGATATTCAAATCGATATCCAAAATTGACACGAAGAAAATAAAACCAATTATGCAGCGGAATTAAAGAACTAGTTGTACCTTTCTTCGTAGCTAAAGCCCTCTTGATCTTCTGTCGTATTCCTCTCCTCTTCATGGATGTCATGTGAGCAACGATCTACCAAGACAAAACACCCGAACCTTTTCTTCCTTTCCAAGTCGCCTACCACCAAAGAATGCAGAGCAAAAGGGGTACCTCCTTCTTCTTAAAGTTGTTGGCCACCAAGGTGGAAGCAAGGATTGCCACCAGCCCTATAGGTTGAAGGTGGATGCTGCCTCTTCTCCTTTCTCTCTTCCCTTCCTCTTGTCGTCTTGCTGCCAGCCACAAAAAATGTGGAGGCTAGAATTGCCGTTGGCCCTGGCAAAAACAACTAGGTGTCGTCGGCCCTAGAGGGATTGAGGAGAATTGTGGAGAGGAGAGATTAGAGATTAGGTTATTTTTTAGGGAGCACCTCCTACTGTTCTTTTATAATCTTTGCTGACGGCTAAAAGGGAAAGATTCTAATAGAATTTTATTTTTTTAAATAATTTTTTTTATTCCTATTATGGATGGTTACAAAAAAGGAAAGATTTTAACAAAATTAAAATCTCTCTTTTAAACCATTGTAAATAGTTATAAAAGGAAATAATTTTTAACGAAATTCTATTTTAAATAAAATCTTCCTTTTATTACTATAATGGTCGGCCCCTTGCTTGGGCATCAAGCAAGGCTTGGCCAGCCCCTTGCTTGGGCTCCAAGCAAGGATGTGGCCAACCCCTCTCTTGGGTAGGAAGTAAAAACAAAACGGGTGAATACGAGGCTTTATAGAGGCTACAGCAGGGCCCGAGAGGAGGAATTGGTTTTGGCCTCCTGATGAGCTTGAGCTTCCTGTGTTCGACCCGAACATCCAATTCAAGTTCATCAATAATAAATCATACCACTAAAAAGATATTATTTAACTACCGCACCAATCTCATATTACAATATGGGCTCCTATATATCATGAGTGCGTTAATCTCCCTGTGTTTAAGATATCGTATGTCCGTTAATTAAATGAGTTACTGACAACTCACTTAATTAACATCTGACTCCAAGAGTAGTACCACTCAACTTTATTATCATGTCGGACTAAGTCCACCTGCAGGGTTTACATGATAATCCTTATGAGCTCCTCAAAAGGGCATCATCAACCTAAATAAATAGGACACTGTTGGAATGTATACTAAAAGCCTAGCTTTTGTATAAACATTTATTTAGAAATAAAGAATCACATTGGTCAAATACCTACACTTATATGCTAAGTGCAGTTGGTCAATTAATTTATATTATAGATCACATGGTGAGTGGTGTCACACACAGAATATTATGTTATCAGTTCTTTATAAATTATAAACAGTTGCTCATGACTAAGATGGAAAGAAACAAACCATTGGAATAGTCGTAGTGTAAATAGGTATTAGTTTATCTTGACTAATAAATTACACTAGTACACTCTAAGTGTATTAAGTAGGACCATTTAAGGTAAGTTCTTTTTATACTGACTTAATAAAATAACAAGACCTTAGTTAGTATGAAAGTGTGTGCTCTTAATCCTAATATAATAACAAGCACGTATATTTAGTATTTATTTCTTTGACTTATCAAAGAGTGAGATTTAGCTCGATAAATCAATAGGCCCGATAAGTTAGAAAATGATATTACTTATAGTGTGTGTTGTTGATTATAGAAGGAAACTATGTCCTACTAATCTAGGTTGATAATGTCCCCAAGAGGAGCTCATAAGGATTGTCATGTTAAACCCTGCGGGTGGACTTAGTCCGACATGACGATAAGGTTGAGTGGTACTACTCTTAGACTAAGACATTAATTAAAATGAGTTGTCAATAACTCAATTAATTAGTGGACATCCGACATCTTAAACACAGGGAGAATAACAAACTCATAATAAGAAGGAGCCCAAAATGTAATTTGGGATTGGTGCGGTAGTTCAATAATAATTCTTTAGTGGTATGAATTATTATTGATGAAATTAAGTTGAGTGTTCAGGGCGAACATGGGAAGTTTAATTTCATTAGGAGACCAAAACCAATTCCTCCTCTTGGTCCCTATCGTAGGCTCTTATTTATAAAGTATTATACCCACCCTTACCCACCTTCTTACCCTTCCTAATGGGGTCGGCCAAGCAAGCTTGTAACCCAAGCTTGGGCCGGCCAAAGTAAAAAAGGATGAGCCAAATAGAGGGGCCAGCCAATGCTTGGAGCCCAAGCATGGTGTGGCCGACCCTAAGCAAAATAAAAGGATTTTTATTTTAAAATTTTTCTTATGTGAATTTCATGGTTTTAAAAGAAAGTTTAAAATTTAAATCTTTCCTTTTATAGCTTTCTACAAAAGATTAAGAAAAGATTTGATATCTTTTCTTATTTGTAGATTGATAGGAAGATTTTAATTTTAATAAAACTTTCCTTTTTTGTAACCATGTTCATGATTTAAAAAGAGAGTTTTAAAATTAAATATTTCCTTTTATAAGTTTTTACAAAAGATTAAGAAAAGATTTGATATCTTTCCTTATTTGTAGATTGAAAGGAGATTTTAATTTTTGAGATAACTTTCCTTTTTAGAAATCATCCACATGTTTTAAAAGAGAGATTTTAATTTAAAGAAATTTCCTTTTATAACCAACCATGAAGAGATAAATTATTAGAGAAATTTTATTTTAAAATTTTCGGAAACAAATAAGGAACTTTTAATTTTTGTTTAAAACTTGCCTATTTTGGAAGCTCTTAAGGTGGCCGACCATATGATTTAAGAAAAGGAATTTGGTTTTAATTAATTAAATTTTATTTTTCATGGTAAAGGAATTAAGGAAGTTTTTATTTAAATTTCCTTATTTACTAAGACCAAGGATTATAAAAGAGGGGGTAGAGGTGTCTTCATGGGTGACAACTCTATTCTATTATTCTCCTCCTCTCTTCCTTGGTGTGGCCGGCCCTTCAAGTTCTTCCTTCTCCTTTTTCTTTCTTCTCCTTGGCCGAAACTCTTCATTCTTTGGAGCTTGGAAGGTTGCCGGATCTTCCTTGGAGAAGAAGGAGGGAAAAGGAGGCTTTGCTTTTAGCATCCCTTGGAGCTTGGTGGTGGTGGCCGAACTTCTGCATCTCTTGGAGACTTGGTGGTGGCCAAAACTAGCTTGGTGAAGAAGGAGCTTGGGTGGCTCTCGTCTCGGTAGATCGTTGCCCGCACAACGTCCGAGATTAGAAGAGGAATATAGTAGAAGATCAAGAGGTCGTTGCATACAAAGAAAAGGTATAACTAGTAATTATTTTCTGCATCATGCTAGTTTTTCTTTGTATGAATTCCAAACACAAGAGGCATATGATTCTAGATTTTCGGATTAGATATTCAAAGTTGTGTTTTTTTTATTTTTTTGATCTTGTGATTCGATTATTCTTTTTGGTTAAACCTAATGTTATTTTAGGAAATTAAATATTGAATTTCGTTAATAGGCCTTGTCGAGGCAGTGGTGGATGTTCCCATACCCAAGAAGGTCATGTGCCTCGCCATGTTTGACCTGAGAGCCAATTTCTAAAATTGATATTTAATTGAATTTATAACATAGGTGGATTTGGATCAATAGTGTTAAGTTCCGCTTGCGATCCAAGTCTAAATCATTAAGAACAGATAAGTTAAAATTGGAATCAATAATGTTAAGTTTCGTTTGTAATTCCGAATTTAATTTCTAAAGAACACAATAGGTTGTTAGGAAAGGTTCAACACTTGTACAAAATTTTTGTACAATGGAACCGGTACGATCTTCCTAGGACCAACCAACAATTGGTATCAGAGCTAGGGTTTTGCCTCTGTGTGTTTGGTTTTCAGATAGATTATGCACATGTCATACATAATTTAGGCAGGATAATAGTAGGATGTGCTAACTTTGTGGTTGCAGGCTCCAACTATTATAGCATATAGATATTGTGTGTGATTGGACCCTTGGACATGTCAAGGGCATTTTATTGTGTGTGCATGATTGTAATATTAAATACAGCAGGAGCTGTATTAGTTATTAGGATTTTACATTTTGTTTCGATCTAGATTACATGTACATTCCTTTATGGAATATAGGATCGATATATGTAAAATTCTATTTTTGTCACGGATCGTATCCTTGCGAGGCGTGGTACTATTGGAGGACCAGTGGCGCAGCGGAAAAGGAAGCTCGATGGACCCGACGGTATGAACCCTTGGGCTGGCAGCACGCGAAGGACAGTGAAGAAAAAGGTCATAATAGTTGGAAAATTAATTTACATATTTATTTCTTTTATTTACTGTAATGTGTGTGATGTGTGCTTGCTAGGTTAAAATTTCTCACCTTAAATAACTAAGTGGGAGAGGGATTTTTAAATAAATTACACGGTCTCTATTACTGGTTTGTAAGTGATGCGATAAATTTGCGCATTGGCTCTGAGTGTCTTCCTCCATATCGGATGAGTTTGTCTGTGGATCACTAGATCAAACTTCCATTTTGGATGACTATAGGAAATATAATTAGGAGCATGTGATCTTCCCCATCGGAAGGAGCACAATCTTATTTAATGGACTAAGTGTCAAGTGATGGTATACACTTAGACACATTTAATAGTATCCTCCCCATCGGAGTCACTGCTATTATTTGTGTGATCAAAGGAAAACCAACTATTAATTTGTCATAGGTTGACAAGATAATAAAATTAAAACCCCCTCTTACAAATGTTGAATTTGTATATGTCCACACTATCGTGTCATACAAAATTCACGGTGTTTGAGGTAATTTTATTTGTCATAAAGAGAGGTTGACAAGGTTATTAATGGGTAAAACCCTCCTCTTACAAATGTTCAATTTTGTATACGTCCACACTATCGTAGCATGCAAAATTCATGGTGTTTGAGGTATTGGTGAATTTAAATAATATTATTTTGAGGAATCAATATTATTTTAAATTCAAAGTTTTGACCAAATATTTGATCAAAGATAGACCAACTATTAATTTTATTTGTCATAAAGTTAAGTTGACGATATAATAAAATTAATGGATAAAATCTATTCTTTGAATATGTATACGTCCACACTATCGTGGCATACAAAATTCACGGGGATTTTAAGGTGTTGGTCTTGACCAAATATTTTTATGATTCTTAGGATTTCATATGTTTGTCAATTCCCTAGTCACTATACTATATAATAGACTTAGAAGCCCCAATTATGATTGGACAAAACTTGGACTCTAAGGTGGACTGTCCTCTCAAAATGAGAACAATAAAAGTGTATTTTATTAATTAGTTGTTGAAACATGTTTAGTGGTGTTATCTACCGGTACCTGGTGTGTAGATACAGGGGCCACTAATTGTTGGTGCAATCATGCCCTGGAAGTTTCAATGTGTTGACAATTATTTAAGTTTAGGTTAATACGGTGGAACTAACATGTATTGTGAGTTTGCAGGAGGAGCTTCTTACAGGTCAGAAGACCAGATGTAAGAGAAGACCAAGAAGGTCGAGGACTGGATTCTTGGCAAAAAGAGTTCTTGCAGGTCAGAAGACCAGATGCAAGGCAAGAGAAGTCCAAGAAGGTCGGGGACCGAATTCTTGGTAAGAGAAGCTCCTGCAAGTCACAAGATTATGTGTGTGATAGGCTCACTGTCAGAGATCGACTGGAAAATCGATTCAGACATGGCTGTGCGGCAGATTGCCTCTGAATCGATCAGCCGATCAATTGAAGGTTAGGCAATCGATTGGCTGATCGATTGGTAAGGTTCTGCGCAGCACAGAATGCGTCTGGATCGATCAGCCGATCGATTCCAGGAACTGAATCGATCGGCCGATCGATCCGTGAACATTCTGTGCGAAGCACAGAATCGTTCTGAATCGATCAGCCGATCGATTCAAGGGATTGAATCGATCGGCCGATCGATCCATGAACATTCTGTGCGAAGCACAGAATCGTCCTGAATCGATCAGCCGATCGATTCAAGGTATTGAATCGATCGGCCGATCGATTCACGCAGCTGCGATTTCATGAGCAAGCGGCTGAATCGATTCAAACGCTGCCCCTAATCGATCCAAGTCAAATAAAAGAATCTGCACCGTCGATCTTGACGCGATGGCTTCCAACGGATAGTTGTGAATCGATTGGAATATAACCTCAATCGATCCACGGCGACGGCGGCGTGAGAAATGACTAGTTTTCTCAACGTATAAAACACGGGAAGAAATTGGAAAACACACAACAACGAAAAACATATTGTTCCATTGCTCTCCAAGCCTTTTGAAAGCTCTCAAGTGATCAAGATTCAAAGCAAAGGGTTCAAGCTCCTCTCCACTACGTACTGAAATCTCACCTGCAAAGAAGAAGCTGGTTAAAGCTTGTAATCCTTCTCTACTTCTTCTTTGTAGCGTTTGTGATATTTATTTTGAAGAAAAGGGAGAGGTGTATTTATGTTAAGGTTTCTCCACCTTCGGTGTGATTCCGAGAAGGAGGGTTTTTGATAGTGAAAGAGTGTGAGTGGTGTGGATCCTTGGACTAGTCACCTCCTTGAGGAGGTGGATACCAAGTAAATACCGGTGTTAGCATTGCCTTCAGATTTTCGCTGTGCAAAACAAAGTTGGTCAGTAAAAGAAGTGAGCCATTCACCCCTCCCCCCCTCTACCTCAACCGATCCTAACAAGTGGTATCAGAGCGTTGGTTTGCTTTTGAGGATTCATCGTCAAGAAAGCACAAGTTAAAGAGCTACAAGATGTCAATGAAGGAGGGATATAGTACTTCACGACCACCATTCTATGAAGGCAGCAATTTTGCTTATTGGAAGAGCCGCATGGAACACTATCTCATGACCGAAATTGATATGTGATTCTCAATCACAGAGGGATTCATGGTGCCAACTGAAAATGAAAAAATGCTTGAGTCATCCAAGTGGACTGTTGAACAAAAAATGAAGGCTCAAGCAAATGCAAAGGCGATTGTGACTCTTCAATGTGGATTAAGCTCGGAACAACTCAACAAAGTTAGACCCTTTAAGAATGCCAAGGATTTGTGGGATAAGCTTATTGAACTAAATGAAGGCACCAAGGATTCAAGAATTGCAAAGAGGGATTTGTTGATAAATCAACTTCAAAACTTCACCATGAAGGATGGAGAAACGGTAAGCTCACTACATGGGAGATTCAAGGAACTTCTAAATGGTCTTCATTCAGTTGGAGAGAGTGTGGAGAACCGAGATCTCATAAGGTATGCTTTAAAATATTTCCCAAGAAACTCTTTATGGTCATCCATGGTGGATGCTTATAAGGTTTCAAGGGATTTGTCAATAGTGAAATTGGATGAATTATTTTGTGAACTTGAATTGCATGAGCAAGCTAACACAAGCCATAAGGAGAAAGGTATAGCCTTGGTTGCAGGTGAAAAGAGCAAAAAGAAGCACAAGGAAAAGAAAAAGGAGAAGAAGGAGTCATCTTCAGAATCCGAACAAGATAGTGATAGTGATAGTGATGAAGAGCTATCATCAAGTGAAATGGCAAACTTCGTTCGAAGAATGATGAGACATTCAAGGAAGTTTGACAAAAAGGATGTTAAGAAAATCTTCAATGATGAGAAAAGAAAAGGTAAATCTCTTGTGGATTCTAAGAATAAAACTGATGTAATTTGCTATGAATGTAAGAAAAAGGGGCACTACAAAACGGAGTGTCCAAAGTTGAAGAAGCAAGAGGAAAAGATCAAGAAAAAGAAGAAGGCGTTGAAAGCCACATGGGATGACTCATCATCAAGCTCATCGGAAGAAGATGAAAGGAAGAGCTCAAAGCACATGGCTCTCATGGCCTTAAGTCATGTAGAAGATAGTGAAGATGAAGATAGTCATGAAGAAGATGTGGAGTCTTCAAGTGAGTCATCTTCTAGTGATGATGAGGTAATCTCTCCCAAGCTTGATAAGATGTATGCCACCATTGCATGCTTAACCAATGCACTAGCTAAATCAAAAGGGAAGGTCAAAAGATTGCAAAATAAATTGAAATCACTCAAAAATGAAATTGTGCCATGTGAAAGTTGCATGCTTCATGAAAATGACAAAAATGATGTTGATGATCTTGAAAAAGAAAATGTATCATTGAAATCACAAGTTGATGATCTTAGATGTGCTCTAGTAAAATTTACTTCAAGCTCAAAATACTTAGACATGATTCTAGGAGCTCAAAGAGGCGTGTACAATAAAGCGGGACTAGGTTTTAAATCTCAAGATAAGGAAGTTAAATTCATGTCCCTAATTAGTAGAAACCATGCTTCAAGGGTTAAGGTTGTTCAAGCTTGGGTACCCAAGCAATTTGTTATTGATGCTACCGGACCCAAAGTGTGGGTACCAAAACATTTGGTTCATCGTGTTTAAACAGGCATGCGCAAAGGGGGAGCATCCAACAACATGGTTCGTAGATAGTGGATGCTCTAAGCATATGACAGGAGACTCATCAAAATTTTCATCATTTAGACACAAAAGTAAAGGTACCGTTTCTTTTGGTAATAGTGGTGAGCTAAAAGTTATAGGAATTGGAGATATTAGAATTTCCGAGAAATTTGTAATAAAAAATGTGTTACTAGTAAAAGGCATGGCTTTTAATCTCTTGAGTGTTAGTCAACTATGTGACTCGGGGTATAGAGTTGAGTTCAACTCATCTCAATGCCTAGTCAAACATAGTGAACTTAATACCAATGTTCTCATAGGCCATAGAAAAGAAAATATTTATCAAGTTGAACTATTTGGTGCTACTAATGTGTTTGCTAAGTGTCTCATGTCCAAAGAAGAGGAGACGTGGCTTTGGCACCGGAGACTCGCTCACACCAACATGAAGAATATCAAAAATCTCTCAAGAAAGGAGTTGGTGCACGGATTGCCAAAGTTGAAGTTTCAAAAGGACAAAATATGTGATGCATGTCAAATGGGTAAGCAAACCAAAGCTACTCATAAAGGTAAAAATGTTGTAAGTACTTCAAATGCTTTAGAGCTCATTCACATGGATTTATTTGATAGTAGCAAATATATTTCTTTAAATGGTAGTAGATATTGCTTTGTAATTGTGGATGATTACACTAGATATACATGGGTGTTTTTCTTGAAACATAAGGATCAAACTCTAGATACCTTGATTGCTTTTTGTAATAGAGTAGAAAATGAAAAGGCTCATAAGATAAACAAAATAAGAAGTGATCATGGAGGTGAGTTTGAAAATGATAGATTCACAAGTTTTTGTATGGAAAAAGGCTACAAACATGAGTTTTCAACCCCTAGAACACCTCAACAAAATGGAGTTGTTGAGAGGAAAAATAGGGTGTTACAAGAGGCCGCTAGGAGCATGTTAAATGAATATTCACTACATAGTTTCCTATGGGCCGAAGCAATCAATACGGCTTGTTATGTCCAAAATCGAACTTTAATACATAGGTTTCTAGGAAAAACACCTCATGAATTGTGGTTTGGTAAACAACCTACAATTAAGCATCTTAGAGTATTTGGGTGTAAGGTCTATATTCTAAACACCAAGGATCACTTGGGAAAGTCCCACTAAGGCGGATGAGGGGATTCTTGTAGGGTACTCAAGTCATAGCAAGGCATACCGAATTTACAACAAAAGATCAAAACTAGTTGAAGAATCACTAAATGTTGTATTTGAAGAAAATCCCTCTTTAAACTCTATAAGAACAAACGATGAAGAATTACAATTTGAGTTAGAAAAATTAACACTAAATGAGGTAAATCATCAAGGAGAAGAATATCAAGAAAGTGATGGTGAGAAAAATGAACCTTTGCCACTTGAACCCGAAATTATAACAAATCAAGACTCAAGACCTACTAGGACTCATGTAAATCATCCCTTAGATCAAGTAGTAGGAGACATTACTCAAGGAGTGAGAACTCGATCTTACTTTAGAAATGAAGGAAGTCAAGTTGCCTTAATATCTCAAATAGAACCAAAAACCATTGATGATGCCTTGTTTGATCCGGATTGGATTTTAGCAATGCAAGATGAATTATCTCAATTTGAGAGAAGTCAAGTTTGGGATTTAGTTCCTAGGCCTAACAACAAATTAATTATTGATACAAAATGGGTTTTTAGGAACAAACTTGATGATAAAGGGATAGTGGTGAGAAACAAAGCTAGATTGGTCGCTAGGGGTTTCAATCAAGTAGAAGGGTTGGACTATGATGAAACTTATGCACCCGTAGCAAGATTGGAGTCAATTAGAATGATGTTGGCCTTTGCCGCCCACAAGGGCTTCAAATTGTACCAAATGGATGTAAAATCAGCATTTTTAAATGGTGTAATAAAAGAAGAAGTATATGTTGAGCAACCATCGGGATTTTGAAAATTTGGAGTGTCCAACTCATGTTTATAAACTCAAAGAGGCCTTTTGGGTAGAGCCCAAGAGCAAAACCATGAGGGCTTAGGCCCAAAGTGGACAATATCATGTCATTGTGGTGATATCTAAATTCTTTTCGATCCTACAATTGGTATCAGAGCCCGGACTGCCAGAAGGTTTAACCACCAACTGTGCATAAGAGCTATGGTCTGATTGAACCATGTGAGTACAATATTGACCAGAACAAGGAGGGAGTCCTATGTAGGATCGGGAGGACCGAGGGGCAGGAAGTCCTAGTTGTGGCTAGGCAAGGAAGTCCTAGTAGGTCGGGTGGGCCAGGGGCGGGAAGTCCTAGTAGGTCGGGTGGGCCGAGGGGCGGGAAGTCCTAGTTGCGGCTAGGCAAGGAAGTCCTAGTAGGTCCGGGGGAGACCTGGTGGGTCGAGGATCGGACGTGGAGTGGTCCTTTGTTTGAGGGGGAATGGGCTCCAAGCAAAACTCCAGTCCCACGGATTAAGACTTCCTTGCCTGCCACAACTGGGACTTTCCCTTACACGGGAGCCCTCACTTCCTTTTGTTCGAGGTCAATATTGTACTCACATGGTTCAATCAGACCATAGCTCTTATGCACAGTCGGTGGTTAAACCTTCTGGCAGTCCGGGCTCTGATACCAATTGTAGGATCGAAAAGAATTTAGATATCTCTACAATGACATGATATTGTCCACTTTGGGCCTAAGCCCTCATGGTTTTGCTCTTGGACTCTACCCAAAAGGCCTTATATGGACTAAAACAAGCTCCTCGGGCTTGGTATGAATGATTGTCAACATTTCTAGTATCAAAAGGGTTTCATAGAGGAAAAATTGATCCTACTTTATTCTTGAAAAATAATGGTAATGATTTGTTTGTGGCCCAAGTATATGTAGATGACATTATTTGTGGTTCCACAAATAAAGATTTTTTAAATGAATTCATTAATCACATGGAGAGTGAATTCGAAATGAGTTTGGTTGGTGAGTTGACATTTTTCCTAGGATTACAAATTAAGCAAACAAAAGAAGGCATTTACATTCATCAATCCAAATATGTCAAAGAGCTATTTAAGAAATTTGGAATGGAAAATGCAAAGGAAATATCTACCCCCATGGCGACAAATACTAAGTTGGATAAAGACATTGAGGGGAAAGAAGTTGACTCCAAAGTGTATCGTAGTGCTATAGGAAGTCTTCTCTATCTCACGGCTAGTAGACCGGATATACTTTTCGCCGTAGGTATATGTGCTAGGTATCAATCTTGTGCCAAGGAGTCACATTTGAGTGTCGTTAAGCGAATTCTTCGTTATCTTAAGAGGACTCAAAATGTTAGTCTTTGGTATCCTAGAACCGAAACTTTTGACCTAGTGGGCTATACCGATTCCGATTATGCCGGATGCAAGTTGGATCGCAAAAGCACTAGTGGTAGCTATCAATTTCTAGGGTCCTCTTTAATAAGTTGGTCAAGTAGAAAACAACATTGTGTAGCTCTCTCCACAACCGAAGCGGAATATATTGCCATGGGAGAGTGTGTATCGCAATTATTGTGGATGACTCATACTCTAGAAGACTATAAACTTACCTATAACACTGTTCAAGTACTTTGTGATAATGTGAGTACAATCAATTTAACAAAAAATCTCGTTCATCATTCAAGAACGAAACACATAGAGGTTAAACATCATTTTATCCGTGATCATGTAACTCGAGGTGATATCATTTTAAATTATGTTGGATCAAAATCTAACTTAGCCGATATCTTCACCAAACCTCTTCCCGAAGTTGAATTTAGCTTTCTTAGAAGAGAATTGGGAATGTGTTGTATTGATTAAATCAAATCCTTCATGGTCACTTTATAGGTAGAGCCTTTGTTCCTCACCTTAATTTTTGCCTCTCACAAACACATAGGGTTATCTTCTTTGTGTGATTTAGATGGGGGTGAGAGGTTAGGAACATTTGTCTTGGTCATAATGCTTGTTATGATGCATTAAGTTGGCCAAGAAAAATGATTTTCACATGAAACATTCATTTGTCCAATCATAGGGAAAGCAAGTGTACAACTCATGTGCCCGTTGCCCTACGATTATGATTGGAAATTTTCAATTGACCATATAACAACTCACTTCTGAAACATTGCTTGAAGTGTGTTATTGGCTGGGGATTATTATGAAAAAGGTAGATACAAACTTCCTCATATCATTGAAGTTTTCAATAATTTGTGGTTTGTGTAAGTTTTCACTAAGACGAGTTTATTTTTATTAAACTTTATTTTTCCTTGATAATATGGGACATATATAGTGTCTATGCAAAATTTCGTGATTTTTGGAGTAATGTACAATTTTCTGTTTTTGTTCGAATCTGGGTTCTGAAAGTTCTTCAGAAGTGCAGAAAAATCAGGCTTCTCAATCAATTGGTCAATCGATTGGGAGGCTCGCACTCGGTCACAGAAGGCATTTGAATCGATCCATGGATCGATTCAGAGTACCTCGATCGATCAATGGATCGATTGAGACGCCCTGTCGGTTTTCCACAGAAGGCGTCTGAATCGATCTATGGATCGATTCAGCCGTCTGTTCGATTTTCACAGAAGCATTGTGAATCGATCGACCGATCGATTCACTTACTCTCAATCGATCGGTCGATCGATCAAGACCCTAAAACCCGTCTTAAACCCTTAGATCCGAATCGATCCCCTCACTCTTTTTCCTATTTTCTCTCTCTCGACGCGGTCTTGCCCTAGGCGACTTCCCAGGCGACGTTTTCCTCTGTCTCGTTCGTCACTCCGGCGTGCTTCTCCGGCGAAGAGGAGCTATTCCACTTCTCTTCCAACTCTCTCTCGACGCACTAGGTAGCTCCCTTCCTCATCTCCGCGTCCTCACACAAGATGCGGACTCCAAACCCTAACCCTAGGTAACATTTCTTGCACTACTCCTTGTTGTTCTTTTTGCTCCTATTTTTGACCTAATCTGTATGTTTTTTTTGTCTTTATGCATTGCATTATCCCTCATGCATTGCATTACTTGCATTACCCTTGAATCTTTGCATTACTTGCATTCCTTCCCGTTCACTGTCAACCCTGGGCATCTCGTGCATTTGTTTTCTATCCCACAGAAAGAAACAAAAGGTCCGTGAATCGGGCGAAGGGTCGTCTGTTCCTTCCTCATGTCCTCAACCTCCCACTGACCCTAGGTTTCCAAATGCTGCAATGCAACAAGCTTTCACCAAAAATGCTTTCAAACTTATACCCCCTAGATCAGTTGATTTACCATACTATAGGACATCCTGTTTTGATACCTATAATAGGTTCAAGCATTATAAACTTGACTCCTTGTTGACCTGTGAGAGGGACGTCAATATAGGTCTTGTCTCCGAATTCTATAATAATTTACACACTTCAGATGGTGTAAATTATCGCACTCGTGTTGCAAAACGGAGCCTGGATTTCTCTTATGAGATTCTTCAATCTTATCTCGAATGTCTACCCTCAAACAATGATTTTGTCTTTTATCCGAATCTTCCCGATGAGCTGCCTCCACCTTTTGAGCATATTAGCATTGCCTCCATGCATCAGTTCTTCTTTGGTCGTCCTCGTCCGGATGGGCCAGATGCTCATATCACTAAGTTTTCTTCTCTTGAGTTATCGGCTGAAAATGTCGCTTTGTTTAAAGTGATCATCAACTGTCTTTTCCCAATTGCCTCTCGTGCCCTAGCCACTCTACGACCGCCTCATATGTTTGCTCTCTACGCCATTCGTCATTCCCTTGACATCAACATCCCTCTGAATATCTTTCATTGTATCATCCATTTCACCCAGCCTGTGCAGCAGACGATACATATGCCTTTCGGGCATCTTATCACAGATTGGCTGGAGTCCCAGAAGGTTGCTATCTCCCGGGAACGTTTGGAGCACATGACCGTGGCTTACTCTCGGATTTCTTCACGCTCTTTCAAGAAGTCGGGTCTGATTGGTGGTCCAGCTGGAGTTAGATGGATCGATGGCCGTGCTTTTGGGGAGGGACCCCGAGCTCGCCACAGGGGGGAGGCACAGGCCTTGGCTCCTGCGGAGGATGAGGCTGAGGAGGAGTTCCATGGGCCAGCTTCTCCGAGTTTTGAGGAGACGGTTTCCACTCACCTTGAGGAGCAGACCCTGGAGGTAGCCAGCATGCGTACCACGTTGGATACTGTGGTCTAGCAGCAGACTTCGATGCAGCGGACTCTGGATACACTAGTGGACTTAGTGGGCTCGTGGGTGACGGGTCACCCGTCTCAGTCTGGTCCATCCACCGCCCCTGTTCCCCCTGCTGAGGATGTCCCTGATCCTGACTCTGCGGCGGTTCCTGCTCCGGCTACTACGTCCGCTCCAGCTGCTGATCCTGCTCCCACTCCTCCTGGAGACGAGCTTATCCAGTTTTATGTTCCTTTGTGATATATTTTTATTTTGTTGTATGGATGGTTGCTCTAGAGTCTTTTTTTGTGAACTCTCTTTCATTTTGAATGTATGATATACTTTTATGCTAAACTCTCTGTTTGATTCTACATTTCAGTGTTGTTATGTTCCGTTAATATATGTGTGTTTTAGGGGGAGTATTCCTCGGATTTATCATATCTGTTTTGTGCATTTATTGAGGAGGAGTTATTTGTTTTTGATTTTTGACAAAGGGGGAGATCTATGTTGAAGTTCATGCTTATTGCTTATGCTTATCTCAGTAAATTAAAATCAAGCTTACTGCAATTATGCAATTATTATTTCAGCAAGCTACAATCATTATTTATCATGGTATTGGAAATTATCCTAAACTTAAATAGATTGTCAAACATCAAAAAGGGGGAGATTGTTGGTGCAATCATGCCCTGGAAGTTTCAATGTGTTGACAATTATTTAAGTTTAGGTTAATACGGTGGAACTAACATGCATTGTGAGTTTGCAGGAGGAGCTTCTTGCAGGTCAGAAGACCAGATGCAAGAGAAGACCAAGAAGGTCGAGGACTGGATTCTTGGCAAAAAGAGTTCTTGCAGGTCAGAAGACCATATACAAGGCAAGAGAAGTCCAAGAAGGTCGGGGACCGGATTCTTGGTAAGAGAAGCTCCTGCAAGTCACAAGATTATGTGTGTGATAGGCTCACTGTCAGAGATCAACTGGAAAATCGATTCAGACATGGCTGTGCGGTAGATTGCCTCTGAATCGATCAGCCGATCGATTGAAGGTTAGGCAATCGATTGGCTGATCGATTGGTAAGGTTCTGCGCAGCACAGAATCGTTCTGAATCGATCGGCCGATCGATTCAAGGGATTGAATCGATCGGCCGATCGATCCATGAACATTCTGTGCGAAGCACAGAATCGTCCTGAATCGATCAGCCGATCGATTCAAGGTATTGAATCGATCGGCCGATCGATTCACGCAACTGCGATTTCATGAGCAAGCGGCTGAATCGATTCAAACGCTGCCCCCAATCGATCCAAGTCAAATAAAAGAATCTGCACCGTCGATCTTGACGCGATGGCTTCCAACGGATAGTTGTGAATCGATTGGAATATAACCTCAATCGATCCACGGCGACGGCAGCATGAGAAACGGCTAGTTTTCTCAACGTATAAAACACGGGAAGAAACTGGAAAACACACAACAACGAAAAACATATTGTTCCATTGCTCTCCAAGCCTTTTGAAAGCTCTCAAGTGATCAAGATTCAAAGCAAAGGGTTCAAGCTCCTCTCCACTACGTACTGAAATCTCACCTGCAAAGAAGAAGCTGGTTAAAGCTTGTAATCCTTCTCTACTTCTTCTTTGTAGCGTTTGTGATATTTATTTTGAAGAAAAGGGAGAGGTGTATTTCTGTTAAGGTTTCTCCACCTTCGGTGTGATTCCGAGAAGGAGGGTTTTTGATAGTGAAAGAGTGTGAGTGGTGTGGATCCTTGGACTAGTCACCTCCTTGAGGAGGTGGATACCAAGTAAATACCGGTGTTAGCATTGCCTTCAGATTTTCGCTGTGCAAAACAAAGTTAGTCAGCAAAAGAAGTGAGTCATTCACCCCCCCTCCTAGCTCAACCGATCCTAACACTAATCATGTCTGCAATTCATTGCAGGGGTTCCAGGAAACCTAACAACTATATGAAAGGGAAAACACCGTCTATATGGGCACTGTTGCAAAAGTAGCAGCTGTTGCAGTGGGAGATGTTTATCCTTTGATAGGAATAAAACATGGATTTTGAGAAATTATCTTTACGTACCAAGTTTAGAAAGAATTTGATTTCAGTTTCTAAACTATTCAAAGAACTAGATATTCTGTCTCTTTTAATAACAAAGTTGTTATCAAGAAAAAGAGGAAAGTTATCTATTGGTTGGCAATTTATAAATCCAATAACTCCCACAATGCAACAAATAACACATCTTCTAACTCTAAGAGAAAGAAACCTTCAGAAATGAACCAATCATATCTTTGACATCTAAGGCTAGGTCATATTTACTTGAGTAGGATTCAAAGGATAGTAGCCAATGAACTTTTGGGTTCATTGGTGGTGGAAAACTTTCCAACCTGCGAGTCTTACTTGGAAGGAAAAATTACCAAGAGGCATTTTAAGTCTAAGGGGTATAGAGCCAAAGATGTGTTAGAATTGGTTCATTCTGATTTGTGTGGATCTATGACTATCCAAGCAAGAGGTGGTTTCAAATATTTCGTCTATTTAATAAACAACTATTCAAGATACGGGTACATTTACTTGATGCGCCGCAAGTCTAAGTGCTTTGATAAGTTCAAAGAGTACTAGGCTGATATGGAGTAACGTCAAGGTACTACGGTGACATCGTAGTGGCGAACACCTCTTAGGAGAGTTTAGGAGTTACTTATCAGAAGTCGAGATTCAATCCCAACTAACTGCACCTGATACACCCCAACAGAATGGTGTAGAAGAAAGAAGGTATAGGACTCTTATGGAAATGATTAGATCGATGATGAGTTATTCAGAAAATTACCAGATTCGTTTTGAGGATATACTCTAAAAATGGAAGTGAACATAGTACTTTCTAAGTCAGAACTCTCTACTCACATAGAAATGTAGAATAGGTGTAAGCCTAATTTGAAACATATTCGGATTTGGGGTAGTCCAGCACATGTGCTGAAGGGAGACACTGATAAGTTGGACAAGAGTTCACCTCTTTGTGGGTTATCCTAGAGAAACGAAAGGAGGTTTATAGTTCTAAAAATCAAAAGGTCATGGTTAGCACCAATGCCCGTTTTTAGAGGACTATGTAATGAACCACAAGCCCATAAGTAAATTTGTTCTTAAGGAAATAATAAATAACATGTTTAATCTAGTACCAACTGTACAAATGAGATATAACAAGAATGTCACGCCCCAGGTAGTCCCTGTCCGAAGAAATTTCGGCAGCATCTCCCCTGTACGGGTGACAATATGAATCTAGAATACATATATCTCTATACCTCGGCCACACACGGCCGGAATAGTACAATAAGAAATAGTAAACAATCCACGCAGTTATATTCAACATTTCTACACAGATATAATATGAACAATCCACGCAGTTATATAAAGAAAAGATGATATAGAAATCAATGAAGATATACGTACACATCCTACTCCACTACAACGAAGAAAAACAAAATCCATGAAGTAATGAAAATATATCCGCAGCGAAAAAACCAAAAGTAGTAAAGTTAAGTGGTCGATATAAAGTCCACAATACAAACCCACATCACAAGTATACGTATAAAAGCGAATACAGAAAACGATATCTAGAAATTCCTCGCGACAAAGGGGCTAGCGACTGGAATCTCTCCTGACAGCCTCAACCTGAAAAATAGTAACAACGGGTGAGTTCAAAGAACTCAGCAGGTAAACCAATAGACATGTACAGCAATATATATCCACTAGTAACATCCTATGGTACAGTACACTAAACCATAGAGCCTACAGTACAGTCTCCTAACAATATAACCTACGGTACAGTCTCCTAACAGTATAACAGATATGCATAGCTGAAATAAATTGTAATAACCAGCAATAAGCATAAAGTACAGTCTATAGCAAGAATAATAAGAAAATGCATAACTGAAATAAACTGTACTCACCTGCGAGGCTTGGGCAAATGACTGTGGACATACACGGATAAAGATAGTCAGAGCAAATACGCATGTATCCTGTATGCATGTCAATCATATGCAATCACCCAAGTGCACCATCTAATATGCAACAATCACAATAAATGCAATCTGTGCATATGATGCAATATGACATGGTCACCCCTTACGCCAGTCAGAATCTCACACACAATGGTGAGACCACGTGGGTAGGGCTGTGACACCGTGCACTCTGCCGTTACTACCCCTGAAGAGTGACCGAGTGGACGGGATGCTGTCGAAGTACACCTATCCTCCTACCTCAAACATAGTGAGGGAGCGCAATGCTCTCAACTCCCGGTACGCGATGACGGGGAGGGATCCCGGCTGCAACCTCGCTGTATCGTGCTACCCATGAGCACCCCGGCGGTGCACCACCGAACAACCTGCCATACACACCCTGAGTGCTGTGCCACTACCCATGCAGTGGTCACGTTATGTGCAGGCCCTCATGTAGCCGGCCGACGAGCTCAACAATAATGGAGTCGTCAATCGCCCAGCATGCAATCATGCGATATGATGCGTGCGGCTACAATATGTCATACCTGAACATATCCTCCTCCATATATATGTGTGTCAAAAGGTACACACATAAATAACCCTGATAGAAGCAGCATAAATCCAAGAACACATATATAACAACGATATAAGCAATATGAATCCAACATCACATATCCAATATGTATAACAACCAATCCAGTATAGTGAAGCACTATAAATATCCATATCCACGAACACATATACACATAGTAAGAAGTAAAGGTATACCAGCCTAATGTATAGCAGATAACAGTAGAAGCATGTATCAAGTATCAACCAAACCTAAATCCAGGGGAAGTGTTGAACTACCAATCACTAGTAACCGTCTACAGGTATCGAATAACCTATAACCAGGGAAGTGCTAAATCTACCAATCACTAGTAAGTATATATAAACTGCACATATCAAAAGACACTATCAAGAGATAAGTCAAAGGGTACCCGCCTCAAAATAGAAGGTACAAGTCAATCCGAATCCGAATCCGAAGTCGAGACACCCGTCTCGAATCAGAGTCCTGTGTAAACAAATACATTTACTTTTATTTAGCTAGAATACAAGCAAATAGCTAAATAAATCCTAAATAGAAATTTAGGGATAAACCCTAAACCCATATAACCTAACTAATCTACACAGCCTAATGATAAATAAATTATCAATAGGTATCAAGTTCATACCTAATCATCTAACACGTGATCATCTAACAAATATCCAAATTCGAAACATGATCTACATCTAAGATCAAAACCTACATTCAACTTACTAATACATAAACCCTAATTCATCAACATGTAGCCAAAATCCCTACACCTTACCTCAATTAAACTGCTGGAAAACAAGGTGATCTGCTGGAACAGGAAGCCACAGAACCCAATTCCAGATCCACAATACACTCAACCTCACTGGAATCAATCCTCTGTTCGGATCAAGCTGCTGTCAACCAAGATGTTGCTGGATGGAGGTTCTGCCAAGATGAAGGTGAGCTACTGGATCAAGAACAATCCACAACACACAAATTGAAATCCACAGAACAGGTCCTCACTCAACCGATTGTCTCCAGGAGGTGTCGCCCGATTCGATTCTATGTTCCCGGAATTCCTCTACCCCTCAATCAACAAGAAGGAAGGGATCTACGACCTAACCTGAGATCGCCAACAATCAATGAGGAAGCGAGCAAGAATCGGAAAAGAAGATTCGAACTAGGCATAAATCATAGAGTCGAAGGATAACCAAAGAATCGACTTAGCTTTAACCCCTTCAAAACTCCAAGATCCACTCCTCGCCGGCAACACCAAGAAACGGAGAAGAATCGCCGATCGCCAAGAACTGGTGCGTCGGTGATCTAGGGCAGAGACATGAGAGGGGGAGAAAGGTCAGCAGTCGGCTAGAGGAGACGCGACGCCGTGCCTATGATCCGGAGAGGAATAGCGCCGCCCGGATTTGAGCTCACGGCCACCGATGTTGGTAGAGGAGGATCGCCGGAGCTGGAAGCCCTAATCCCTTCAGCGTCGCTTGTCTGCGAGAGAGAACAGAGAAAGAGGGAAAGGGGGTTCGGCTTCGAGCAGGGGGGAAGATCGGGGAAGGAGTTTGGGTTCGGCGTTTTTGGGGAGAAAATAAAAAGAAAAGAAATGGAATTTATATAAATGAGCATTTCCTCACTTAAACGGGTATCCCAAATAGGCTTTAATTCGAACCCGAAATTGATCCCCTCAAAACCCGTCTTACGAGCTCGGAAAAATTCCCAGAAAATTTTTAAAAATTTCGGAAAAATTTTATAAGGCTATTTCTCGAATAACCCTATTTATTTAAATTTTCCTAGATCTCACAAAGAAATTGCAACACGTATCACAAATGATACACAATTGCAGAAAGTGCCTTGTCATAGTGGGAGGGTTGTTAGGCAACCTAAAAGATTCATGTTTTGGGAGAGTCTTTGGACTTGATCCATGGTGAACATGAATCTGATCCCCGGACATATGATGAAGCACTCCAAGATAAAGATGCAGCATCTTGGAAAAAATACAATGAACTCTGAAATAGAATCTATGTATTCTAATAAAGTCTGGGAGCTTATAGAACCACCAGATGGTGTAAAAGTCATTGGGTGTAAGTAGGTCTATAATAGGAAAAGAGGGATAGACGGGAAGGTGGAAACTTTTAAAGCAAGGCTTGTTAAAAAAAAAGGAAACTTTTTCATCGAAAACCATGCTTAAGTCTATCCGGATTCTTTTATCTATTGTTGCTCATATGGACTATGAGATTTGACAAGTGGATGTCAAGACAGCTTTCCTTAATGGAAGTTTTGAAGAAAACATCTATATAAAGCAACCAGAAGGGTTCATTACAAAGGGCAAAAAGCATCTTGTGTGCAAGCTCAATCAATCTATGGACTGAAGCAAAGCTTCAATGTCTTAGAACATCTGGTTTAATGAAGTAATCCAGTCGTATGGATTTATTCAGTGTCCAGATGAGTCTTGTGTATACAAGAAGTGTGATGGAAATGTGGTGGTATTTCTTGTACTATACATAGATAACATTTTTGATAGTTGGAAACAATATCAAAGTGTTGTCAGAAGTAAGGGTATGGTTGTCCAAGCAATTCGATATGAAGGACTTGGGAAAATGCACACATATTCTCGGGACCAAAGAATGTTGTGCTTATCCCGAGCTTCATACTATCCTAGCTCGTTTTAGCATGCAAGACTCCAAGAAAGGCTTTCTACCTTTCAAGCATGGAGTAGCTTTATCTAAAGAGATGTCTCCGAAGACATCAAAGGAGATAGAGGATATGGAGGCAGTTCCTTATGCTTCGGCTGTCGGAAGCCTAATGTAGGCTACACACGAGATCGGGTATCTGCTTTACCGTGGGCATGTTAAGCAGATATCAAAGTAATCCAGGACGAGGATATTGAACTGCTGTAAAGCATATATTGAAGTACCTTAGAGGGACTAGAGATTATATGCTAGTTTACTAGGCAAATGATTTGATCCCTGTAGGTTACACAGATTCTGACCAGATAGGGACAATAGTAAGTCAACCTTGGGGTTTTGTGTTTACTTTAGGAAGTGAAGCCATAACAATGGAGGAGTGTTAAGCATAGATGCTTTTCGGACTCCGCCATGGAAACTAAGTATGTGGAAGTCTCTGAGGCAACCATAGAAGCTAAATGGCTCAGAAACTTCATGAAGGACTTAGACATGATTTCTGGTTTGCCCAAAATTTATTACAATTTATTGTAATAATAGTGGTGTAGTAGCAAACTTGAAGAAACCATAAGTCCATAAGGCAAGTAAACACAATAGAGCACAAGTACCACCTAATACGAGATATCATATAAACGAGGAGAAGTTGTTGCTGCCTAGATTGCATCAAGAGATAACCTAGAAGATCCTTTCACTAAGGCCCTTAAGGTAAAAGTTTTTGATGGATATGTTGAAGGGTTGGGAATTAGATGTATGGTAGGATATATGGCAGCATAGTCTTTTAGTATAAGTGGAAGATTGTTGGAATGTATACCAAAAACCTAGCTTTTGTATAAATATTTATTTAGAAATAAAGAATCACATTGGTCAAATACCTACACTTATATGCTAAGTGTAGTTGTTCAATTAATTTACATTATAGATCACATGGTGAGTGGTGTCACACACAGAAGATCATGTTATCAGTTCTTTATAAATTATAAACAGTTGCTCATGACTAAGATAGAAAGAAACAAATTATTAGAATAATCGTAGTGTAAATAAGTATTAGTTTATCTTGACTAATAAATTACACTAGTACACTCTAAGTAGATTGAGTAGGACCATTTAAGGTAAGTTCTTTTTATACTGACTTAATAAAATAACAAGACATTAGTTATTATGGAAGTATGTGCTCTTAATCCTAATATAATAACAAACACATATATTTAGTATTTATTTCTTTGACTTATCAAAGGGTGAGATTTAGCTCGATAAATCAATAGGCCCGATAAGTTGGGAAATGATATTACTTATAGTGTGTGTTGTTGATTATAGAAGGAAACTATGTCCTAATAATCTAGGTTGATAATGTCCCCAAGAGGAGTTCATAAGGATTGTCATGTTAAACCCTGCAGGTGGACTTAGTCTGACATGACGATAAGGTTGAGTGGTACTACTCTTAGACTAAGACATTAATTAAAATGAGTCGTCAGTAACTCAATTAATTAGTGGACATCCAATATCTTAAACACAGGGAGACTAACACACTCATAATAAGAAGGAGTCCAAAATGTAATTTGGGATTGGTGCGGTAGTTCAATAATAATTCTTTAGTGGTATGAATTATTATTGATGAAATTAAGTTGAGTGTTCGGGGCGAACACGGGAAGCATAATTTCATCAGGAGACCAAAACCAATTCCTCCTCTCGGTCCCTATCGTAGCCTCTTATTTATAAAGTATTATACCCACCCTTACCCACCTTCTTATCCATCCTAATGGGGTCGGCCAAGCAAGCTTGGAACCCAAGCTTGGGCCGGCCAAAGTAAAAAAGGATGAGCTAAATAGAGGGGCCGGCCAATGCTTAGAGCCCAAGCATGGTGTGGCCGACCCTAAGCAAAATAAAAGGATTTTTATTTTAAAATTTTTCTTATGTGGATTTCATAGTTTTAAAAGGAAGTTTAAAATTTAAATCTTTCCTTTTATAGCTTTCTACAAAAGATTAAGAAAAGATTTGATATCTTTCCTTATTTGTATATTGACAGGAAGATTTTAATTTTGATAAAACTTTCCTTTTTTGTAACCATGTTCATGATTTAAAAAGAGAGTTTTAAAATTAAATATTTCCTTTTATAAGTTTCTACAAAAGATTAAGAAAAGATTTGATATCTTTCCTTATTTGTAGATTAAAAGGAGATTTTAATTTTAGAGATAACTTTCCTTTTTAGAAATCATTCACATGTTTTAAAAGAGAGATTTTAATTTAAAGAAATTTTCTTTTATAACCAACCATGAAGGGATAAATTATTAGAGAAATTTTATTTTAAAATTTCTGAAAACAAATAAGGAAGTTTTAATTTATGTTTAAAACTTGCCTATTTTGGAAGCTCTTAAGGTGGTCGGCCTTATGATTTAAGAAAAGGAATTTGGTTTTAATTAATTAAATTTTATTTTTCATGGCAAAAGGAATTAAGGAAGTTTTTATTTAAATTTCCTTATTTACTAAGACCAAGGATTATAAAAGAGGGGGTAGAGGTGTCTTCATGGGTGACAACTCTATTCTATTATTCTCCTCCTCTCTTCCTTGGTGTGGCCGGCCCTTCAAGTTCTTCCTTCTCCTTTTTCTTTCTTCTCCTTGGCCGAAACTCTTCATTCTTTGGAGCTTGGAAGGTTGCCGGATCTTACTTGGAGAAGAAGGAGGGAAAAGGAGGCTTTGTTTCTAGCATCCCTTGGAGCTTGGTGGTGGTGGTTGAACTTCTGCATCTCTTGGAGACTTGGTGGTGGCCGAAACTAGCTTAGTGAAGAAGGAGCTTGGGTGGTTCTCGTCTCGGTAGATCGTTGCCCACACAATGTCCGAGATTAGAAGAGGAATACGGTAGAAGATCAAGAGGTCGTTGCATACAAAGAAAATGTATAACTAGTAATTATTTTCCGCATCATGCTAGTTTTTCTTTGTATGAATTCCAAATACAAGAGGCATATAATTCTAGATTTTCGGATTATATATTCAAAGTTGTGTTTTTTTTTATTTTTTCTATCTTGTGATTCGATTGTTCTTTTTGGTTAAACCTAATGTTATTTTAGGAAATTAAATACTGAATTTCGTTAAGAGGCTTTATCGAGGCAGTGGTGGATGTTCTTATACCCAAGAAGGTCATGTGCCTCGCCATGTTTGACCTGGGAGCCCATTTTCGAAATTGATATTTAATTGAATTTATAACATAGGTGGATTTGGATCAATAGTGTTAAGTTTCGCTTGCGATCTAAGTCTAAACCATTAAGAACAGATAAGTTAAAATTGGAATCAACAATGTTAAGTTCCGTTTGCGATTCCGAATTTAATTTCTAAAGAACACAATAGGTTGTTAGGAAAGGTTCGACACTTGTACAAAAATTTTGTACAGTGGAACCGATACGATCTTCTTAGGAACAACCAACAGACACAGTTTCCTTTTATAATCAGTAACACACCATATAAATGGTATTATCTCCCAACTTATTTGGCCTATTAATTTAACGAATAAATTTCACCCATTGATAAGTTAAAGAAATAAATACTAAGTATATGTGCTTGTTATTATATCGGAATTAAGTGTACGTACATCCATAATAATAGAGGTTCTATTCTTTTATGCAGTCAGTATAAATCGAACAACCTCAAATGGTCCTGCTCAATACACACATAATGTACTAGTGTAATTTTATAGTCAAGATAAACTAATATCTAATTACACTACAACTGTTCCAATGATTTGTCCCTATCCATCTTGGTTGTGAGCTACTATTTATAATTTATAAGGAACCGATAACATGATCTTCTGTGTGGCACCACACACAATGTTATCTACAATATAAATTAAATAGACAACTGCATATATATAAATATAAAATGTAAACGTTTGACCAAAGTAATTCTCATTTCTAAATATCTCAAAAATATATGTTCATACAAAAGTTAGGCTTATAGTATACATTCCAACAGAAAGTAAAGTCGGTCGGCGACGTCTCGAAGCTGGAAGCCCCCTGGGGCAGGCCTTTTAAGGTCGTGGGAAAGCTTCGCTTGGGCACCTACTACTTGGAGGACGAGGATGGGAGACGACTGGAATGGCCATGGAGCGCAAATCATCTCCAGCCCTACCGAGCTGGATAAGAGGTGCGCTCATGTAGTAGTTAATCTTTGTATCCCGATAGCCTTTTTCTCTGGTTGCAAGATAAGTAAAAAAGAACTTGAAAGGGTCTCAAAGTTCTAGGTCGAATGGCGTACCAAATCGTCAAGCGACGACGTTAAACCCTAGTCTCCACCAATGGTCGAACGACGACCCTAAACCCACGTCTTCGCCAAATCATCGAGCGGCGACGTTAAACCCTAGTCTCCACCAATGGTCGAACGACGACCCTAAACCCACGTCTTCGCCAAATCATCGAGCGGCGACGTTAAACCCTAGTCTCCACCAACGGTTGAACGGCAACCTTAAACCCACGTCTTTACCAAATCGTCGATCGGCGATGTTAAATCCTAGTCTCCACCAACAGCCGAGCGATGACCTTAAACCCACGTCTTCGCCAAATCGTTGAGCAGCGACATTAAACCCTAGTCTCCACCAATGGTCGAGCGGCGACCTTAAACCCTGGACTTCGATAAATCGTCGAGGGCGACGTTAAACCCATGCATCCGACAAAGGTCGAGTGGCAACCTTAAACCCGAGAGAATCCTACTGAATTCATACAGGGTCAAACGACAGCCCGAGCCCTCGAGTATTCCGCCCGCTCGGGGCCATGATGTCAAATGCTTCACTAAAGGCAATGGAAGACTAACACTTATCGCCGACCGGAAGGATCGAGGGCAAACATACAAGGAAATTTATAAAAAGAAAGCTCACCGAACAAGCGAATATCCATTAATCAAAAAAGGGCACCGCCGAGCGGCGGGCATACATTCAGATTTGAAAAAGAAAAAAACTCTTACAGGACTACCTCACTTAAGATAATCGAGAACGTCGTCGGGCATCGAATCGTTCAGCTGGCTACAGTTGATGACGCCATTCGTCAGGGCATTGGGGAGGTGACCGCCCGCTTTCAGTTGACCAAACGTCCCGTCAATCGCCATCTCGAAGACCCGGATGATCCGATGGATGACTTTGTCAATAAATTTGTCCGAGTGGAGGTACTCCTGCTTCATCATTTCAAACCAGCTCGGCTCACCCTCCTGGTAAGTCTTCAAAGTAGCGCGGGAGACCTCCAGAGTGTCTTCAAGGGTCTGCACTTGCCCTCGAAGAGCGGCTTCCCTAGACGAGCGACCGTCTCGCTCAGTGGCCAGTAAGTCTTCCGCCTCCTTAAGCTTCTAGACGAAGGACCTAGCCTCCTGGTTTTTCAGCTCCAGGTCGACAAGGGCACAGTTTTTTCTAGTTGTGACCAGCTCGATCTTCTTGTCATAAGTCTTCACCTGCCCCTCGAGCCGGCCCAACATGATAGCCTGGTCGGTGGACTTCTTCCACTCGGGCTCCAAGAGTTTGTTGGCCTTCTCCAAATCAGCCTGCAGCTTGGTGAGTGATGGCCCCTGGGTAGAGGATGTGCCGCCTGAAAGCTTGAGCTTCTTTAGCTCATCATCCATAAAGGCGAGTCGTTGGCACATGGCCACGCTATCCACCCAGTACTGCAAAGGAACAAAAAAATGTTAGCGTCGATCAGAGGTAACAAGTAAATTAGTAGCAAAATACATACCTCGGTGGACATCTGCAGGTCGCTATTGTCGAGCTATCGCGGGGTCATCATAGCCGCTCGGGCCCTCGCTTCCTCCTAAATACCGGCAAGTGGCCCGCGGATCAGAATCTTATGCTCAGGGATGGTCAGGCGAGCACACTACTCAAGGTAGTCCTCTGTTGGAAGGTTGAGGTTTGCGATCACCGATCCCCGGCTGCTCGGGTCCGACGAGGAGGAGACCGTCAGACTGGAAGGAGCAGCAGTCAACGTAGGATCGATCCTGGACTACAGTGGCCTCCGTTGGGTTCAGGACGGAGGCAGAGATGCGATCGGTCTCGCGGCGATAGTCTCCTATAGCAGATCGACCAAGGAGGGTGTCCGATCGGATGAAGTGGCCTCCACTGTTTCAGGGACGATCGCGGGCAACGACGTACCCCCTCGCTCGGAGGGTCTCACGGCCAAGGTGGCGGATCGGGAAGGTGTGGTCGTGCGACATCTCTTGCGCCTAACGAGCGGCTCGCCATCACTTGAAGACCCCGAGCCTCCGGTCTCGGCGGTGAGTTGCGCTCCAGAGGGGAGTGGATCACCCGCCACCTCTATGCTGGTCGTCCGGCCGGTGTCGCCTTCTTCCACAGTAGGCATCCCCCCGCTCTCCGCCAACGTGCCTTCGTGGGAGCCGACTGGCGTCAAGCCGAGGCTCGCCATTTCCTTTGCTGCAGCTGCCTCGATTTCAACATCCTTAAGCTTTGTCAGACCGACCGCACGTGCTCGCATAATGATTTTAGTTGTAAAAGAAAAGAAGAAATCAGTTAGATTCTAGGGAAAAGGATAAGAAATCCCGTACCTAAGCCACTCAGATGCCTCGTGCGGATCGGACTCAACCCAAAGATATACATAACACCCTCCGGCAGTAGCTTATGGATGTCGTATTTCTGACCGGCTGGCATGTTCGCTGCATGAAGATAATCTGATCGGCTCTTGTACTTCTTCAGATCCGGCTGAGGGGGTAGTCCAACTTGCCACCGCGTCCGAAAGCTTGGCCGTTCGAAAAGTCGCAGAAAGAAAAAAAAATACTCCTTCCGATGTTTATTGGAAGTTGGCATTTTGTCAAAAAATGCTAGGCTAGCCCGAGACTAAAAAAGGTAGGTCCCCAGCTCAGACTACTTGGGATAGTAGAAATAATGAAAGACTTGAGGGGTTAGGGGGATGTCGTGCAGCCGGAACAATGCTACAACGCCACACAGCAAGCGAAAAGAATTAGAGATGAGCTGTGGAAGGGGGTTGCGGAAGTAGTTACAAACTTCAAGGATGAAGGGGTGGATGGGGAAGCGAAGCCCGACCACAAATTGGTCTCTGAACAAACAGATAGTGTCGGTCGGTGGGTCATTTGGTTGATCGAATGGAGATGCTAGAATGATCTCGTGATCAGAAGGGAGTTTGAAAACATTTTTAAGGCTCTCAACGTCACCCGCGTCGAACCTGGTCTCCACGGTAGTGTATCAGAGGTCAGGGGCGGGATTTGACGTCCATGCAGAGCTGGCCATCACTAGAAAACGAGGGTACAAGGTCAGCAAAGAGAAAAGAGGGCGGAAAAACACCAAGCAAACGCTAGAAAGCAGCGTGGTATGAAAATAAAAGAAAAGAACCGCGATAGATCGACGAAAGGAAAGCTCGGGGAGGCTTACAAAAGTGAAAAGTTACCGCAAGGGGAGACTGAAGATCGCCGGAGCAGGTCACGCACAGGGAGTCACTGGAGCACTCTCGCAGAAGACACTAAGGTTGAAGAATAAGCCGACACTGCGACTTTATAAAGATTGGGCTTGGCCGACCGGAGCCGTCCGATCTAGGTTGCGGAAATCGGAGCATAAATCTAGCCGCATAATTCAAACCGCCAGACGTCACATCGGTGCCTGTCACTTCGGGTGTGTGGCGGTTGCGGTGGTGACACGTGGCACTCCCCCACTGGTTCGCATTTAAAGGGTGTCATTACTTGGAGTGGGTGCGTGCTCGGCCTTAATGGAGATGATTTGCATGAATCCCGAAGAGATTCGGATGATGTCAGCATTAATCGCACTTGCCCAAGGACGCCAGCGAAGAAATTGCGAAGCACCGAGCAAGCCGTAGGGTCAGTCCCACGGTCGACCCACTCTTCGGCAGACCTAGAGGAGTCTAATCAGTTCCATGGCCGATCGGCCAACTGATCTCTAGACTTAAATTGTCCAGTCAGTCGGACTTGTAGCCTCCTTCGACTAGACTTGAGGGGAGGCACGTGATTCGGTGGTAAGGTCGGATTCCGCTCCGTAAAAGGTCACTGCCACACTGGAGGTCAAAGTCACAATGGTCACGGGCCTCCTTGTTGGTGCAACCTTAGGTCAAGGTTGACCTGGTTGACCCGACTCGAGTTGACCTGACTCGAGTTGTATTTTGATGTTTGACGAGAACAGAAGAGTTGTATTTTGATGGGAGATTGTTGGTGCAACCTTAGGTCAAGGTTGACCTGACTCGAGTTGACCTGACTCAAGTTGTATCTTGATGTTTGACAAGAACAGAAACTTGGGAGGTTGTGGGTGCAACCCTTGGTCAAGGTTGACCTGGTTGACCCGAGGTGAGTTGACTTGGCACGGAGAAGTCCAAGTATGGGAACTTAGCAAGTGGAAGTCGGAGAGGACTCAGTAGCTCGTTCTCTGGACCGGAAGTGAAAGACGGAGAGGGCTCGGTAGCTCGTTCTCCAGACTAGGTCAGAGAGGGCTCGGTAGCTCGTTCTCTAGATCAGGAAGGCAGATGGAAAATCCTGGTGAGTGAAGCCAGGTGAAAATCCTGGTGAGTGAAGTCAGGTGAAAATCCTGGTGAGTGAAGTCAGGTGAAAGTCCTGGTGAGTGAAGCCAGGCAGATAGAAAGTCCTGGTGAGTGAAGCCAGGCAGACGGAAAAGTCCTGGTGAGTGAAGTCAGGCAGATTGAAAATCCTGGTGAGTGAAGCCAGGTGAAAACCCTAGTGAGTGAAGCTAGGTGAAAATGAAAGTCCTGGTGAGTGAAGCCAGGCAGTTGGTGAAAGTCTTGGTGAGTGAAGCCAGGCAGTTGGGAAGTCCTGGTGAGTGAAGCCGGGCAAGGAAAAATCCAGATGGATCAAGGCTGATCGGACATCTGGTGTTGTGAAGGTCAAGAAGGTCAAGGGAGTGACCGGATACTTGGCACGAAAAGAAAAGTCTAAGTGGGTCAAAGGGATTGATCGGACACTTGGTAGGGAGTCTTAGCAGGTCAAGGGAGTGACCAGATGCTAAGCATGAGATACCAATAGGTCAAGGTTGACCGGATATTGGTTTGGAAGGTGTGGGACTTGGTTTGGGTAAAAACCAAGAGCTAGATCGATCAGTTGATCGATCCAGTGATACACTGAGTTATCTGATCGGTCTGGTGACCGATCAGTAACCGATCAGTAGCTTTCTGTGAGGGTTACTGATCAGTCTGGAGACCGATCAGAGACGAGGCCAACTCTCACAGAGTTGATCGTCCGGGACCGATCAAAGGCCCGATCTGCCCGCTGCACCGATCGTAGTCCGGAGTGTGGTTTCAGGAGATGGCTGATCGGTCTGGGACCGATCAGCCTAGGTCCCGATCGGTCCCCAAGACCGATCAGGGACTCTGGACCGATCGGAGTGTGCTGATCGGTCCAGCCCTAGCCATTGCGACTTCACAGGTGCTTCTTGTGCAGGTTATATATCGAGGTCGAGGGCCTCTACAGGAATAGTTCTTGCTCTTCCTCCTTACTGCGATTTGAGTTTTGCCGAGCTCCTCTTTGCTGAAGCTTCGCGTGAGCTTCTCGACTGGTTGCTGGAGCCGTGAAGCTGCTGCTTCATCAACGGACTCCGACGAGAAGGCAAGCAAGTGTGTTTATAATTTCTATTGTTCTTGTTTGTTTCCTCTATTGTTGTACTCCTCTATTTTGCTGTTGCAAAGACTTTGTGGTGAGGTTTCTCCACCCAGAAGGAGTTCATATTAGCCGGGGTTTCATCCACCGACGGATTGATAGGCTTCGTCCACCTTACGGACACGCCGAGGAGTAGGAGTTTCATCTCCGAACCTCGTTACATCGCTGTGCTTGAGGTTTGATTTCTCCATTTACGTTTCTGTTGTTATTTTTCCGCTGCGTTAACTTGATTTGTAGAAAGAAATGAAGATTTGGGGTCGGCTATTCACACCCCCCCCTCTCTAGCCGCGACCATCGATCCTAACACTCCTGTCATCGTCCGATCGGGTAACCTACTTTCTCGATCGGAATAAGGAATGTCTGATCCGACATTATCACAGCTCGACCACACACCGAGTTTTCAACGCTCAGAGAACCAAAGTAGCGGCAAAACAGAAGCCGAGCGGCTAACCTTCTCGAACTTACATCAAGTCTCGGAACCAGTATACGACTTTCAAGCACGACCTCCCATTCGTCGCAATAAGGAGCCCGAGCGGCGGATAGACGACCGAGCGGCCATTCCGCTCGGCTCGAAGACATCAGGACAGCAGGACGGCTGGGTGGTCCCCCCGCTCGGCCCCAGAACAAACAAATTAGGGATCTTACGATATCCTTTTGGGAACACGTGCCACCGACAGACGGCATGGTTGGCGGCATGGACAGGCAAAGGATCGTACGATGGAAGCTTCCACTGTCATGTCAGAGATATACTCGGGTCATTGAGGTATAGTGTCAGAGACGCTTTCCTGACATGTCTTTTCAGGAAAACCTTGAGAAGCGCGCACTCATCGAGGAGCATGCATGCACTCCCTCGGAGCCCTATATAAAGAGCCCCAAGCTTCAACGGAGGTATGTATAATCTCTACTGTAGCTACAGTTACTCTGCCACTTTACTTCCTCGTTTCTTCTACATCGTCGGTGGTTGACTTGAGCATCGGAGGGTCATCGCCGGGAAACCCCTCTCTGACTCGGCACTGACGTTGTTGTGGTTGCAGGTTTCACTGACACGAAGTCCACCAGCGATCAATAGGAGCGCCATGTCCCCAACATCCATCACCTCGACTCTTGGACAGGGTCATGAATAATGCCAGAAAATCCTCTCCCATCAGCTTATCACAAGAAGACTTTGGTCTGTTGGTAGCGGCCAGAGTGAAAGAAATGATGCAAAAACGGTTGATTACTACTCGAAATGTCGTACTAGTTCCCCTATACAAAAATTTTGTATAAGTCCTAAACATTTCCTAACAATCTATTGTGTTCTTTAAAAATTAAATTTGGAATCGCAAATGGAACTTAACATATTGATTCCAAATTCAACTTATCTATTCTTAGAGGTTTAGACTTGGATCGCAAACGATGTTTAACATTATTGATCCAAATCCACCCATGTTACAAATTCGATTAAATATTTATTTCAGAAATCGGCTTCCAGGTTAAACATGGCAAGACACTAGGCCTTCTTGGGTATGGGATCATCCACCACTTCCTAAGCAAAGCTTTTCAACAAAATTCAATATTTAATCTCCTTATAGTAACCCTAGGTTTAACCATTAAGAACAATTGAATCACAAGATCGAAAAAATAAAAGAAACACAAAATCGAAACATAAATTCTATAGCCTAGAATCATTAGCCTCTTGTGTTTGGTATTTCAAGATCTAAACAAAAGGATGAACTAGTTATGATGCGGAAACTAATAACTAGTTATACCTTTTGTAGCTTATAGACCTCACGATCTTCTGTCGTATTCCTCTTCTTATCTCGGACGTCGTGTGGGCGACGATCTACCAAGACGAGAATCCACCCAAGCTTCCTTCTTCTCCAAGCAAGTTTCGGCCACCAATAATCTTCAAGAGATGAAGAACTTTCGGCCACCAACAAAGCTCCAAGGGATGCTAAGAAACAAAGTCTCCTATCTCTTCTTCTTCCTCTAACAAGATTCGGCCACCAACCAAGCTTCTTGAGATGAAGATGCCGCCGGCCACACAATGAAGAAGAATAGGAGAGGAAGAGGAAGAGGAAGAGAGGGTCGGCCACCACTAAGGAAGAGAGGAATAATAGAAGATATGTTATAAGGTGAGGCACCTCTACCCTCTCTTTTATAATCCTTGGTCTTGACAAATAAGAAAAGTTTTAAACATAATTAAAACTTCCTTATATTCCTTGCCAATGACTAAAAAGGAAAGTTTTAAAACAAAAAATTAAAACTTCCTTTTTAATCCTTCAATGGTCGGCCACCACAAGTCCTCCAATTAAGGAAAGTTTTAAATACAAAATTAAAACTTTCTAATTTGTTTTCAGAAATTTTTAAAATAAAAATTTCTCTTTTAAAATTTCCTTCATGGTTGATTATAAAAGGAAAGTTTTATAAATTTTAAATTTCTCTTTTAAAACATGTGGATGATTACAAAAAGGAAAGTTTTCTTCAAAATTAAAATCTTCCTTTTAACTACAAATAAGGAAAGATATCAAACCTTTCTCTTAATCCTTTGATAAAACTATAAAAGAAAAGATTTAATTTTAAAACTCCCTTTTTAAAATCATGTCTTCCACATTAGGAAAGATTTAAAATAAACTCCCCTTTTATTTTATTTGTGGTCGGCCACCTAAGCTTAGGCTCCAAGCTAGGCCGACCACACCTCAACTCATCCAAGCCTTATCTTGGCCGGCCCTTGCTTGGGCTCCAAGCATGACTTGGCAGACCACCTTAGGATGGGTAAGAAGGTGGGTTTAGGTGGGTATAAAATTTTATAAATAAGAGACTACGACAGGGACCGAGAGGAGGAATTGGTTTTGGTCTCCCGATGAACTTGAGCTTCCTGTGTTCGCCCCGAACACCCAACTCGAGTTCATCAATAATAACTCATACCACTAAAGAGTTATTATTGAACTAACACACCAATCTCATATTACTATATGGGCTCCTTCTTATCATGAGTATGTTAATCTCCATGTGTTTAAGATATTGAATGTCCACTAATTAAATGAGTTTCTGACAACTCACTTAATTAATATCTAATTCCAAGAGTAGTACCACTCAACCTTATTGTCATGTCGGACTAAATCCACCTGCAGGGTTTATATGACAATCCTTATGAGCTCCTCTTGGGGACATCATCAACCTACATTCCTAGAACACAGTTTCCTTCTATAATGAACAACACACACTATAAATAATATTATTTCTCAACTTATCAGGCCTATTGATTTATCGAACTAAATCGCACCCTTTGATAAATTAAAGAAATAAATATTAAGTATACGTGCTTGTTATTATATTAGGATTAAGAGCACACACTTCCATAATAACAGAGGTCATGTTCTTTTATGTAGTCAGTATAAAAAAAACTACCTCAAATGGTCCTACTCAATACACTCATAGTGTACTAGTATAATTTTATTGTTAAGATAAACTAATACCAAATTACACTACGACTATTCCAATAGTTTGTTCCTATCCATCTTAGTCGTGAGCTACTGTTTATAATTTATAAGGAACTAATAACATGATCTTCTGTGTATGACACCATACACCATATTATCTACAATATAAATTAATTGAACAACTACACTTAGCATATAAATGTAAACATTTGACCAATGTGATTCTTTTATTTCAAAAATAAATGTTTACAAAAAACTAGACTTTTAGTATACACTCTAACAAAAATAACAAGTGATGAATCCTTCACCTTCAGAAGTACTTACAGTAGAATCCATGAGATCCGAGCGATCTCAGAGGTCCCCCACGGGAGATGTACCTCGAGAGCAGCCTCCATGAGGCAAAGCTCATGTGGTTAGCAGCTACCGTCGTATCTGCAGAATACTCCTTCTCTCGAGAGATTCTGAAGATAAGCTACCCCGTCATTTCCAGCCATTTCAGATCGGAGAATATGAGGATCGGACCGATCCCGAAGATGACTTATACAAGTTCGAGAATGCAATATTGTTGCAATAATATTTTAATGACGTCAAGCATCGGATCTTCCTAAATAACGCTTGAATCAAGCGTTCAATTGACAATCCAAATCAATGACACCAAAATCTATGGCAGCATCAAGTAAAGTTTGATCGGCATCTCCCAATTCTAATTCCAGATCGGCAAGAGTCAAATGGGGAAAAATTACCGATCGGTGGCTAAATCCAAGCTGATCAAGGGCAGAATTCCAATCGCATGCAAATGGACAAATTCGATTGGCTTCAAAAGGAAAAGTTTCCCATCGACTTCCCTCAGCAGCTTGACAATTCAAAGAAAAACCAATCAAATGCATAGAATGAATCCGATGGGCACACACAAATTGGAAAATTCCAAAACACTCACATATGCTCCAATCACGTGCTTTGATTTTGCTACAATTTAATCACATGCTCCCAACAAATGCTTCGCCAATACCGATCGGCAAGCACCTTTAAATTGCATGAAAAGTCCGATCAAATTTGGCGGTTGACTAGAGACTCCAGTAACAAGTTAGAAAACAAAAATTAAATATATTATTAAATTTAAAATTAATAATTAAAATTATAGAGTGTAAAGTTTTCATGTAGTTTAGTTAAGAAATTTTAAATATAAAAAAGAAAAAACTAAATTATCTTAAAAAGTATAAACAAATAAATATATATAATCTAATATCCCCTTAAACTCACGATACTACAGCTACAAGCATTGAGAGTTTATCTGATAAGAAATGAAAGCGTGAAGTTGAATGTGACTTGGTAAACATATCAGTAATATGTAGCTTTGAAGGAACAAAAGGTAATATGATGATATCAATCTGAAGATGATGACGAGTAATGTGACAATCAATTTTAATATATTTCGTCCGCTCATGAAAAACTAAATTACATGTAATTTACATAGCACTCTAATTATCACAATATAACGGAGTAGGTTGACGAAGAGAAATACTCATATCCGCAAGCAACAAACGTAACCAAATTATCTCACAAGTAGTTGAGGTTATGACATGATACTCAGCTTCTGTGGAAGATCTAGAAATAATATCTTACTTCTTACTCTTCCAAGAAATGAGAGAATCACTAAGAAAAATACAGAAGCATTTAGTAGATTTATGATCCGTAGGATCACCATCCCAATCCACATCAAAATATACACGTAATTCAATAAATAAAGTAGAAGGAAATAAAAGACTTTAAAATTAAGTGCCCCGAAAATACCTGAGAATACGAAGAACAGTAGCCCAATGAACTATAGTTGGTATAGCGACAAATTGACTAACCACATGAACAGCATACACAATATCTGAACGAGTCACAGTGAGATAAACTAAGCTTTAAATAATAGTTCTGTACAAACTAGGATCTGACAAAGGTGAACCATCAGATGGAGAATATCGAGCATTAGTCTCAATAAGAGTATCAACGAATCTATTATCAATAAGACGAGCACGCTCAAACATATCAGATATATATTTTTACTGGGATAAAAGATAACCTTTTAGGGAATAAGTAACCTCAATGCCCAGAAATTAGCGTCGTAACTCAAGTCTTTCATAGCAAAATGACGAGCCAACTCAGACTTTAGGGAAGCAATTCCATCAGAATCATCACTAGTAATAATTATGTCATCAACATATAATAATAAAAGAATATGACCTATACTCGTACACCTAACAAACAATGTTGAATCATGATTATTAGGATGAAAGCCAAGCGAAGTAATCACTGTAGAGAACTTCTCAAACCAAGCACGAGGTGCTTCTTTGAGACCATAAAGTGCTTTACAAAGCTTGCAAACTTCACCAGGTTGGTGTAAAATACCAAGAGGAGGTGTTATATAAACTTCTTCATGAAGATCACCATTTAGAAATACATTTTTGACATCTATCTGAGATATTCTCTATCGACGAACAGAAGCAACAGCAATCAGAGTACAAACAGTCATCATTTTTGTAACAGGAGCAAATGTTTCCTCATAATCTATGTCATACTCCTGAGAATAACCTTTAACAACAAGACGAGCTTTGTATCGCTCGATAGATCCATCAGATTTAGTTTGGATCTTATATACCCAACGAGAACTAATAGTGAGTTTTCTTGGTAGCAACGGAGCCAAATCCCATGTATAAGTTTGATGCAAAGCAGTTAGTTCCTCAGCCATAGCACTCTGCCAATGTGGGTTACAAACAACTTTTCTATAGGATACAAGCTCAAAAAAACAATGAATAAATGCAACAAATGAAGCAAAAGAATGAGAATAACAAGAGTAAGCAAAATCTGGCAATTTAGTAGACTTACGAACATGAGTAGATTGACGGCGATGGAGAGAAGGATCATCCGCAATCTCAGGAGATGATTAAGTAGTGGCAGAAGGAGGAGCATGTGGAGCGGATATCTCAGGAACTAAAGTACTATATTCAGTTGAGCTACCAATAGGAGTTGTGGGTGAAACTTCCTCAGTGTCGGTATTAAAAGGATCAATACAAAGTAGATCTGACGTTGTCATATAACTAGTTGGAATAGAAAATAATGGAATACGCTCAAGAAACACGACATGACGAGAGACATATAATTTTTTACTAACGGGATCAAAACAATGATATCCTTTTTGAGTAATACCATAACCTAAAAAGACACAAAGAGCAGACCGAGAGGCTAATTTGTTATGCTTGACATATGGACAAAGGACAAAGCAAGTACAACCAAAAACACGCAAAGAGAAATAGAGAGGAGCATGCCCATATAATTTTTCAAAAAATGACAAGTCTAAATTGTGTGAGGTTGGAATTCTATTAATCACGTAAGAAGCGGTAAGGATTGCTTCCCCCCAAATGATATTAGGAACACTATCAGGCAATAAAAATGAATGGGATGTTTCAACAAGATGCCTATGTTTTCATTCAGTCACACCATTCTGTTCAGGAGTATGTGTACAAGAGGTTTGATGAATAGTAGCATCAAAAGCAAGTAATTGTGAAAAATGATTCGAAGTGTATTGACACCCAAATCATAACAAAAATACTTTATAGCACTAGAATGTTGAGTTTTCACAAGAGCTCTGAAGTTGTTGAAAATTATAAGATAATCAGACCTATGTTTCATAAGATAGGTCTAAATGTAATGAGTGCAATTATCAATAAATGAAACATAATACCTTAACCCCCCCTCTCTTTTGTAGGAATATGATAGGGACTCTAAATATCGGAATAGATAGATCAAATAGAGCAGAAGAAAAAAAAAGACTTTTAGAAAATGGTAAGGTAAAAAATTTGACCAGTTTACAACCACTACAATCAGAAATATCAGAACTTTTTAAAAGTCTTAATACTCCTGTAGAAGCTAAAAACTACAAACGAGATGCTGAAACATGACATAAACGAGAGTGTCACAAATAAAAATCAGAAGATGAGCGATTCAAATGAAAAATGATAAATCCACACTCAAAGCTACAAATTTTGGTACTTTGAGTTGATCTAAAATATAAAGTCCTCCTTACCTACGACTTGTCCCAATCAGCCTCTGAGATTGCGAGTCCTAAACATAATAATTGAATGAAGAAAAAACTACTAGATATCTAGACTTACATAATTGACTAACATAAATAATAAACATCAGTAAGAGATAAACAAGATGTAATAATTGAACCGACACATACTAATGACATAGGAGTATCATCAGCAGTCACAATAGATATAGATGAACAGGAAGAAAAAGAAATAAAAGATGATAAATTAGATGACATATGATGAGAGACACCATAGTTTAAAATCCATAAGGATGAAGATATACCTGAAATATCAGATGATGACAAACTTATATGAGAAAAAGTTGACTTGGCAGAGGACTGTGAAGCAAGAAACTGTTGAAACTGCTCCAACATATACGAATCAGATTTTTATGAAGCATTTGCATGACCAAGTATGATGACAGAATGAATAATGCTCAAAATAACCAAACTGTAAGGATATATATCTGTATGATCTGTAAAACTGGTGTCAGGAAGACCCGTGGTCTCACAGAGAATTTGAGGCAGAAAATGATGTCAAACATAGAAATCGGCAGCACAGAACGTCGGTGTCGAAATCAATAGAAAATGACGTCAATACTAAAATCGATAACATAGGGCGTCGGTACCGAAATCGACAGAAAAGAGCGTCGGTGTCAAAATCAGCAGGGCAGGTCGTCCGCGTCGAAATCGGTAGGACAGGACATCGGCGCCAAAATCGGTAGCAGTAAGAGAAGACGACATCGACAATAGTAAGCAATAAAAGGGGACGGTAGAAAAAATTAGGTCAGAGAAAGATAATCTGACTCTGATACCATATAGAAATTAAGAAAAAGAAAAAATTAGTCATATTATTAAATCCAAAATTGATGATTAAAAATACAGAATATAAGGCCTTTATATATTTAGTTAAGAAATTCTAAACCCTAAATATAAAAGAGAAAAAGATCAAATTACTTTAAAAATTATAAATAAATAAATAAATATAATCTAACAATTCTAAATAATCTTGACACTCCAATTAAATTGGATCGATCGGCAGCAATCAGCATATCCATGTTTCAGCTCGAATTAGTAAAACTGGCCGGCATCACCAATCCGTTCAGTTGAAGCAACCAGAAATATCAATAAACATCTCCCAAAAAGTCAGTCAGTTGTAAAAGTTGAACGACGGCTTTGATTGACAGCCTCACTTCATGTTGAGGAGCTCAATAGGCAAGAAAAGACGCATAGGCAATGTCCAATTGGCATTAAATGGCATATGACAAAGTCAAAATCCATAGTGGAAATTGGTAAAAATATACGTCGATCCGCAATTTCAATTAAAATCAGACATTCCAATCAAATTTCTTCGAGAGAGGGCCAGATCAGATCGAAAACAAAAGTTATCGACTACAAAGGTATCAAATTCAAATTATCCGTGTGGTAAAATCAGAACAGCAAGCAGCTTGACACCAAAGAACAAATCATAAAAAGTTCTGATTGGATCGATATTTCTGGCCGAGCCGCAACTCTTCTAAGCTGATCCAACTGGTCTTCTTGGTTGAATAGAGTAGAGCTAACCAATCTCCATGGCCGAACAAAGTAGAGTCAGTCAGTCTTCCTGGCCGAGTAAAGCAAAGTTAGCCAATTTTTCTAGTTGAGCAAAGCCGATCCACCACTCTTCTTGGCATACTCAGTCACTCCTCAAACTTGGTTGTTTGAGATTATTGACTCAAGCCATGTCAAGATAAGTTTGAACTTGAATTCAAATTCTAAAATAATTCTTTATCAAGCAAGAAGTGTAGACCGAACTGACTTTCGGGTCATACACCGTGCCTCCAAAATTAATTTAATGTATTCTGATCCTACACCGTACTTCCAATCTCCAATGTATTCAGGTCATACATCGTGCCTCCAATCTTTAACGCATTTGGGTCATACACCATGCCTCCAAAATCTAAGGCATTCGGGTCCTACATCGTGCCTCCAGCAGTTAAGGCATTCGGGTCATACACCATGCCTCCAATATCTAAGACATTCGGGTCCTACGCCGTGCCTCCAATCTCCAAGGCATTCAACATCTCCAATCGGCAGCTCAATCATTCCAAGCAGCTCATCCATCATACTTGACAACTTAAGATTATCGACTCAAGTTATTTCATAGCCCAAAAGGTCGACTTGCCAAAATGTTCGACCGACCACTTTTCTAAGTCTGACCCGATCAATCGACCTGACCGTCCACCAAGCCAGTCTTTCTGGCCGAGTCAAGCCAACCGATATTCCTGGCTGAGCTAAACAGAGTCAACCAGTTTTCCTGACTGAGCTGACTAGTCTGTCTAGAAGAGCATAACTGAGCCAATCCATTAAAAGCTCATTAAATCGTTGGGTCCATCAACCCTTTGTCTCATCTACTGACTTGTACACAGGAGTAACATAACCCTCAGACACCTAGACAAGGGTAATATAACCCTTTGACACCTAGACAGAGATAGCATTACCTCCTGACATCTTTTGCCTTGATATGACCCTCCTATAAAAAGCTCTGTCCCACATGTGAGTAAAGGAGGAGGAAAAAGAGAGACTCATGACTGCATATAATTATTTTGTTATTTATTGGCCTCCACTATTCATCTTCTTCATACATAACATCACCGAAAATTAACTTGAACGGTTGCGACTAGCATTACAACCAACTCACCGATCTACTATAGGGTCCCCCAGGCCAGGGTATGTTTTCCATACTTATTCTTCGCACATTTAATCTCTCTACCATTTAGTTGGCTCCTTACACATTTTGAACCAATCTCAAACATCGGAATATAAGACTAGGGTAAGTCCAATCTGTTTGTAGATTCGTCCAATGATGGGGATAACTCATCCCCTCCTCTTGGTTTTAGCTCGAAGTCTCCTTAGTCCTTACGATCAATACTAGCACCATATTATTAGTGGTCCACTTTTTTCACAAAGATTTTTGGACGGGATCAATTATGACTGTAATTATGAAATCGTGACTATTATAATGATATAATAATTATAATTTTATAATTGCTACCATATGAACGTATCTTATTTATATAACTAATTGATCGATTGTGGATTTAATACCTGAATCAAGAATAATATCAAATAGTATTGTTGAGGATGATTTTAATAAAAAAAACGAACGTTTTTTTTTTCATGTATATACGTTTAATGACGACGTAACAAAATCTAACAGGGTTTTGACTGGTAAACTTAATTAGTCCTTTTCACAATTGTTCAAAATCTAAACGGCCGCCATTTGCGACCTATCGCAGTCGACGTTCGATGCTCCAGTACGCTATTAACCATCGAGTAGATCCCATCACGAGAGCATTTAAACAACCTAAACGAAAAACCAATCAGCGACCGCCTCTTGTTTAGTAGTCAAGTACTTAATCAAAACGCTAGGAACTTCAAGTTACACTTTACCGCAACTATTGCAAAGGATCCCAACAACGTTTCCGAAGCAGACATCGGCTTCAAAACGTCTTCTCTTCCGCGCTCTTTAAAAATCTTCCTTCTTGGTTCCCAAATCCATCATGGCAGAGTTGAAGTCCTTCTCTCCCGATGAGATCTCGCGCCACGCCACCACGCAGGACTGCTGGTTGTCCATCGGCGGCAAGGTGCAAATCCTCTTCCTTCAGGATAGAATTAGGGTTTTACGTTTTAGGGCACTAGATTTGAAGCGTTCGATGGTCGTTTAGTACTCTCTGATTTCCGATCTCTGGTTCTGGATTAGGTTTACGACGTGACTGATTTCTTGGAGGAACATCCGGGGGGAGAGCATGTTATTCTTCATGAATCAGGTACTTCTGCCCCCCATCTTGATCTTTCTCATTGAAGTTCCTTTTTCTACCTGATTTACGATTCATTGGGATAATGATGTTGTGATCTCGAATTGAAACGTTTTTCTGTTTGGAAGGAATCAGCTGATCTAAATATTTTGTTGCTCTATTTAACAATTGAAGCATTCAGATTGAATTCAAGAATTTATCCTATATTTGTCTTTCAAATAGTAAAAATTAGTAATAGCACCTCTGATTGAGGCTGATGCTGGGCATGTTAGAATTTGTTTAAACTGTCATGAATATGAATCTTTATCCTGTATAGCGCTAATGGAGAGATGTGATTTATATATTATAAGTTAGTACAAGGTTATAGAAATGATGCCCCCATGGGTTGGATTTGCATGGATGATTGCTCCAATAGATCTTGGGTTAATTCCTAGCGGATGCAAAATATCTCGCTGGCCTCTCCCATGCAAAGGGGCCACTGCGCCAAGGCAAATGGCTCCTTTCTGGATAGTGTAAGGCTGCACTGGAGGGCCGGTGAGGGCTTTACCATTGCTCCATAAGGTTATAGAAATGATGGCTTAATGATGATAATCATGATTGCTTAGTATAAGGTTATAGAAGTGAACAAGTTTGAAGCATCGACAGTTCTTTGTGAAACTAATCCTTTGACTAGTTAAAATACCATATGATGAAATTACATTTTCTGTTGTACCTTTCTGCAGCAGAATCATAGTTTATTAAAAATACCATAATGGCCCCAGGTTGGCGCAATTGGTATTTGCATAGATGGTTGCTCCCATAGTTTTAGGGTTAATTCTCAGCCGGTGCAAAATGTTTCCCTGAGTGCTTGACCTTCCCCATACAAAGGGTTATTGCTCTAGGGCAAATGCTCCCTGTAATTTATTCCCTTCCAGAAAGTGTGGGAGCTATCCTGAAAGGCCGCTAAGATGATGACTTCACCTTTGCTCCAATTAAAATACCATAGTGGAATTACATTTATCTTTTTCTCCGATTACTAATTTGTAAATATACTTTAATTAAGTTTGTTCAAGGATCTGAACATTTTTTTCAGAAGTATAAATAGTTGTTGATAGCAAGTATTCCATATGTTCTTGATAGAATATCCTCATTACAGTTCTTCTAAATTATTGTTTCTTTTGATTCATTGGCATTGACACACAGGTTCTGGAGATGCTACCCAAGCATTTGAAGAGGTAGGCCACAGCAGCGCTGCCATTAGCTCGATGAAGAGCTACCTCATCGGCACAGTTGAAGGTTACATTTCTGGTGATCAAAAGCCTTCGAAGCCGGCCACCACTGCATACAGAGAACAAGCACCATCCTATAGCTTTTCGGACTACTTGCTTCCTCTGCTGGTGCTCGTTGTGGCCTCTGCGGCTTGGTATTACCTCACCTTCTATTCCAAGACCAAGGCCTAACGGCCATTCAATTGGAACCGTTCACTCTATCTACCTTTTCATTTTCTATTTATTTTTCAGTAGACAATAATTGAATTGTATGGAGAAAAGAATCTTCTTGTTGTTTTAAGAGTGAAGTTGGTTCGCCAAGTGTTCTGACTTGATTATTGAGGTATGTTCGCCTTGTGGAGCTTGGCAGTTGCGTAGAAAGTTAAAGCATCCTTAGGCATCGCCTTCATTATCGCTTGACAAAATTGGTGGCTACCAGACCAGAGCAGCCTAACTGAGTGATAAAATTTGTGGCAACACTCCTATATGAATCATCTGTGTTAGTTCGATGGGGCAACTGAGTAGTAAGATCGACTTGCCTCTTACAACTAAAATTAAAGATCATGCTTTCAGAACTAGAATCTTATAGGTACGAATATTACGGAGGTCCAACTTTTGAATGCATAAATTGTGTTTAGGTTTATTTTCAGAATTGGACATCTGAATTATTAAAAATATAAAGATAATTAATGTTATTGTTTAGCTTTAAAGAACGACAATTGTTACAGACCACCAACAAGGCAACAACGACATCGTCCGAGATGCCTAACCACCACCACCACCACCACCACCACCGACCTCACGTGGTAGACCTTTTAGTCCTTTCTGTTAGGTTCTAATGGAAAAATGACATTTTAAAACAAGGCAGAAAATTAGGAAATGTATTTTGATAATTTGTAAAACTTTGAAGGGTATTTTAACAAAAGAATCCATGTTTTGGTGACCATTTTTAAAATTTTAGCAAAAATAAAACGAAGTTTGAATAAAATATTCGCTTTTACTATTTTTAAGCAAACGCCAGTCTCCATTATTTCATAATATGGTATAAGATTTGAATTTATATCTTTTTTGTCGTTTACGACGGAAAGAATTATTATTTATTTATTTGGCCTTTGCAAATCAGACAAAGCATCAGCAAGGAAAGCACGATTTTTTTCAGCAAAGCCAGCACAGCAGCATCATCCAACTGCTCTGCTCACTTGCCATCCAAACCGTCGATGAAAATATCGACGGTCCGTAACCGACTGTCTACCCGCGCTTTATTAAAGCCGCCGCTATATAACGAAGAAAGCATCCAAGGAAATGTGCCCTCTTTCACTCTCTGACTGCGTCGGCCGGCTTGATGAGCGTCTTCGGATGGTGCTCCCGCTGGCTGCTCCTCTGATCCCTAACGGCTGCTAAATCCTGTGAACTTTCCTTCATATTTTTTTCTCTCGCGTCTTGGTTTCGGTCCTTTTTTGGTTAGGTTGTTGCTTCTTAGTGCTTTTTTTTTTTTTGCCGATCTGAGGAGAGGGAACATGTTCTTCTCTGCCAATCAACTACGTTGTTTGGGAGTGTTCCGGCTTTCATCACTTCGGATTCTGGAGTTCAGGTTTCGAGGCTCAAAATTGGCTTTTCAATAGTTATATGGTCTCTAGGGTTTGACAAAAGAGTTGAGTGAAATCCTAATGGCTAGGCTGATTCCAGCGGTGCTTAAGTTTGTGGTTTTATCGGTTCTTTTGCACTTGATCCTTTCATTATCTTGTCTTTGTAGTCGATCATTCAGGATTTGAGGCATGGGAAGCCGTGTCCGAGTGATGAAACAGATAATTCATGAAAAATGTAAAGCTGTTTGGAAAAATTGACGACTTTGATAAGTAGGTGTTGGAAGAAAAGTAACCTTTAGCTAACTAGCATTCTCAATTTTTCCTTCCAAGGGTAGGTTATTGCAATTTGAAATACGGTATTCCTCAACTTTCTGAGTGGATGAAATTTGAGCTAACTTTACTTGTGAATAATTGTTTCTAATCTTTTGTTTGAAGTTAAGTCTGAAATTGTTTGCTTCCAGTTTTATGTTTGGCTGAAACATACATATGATGAGATACAAAAGCAATCTACTTTACTGTGACTTAAGTGACAGTATTAAGGGATAATAGGATATAGCATCAAAAGTGCTAGGAGGAAGGGATGACAATAATTAGCTTGTTCTTTTTGTTATTTCTTTTTTGTTCCATTTTGGATGTAGAGTTGTGTCATTTTCTTTTCTGGTCATATTGAAGCTGGCTCACTGAAGGGGTTCTATCCCATTGGACGTGTTAAAAGAAAAAATCGTGGATAAGATGGTTCTATTTTGATTACATGTTTGGGCTTTAAAAGTGTGCTTTAAGTCTTTTTGTCTATTTTCTCAACTATTAGTACCCTCGATGTGTCTTTTCTTCCCCTTTTAATTCCATACCTGAAGAAGCCAAAATTTCCAAGGCATTCAACATCTCCAACGGGCAGCTTAGTCTTCCCAAGCAGCTTATCCATCCTACTTGGCAACTTAAGATTATCCACTCAAGTTATTTCCCAGATAAGTATGAAACTTGAATTTTATACTTAAAAATATATATACACGTATCCCTCTTTATCCGTCAACATCAAAACATCGATCAAGTTCCGCCCAAGCTTAGTCTAGGCAGTCAGAGCAATTCAGCTAAACAACATACTGTCTAGTCAGTCGGATTTGCGCCTCCTTCGACTAGACGAATGGGAGGCTAATGATGCGGCAAGTGTTAAAGCTGCCACGGGAGCGAAGAAGGTCAAAATGACATGCTGAGTTGGGTCAAAGTCAAGAGAGGTCAAGGACCATCTATTCTCGATTGAGTCAACCGATCACTCTTCTATGGTCGACCCGCCAAAAGTTTGACTTGCCCAAAAGGCTGACTCACCAGAAAGTCCGACCCGCCCAAAAGTCTGACTCATCCAAAAGGCTGACTCGTCAGATAGTTTGACTGGCCACTCTTCTAAGGCCGACCCGCCAAAAGTCCGAGCCACCCAAAAGGGCGACCTGCCAGAAAGTCCGATTCGCCCAAAAGTCTGACCCGTGAGAAAGTCCTACCGGCTACTCTTCTAAGGTCGACCTGCCAAAAAGTCCGACCGACCACTCTTCTAATGTCGACCCACCAAAAGTCTGACCCGCCAAAAGTCCGACCCGCCCAAAAGGCCGACCCGCCAGAAAGTCTGATCGGCCACCTTTCTAAGGCTAACCCGACCAACCGACCCGATCGTTCACCCAACCAGTCTTCCTGGCGGGGCCAAGTCAACCATTATTCTTGGCCAAGTAGAATAGAGCCAACCAGTCTTCTTGATCGAGCTGAGTCGACTAGTCTGTCTGGAAGAGTAGAACCGAGCTGATCCATTAAAGGCTTGTTAAACCGCTGGGTCCATCAACCCTTTGTCTCATCTTCTGACACCTAAACAGGAGTAACATGACCTTTTGACATCTTTGTCTAGACATGACCCTTTGACACCTAGACAAGGGTAACATGACCCTCTGCCACCAAGATAGGGGTAACATTACCTTCTGACATCTTTTGTCTTGACATGTCCATCTTATAAAAAGCTCTATCCCACAGGAGAGGAAAGGAGGAGAAAAGGAGGAGAAAAGGAAGAGGAAAAGGAGAGAGACTCCTGTATATACTTATTTTGTTATTTATTATCCTGCATTATTCATCTTCTTCATATACAGGAAACTAACTTGTGTGGTTGTGACCAGCATTACGACCAGCTCACCAATCTACCAGAGGGCACCCTCTAGATCAGGATACGTTTCTCATGCTTATTCTTCGCGCATTTCATCTCTCTACCATTTAGCTGGCTCCTTACACATTTTTGAGATCAGCTTCGAATGTAAGACAAAAGAGAAAAATAAATGGCAAATGTATTAGTCTACCTACTATTCTTCCCGCTAAAGAAATTGTTTTGCTTTCCCACTTCTTTTCCCTTCCTAACTTTTTCTCCCTACTCTTTCCCTAGAAGGAAACACAACCTTAGTAGCAACTATTTTTTCCAGTTATTCTTCGCATATTTTTGTGTGCACCCATACTGACAATCTCCAGATGTTTGAGCCTTTTGTTTTCTGTTCATCCATTAAATTTCTGGCAAGCTCTTTTTCCTATCCCAACCTTAACATCCTGTATATTCGTGTGCTTTTGGCTTATCATGTTTTGGTCCTAGACAAGTACATTGACAGAGACACTTTTAACCTCAGTATTCTGTGGATTAAAATGATATGAGTTTCTGTCCCTATGGTTGCATATGACTCTTGATCAATTCCTTGAATGGTTGTAGCTCAGAAAGGAGAAATACAAAAGGCCAGCTCAGGCTAGTTATTGCAAATATATTACTTGTTGGTTTTATGTTACCAAATTGAATAAATAAACTTGGCTTTATCATGTAAACAAACCTAAGAGAAATATGAAATTGGTAGCAACAGGCTGTGGCTTTCCCTTGGTGCAACTGGAACCGTGCTTCATACAGCATACCCTTTTTAGTAGATCTTAGAAAAGCATCAATTATCTGAACACTCTTTAATCTATATTTAACATTTTACTTTTTGGATGATAACATGATTTGCATCCAGCCAATGATTATCCCTATGTGTTTGCATAATATAATTCATTAGACAGATAAATGTATATGTATTTTCCTGTTTTGACAGAAATTTCTGCTATGGCTGATACACAATCAGTTGCTACATTAATCGATTCTACTACTTCAAAGCTACAACAATTGCACCAGGCATTTGCTGAACTCGAGAGCCACAGTGCCATATCTTTGAACTTGAAATGGAAAGAGCTTGAAGAACATTTTCATGGCCTTGAGAGGTCTCTAAATAAAAGGTTTGTTGAGCTGGAAGATCAAGAGAATGAATATGTTACACAGCTCAAAGAGACCCAAGAGATGTTAGAGAAACGGGAGGCTGCAGTTGTAGCTAAGGAGCTTGCCTCCCTTGATAAACTGCAGGAAAAAAGAGATTCTACCCTTTCTGCTTTATTTGATAAATACAAAGCCTGTTCCCTAGAACCCATTGCTGTTGGTGAGGGTGTCACCATTGGGATGGCTGACGATGTTTTGAATGTGAACTCTTATGTCACACCTGCCATTTCTAGCACAGATGTGTGCTCTACAGAGAATGGAAATGAATGCAGTGAACATCCCTCAGAGCTGGTCAATCTCTGTAAAGAAATGGATGCAAAAGGCCTCCTTAAGTTTGTTTCAGACAATAGGAAAGACTTGAATTCCATACGTGAAGAAGTCCCATTTGCTCTTAAAGAGGCACCCAGTCCATTCATTTTAGTTTTAGATTGCCTGAAGGGTTTCTATGCCGGAGAGATTCTAGGGTCAAAAAAGGATGGCAACCTATTGGGTCAGCGAAGGACTTGTCTCATGTTAATGGAATCACTCAAACAACTAGCAGATGCTATGCAGGGTTCCCTATCTGATAAACAATTACTGACACAAGACATTAAAGAGGAAGCAAAGGTGATAGCTAAAGAATGGAAGCCAAAATTGGATCACCTGGACATTGAAGCCAGCAGTGGAAATTCATTGGAAGCACATGCATTTCTTCAACTCTTGGCTACTTTTGATATAATCTCAGAATTTGAACAAAATGAAATCTGCAAACTGATTCCAGCTGTTACACGACGCCGTCAAACTGTTGACTTGTGTCGTTCACTTGGTTTGTCACACAAAATGCCAGGTTGGCCATTTCTTACGCTATTCATACACCTTACAAAGGCATCATGGGAGTCAGGTGTCATGAACTCATGATTTTGGTTATGACAGTCTGGTAGTTGTTTAAAATGATATTAGAGAGAACATAGAGCCTCAAAATCAAATAGTTAGGACTAACATCTCAGACATCTCTCATGGAAATTTCAAGTAATCTTGTTGATATTCTGTGTGTTCTTTATGGTTGAAGTTTTTTCTTGCTTCAACACCATTCATTTGCGCATCTGGTTTTTAGAATGTTTCTGCTATCATTGCTTGAAGCATCTATTAGCTTCTAATAGATGTAGTCTGTTCTAAACAAGTTGGGTACTAATTCTTCTAGTTAAATTTGCAACTTGCTTTCAATGGTTAGATCATATAGTGTGGTTGATAGGCAACTAAATGTACTTGTTACAAGTAGATTTGCAATTCAGGGTCGTATTTGTGATTAACCTTAGTTATCTATGGCCTTTTGACATCCTTTTCCATGGTCCTTTGCATTTTCATATCCCTTTTTTTCTTAGGTTTGATTGAAGTTCTTCAGAACACTGGGAGGCAAATTGAGGCTGTTAATCTTGCATTTGCATTTGAGCTTACAGAGCAATTCCCTCCAGTCCCATTGCTTAAAGGGTATCTTAAGGAGGCAAGAAAGGTATCTCAGGTCAAAGCTGGAAGCATGTCACCTGGTGCACAGGTCTGACATTACTAGCTTGTTACAAGATTTGTTTTTCATTTTGATATTATCACAGGGTATATTTGTCTAAATCCCTTTTGCCCCTGCCTTTATCCAGAATAGGTGCTACCCTCTAACATTCGTTGTTAACCTTTTACCTTCAAGATAAGAATTTATATTTAATAACCATGTTGCTTAGTTAGCATTGCTATGTCAGGATGCTTTCTTTAGTGGATGAATTCATGTGAGACTGACAATCTGTTCATGTAGACTGGAGTGTTTCCTTAAAAAATGTTGATTTGGAACTTGATTGGCCGAACTCTAGTATGTTTTCCTGCTATAATTGCCCATTCTGGATTGTGGGCATCCTAACTGCTTGAACCTAGACTGGGATAGCGACCTGCTGAGGTTAAACAATGCTTCAGTTGCTTGTCACATGCATGATATACCCTTGATAATCCTTTCTTATAATGCTTTAGGAACATTCTTAAGAATATGAAAGTTGGAGCTGAGACAAAAACAGTTTAATAAGGGAATGAAGTTCAGCAATTCAAGAAAGAATAAAAATTTATAAAAGGTCATGCATGACATGGTACTGCATATTAACAATTTCTATGATTGCTACATCATTTTAGGTAGTTGTAGCACAAGTAATGTTTCACTTCTTCCCCATTTTTTAGGAAATATTGGTTAAATCATGTCAACTGATTTAGTTGTAGATTTATTTATTTATTTGCCATGTAGCTATCTTTGCACTCTTGGTTGAATTATTGTTCAATTAAGAATCTTTAAAATATCTTACTTGAAATCACTGATGGTCAATGCTGGATGATATGAGTTCACACTGTTATCATGTCATATAGTCATGTAATTTGCTTAACAATTTATATATACAAAAACTTCAACATGAAAAAGTTTATCAATTTTGGAACTCAATGATGTAGCCTGCATGGTTTAGTGCATGTACTGACAAGAGTAGAATCTCTCTTTAGTTAGACCTGCTTGAAGTGTGTTTCGGAAATCTCACTTGAGGTAACTAGAAGAAATATTCCTCAAGTGGTGGAGCTCTGTTAGTATCATGCTGTGGACATTCTAACTCATGTTTGGACCTATAAAGGCTTAGGAAGGTTAGTAAGTTTATGCAATTGACAAACATGACCTTTATTCTTTATCTCCAATTTGATACATCAACATCAACATGTTGGATTTGTTTTTCCACAAGCCTCAAGAAGCATCTTCCCTTCAAAATAGATCTTCAAATTTTTATCTTGGCTTTGGCATGAGTGCTTATTGAATCTGTGTGCACTAAATACCACATCGGTAAACGACAAACTCTTTATCTTTAAATTTCAAATGTTAAATGGAGTTATGAAACTATTGATCCAACAGTCAAGCAGAAGGTAATATGTGTGCCTATTCTGTCAATTCTGTATGTGTGCTTATATTGATGTGTTTCTGAGGTAAGACTAAGGCTGTCATGGTTTAAAGCATAGATATTACCTGAAGCCAACATCATTTTCCATAATAAAAACTTGAAATTTTGTCAGATTTCTTTTCAATTTTTATGAAAGTTTGCTATCTTCTTTTCTCTTATTATATTAGCTTATATCTGATGAGTTTTGCTTCATAAACATAAATTTCACCCTTTTTTTTATCTATTTCAGAATGAAATAAATGAACTTGAATTATCTGCTCTTAGAGCTCTCATCAAGTGCATTGAGGAACATAAGCTGGAGGAGCAATACCCTATTGATGCACTTCAGAAGCTGATTATACAACTGGAGAAAGCAAAGGCTGACAAGAGGAGAGCTGCTGAAGCTGCAAAGCCACAGTCCAAGAGACCTCGTGCAGGCGGCAGTATTTACAATCCTCGTGTTACCAGCATGCCCAACAAAAGCTTCTACCGAGCACCCTCTGATAGGTTTGTGCAGCCATATGATAGCCCTGAGAGGTTCCCATTCCCTTACGATCGGCAGTATATCTATGCCACTGAAAATCATTATCCTACTGTGCTGGGCTCTGCTCCATACACCATCTCCCCTACACATACCCCTTACTATGGAAATGCTTACCAGGTTCAGTACCAGACTGCCTATTTACACTAATGAAGAAAGCTACAATGATCATTATCTCTCTAACTACTAGCTTTCTAACCCACTGGGTACCATATGTTAATCAACTAAATCCGCATAGCCGAGATATGTTAACTAAATCTGCATAGCCAGAATATTTATCTTATCTGTATTAATGTATGTGTGTTTATTATGATTGAAGCAGATGTTTTCTTCTAAGATTCAGCTTGATCTTCTTGAGGATGTATTTATCTGATACTGACACCAACAAATGATAACTTGCAAAAAAATAATAATAATAAATCTTGGAACATCATGAGGTGTTTTTGATTGTGATCCTCTTGATCTTCCTTGCCACAGCCATGGGAGCTTTTAATTTTTGTTAAATTCAGTGGAGTATTTTGCAATGCCCTTTTCAAATCTTTTGTTTTAAGATTCCTTTTCTACTATAATATGGCCATTGATCGTTTAGAAATAATCTACTACCAAAGTTACTAAATTATTAGAGAATTTTTAACTTTGTTTATTGGTGTTTTGTGATATATGGTGGTAAAAAAATGAATATACTCGTTCTCAACATTCTTTTGAAATAGTGATTAGTATATAAAGGAGGTATTTATCTTAGTTATGTCAAGATTTAAATTTAGATCTCATAATGATAACATCTCATATGTTAATTACTAGATCATATCAAAGGGAGTTGGTGCCTTGTGATGCAGTTTGAACTCATAGTTGTAATGCAGGCATGATCAAAGTTTTTTTGGCCTATAAAATGATTAAAAGTAGCCTTTATATATATAGTATCGATCATATCGAAGGGAGTTGGTGCCTTGTGATACAGTTTGAACTCATAGTTGTAATGCATGCGTGATCAAAGTTTTTTTTTTTTTTTTTTTTTTGCCTATAAAATGATTAAAAGTAGCCTTTATATATATATATATATATATATATATATATATATATATATATTCTAATTTGTGCGTGCGTGGGGACCAAGTTGTGGTTTCTTGGCCTTGCTTTCCTCTGCCCTCGGCGGTTTGACTGTCATGTCAACATTGGCAGGATTCCCAACCCTACTTATTTTGAAAGCTGTTTAACACGGAGATTAATATTTATGTCTCACTCGACTAATCACTGGCTTAATCCCATAAAGGTTTCGAATCTTTTGGAAGCAACTTATAAAGATATTATCGAACGTCAGGTAGGTACAGATCGAGTGGGTTTCATCCTCAATCCCATTTTCAAAATAATAAAGAGAAATTCCAAAGCACTTTCTTTGACAATGAAAATCCTCCTATCCCATGGCCTCTTGCAGTTAAATCTGACGTCGTAATTTATCTTTTTTTCATATAAATTTAGTATTATAAAAAAATTAAAATTTTATTTACCTTAGATTATCTAAAAAAAAGAAATCCGTTACCCATTAAAAAATTTACAAAGTTGCATTTATCAAAGATTATGTAAAAAAAGAGTGAAATCACTGAAATCCGGTACGCATTAGAAGGGAATAAATCAAATATGTTAATCAACTCCACTATGTCTCGTGAAATTTTATTTACCTTAGAATCCTGTACGTTAGTGGCTTCAATTGAATGTGCCGCAACCCAAAAGCACAAAAATATCTCTTCTCACTTCCACGGCGCTTTTAGATTCGTGCACTCTGTACCATGATACGTCTCCTTAAACCGCCCCTCGTCTCTCCTCTTCGTCCCTTTCGCATTCTACTGCTCTCGACAGCAGCGGAGGAAGGAGGGATCCAGATAGGATAGCGTCCGAGTAGGCTTTGGATTGAGGATTCATTGCAGGAAGAGGAGGAACAATGGCCTCCTGTTCCCCACCCTTGCGGTTCATCTTCAAGGCTCCCGACCATGGTATTTTTCTGCCTATGGCGTCGCTCGACTCCGGCCTCTGCGTCTCTTCTCGAAGCCCTATGTTTTCCCGCATTTCTACCCGTCATCCGTTTGATTCTGCATGGATTGGAATCCGGAGGTCGCATCTTCCATATCGAGCTCTCATGGTATGATATCTTAGCTCGTCAGTCGGAAACTTGATTTGACTGCGAGATTAGATTTTTTTTTTTCTTCCTTTTTTCACAATGTGTATCCACTCGTTAGCCTGGTTTCTGACGGAATAATATCGCTTTCAATTTCAAGGTATTATTGATGATCATCCATTTATAAATTTTAGTGCTAATAACATAATGATGCTAAGGATAACATTGATGGGAAATATCCGAGGTAGATCAGGAAATATTCAGGTGGACAATGACACTCTATTGACAACGTATAAAAACTTCTAGAAAATAAAGCATTAAATACCTACATCCACGCTAGTGTTAAATATTCCTAGCCTTTCAGAGTAATGAAGGTTGGGCATTGTCAATCGTCAAATAAAATTATAAATGGATGAAAAAGTTAATCTATCCTGCAGTGATTTGGGATAAACCTCCTTTTCCGTTAGAGGTATGCTAACTGGTGGAAACACATAGTGGAGAAGGTTGCATGGCAGGCCATTTGGGCAGTGTGATGCCTTTTGAATACCTTTATTTATTATCCTCTTTTGTCGAATAATAATATTGAGTTCTAAAGGAAAAGGGCTAGTAGTATCATAACTCTTTATTCCCTAATGCTTTGCTTTCCTTATTACATTTACACTTCTTAATCTAACAATAGGCTTTCTATTTTTTCATATGCTCAATTGAATAATTAATTGTTCAATAATCATTCACTATCATTGGGTTTATTTCTCATCTCAATTTGATGGTATAGGGAGGTTTTGTTTGTAAAAAAGGAGACGGTGATAGTGGTAATTGGAGTAGTGAACAGAGAGATGGATCAATTCCATCTGCCTCATCAGAAGAAAGTGATATCCAACTTCCAACTCAAGCCCAATCTCTTGTTGAAGGTTCACCCACAGCTGCTGTATCAGAGTACAAGTCAATTCCAGACATTGATTATCTAATGGTTTTGCCTTCAACAAATTGAAATTCCTTTTCTTTGAAACAACTATATATTTCTACTAATTATCTTTGTTTTTTTAATGTTTTCATTATTCACTTCCATGACTTCCTTGTTGAATGGACATCTCTACCTTAAGCTACAACAGATTATCTAAAATTTACCCTTAAAAGTGGAAAGTATAACAGACTTTAGTATTCTAAATTATGCCATTGTTGAGATTGGTTGGTTCATTCATATAGCAACAAAGGTGTTGAATAGGAGGAAGAATAACTATGGAAAGGCAATCATTAGTTTCTATAGTTAGATGAATTGAATCATTCAGAGTTAAGGCAAGGAGTAGAGGGGGAAAAAACTCTAGATAGTGAAGTGAAAAGTGATTTAATTGATTTCAATATTACTATTGATATAACATAGTTCAATGGTTAAAATTTATGGAGTTAATTCCCAATAATTAGGGCTTACATGGCTTGGCTTACAGGTCCAAAAGACTTATATCTTTTTTAAACTGATGTTTTCATGTGCTTACTTGCCATCATATTATGGTTGAAGGAAAATAGCAATGTTTTTGTCTTCTTTTCCAGGAACTTTTGACCATCCAACAGCAAGGACCTAGATCAATTGGGTTCTTTGGGACACGGAACATGGGATTCATGCATCAGCAACTTATTGAGATTCTCAGCTATGCAATGGTTATTACTGTAAGGTTTCCTCGTGGCTGCAGACTGCTTTACATGTATTATGGGATATTCTCCAAATTCCTCATCACCTAATTGCAGCTCTTAATTTCAAACACACTAATTCCACTGCAGAAGAACCATATTTTTACTTCAGGAGCCTCTGGGACTAATGCAGCAGTTATTAGGGGTGCTTTAAGAGCAGAGAAGCCAGAGTTGCTCACTGTGATCTTACCCCAGAGCCTAAAAATGCAACCACCTGAGAGTCAGGAGTTATTATCTAAGGCAAGTAGTAACCTAGGTTTGCTTATTTCCCCTCACAAGCTTTTATGCAATATGTTTGCAAGTCTTGTAATGATACTTCTATAACTTACAGGACTCAGATAAAAGTAAGGCAACTACAATTTGAATATTTTTGCAAGCCTTGCAAATTTCAAATGATGTTTTATGATACCTTTTCTGCATTCCTTTTTAAAAATCTTTATTGCATCAGTGTTAATATTATTGTTTCATTCTCTAACTTCCTCTCAAAATAATATTCATTCACCAATTGTATAACTTTTTACCTGGAAACAGCCTCTTGCAAAAAAGCAGGATAAGGCTGCGTACAATGGATCCTTCCCCGGGACCCCGCATAGCGGGAGCTTCGTGCACCGAGCTGTCCTTTTTTTTTCAATTGTATAACTTTTTAGAATGTTATTGTAAGCACTTTGATGGAGAGCTTTCCTTCTTGAATGTACTTCCATTTTAGGCTTTTGGCTCACCTTGCTCTGATTTCTTCCAAATAGGATGTAGTAAGGCAAATGGACAAATTTGAGAAAAACTATGAGCAACCGTCTCTGCCCATGTCCAAATAATTTAGGGAGTGCTTGGTTGGAGGGAATGGAAATGAGGAATGGGAAAGGGATTGAAAGTTAGTGTTTGGAATGTTAATATTTGGAATGGGAATGGTGGGGCCCACGGATTCAAACCCCCAAATATGGGATTTGGCCATTACCAAGTAAAATGGGGGGAATGGGAATGGTGGGGTCCACGGATTCAAAACTCCTCATTCCCATTCTTACTTCAATGAATCCCATTCCTAATCCCATTCCCTTCCACAAACCAAGCACCCCCTTAGCATTTTCTTAGACATCAGATGGGATGATTTGAACTTAATTTGCTCGAAATATTTTCACTACTCTTATTGTTTCAAACAAAAATTTAATGCTTATTATATTTTTATGTAGCTTCTGATGAGATTTGTTTGATTCAATCTTGATTTGATGACCTTCTTTTTCTATTAACTACTTTTCAGGTTCAAAATCTGATTGAGATGCCTAAAAATGATAATTTGCCATTACTGGAAGCTAGCAGGTCCGTTGTGCCACTATGTTTCCTTTCTTAGACAACTATTAGCATTCCAAATTGTAGAATACTAACTTAAGCCGATGCTTCGGCCATTCTTAGGATCATTTATTTGTCTTCCAGAGAGCTAATAAACACTTGCACACACAGACGTGGATCTCTCAAAGGAAAGTAAATGTTTAAGGAAACATTTCTGTTTCTCACATGGGAATTTTATAAAACAGACTTGGTAAATTATAATCCACATAGACTACTTTCAAGTGGCATTTTAAATGTCAAACTAGAGGACTTAAAAAACGAAGAAAAACGAATCTTTTTGCCATGAATTGAATGACATTTTGAATTATCGTTGTTTTTTAATCCATCCCCTTTAGATTATGAACTAAAATGGCAATTTAGGAATAGGAATGGGTACCAGAAATATTCCCAAACTCAAAGGGGGCTTCACACTTTTTTGTTAAATTCAGGAAATTGTCGTACCCATTCTACATTACAATATGATGGCTACGCTATTAGCTATTGTAAAAAAAAATTATTTCGTTGAACTGTTGAACCAGTCAAACTTCAAAGGCACAGTGACTGATTCCTACTTTCCAGGAGAAATATAGCAAGTTCATACATTCCGTTTGAAAAATATATGAATGATGCACATTCCAGTAGTTTCTTCTATATTACTGATGGTGATAATTTAGATATTTATTGAATGCATTTCTATGGCCAAATTTCCTCTGTCTTTTTTTTTTTTGGCATTCAACTGGGCATTTGCTTGCCTATCCCAATATGAAACTTGTAGCTTAATTCTTCTACTCTTCTTATATCAAGACTTCGTTCAAATTTCTCAGACCTACCATTATTATTTTCAATATCTGATATAAAATATCTATAATTATATGCTTAAGTACATATGTACACATTTATCCTCGTTACTTTTTTCCAATTTTATTGATTTACCATTATTCCAAAATGAGTCCAAACCATAAATTGATAAACCAAATATTTCAGTTTGGTTTCGCTTAGTTATATTTGGTTCAATTTATTTATTTATTTTTTCCCCTTGGATACCCACTCCAAATTTTGTCTATATCTAATTACTCAAAAATTAACCTTTTGCCATCTATTTTTATTGAATCCATAGATAAATCAAACATTTTCATATTGTTAAAGTAACTTATTATATTAACTTTTGTTTCTTAAACAAAAATATTCTGTAGATCATTATCATTTATTCAGTTATAAAAATAATGTGTACATCAAGGCGGTAGAAAAATCGCATAATTGCATAGTTCAACTGAATTCAATTTTGAAATCTATTTTAAATTATAATTATGTAACGCATGTGCACGGAAAGACATTTTTCTACCGTTTCTTATTAACACTCATTATATAAGTAGAAAAATAAGTACTGAATTCTAGATATAGTTTCTTAAGAACTACACAAACCATTTTGACTCCTTTCATAAGTAGAATAGTTGCTGCTTCTGGCACTCTCTAATACGGTTCATAGGTTCGAGTAGTGAAACTAAAAGGTATAATTGTACTACACTGCCGATACGGCTTCTTCTCTGCTAGTTTTTCTAAACTTCCTTACAAATTTGTTCACTCCAACAACAGGCTGTGCAATATGGATATTTTGTCGAAGGTACAACAAGTCATATGCTTTGCTTTCCATGACAGCAGATTACTCCTGGAGACTTGCCAAGAAGCCAGGAAGCTTCGAAAACTAGTGACTCTATTTTATCTTGATTGATCGCCATGCTTGGTTACAAGTGATTTCATGTATATATTTTCTGTAAGATGGGAGATCAGGTTCATTCGATTCTTCCCTTTTGCCTTCTCACCTTCGTGGATAGGTAATTGGTTTTTCTTTCTGTTTTTATATATTTCGGATAAACAGAATCATTATCAATTTCTTCATTCAGTAGAATAAATGATTTGTTAATTACTATTCCTTTGCCCAAATCTTTAAATGCATGTGCTTTTCAAGTGATAAAATGTTTCTTTCAGCAGGCTTTTTCCCCCTCTGTGTGAGACATTTGTAGGAATATTCCAGATTTTATAGTAATAATAAGATTCTTGCAGTTCGCCTTTTCTTTCTTTCTGTAGCTTGGTGTGTGCCTAACATATATGTTTGATTCATTTAGTCGATATAAACTGTGATTAGGTCTAACATATATTTTTATTCCATTGAATGAAAGAGGAGGAGCTCATCTTCCAAAGCTTCAACAGGCCAATTAATGATGAATTCAATTTCTTTTATATATTGCGTTTGGAAAGAGGTGAGATTATTTTTAGTTTTCTACCTAATTTATTCCGGCTCATTTATTCGATTTGATCCGTTTCTTATCAATTTTGTCTTTAATCATTACACTTCATTACTTTCATAAAAAGACACATATTACTTTCATAAATGCATTATTATAATTCCACTACTAACTCTATCAGTCGAATATGAAATATACACAATAAAATGCCTATAACAATTTTTAAGCTTACTTACAGTAGTATTAATTTATTTAATGGAAAACATATATTTATTATTTTGTTAATCTAACTATGATCAAATAGTCAAGGGTAAAATTATAAGAGAGTCAAACTTTTAGAAGTATTGTCATAAATATTTTAGAGCAAAAACATTTTCCTTTCATAAAGGCTGCTATATCCCTGCTCACCTTGCCCCACGGTGCCTTCAATTCAAACTTTGAAAAGCAATTGGATTTCCCTAGGACGATACCTTGCCACACCAGCACAGGACGACACCTTTCAGTAATTAAGCTGCCACCGATTTGACAACTTTGAAAACCGTGCCATCCTTTTATATCTTTTTATATAGAAAATTAGACTGTCGTCAATTTATTTTTTAAAAAAAAGTTTAATTATCTTTTTAAAAATATTTTACTTCTGGAATTTGGCAAAGGTAAACACATACATCGACTTTACAAAAATATTTAATTGTGATTCTCCTCAAATGATTAGCGCTAACTGCTAACTGCTCTGACCATTGACCATGAATTGCGGTGTCTTTTCTTCTTTTTTCGTCCCATGACTTGCCGTCGCAGTGTTTTAGGAAATTCCTAGCATCACTTTTTGTGTGAAAGGCATAATAAAATGTAACAACAAGGACTGCACTGCTGATTTTCAAATTTCGATGGACGTTTGGGAAAAAGGAAAACTTTCAAAAGAACATCCTTAGTTTCTTTATTAGCGTCTTATATGACTCAGTTTATTATAAATATTCTTAAAATTATTAAATAATTATAGTTAAAATTATTTAAATATTAGTTAAAACTACTCTAATTTAATTGAAAATTATTTAACTTGATTAAAATTAATAAATAAATCATATAACTGAAAAGGCAAGTGGTTAGAGAAAGGGTGATTTACGCTCCACCAATTTTGAGATTCAATCTCTCCATTTCAAATGATAAATTTTTATTTATTTATCATTTTTATATCGGAGGGATGAAAATGTTTGAATAAGAATATTTTAGTAATATAAAAATAAAATAGGAATCCATTTGATATTTTTAAAAATAGGATGTTCTTTTCACAATAACAAAAATAAAGGGGCCGCATTTATTTTTTACCAAAAAAAACTATTTTTTTTCCTTAAAAAAGTGGTGTTTTGTTAATGGAAATAAAAGCAATGATGTATACAGATTTCAAGCACCTTTTCAACATACCGGGCAGAGATCGTTATTCTTTTCCAACCAGAACATGGGTAAGCAGATGTGCTGATGTTTACGAGTGACTCGTTTTTCTATTAACTGATTGGACTGGTCAAGTCAAATCCAGGAAATGGGTGTGTTTTGGCCTGCAAGAGAGGCAGACGTTTCTTATTCTCACTCGAGCGCATGTACCCCGCCACCCGGTCTACTTGCTTCATCAGAAAAAAACCGAGAACCAAACCCGGTCAGAATCACTAAACATATTTATTTTTAAAAAAATAAAAATGGGATTTAAAATGGAAAATTCATTGGATTTGTTAAGAATTCATGTGCTATAGCTCTAAAATAATATTTTAGATAGATTGATTGGTTCGACTGGACCGGTAAAGACGGTTCGCTCCGGTTCGGTCGGATTGGAAATATTCAGTGACTGGTGGGAGTTACTTGAGTTCGGTGCTTTGCCTACGAATCCTGGCACTGCAGGTAGTCTCTCTCCTCACACTGTGTTTATTACTCAGGAGCGGAGACTGGAAGTGGAGACAACGCTGGGAACGAGAAAAGTTTTCTCTGAACTCCGCGTCCCGGAGTGGGGGCTCTGCTTGGTGAATGGTGGGAGGCGAGGCTGGGGTTTTTGCGGGCAATTCCCAGGCTGATTGTTCTCGGTTAGCTCTCAGAAATAAGAATTTTTTTAGGCGTTTTAGATTGCTCTTTAGGTTTGCTACTGATAAAGTTTGTCCATTTCTAGTGATTGTTAGTCTGTTGGTAGAGGATTTTTTTTTTCTTTCTTATGTTTCTTTTGCTCATGATGATCTTGGAGTTTGCGATTATGTTACCACCTTTTTTATTTTTATTCTGGGGTTTTTGGTTTCCTGACCTTGCGTCGGGAAAATTTTGATTTTGTTTTAGGCAGTTCCTGTGGATCTGAGTGTGAGGGAGTTTGCTCGTGTTTCGCGGTGAAGAATAGGGGGAGAGAGAATTTGTTGCTTCGATGCAGTTTTAATCCGTCACATCTCTCAGGTAGTGGGCTTCCCGTGTTGGGAGAGGGTGATCCTCTGGTGTCCTCTCATGTTCTACCTGTGTATGGTATATTTGCCGTTATCACTTCGTTTGTCGGAAACAGAATGGAAAATCTTAGTCGGCTGTTTGCGTTTTTGTCTCTTGTTTTGTGTATTTGAGCTTAGTTTTATGTTTGCGTCACTTGGCGATCTGCAGCCTAAGGATTTCTTGTCAGTTTTCTAAAATTCAACAAGGCTAATTTTGTTGCTTGTTTAATCTTGTATATTTTGAAGGTGATGTTCTGTCTTTTGCTACACTTCTAAAACGTTTCATTTTTGCAAACTTGGTTACGGGAGCAGTTGTTTGTCGTCAAGGTTTAGATCATAGTGTCGATGGGTGCCATTGGAGCCTTTGGTCCTTTTCCATAATACTTGTACACATAAGAGTTCTTATTGGCTTTTGAGATTCTGATGTCATGTTTAATTTTGCATAATTGGTTGGACTTGACCACCTTGGTCGAGCTCGTAACATGTTGTGTTAAATTCTAAATGGAGCTAATTGTTGTATGATTTATAGCCTCTTGCTAATTGTTGTATGATTTATAAATTATTGCGTAGTCAGTTTTATTTGTGGCGTAATTGAGGTTTGCCAACCTCAAATAGTTGGGACTAACACAGTTTGATGATTGTTAGTTGAATTTTATTCTCGCTTCTTCTTGAGCAAGTTCATATGAAAAACATTATAGATTTAATGCTGAGTCTAATCTCTATTTTCCATATAGATAGATATAGCCGAATCATGGAAATAAAACACTTGGCTGCATTTGAGTGTTCCTCTAATTAGCAACAGACAAGGGGGAAAGAAGGAGCTCTTATGTTTATGGCCATGAAGTGGAGACTTTCTGTTGCTCTTATTCAGACACTGCTTTGGTTTTTGATCAATAATAGATGTCATGGTACTCTTAACGACATCCAATGTTTAAAAGACTTTAAGCAATCAGTAGAAGATCCTGAAGGCTATGCATTTTACTCTTGGAAGTTTGATAACCTAACAGAAGGAGCTTTATGCAAGTTTTCTGGTGTTGAATGCTGGCATGAAGATGAAAGCAAGGTCCTCAACCTGAGACTTTCCAACATGGGGCTTCGAGGCCAGTTCCCTTCAGGGCTCGAAAATTGCACAAGCTTGACTGGGCTTGATCTCTCAAACAACAACTTTTCAGGACCTATTCCTGCTGATATTGCAAAAAGGATACATTTTGTCACATCACTCGATCTTTCATTCAATAATTTCTCGGGGGAAATTCCGCCCAATCTATCTGATTGCAGTTATCTTAATACCCTCAATCTTCAGCATAATCAATTGACTGGACAAATTCCCGGGCAACTTGGCAGCCTTGCAAGACTGAAAGACTTTGATGTTTCAAACAATCATTTGTCTGGACAGATACCTACCTTTACTATTAGTATTCCAGCATCAAGTTTTGCAAGCAATGAGGGACTCTGTGGATTACCTTTGAATGGTTGCACTGGGAGTTCAAAGAAATCTAATGCCAGTGTAATTATAGGCTCAGCTATTGCAGGTGTTGTTATAACCATCATTTTTGTTGGTGTTGTTTTGTACTTCTGCATGCAGAGAATGCCCATCAAGAAGAAAGAGAAGGACGTAGAAGAAAACAAGTGGGTGAAGTCAATGAAAGGAGTCAAAGGCGTCAAGGTGAGTTAGGTGCACTTTTCATTTGTTTATGAGCTGACTTTCTTTCTAAGCCTGCTAAGTTACAATAGGAGCTGTCCTCTTTCTTTTTCAATCTATATCCGTAGCCTAAAGTCGAATCCATTTTCTTATACTTAGGTGTCTATGTTTGAGAAATCAGTGTCAAAAATGAAGTTGAGTGATCTCATGCAAGCAACTAATGATTTCAACAAAGATAACATTATTGGTACGGGTAGAACAGGGACCGTGTACAAGGCAACACTTCCGGACGGCACTTATTTAGCTATCAAAAGGTTGCAGGACTCGCAGCATTCTGAAAAACACTTCGGATCAGAGATGGCAACACTTGGAAATGTCCAACATAAAAACTTGGTTCCCCTTCTAGGCTATTGTGTTGCCAAAAAGGAGAAGCTCTTGGTGTACAAGTACATGCCCAACGGGACTCTCTACGATCAGTTACATGGTTCTGCTTCACCAGGCAAAAGTATGGAGTGGCTGACAAGACTGAAAATTAGTATTGGGGCAGCAAAGGGAATAGCTTGGCTTCACCACAGCTGCAATCCTCGCATTCTGCACCGAAACATTAGTTCTAAATGTATACTCCTGGATGAAGACTATGAGCCCAAAATATCTGATTTTGGGCTTGCAAAGCTGATGAATCCTATAGATACGCATCTCAGCACTTTTGTGAATGGTGAGTTTGGGGATCTGGGATACGTTGCTCCTGAATACACACGCACCCTGGTTGCAACACCAAAAGGTGATGTTTACAGTTTTGGTGTCGTTCTTCTTGAGTTGGTCACTGGTGAAAAGCCAACTCAAGTATCCAAGGCTTCAGAAAACTTCAAAGGTAGTTTGGTGGAGTGGGTTACTTTTCTCTCAAATAACTCTATTCTCCAGGATGCAATCGACAAATCATTGATTGGGAAGGATAATGACAGTGAGCTGCTTCAGTTCTTGAAAGTTGCTTGTTCTTGTGCTCTCTCTGGCCCCAAGGAGAGGCCAACCATGTTTGAAGTTTACCAGCTTCTGCAAGCTATTGGCGAAAAGTACCATTTTTCGTCAGATGCTGATACTCTTTTACCATCCCTTATTACAGATGCTGAAAGTTTGGATGAACTTATCGTAGCAAAGTGATGTAGAAGGTTGGCGGATGTAGGGAGGAAATCAATATGTTAGTATTAGTATTTTAATGTTGTAGCATGTTGCCGAGAACATATTAGTATCTTGTAAATCAAGTTGTCTTAAAGCATCTTAGATGAATATTATTTGTCTTCCCACATCCTATGTACACATTATATTTGGACTAGGTTTGGTATCTCATTTGCCCATGTTGAATGGTTTCTTGTTATATCTAGGACTGCTAAATAAGCCTATGCTCAAGTTAGAACTGCATGATAAAGAACCAATGAGTTTAGTTAGGTCTCATGTATTGCATATAGGTTTCCCTCGTTTTTTCCCCCCTCTTCACATTCAAGATGAGTCTGTTCATGGGAAATTGACTAGTTTATTGTTCTATATTTGTAGTTGCTCTGATATTGGAAGAATAGAAAAAACTGCGAGAGGTAGATAAATATGTGAATGTGATTCTTTGCTGACCTTGCAGAAACAATTATTATCAATTATGAGGATTTTCTAAAATTCACTAAAAAAAAGCCTTCCCTTGTTATGATGATCGGATGTGGCATGTTTCTCATTGAATTATTATCCATGACAAGACAAGGTACTTGGCAAAGTAACATTAACAAAGTGCCCCTGGGCTATCATGGAATCTCTCGATTCGATTTGATGCTAACTTACGACATATTATAAAGAATGTTTTTCTAATAGATAATAAATTTGAGATGTTGAATTGTTAGGCCGTTATAAATACTTTTGGATTTATCTGTCAGTTAAAAATTGTATATTAGAGAGGTTCATTTGGTATGGGTCAATTGTCAAAATAGAGATTAAAGTTAAGATGATCAATACCTAAGTGTCAAAGGATCGGACGGAGGACAATTGCAATGGTCGGTCAGGTAGTCAAGGCCTGACCGCAGGGAGATATGCCTAAGCAAACCTCCAGTCCAGCTCGGGATGATACGTAAGACAGCCGACATTCAATACAGAGTAGCAGGATACCGAGGGAGATCGGATAGCTAGTCCAAATGGGTGAGGACATGTTACTACACAGTCATCGCACGAAAGAGCAACTGAGGTCGCCAGAGCATAGGGCTCCCGGCCGAATGGCAACCCCTCTCAACCAAGCAGCGGGACCTGGCCGTGGACGAAGCGGAGTCCCGGTCGAGCGGCTACCCCACTCAGCCAAGCAACGAGACCATTGCAGTATCTCTCGATATCTTTTTTGGAAGGTAGTGCCGCTGACACGAGACATGATCGACAAACGGATCGTACGACAGAAGCTTCTACTGTCTCATCAGGAATATGCATACCCTATTAAGGTATGTTGTCAAAGGTACTTTCCTGACAGATCCTTTCATAGGACATATTAGAGAGTGTGTCCATGCCTCGAGAAGTGTGCACACCGCCCACCAGGGCTCTATATAAAGGGGGTCCATCACCGGCGAAGGTAAGCGTTATCTATTGTTTGTGCATAGTTCTACAGTTGTTCTACTTTTCTCCACATTCAGGTGACTGACTTGAGTGTCAGAGGACCAATGCTGAGATCTCTTCCTTGGCTTGACACTAACGTTACTTGTTTTGCAGAGCGGAGCGAGGTCTTCAACCGGTCAGCGAAGCCGCCACATCCCCAGTTTTCCACCTTCCTGCTTTCGAACAGGATCATTTTGGCGTCGTCTGTGAGAACGTAGCCTGCATCCGAACGAGAAGATGGAGGGTGTTGGACAATTCACCACGGTGACGCTGACACAAGAGGAGCTCGACATGCTGGTACAAGCCCGAGCAGCCAAGATAGTGGAGCAATAACAACAACAAGCGCTAGCCGAACGCTAAACACAGGAGCCTGCAGCATCAGCCATTGGTTGACCAGCTGAGCATGGTGATAGAACGGACCGAGTATCTGCTCGAGATAATAGTAAGAAGTCGGTTGGCATGTATGGGGAAGCACCCAATGCGCCTATCCCCTTCCACCGAGCACTGTTAAGGACTCCATCGGAGAAATGGGGCGGAGCAGACAAGGATCGGGGGGTCTTCTTCAGATGATGCACCCATTCAGGACGTAAGGAAAGGGAAGGCACCCAGGGAGGATGATTCGCCCGAACGAATCAATCAACAATTTTTGAAGGAGATTGTGAATGACCCTTTGCCAAGACACTACATGCTGCGAGCGATCGGAAAGTATAACGGAACTACCGACCGAGACGACCATTTGACCAAATTTGATGACGTGACCACACCTCATCAGTACACTGATGGAGTGAAGTATCGGGTCTTTCTCACCACTCTCTCCGAGTCAACACAACGCTGGTTCAAGAGGTTGCCGGACGGATCAATCCACAACTTTAAGGACTTCCGAGTGACGTTCCTACACCACTTTGCCAGCAGTCGTCACCATCAGAAGACGAGCATGAATTTGTTCTCGCTGAAGCAGAGCCCAAGGAAGCATTGAGGGCTTACATCCAGCGCTTTAATCAGGTGGTCATGGGCATTCCAGCGGACTCCTCAGATGTGCTGATAAACGCCTTCACTCAGGGGCTCACCGAGGGCGAGTTCTTCCAATCGTTTATTTGAAAGTCGCCAAGGAACTTCGGCCACCTACAAAAGAAGGTCACCAAATACATCAACGTGGAAGAAGCCTAGGTGGCGAGAAGGAGGAAGACGCCTGCCGAGCCCGCAGTAGCATTTGAACGGTGGCATCCGAGCAACCAACAACCTCCTAATTGGCCTCGATTAGGAGGAGCCCAGCCACACCCTGAGCCTAGGATGCATGTCGCGCAGCATGAGGTAGTCGATCGCCTAAGGCTGCAAAAGGCAGAGTATGGACGCCAATATTTTGTTCCTTCCATCAGTCGGCAACACACAACACCCGGGACTGCTATGACCTGACGCTGATAGCCAGCAGATCGGCTCCAAGGGGGTATCGTCGTCGATCACCATCTCCTGATCAAAGACACAAGCACTGATCAGCCAAGCGAAGGGAAGAAGAAAGGATGACGGTCGAGCCCCGACACCACCATCCCCAACAAAGGAACAACTCAAGTCCCGCCCAAGCATCCATTGAGCGGGGCAGGCCTTCGGCTTGAGAAGAGGAGAACTGGTTCAATGCCGCTCAGGGAAAAATAAGAATAATCGCCGGAGGGCTAACCGGTGGTGATTCCAACCAAGTGAGGAAGTCGCATGCTTGACGACTTGAAATCCACATTGTTGGCTGCAGTAAGGAGAGGGCAAAAGGGCCCGAGATCAGCTTCGGCCTGAGAGGCCTAAAGGGAGTGGAGATCCCTCATGACGACGCGCTGATCATCTGAGTGGTAATTGTTAGAGTGTATACTAAAAGCCTAACTTTTGTAAACATTTATTTATGAAATAAAAGAATCACATTGGTCAAATGTCTACATTTTATTTATTAAGTGTAGTTGTTCAATTAATTTATAATGTAGATAACATGGTGAGTGGTGTCACACACAGAAGATCATGTTATCAGTTCTTTATAAATTATAAACAGTTGCTCACGACTAAGATGGAAAGGAACAAACCATTGGAATAGTCGTAGTGTAATTAGGTATTAGTTTATCTTGACTAATAAATTACACTAGTACACTCTAAGTGTATTGAGTATGACCATTTTAGGTAAGTTCTTTTTATACTGACTTAATAAAAGAACTAGACCTTAGTTATTATGGAAGTGTGTGCTCTTAATCCTAATATAATAACAAGCATATATATTTAGTATTTGTTTCTTTAACTTATCAAAGGGTGAGATTTAGCTTGATAAATCAATAGGCCCGATAAGTTGGGAAATGATATTACTTATAGTGTGTATTGTTGATTATAGAAGGAAACTGTGTTCTAGTAATCTAGGTTGAGAATGTCCCAAAGAGGAGCTCATAAGGATTGTCATGTTAAACCCTGCAAGTGGACTTAGTCTGACATGACAATGAGGTTGAGTGGTACTACTCTTTGAGCTAGATATTAATTAAGTGAGTTGTCAGTAACTTACTTAATTAGTGGACATTTGTTATCTTAAACACAGGGAGACTAACACACTCATAATAAGAAGAAGCCCATAATGTAATTTGGGATTGGTACGGTAGTGCAATAATAACTCTCTAGTGGAATGAGTTATTATTGATGAACTTAAGTTGTGTGTTCGGGGCGAACATGGGATACTCAAGCTCATCGGAAGGCCAAACCATTTTCTCCTCTAGGTCCCTGTCGTAGCCTCATTAAAGCCTCAAGTCTATCCAAATAAAAGTCATTCTTGGTGTCCAAGAGAGGGTCGGCCCAAGGCTTGGTGACCAAGCCAAGGGTCGGCCACCATCTTCTCTTAAGAGGGTGGCCCCTTGCTTGGTGCCCAAGCAAGAAGGGGCCGACCATATTAATTCAAAAGTGAAGGGGTGTTTTGAATTTTTAAAATCTTCTCTTTGTAGAAAATTATAAGTTTTAAAAGAGAAATTTTTAAAATGAAAAACTTTCCTTATTTGAATTAGGTCACATGGTTTAATAGAGAGTTTTAAAAGTTTTAAAATTTTCCTTTTTTAACCATCCTCATGGTTTTAGAAAAAAGGTAGAGAAGTTTTAAAATTAAAATTTTCTATTTTTGTAAACATGTTTAAAAAGGAAATTTTTAGAATAGAAGTTTTAAATTTTAAAACATGGTTTTATTTTTTTAAAACTTTCCTTTTTTTAACATCCACTTTAAGAAAAAGAGCTTGTAAAATTTTATAAGAGGATTTTTTCTTTTATAAAATTTTATAAAAATTATTTTTCCTTCTTGATGATGTGGTCGGCCACCCTTGCTTGGTGCCCAAGCAAGGGCCGGCCAATCAAGCCAATCAATCCATGATTGATGATTGATTCAATCAAGAGGAAAGAAAAGGAAAAATAAAAAGGAAAAAGGAAAAACAAGAGGAAGATTTTAACTTTTGTAAAAAGTCTTTCCTTATTTGCCTTGGGCAAGTAATATAAAATAAGGGAAGGAGAGATCTCATGACATAACAATTCTTATTCTCTTGTTGGTGCTCCTCTTGTGCACGACCTCTCCCCTCTTCCTTTTCCCTTGCTCTCTTTTCCTTGGTGGTGGTGGTGGCTGAAACATAGAGAAGGAGGAGAAGCTCTTTGGGTGGTGTTCATCTTGGAGGATCGTCGCCCACCCGACGTCCAAGGCGAGGCGAGGAATACGGCAGAAGATCTCGATGTCATTAGCATGCAAAGAGAATGTATAAGTAGTAATTTTCTTCCGCATCATGCTAGTTATTTTCTTTGTGTGAATTCTAAACACAATAGGCATTAGATTCTAGTTTTTCGGATTTGTTTCGAAGTTGTGTTTTTTTATGTTTGTTTTTCGAATTTATGATTCGATTGCTCCTTTTGGTTAAACCTAGAGTTATATAAGGAAATTAAATATTAGCTTTCCTTAAAAGGCTTTGTCTAGGCGGTGGTGGATGCTCCCATATCCAAGAAGGCCATGTACCTCGCCATGCAGTCCTGGAAGCCAATTTTGGAAATTAATATTTAATTGAATTTATAACATAGGTGAATTTGGATCAATAGTGTTAAGTTACACTTGCGATCTAAGTCTAAACCATTAAGAACAGATAAGTTAAATTTGGAATCAATAATATTAAGTTCCGTTTGCGATTCCTAATTTAACTTCTAAAGAACACAATAGGTTATTTAGGAAAGGTTCGACACTTGTACAAAATTTTTTGTACAGTGAAACCGGTACAATTTTCCTAGGATTAACCAACAGTAATCACTAACTATGTTATTCACCGAACGTTTGTTGACACAGAGAGTCGATAAATATCATATTCAAGAAGACGTTTGATCAGCTGTAAATCAATCGGAGCGATTTGCTGCCCATGACGACTTCACTCTACGGATTCACAAGCAATGAAGTGTTGTCGATCGACCAAGTCCGCCTGGCCGTCTCGCTCGGGGAGGAGCCGTTGAAAAGGACAATGACCACAAATTTCATTGTGGTGGGCACGCAATCGGCCTACAACATCATACTAGGCTGATCAGCACTCAATGAGTTCCGAGCGGTAGTATTCATCTTCTGTCAGAAGAACCCGCGCTTGGAGGTGAACGCTATCACAGAGAAACCTCCTACGCTAGATTATAATGAGAAAGAGGAGGTGCAAATTCACCCAAGCCGGTCGGAGGCAACTACCTTCGTCGCCACTTACCTAGAAAGCGAGAAAAAGGTAGAGTTAGTCGTCTGCCTCAGACAAAATCATGATGTGTTCACCTGGTTGACACATAAGCTCCTTAGGATTTCTTCGAGTGTGGCTCAGCACGAGCTTCACGTCCGATTGGACACTAGGACCGTGAAGCAGAAGAAGAGGGATTTTAGTACGGAGCAGAACCTGATCATCCGGCGCGGAGATTAAAAAATTAATGGAGGTCGGACACATCCGGGAAGTCCAATTCCCAAGCTAGCTCGCGAATATTGTGCTAGTCACCAAGCTAGGTAACAAATGGAGGGGTCTGCATCGACTTTCGTGACTTGAATAAGGCGTACCCGAAGGACTTCTACCCGTTGCTAAGGATCGATCAGATGGTGGACTCTATGATAGTCTGCGAGCTGATCTGCATGCTCGACGCAGGTACCACCAAGTACCGCTCACCTGGGAGGATCAGGAGAAGATTAGTTTTATCACGCCCGATGAAACGTATTGCTACAATATGATGTCGTTCGGATTGAAGAATGCTAGCACCACCTACCGGAGGCTAATGAATAAAGTGTTCTATCGACAGATTGGCTGTAATATGAAGGTATATGTCGATGGCATATTAATAGAATCCCTCTGAGCTATTGATCTTTGTGTAGATATCGAATAAACATGTCAAACCTTAAAGGCATATGGGATAAAGCTAAACCCAAGCAAATGACTATTCGATATGAAGAGTGGCCACTTCCTCGGATACATCGTCACCGAACGAGGCATCGAGGCGAATCCGAGCAAGTGAAGGCATTACAAGACATGCCCCCACCCTGTAGTTTGAAGGAGGCCCAACGACTGACTGGACGGATCACCGCGCTATAAAGTTCATCTCCAAGTTATCCGACGGAGTCATCCATTCTTCAAGGTGTTGCGCCGAGCGACGAAATTCCAATGGGACGTAGAATGCGACAAAGCGCTAGAAGAGCTTAAGGAATATCTCAACTCCTTATTTGTACTTGCCAAGCTAAGCATTGGCGAGCCGCTCTGGATCTACCTATCATCAACTGAGTACGCGTTTAGCTCGACATTAGTGAAGCAGAACGGTCATAGACAACAACCCGTGTATTTTTTGAGTCATATATTGAAAGATGTAGAATCCCGCTATACCTGTCTTGAAAAATTAGTGTATGCATTGGTGCTAGCCGCTCAGAGACTCCGTCCGTACTTCTTGGCACATTTGATTATCGTGATGACTAATAGTGTCTTGAGAATGGTTCTTCTTAACCCAGAGGCGTCTGGACAATTGATCAAGTGGATGACCGAACTCAGTGAGTTCAACATTCAATATCAGCCCAGGACGACGATTAAAGCCCAAGCCTTAGTTGATTTCGTCACAGAGGTCCAGAACACTGAGCCGGATGCAGCTTGGAAGATATACGTCAATGGCTCATCCACTCGACAAGGTAGTGAGATCGGCATTCTGTTAATTTCACCCTGGGAGGACCGGATGCAACTCTCCGTTCGGATTGATTATCGAGCGATGAATAATGAAGCCGAACACGAAGTATTGATAACCGGTCTACAAGCAGCTCGACACGTCGGAGCTACAAAAATCCTCATCCACTCAGACTCCCAGTTAGCCGCTCAGCAACTATCGGGGATATTCGAAATCAGCAGTTCTTGACTCAAGCTCTATACAGAAGTATTCGAGAAGCTGAAGGCGAATTTCCAAGAAGTCATTATACAGAAGATCCCCTAATCAGATAACCAGGCAACAAATGAACTGGTTAAGATAGCTAATTCATTATTCCTAGTTGTGATAAGTCAGCCGATCGAGCAGGTCTCACTGGTGGTGCATATCGACCGGATGGAGGGAATTTCCTTTCCAAACGACTGGAGAATGCCATTGATCGAATTCCTCCGATCAAGAAGCACACTGTCTGATAAGAAAGCAGCTCGTCTATTGAAAAAGAGGGTCGGGCGATTTACGTTGATTGGGGATCAACTTTATAAGCGAGCTTTCTCAAGGCCACTGCTCAAATGTGTTGGATCAGAAGACATAGAATATATCCTCTAAGAAGTGCATCAAGTCTCCTGCGGAAGTCATCCGGGCGGCCGCTCATTAGCACGGAAGATCTTTCTGGTCGGATATTTTTAGGCCACACTTCAACAAAATACTGCTTGGACAGTAGCCACCTGCCTGTCATGCTAAAAATATCAAAACATCCCGCACCAACCGACCAAGGAGATGAAGGCTTCCACGGTGTCTTGCCCATTCGACTAATGGGGTATGGACATTGTTGGACCGTTTTCAATGGCGACCGATCAGCGAAGATTCCTGCTCGTCGTTGTAGATTATTTTTCAAAATGGGTGGAAGCCGAGTTGTTAGCAAAGATAACCGAGCAGATGGTCATCAAATATGTCTGGCAGAACATTTTGTGCTGGTTCGGTATCCCCTGACGTCTCTTCTCAAACAACAGGAGACAGTTCACCAGTCAGAGGCTCCGGGAGTGGTGTGAAGGTTATGACATTTAACAAGCCTTCACCTCAGTGGCTTGCCCCCAGAGCAACAGCCAAGCGGAAGTCTCCAATCAAGAGATACTCAGAGGTCTACGAGCTCGGCTGGACCATACAGGAGACAGGTGGGTCGGCGAGCTTCCCAGCGTCCTGTGGACCCTTTACACAACTCCAAAGGAGGCGGCCGGCGTAACACCATTTCATCTAGTGTACGGCGGTGAAGCGTTAGTCCCGGTGGAAGTTGGAGTAGAATCCAATCGGGTGTAGCTCTACAATGAGGGGAACGTTCAGCGAAGACTTATGGAGCTCAATTTGGTGGACGAGGCATGCGATAAGGCTGTCGCTTTGCTAATGGCGTACCAACAGTGGATAAAGTAGAACTATAATCGGATGGTGATCCTGAGATCCTTCTAGGTCAGTGATCTGGTGTGAAAGAGAATAAGTCGGTCGGTAACGTCACCAAGCTCGAAGTCTCATGGGTGGGACCTTACCAGGTCGTGCAGAAGCTTCGATAGGGAGTCTACTATCTGGAGGACGAAGACGGAAGATAGCTTGAGCGGTCGTGGACCGCAAACCATCTTCAACCCTATAGGGTCGGGTGAGAGGTGTGTGAATAAATACAAATGTATCTGTATAAGTGCATGTATGGCTTCAAAATGCAGGATAAATATGAATAAAATCACAAGTGTTCTAGACTCTTGAGCCAATCTGCCAAGCTAAAAGTCAAGTGGCGGCTATAAACCCTAGTTTTCACCGACGGTCGAGCGGCGACTTTAAATCTTAATCTTCACTAACGGTCGAGCGACGACCTTAAACCCTCATTTACGTTAATGGTCAAGCGGTGACCTTAAACCCTAGGTTTCATCTACGATCGAGCAACGACCTTAAACCCTCATCTACATCAATGGTCGAGCGGTGACCTTAAACCCTCATCTACATCAATGGTCGAGCGGTGACCTTAAACCTTCGTCCTCATCAACCGTCGAGCGACGATGTTAAACCCTGGTCTTCACCAATGATCGAGCGACGACCTTAAACCCTAGTCTTCACCGACAGTCAAGCGACGACCTTAAACCCTAGTCTTCACTGACGGTCGAACGACGACCATAAACTTTCGTCTACATCAACAGTTGAGCGATGACCTTAAACCCTCGTCTACATTAATCGTCGAGCGACGACATTAAGCCCTAGTCTTCATCAGCGATCGAGTGGTGACCTAAAACCCTCGTCTTCATTGATGGTCGAGCGTCAACCTTAAACTCGTGTCTACACATTTCAACCGTCGAGTGGTGATGTTAAACCCCAGTTTTCGTCAATAGTCAAGCGACAATTATAAACCCGATGCTACAATGAAACATGATTTATCAGCCACTCTAAGGCTGAGGCAATGTCGAATGAAGAAAATCGATGAAACGTATATGCCGAAGATAAGGCCGACCAGGAAATATGCTGTTCCAAGAAGCAACAGTTTCTCTAAAAGGTGGTCGATCGACAATCTTGAGTTGATCGAGTGGCTATCTAAGTGAGTAGTACGACGCCGACCAGTGCCCCACGGAGCTACACTTGGAACTATCTTCGTAAAGTGGTAAGCAGTTCATAGTTCTACTCGAGCCTGAGCGGCAACATAGGAACAAACAAATTGGAAAATAAAACAAGGAAGCGTCGAACGACGCAACATGAGGGAGTGACATCGAATAAAAAGGCTCGCCGAATGGACAACCATTCATTGGCACTTGCATAGTTTTTACAAGACCAGAAAGGCAATACAAAAAAGGGGCTAGCATTGCGAAAGGCTGATCCACTTAAGGTAGTCTAATACGTCATCGGGCAGCGACTCGGCTAGCTTGTCCAGACTAATAATCTCATTGGTCAATGCAGTTGAAACATAGTGTTGGTGCAGTTTGTACTGACGGTCTAATTCAGGTTTTGATGAATGATAAGTAAGTTAAGTTAGGTGTTGGTATGATCTAACCACTTGATTAATTGTGCAGAAGAAGTCCAGATAGGTCGATGAGCTGATCGGATATCTGGCAAGGAATCCATCTAGGTCAACGGGCTGACCAGATAGCTGGTACAAAGTCCAGATAGGTCGACGGGTTGACTGTGTATCTGGCAAGAAATTCAGCTATGTCAACTGATCAATCGGATAGCTGATATGAGGTCCAGATAAGTCGACCGGATGACCAAATATCTGGCAAGAAGTCTAGCTAAGTCAACGGGCCGAACGGATAGTTGGCATGAAGTTAAGATAGGTAGACAGGCTAATCGGATGTCTGACAAATTGATAAGTTAAGGTAAGTCACTAGAGAAGAGTGATCAAGTGAGGACGCATCTCGGTTGAAGGGACAGTAGGCGTCAGTCCAGTTTAGGTCCATTTGGGATCCCTAAGCTGAGACCTTGACTAGTTCATGGTCCTGGGAGGACATGAACTAATTACTATCCTTTATTAATTATTATTTGTCCTAATACTTATTTTGCAGGTCATTTGGACTAATGTTATTTTGCAGGACAAAAAGAGAAAAATTGTCTTCGGATGAACAGTGTCGAAGGTGCCCTCAAGGAGTGAAGGCATCTTCGTACTGTTTATAAAAGGCGGCTTCCATGGCTACGGAAGGAGCCTTCCGTAGGATAAATGTTTACCGAAGTCATGGATAAGTGTCGGGCTGTTTGGGATCAAATCTGCCTCATTGGAGGCCCCTTCTATGCCTTTTATAAGACTGTCTCGAGAATGCAGTGGTACACAACTGACATACGAGCTTTTGCGCATCCTTTTGAGCTTCCGACTACTCTAAGCTTCTTCTACGACTTTGCTGCAAAGCTACTGCGCCCGACAACTATTCTGAGGACTTCCGATCATGGCCAATAGATCGACAACGACACACAAACACTCCCACGCTTGATCCTACTTGTCGGTAACAAGTTCCATTTGTGTACTTATTTACTACAAAAGGACAAGTGTAGTGTGTTGCACTTGTTCTAATCTTCTTCTACTCGATTCCTTCGTCCGGAGGTACTGGAAGAGGTTTTTAGTAGGTTACCCATCGATAGATCCGCGGGACCTGAGTCTTGGAGTAGGAGTCACCAAAGACTCAGAACCAAGTAAAGTGACTTATATTCTCTGGTATTTGTTTGTTTTCTTATTCTTTTCCATTGCGTACTTGTAATTTTAAAAACCAACAAAATGAGTTTTTAAAAACCATGTTATTCACCCCCTTTCACGTGCGATCGATCCAACACATAGCCACCGTCCTTCAGTTGGTCAAATGTCCCGTCGATAGCGAGGTTGAAGAGATGGAGCACCCACTCGGTGAGCTGGTCGTTGAAGGGGGTCTGATCCGAGGTAGTCCCACTTCATCGCCTCAAACCGGCTTGCCTCAGCATGCTGATAAACTTCAAGTACTAATCGGGAGGTCATAAGTTCGGCCTTCAGGGCAACTGGCGTCCTTGGCGGCCAACTGGTCCTTCATAGCCGCTTTCTCAGCCGATCAACCCTCCCATTATAACTTTAGGGTGGCCTCCGCCTCCTTCAGGTTTTGGGCCAACACCCGAAACTCTTTGATTTTGATTTCTAAATCTTTGATAGCTCGGAGTTTCTTGGTGTTGGCCGAGTGGATCTTCGCTTCGAAGGAGGTGGCCTGTTTGTTGAGCCTCGCTAGCTGCGTTGCCTGCTCGACACTCTTCCCTTTCTCTGCCTCCAGCAGCTCGTGTTGGTCCCTTTGGAGGCCGGCAAGAGGGGAGGGGTGAATTGCCCTACAAAATAAAACTCGAACCTTTCTCAGATTTCAACTATATAATGAACACTTGTAATAAATAAATAAAAGAGACTAAGTAAAGAAAAGCAGACACCAGAGTTTTACTTGGTTTGCAATCAGGGGATTGCTAATCCAAGGAATGTAAACGCACTATCTGATTCTCCTCTGGGCGGAGTAGCCTCTTTACAACGTTGACAGTACAAATGAAAAGAACAGAATTGAAAGCACAGAAGGAATTGATTACTAGTTAGTTATTCTGATCTGTGCAAACCAGTGCTATATTTATAGCACTGGTCGGGGCGCCCCAAAGGGGTTCCGGGCGCCCTGGGGGGATAAAACTTTATTCCCCAACGTTCAGATCGAGTTTGACTCGATCTGGTCAAAAACCTCGTTCCGGGCGCCCCGGAGGGTTCCGGGCGCCCTGGACCCCAAAAGTCAACTCTGGTTGACTTTTTCCGTCCGGTCGCTCCTCTTCGGTTCAGCTCGTCTCGGTCCGGGTCTTCTGTTCCGACTCCACTAGCTTGGGTGATCTTGGCCATCCGGAATAGGGCTCACCCGAACCCATGTTCCGGCCTTCTCCTCGAGCAGCCTTCCTTCCCGATTTCTCGTCCCTCGAACGCCGCGCACGTTCTTCTCGTCCACCGGTGTACTCTTCCGCGGTCACCTCGTCCCTCGGACGCACCGAGCCCGTCGGCTCTCACCCGTGTCATCCTTCTCGCTAGCCGCGTCTTCCGCTCGACTTCCTGTGTTCCTAAGCTCCTGCACACTTAGACACAAGGGTTAAACAAACGCGGGACCTAACTTAGCTTGTTTGATCACATCAAAACACCTTGGGGTTTCAACAATCTCCCCCTTTTTGATGTGAGCAACCCAAGTTAAGTTAGGGTAACCATATGCAATAAAAACGATTTATATTTCAATAAGGCCAAATATTTTTCAATTGAAAAATTATAGTACCTCCCCCTAGACTTAACATACTTCTCCCCCTTTGATCACATAAAAATTGGGGTTATAAATAAGTCTAAGGTAAATTCAAACAAAAGCTTTAAGTGTAAAATATTTAATAACGTCTAAGTAAAATTCAATTTAAAGATACTCTTCAGAATTTTTCTTTCGAAAAAAACATTTAAGTAAAATATTTTTCAGATAAAACAGTCATAAGTGTTAAAAAAAATTTTAAGTTTGAAACTTATCTCAGCATCCCCAAAAAAAAATTTTCTAATTAATTGAAAAAATTCTAAGTTAATATTCATAAGAAACAATTCTAAGTTAATTTTTTAAAAAATTATAAGACAATATTATCATAAAAAATTCTAAGATAACTTTAAAAAAAATTCTAAGTCAATTTTCATAAAAATTTCTAAGATAATAAAAAAATTAAGAAAATAAAATATTTTCTAACACAAATTGAATAACTATTTTAAAGCATCAAGTAATTTAAATTAATGCTTTTTCAGTTAGTCAATTAAACTTTTCATTTCGATACTTGGCTTCCAGGTCGTAGCGAGGCACTAGGCATTCTTGGTTATTGGAGCAACAACCACTTCCTTAGACAAAACCTCATAAAGAAATTAGTTGTTTAATTTCCTTGCTGAAAATGCTAAGTCTAATTTTTTATTTTAAATTAAATAGGTTTTTGGAACCCAATAGAGGTTCCTACTTACAGGATTAACCAAGTATTTCCTAGGTATATAGATTTTTGATATATTTCTAATTTGATTTTGATGAAATCTATAATACCAATTTAAACCTCCATAATTTCTAAAAGTAGAAATATTTGAACCATTAGATTTTTTCAATCTTTCTATTTCTTCTTTTAGTTTTTCATTTTCAATTTTCAATTTTTCAAAATCCTCTATAAGACATGATTTTGCCAAAATTCTCTTTGTTTCTAAAATTTCATTTTCTAATTTGGCATTTTTATTTTCTAATTTATACATGGATTTAGTCATAGCTTTGATACCAAAATAAAGTTCATCAGGGGGTAAGAGGCATACCTCACTTACCATATCAGACTTGAAGCCTGAATCTCCCCCTGCTTCGCTACTTCCATCTGAGGTCGCTCCCCCTTCATCGATGCTGGGTTCTGATATACTTTGTCCTTCGTGGCTTGCCATCAGTGCAATCCCCGCATATTCTTGAGCTTCTGATTCAGATGAAGAAGTGTCATCCCAAGTTGCTTTTAGGTTGTGTTTCTTGGGTGTCTTCATTTTCACTTTCTTGAGTTCTGGGCAGTCTTCCCTTAGGTGTCCCTCCTTCTGACACTGGTAGCACCGTACCTTTCTTCTACCTTTTTAATTCTTTTTATTCTACATTTTAAATTTATTAGATCTAAAAAACTTTTTAAAGTTTCTTACCATGTACGCTTCTTGATCGTCTTCGGAGTCTGACTCGGGTTCATCCTTGTTGGTTGCGTTCAGCGCCATAGTCTGGGTTGTGTCCTTTGGTCCCTTTGGTATCTCTGCATATCTAGTTTCGTGTAATTCAAGGGTAGAAAACAACTCTTCTAAAGTACTTACCTCCAGGTCTTTTGAGATGTAGTAAGCATCGACGATTGATGTCCATTCCGGAGTTCTTGGAAACGCATTGAGTGCGTAACGAATAGTATCCCAATTTGTTACCGTTTCACCAAGATTTTCGAGACCAGTAACTAGTTCTTTTACCTTTGCATGTAAACCGGCTACTTTCTCACCTTTCTCCAGACGGATGTTCATCAGTTTGTTGCGGAGGATGTCCCTTCTAGCGAGCTTTGCTTCGGACGTGCCTTCGTGGAGTTCCAAGAACTTCTCCCAAAGTTCTTTAGTAAATAAGTAGTTTCCGATGCGGTTGACCTCTTGAGGCGGTAACACGCTCAGCAGGTGATGTTCCGCACGGCTGTTTGCTACCGACTCATTCTGCTCCTTCTTTGTCCAATCGCTCTCTTCTTTTTCTTTTCCATCTTTATCTATTGGAACTACAAAACAATATTTCATAATAAACCGAATTTCAAAATCTATTTTTAGGAATACCTCCATACGACGCTTCCAGTCTGCGAAGTTCCCCTCGAATTTTGGTGGGACGATACTTGGTCCGGCCATCTTTGTTGCTTCGATCGGCGGTTAGTCCTCCTGAAGCGCTTTGGCTCTGATACCATTTGTTGGTCCCTTTGGAGGCCGGCAAGAGGGGAGAGGTGAATTGCCCTACAAAATAAAACTTGAACCTTTCTCGGATTTCAACTATATAATGAACACTTGTAATAAATAAATAAAAGAGACTAAGTAAAAAAAACAGACACCAGAGTTTTACTTGGTTTGCAATCAGGGGATTGCTAATCCAAGGAATGTAAGCGCACTATCTGATTCTCCTCTGGGCGGAGGAGCCTCTTTACAACGTTGACAGCACAAATGAAAAGAACAGAATTGAAAGCACAGAAGGAATTGATTACCAGTTAGTTATTCTGATTTGTGCAACCCAATGCTATATTTATAGCACTGGTCGGGGCGCCCCGAAGGGGTTCCGGGCGCCCTGGGGGGATAAAACTTTATCCCCCAATGTTCAGATCGAGTTTGACTCGATCTGGTCAAAAACCTCGTTTCGGGCGCCCCGGAGGGTTCCGAGCGCCCTGGAGGGTTCCGGGCGCCCCGGATGGTTCCGGGCGCCCCGGACCCCAAAAGTCAACTCTGGTTGACTTTTTCCGTCCGGTCGCTCCTCTTCGGTTCAGCTCGTCTCGGTCCGGGTCTTCTGTTCCGGCTCCACTAGCTTGGGTGATCTCGGCCATCCGGAATAGGGCTCACCCGAACCCATGTTCCGGCCTTCTCCTCGAGCAGCCTTCCTTCCCGGTTTCTCGTCCCTCGAACGCCGCGCACGTTCTTCTCGTCCACCGGTGTACTCTTCCGCGGTCACCTCGTCCCTCGGACGCACCGAGCCCGTCGGCTCTCTCCCGTGCCGTCCTTCTCGCTAGCCGCGTCTTCCGCTCGACTTCCTGTGTTCCTAAGCTCCTGCACACTTAGACACAAGGGTTAAACAAACGCAGGACCTAACTTAGCTTGTTTGATCACATCAAAACACCTTGGGGTTCCAACAGCTCGGAGGTCCGTTGCAGGTCAGCCCTTAATTAGGCTGCTTCGGCACTCATCTGTTCCAAGCGCGCCTGTGAAGTAGACGTTTGGCCGCTCGGAGCATGCAGTTGCTGGAATTCATGCTCCAAATAGGTGAGCCTGTGGCACATGGCCAGACTCTCTACCCAGAACGACAACAATAGGAAAATGGTAAGCGTCAAACGAATAAAAAGTCAAAGCAATGTACGTACTCCAGTGGATATCTGGGTGTGACTATTGGCAAGCTCCTCCAGAGAGATGACTGTCGCACGGGCTCGGATATAGACATATATTTGTGTGATTGGCCCTTGGATTCTTATTTGGTGCTCGGGGGTGAGGGACGCTGGGTCATCCATACTATGATACTCGTCGGTCGGCAAATGTATGATTGTTGTTATTTGCCTCTGGCTACTCGGGCCAGAGGAGTTTAAAGTCACCCTGCCCGAGGACCGGGATGCTAGCAAAGATGGTGGCATAAAGGCAACTGACGATGCACAAATTGTCCCCTGAGGTAGCACAGACAAGGAGGGTATCCGATCGGATGACATGGAAGTCGGAAGTTCTACGACTCCCTGCTCAAGAGGAGGAATGGAGGTCTTGCCCTACTCGGAGGATGGTCAAGAGGCAGCTGGTGTTGGGGACTGCAAGGTAGAGATTGCAGAATGGGAGGATGTGTTGGATCAAGAAGCGCTAGAGGGGGTGAATAGCGCTCGTGGCTAAATCGTTCGATTTTCAGAATCGTAAAACTATCAGAGTAATTAAAACATCGTTCAGAAATTAATGCAGCGGAAATGAGATAGAGAAAGACACACAGAAGAACACGGAGGATTTACTTCGTTTGGAGCCTAAGGCGACTCCTACTCGAAGGCTCGCGATCCTTGATCGCTTCCGGTGGGCAACAACTATAAGATCGTAAATTTACAAAAGATGATTTACAAGGAAATACAATAAATAAATTATACCGACAATAGGAAATTCTAAATTGAAGGTTCGGGTCGTCGGCGTCAAGTTGCAGCACTTCGAGATGAGTTCGTTAGCAGCTAAATGAGAAGGAAGACTTGGAAATCATTGATTCAAGCTGCTGGTCGAACCCCCTTTATAAATAGTGTTCAAGGCGCCTTGAATGCTACCCAAGGCGCCTTGAATAGGCCGAGTCAGCCGCGGAGATAAGGAGCGAACTGGTCGAATCTTATCACAGATTCAAGGCGCCTTCCACTGTTCACAGGGCGCCTTCATCTGTTCAAGGCGCCTTCCACTGTTCATCAAGGCACCTTGAACAACTTCTCGCAGCCAGCTCCAGTCTTGCACCCAAGGCGCCTCCAAGCTCCATGAAGGCGCCTTGGACACTGTTCATCCGAGGCTTTAGGTTGCTCCTTTGCACCTGCAAGATACGTTAATCCCAAACACTATCCTGCAACACAAAGTTAACATAATAAATATGATAAATGAAGTATAGACAGTCTTCGGATTGTCCGAGTCTGACTTCGGGTTTTCGACCGGAAACCCTAGGTCAACCCGACGCCTACTGTTCCCTCTACGGGGAACGCGTCCTCACCTACTCCCCTCAGGAGAGATTCCTGATGCCAGTTCGATCCTCCAGATCGACTGGACTTTTGCTCGGCACTCGAGGCTCCCAAACTTTCTGCTGGACTTCCGCTTCCCGGCTGATCCAGTCTTTCACCTGGTTCGCGACACCAGGACTTTCCACCTAGGGTTACCACCCCTAGGACTTTTGCATGAAGCCATCGACCTGCCAAGACTTTCCGCATAGGGTTACCACCCCCTATGACCTAGGGTTACCACCTCCTAGGGTTTTTCCTTTGCCTAACCGCAGCTAGGACTTTCCTGAAATCCTCAAGCAGACTTGTTATATTACAAAACACCTTAACTTTGAATCCTTTGCCATTATCAAAACACGAGTTCGATCGTCGGATGCTCCCCGCACCAACAATCTCCCCCTTTTTGATTATGGCAACTCAAATTCAAAGTTAAGTAAACAAGCGAATAGATGAAATAGATGAATACTTTTAACACAGGCAAATTTGCTAAAAATAGATGAACACATTTAACAAAGTAAATTTGCTAAAGTAAACCCTACGAAATTAAAGTTTAGCGCCAACTATATGCTCCCCCTTAACTGTTGCTCCCCCTTTTTTATTTTAATTTTGAATTTTATTTCTCCCCCTTTACCATATATCAAAAATAAGTAAAAATAGTCATTTTGATTTAACAAGGGTTCTGAAAAAAAATTTAACAGTTTAGCTAAGTGAGAAAATATTTAACAGGTTAAATGATGTTAGCTTTTTAGAAACTTAGAAAAAGTTTCTAGAAAGTGGATCTTTTTTATAGTTAAAAAGCTAGTAAAACAATAATCTTTATTTAGAATCCTTTGAAGTAGCTTTGAAATCTTTGCTCTACTTAAGAAAATAGTAATTTATAAAGTTAGATTTCAAAGTAAGCTGAGTTTTAGAATTTTGAAAATAAAACTAAGTTCTTTGCAAGTATTGGATTGGAAGGCTATGGCTTAAAAAAAAACTTAGCTTAAATTTTAGGGCTAGGAGGGAGCAGAGTAGCTAAAACTTTGGTTTAGGTTATTCATTTAAAGTCAGTTGGTCCTTAAGTCCAAGCATGAATCATGTTCAATAGATTAACTTACTAGGTATCAGAGCCTTAAAGATCAAACATGCTTAACTAGAAAATTGAGTGTCCTTTACCAACTGTCTAACCTTTAGCTACTTGTTGATTGCCTATAGGGCAACAACTTTCACATGGTTAGTCAAGTTAGGTCAATTTGGTCCAGTTAGCTTTGACTAGAGCTGGAAGACTTGACTTGATTAATGTATATTGAGTGTTTAAAGCCCAGACTCATATTGATGTACAGATATAAGCATTCTTGAGTCCAGGCTGTACCCTATGCATCTCACGTCATTCTAAGTCTTTCAAACACAATCAAGGTATACCTAGGTGTTTGTAAGATGCTCTGGCTTGAGTCTAGGGGAACAAGATTTCTAGGGGGAAAGCTTACGCTAAGTCCAATTTGAAAAATCTAATAAAGTGGAATTTTAAAAATTATTTTTCCTAGATTTTGAAAGATGATAACTAAACCCAGAGTTTGTGAAACTGACTAAGCATGCAAATCACTTCAAGGAAGTCTAACAAAAATAGGTAGTGAAGTGAGGGTGTCTATCGACAACAATCCATAGTACAATGCACAAAATAGTCATATCAAATGGCAAGATCATCCACTCGAGGAGCATCAGCTGGAGGGTCATCAGCAGAAGGTGGTGCATAGGGCTGCTCAGGTGCTGGCTGACCTAAACATCGTATCTCGTCACGAAGAGACGTAAATCCGGCAGTCATCTCGGACCGAATAGAGAGAACTATCCGTCGTGTCTGGATGGACTCGACCTCGAGTCGAGCAAGTCTGTCCTCGACGGAGAGTGATGTAGAGGTCGAAGGTCCAGCTGAGGTGGATGGTCCGGCAGACGGGGAAGGATCCGCGAAAAGATCCTCACCTAAGAAATCAGTCCACTCCTCTCCCTCGCCTGGTATATCCTCGGCTGCTGGAGCGATAGGGGTAGCTGCTGGCTGTGGTCGTCCTGTCCAAGCTAGAACTCCATCAGCTGTGATATCAGCACCGGCTAGTCTACAACTACGGGATCCTAGCTCGCCATATATAGTAAGAGGAATGGCTGTCCCCCTGGACACATCTATACCCTCTATGGTAGAAAAGAAGCGTGTCAAAATATGACAATAGGGTATGTGTACTATCTTGGAAGTGACTGTGTCAGATGCACAGATGATGTTATGGAATATATGCAAGGCTATATCGATATCTAATCGATGACACAAGGCGTATAGGAAAAATGAGTGGGAAGTCCTCATCTTCGGGACATCCCGAGATGAGATCGGCAGTATACATGATGTCAGAACCCTATACATCACATAGTCCTGAACCCGAAGAGATACTGACCTGAACTCGGTCAGGCCAGCAGGTCTCTCTTCCCCGAAGAAATACGTATAGATAGTATCTAACGTAATATGGGAGTAAGGATCGCCAAATGGCAGGTCCCTACTGGGGTAGCATAAGAAAGTAGAGTCTGAAACCCTAAGTCCTAGAGTGGTGCGTAACAAAGTGGGGGTAAGCTCAATGTCAACGCCAGCGACTCTAGTGGAGTACCTATTATCATCAACCCTCTCAAGGTTGTGATAAAACTGTGCACATAACTCTTGGTTTACTGTATCAGTGCAGTAAACCAGTTGGTCCAATTGATAGTGCTCTATCATTTGGATAGATGACTAACAAAACTGGGTATAAAAGGTCCTATTTACATATCTAGGTTTGATAGGTTCAAAAGTGTAATTAGCAAAGGTATCCCTAAGATGTATAGTAGGGAATCTGATATCTGCTGATGGAAGTCTAGCTGGATCAGGATCAACGTGTCGGCGTTTCCTATTTTCAATGATTTTACCAAAAATTGACAGAAATAAGCAGAAATTTTACGTAAAATTTGATCGGGAAGGATTGAGATTATACCTAGGAGGCATTGCCAAGTTTTTGAGGGGAGATTAAACGGGTTGAAGGTGCCTTGGTTGCTAGAATCCACGCGAAAGACGTGCTCGACGTCGGCAGAAAAATGAACAGAAGGAATCTGTTCATTTTCTTAAGCTGGGAATTGAAGGCGCCTTAGGTATGTTAAGGCGCCTTGAGTAGGTTTAGGAGGCGCCTCGGATCGGTGATGCGGCGGGAACTTTTCCCGCCGCTCTTGGAGGCGCCTTCCAGTGTGGGAGGCGCCCCCATGAGGCCTTTTAAGTAATTTAATAAAGATTTTAAAAAAAAAATTAAAGTTAATGGATTTTGAAGAGATAATTTTGAAATTTGAGTTTTAAAACAATTTTAAAATAATTTAAGTTTTTTTTTTAACAATTTTGAAATTGAGTTTTTAAAACAATTTTGAAATTTAAGTTTTTAAAACAATTTTGAAATTGAGTTTTTAAAACAATTTTGAAATTGAGTTTTTAAAACAATTTTGAAACTTAAGTTTTTAAAACAATTTTGAAATTTAAGTTTTTAAAACAATTTTGAAATTGAGTTTTTAAAACAATTTTGAAATTTAAGTTTTTAAAATAATTTAGAAATTTGAGTTTTAAAATAATTTTAAAATTTAAGTTTTTAAAACAATTTTAAAATTGAGTTTTTAAAACAATTTAGAAATTTGAGTTTTTAAAACGATTTTGAAATTTAAGTTTTTAAAACAATTTTGAAATTTAAGTTTTTAAAACAATTTGAAATTTAAGTTTTTAAAACAATTTGAAATTTAAGTTTTAAAACAATTTTGAAATTTAAGTTTTTAAAACAATTTTGAAATTTGAGTTTTTAAAACAATTTTGAAATTTGAGTTTTTAAAACAATTTTGAAATTTGAGTTTTAAAAATAATTTTGAAATTTAAGTTTTTAAAACAATTTTGAAATTTAAGTTTTTAAAACAATTTGAAATTTAAGTTTTTTAAAACAATTTGAAATTTAAGTTTTTAAAACAATTTTGAAATTTAAGTTTTTAAAACAATTTTGAAATTTAAGTTTTTAAAACAATTTTAAAATTTAAGTTTTTAAAACAATTTTGAAATTTGAGTTTTTAAAACAATTTTGAAATTTAAGTTTTTTAAAACAATTTTGAAATTGAGTTTTTAAAACAATTTTGAAATTTAAGTTTTTTAAAATAATTTAGAAATTTAAGTTTTAAAATAATTTTGAAATTTAAGTTTTTAAAACAATTTTGAAATTGAGTTTTTAAAACAATTTAGAAATTTGAGTTTTTAAAATGATTTTGAAATTTAAGTTTTTAAAACAATTTTGAAATTTAAGTTTTTAAAACAATTTGAAATTTCAGTTTTTAAAACAATTTGAAATTTAAGTTTGAAATTTAAGTTTTAAAACAATTTTGAAATTTAAGTTTTTAAAACAGTTTTGAAATTTAAGTTTTTAAAACAATTTAGAAATTTGAGTTTTAAAATAATTTTGAAATTTAAGTTTTTAAAACAATTTTGAAATTGAGTTTTTAAAACAATTTAGAAATTTGAGTTTTTAAAACGATTTTGAAATTTAAGTTTTTAAAACAATTTTGAAATTTAAGTTTTTAAAACAATTTTGAAATTTAAGTTTTTAAAACAATTTGAAATTTAAGTTTTTAAAACAATTTGAAATTTAAGTTTGAAATTTAAGTTTTAAAACAATTTTGAAATTTGAGTTTTTAAAACAATTTTGAAATTTGAGTTTTTAAAACAATTTTGAAATTTAAGTTTTTTAAAACAATTTGAAATTTAAGTTTTTTAAAACAATTTGAAATTTAAGTTTTTAAAACAATTTTCATAGTTTAATTTCTTAGTCATCTCACCCGATCTAAATTGTGAATCAGGGAATCCTATAATGGTTGTGAGATGAATTATTATTGAAATTAAGGGTCTGGTTGAACTTTGCGTTAGATTTAGGTTTAGCTTTGGGTTCAACAAGTAAGCATTCTTTGGATAAACTTCTGGGCTATGGTGAGTCACAAGGAGCTTATTAAAGTAATCATGCCTTCGAGGTTTTCCAAATAGTCTTACCCATTGAACTTAATACTAATCCTTGGTCTAACTAGTTAGGATCCATTTAAGGGTAGCTTCGGTCAGTTCCACTTGGCCAAATGCACCAGGTCGAAGCCATATCTTCCTAGACATGCGATGCCCAAGCTTCCCTAACGTACTATCATCCAAAAACTTCACCAGTACTGTGGTTCAAGTTAAACTTAGCCCGTTTTAATCTAACCTTAATTACCCTGCCGGGTTATCTACTCTTGTTTTTACCCATTTCGGGTAAATTAAGTTCAGTTACCCTGTCGGGTAGTTCAGTTTGAGGTGCCAGCTAGTTTGGGTCCTCCAGCTATTTTTTGAATTTATAATTTAATTTCAAATTTTTTATTCAGAATTTTGAATTTAGAATTTATAAGTTAATTTTGAATTTAGAATTTGAATTTAGAATTTCAAATTTATAAGTTAATTTCGAATTTTTAATTTGATTCTGAATTTTGAATTTTGAATTTTGAATTTATAAGTTAATTTCGAATTCTTAATTTGAATTTTGAATTTTGAATTTTGAATTTATAAGTTAATTTCGAATTTTTAATTTGAATTTTGAATTTTAAATTTTGAATTTTGAATTTTGAATTTATAAGTTAATTTCAAATTTTTAATTTGAATTTTGAATTTATAAATTAATTTCGAATTTTAAATTTTTAAGATCGTTTTTCTTTTAGCTCTCCCTGGATCATAGCCTCGATATGGTCTATCAAGGTAGTGTATTTGATCCTTTGGAACCCAGTATTGGCCAAGTCCAACTTGATTGATCAATTTGGACTTGGGGACCCATGCTTGGACTGATTTACTACTTTGTTTGTTTATTAAGGATAGATAAGATCTATATTTCTTTTTTACTTTTATATCCTAGCCCAGTTCTGTTGTAGACGGCTCTTTGTGTCCCAAGAATTAGGTCCAAATTCTTGGAGCCCAGAGAAAACCGTTCTAAGGTATTTTTTAAATCTTTTACCTGATTTTTCAAATTAGAATTTTCTTCCTCAAGTTTTTGAACTTGAGTTGAGTTTCCAGTCTGAACTTGATCAGGTAATAAATTAGTGTTAGTCACTTCTTTAAGGATAGCTACTTCCTTTAGAAGTGATTTAATCCCATTGTTTGACTTAGCTAACTTGCGTAATAAGTAATTAACTAAATTATTGAGCCTTGGAATACTTACAGTGGAGTCTGGCCCTTCTGAAACGGATGCGGATCCGTGGCTTTGCTCGGACTCGGCCTCTGACTCGCTCTCGCTCTTGATGATCTGGTCCCGGGCCATCAGTTCGAGTAGACTCATCTGATCGAGTTCGTCGTCGTCGTCCTCCGAGGAAGATTCGTCCCACATTGCCTTTAGGGCCTTCTTTCTTCTTTGCTTCTCGGCTTCCTTTTGGTTGGGGCAGTTTGCTTTGATGTGCCCCTTCTGATTACACCCGTAGCAGGTGACTTCAAACTTTACCTTCGAGTTTGGTTGGGCCTCCTTGGATTGAACTGCCTTCTTCAGATCTTTTTTGTTGAAGCCCTTCTTCTTCTTGTAGAGCTTCTTCACGAGATTCACTAGTTCGCTGGTCAGTTCATCTTCTGAATCTTCTGAGTCGGGTTCGTCTTCTGATTCCGATTCAATTTTTCGCCGTACTCTTGATTCCCGTGTTCGACTCGTACCTGCAACCAAAGCAATACCCTTCTCGGATGACTGTGCATTAGTTTGTTCATGAAGTTCAAATTCACTAAACAATTTATCTAATTTTAAAGAAGACAAATCCTTGGAGACTTTGTAGGCATCTACCATTGATGCTCATAATGTACTCCTAGGAAACGAGTTAAGAGCATACCTTATAATGTCCCTATTTTCTACCTTTTGCCCGATTCCATGAAGAGAATTTAGAATATCTTGAATTCGAGCGTGTAACGAACTTGCCGTCTCGCCTTCCTGCATTTTTAAATTGTATAGTTTTTAAATAACAAATCACGCTTACTCACCTTGGTTTCCGAGGTGCCTTCGTGAAGTTCGATCAGTTTCTCCCACAGCTCCTTTGTGGAAGAGAACGGACTGACTCTGTTGAGCTCTTCCTTGGTAAGACTGCACTGGATGGTGCAGGTAGCTTTGGCGTCGGCTTCCACCTTTTTTATAAAGGCTAGCTCCCAGTTCTCACAGGATGTAGGCTTACCGTCTGTATCAGTTGGTAGTTGCAGTCCTGTCTTGACTATCATCCAGGTGTCGAACTGGATCTTCAAATATATCTCCATTCGTCCCTTCCAATATCCGAAGTCTTCTCCAGAAAATAATGGGGGACGAACAGTGCTATACCCTTCTTGTTGGGCCATTTAGATCTAAGAAAAACACAAACAAGGAGATCTATTCCAAGACTGAGTCTTGGATTAATAGTGCGGGAAGAAGAAGAAAAAAATAACGAGCTCAAGTGGTATTGACCAACTTTGAGCAACACTGTTTTGAAAAGAATTAGAATTTTAGCTAATTAGCTAATTTCTAATTGACTCCGAAAAAAAATAAACAAAATACCACGAAAAAAAACTGTTTTGAATGGTGGTTGCACCAATTCAAAACAACCCCGCTCTGATACCAATTGTTGGATCGAGAAGCGCTAGAGGGGGGTGAATAGCGCTCGTGGCTAAATCGTTCGATTTTCGGAATCGTAAAACTATCGGAGTAATTAAAACGTCGTTCAGAAATTAATGCAGCGGAAATGAGATAGAGAAAGACACACAGAGGATTTACTTCATTCGGAGCCTAAGGCGACTCCTACTCGAAGGCCCGCGATCCTTGATCGCTTCCGGTGGGCAACAACTATAAGATCGTAAATTTACAAAAGATGATTTACAAGGAAATACAATAAATAAATTATACCGACAATAGGAAATTCTAAATTGAAGGTTCGGGTCGTCGGCATCAAGTTGTAGCACTTCGAGATGAGTTCGTTAGCAGCTAAATGCAGAAGGAAGACTTGGAAATCATTGATTCAAGCTGCTGGTCGAACCCCCTTTATAAATAGTGTTCAAGGCGCCTTGAATGCTACCCAAGGCGCCTTGAATAGGCCGAGTCAGCCGCGGAGATAAGGAGCGAACTGGTCGAATCTTATCACAGATTCAAGGCGCCTTCCACTGTTCACAGGGCGCCTTCATATGTTCAAGGCGCCTTCCACTGTTCATCAAGGCGCCTTGAACAGCTTCTCGCAGCCAGCTCCAGTCTTGCACCCAAGGCGCCTCCAAGCTCCATGAAGGCGCCTGGGACACTGTTCATCCGAGGCTTTAGGTTGCTCCTTTGCACCTGCAAGATACGTTAATCCCAAACACTATCCTGTAACACAAAGTTAGCACAATAAATATGATAAATGAAGTATAGACAGTCTCCGGACTGTTCGAGTCTGACTTCGGGTTTTCGACCGGAAACCCTAGGTCAACCCGACACCTACTGTTCCCTCTATGGGGAACGCGTCCTCACCTACTCCCCTCAGGAGAGATTACCTGATGCCAGTTCGATCCTCCAGATCGACTGGACTTTTGCTCGGCACTCGAGGCTCCCGGACTTTCTGCTGGACTTCCGCTTCCCGACTGATCCAGTCTTTTACCTGGTTCGCGACACCAGGACTTTCCACCTAGGGTTACCACCCCCTAGGACTTTTGCATGAAGCCATTGACCTGCCAAGACTTTCCGCATAGGGTTACCACCCCCTATGACCTAGGGTTACCACCCCCTAGGGTTTTTCCTTTGCTTAACCGCAGCTAGGACTTTCCTGAAATCCTCAAGCAGACTTGTTAGATTACAAAACACCTTAACTTTGAATCCTTTGCCATTATCAAAACACGAGTTCGATCGTCGGATGCTCCCTGCACCAACAGGATGCCTCTGCGCGTTGTCTCTTGAGTTATCGCAGAGGTTCATCGGAAGTAGCTTACTCTGAAGTGACCGCGATCGGAACCATTGATAGCAGCTCGGGCAGAAGGTTCGCTGCTGTGGCGGCTATGTCGCTTGTTGTTGTCTGACTTCTCCCAACTTCGTTCCCCAATGCTTGTATTCCCTCTTCTTCGCCGAGAGGATCCTCGTGGGAGTCGACCGGCTGCAGTCCGCGACTTTCTAGCTTAGTCACATCTGCAGCGTTGATCTCTGCATCCGCGAGCTTGCACTTGCCAGCCAGACGTGCTCGCAACATGATTCGAGCTGCAAAAGAGAAGGAAAAATCAGTTAGATTCAAAGATTGAGGAAAAAAAAGAGCATACCTAGGCTGGACGAAAGCCTTGTGCGGATCAGACTCAGGCCAAACACGTAGAGGACTCCCTCCAACAACAACTTATGGATGTGGTACTTATGACTGGCCAAGCTTGAGGCTGCTTGGAGATAGTCCGATCGGCCTTTGTACTTCCCGAGCGAGGGTGGATTCATCACTTCTAATTGCCAGCCAGTCGAAAAGTCTGGCCACTCGGGGAAACAAACAAAGAAGTAATTGTCTCTCCAATGCTTATTGAAGGATGACATTTTATCAAAAAAGACTAAGCCCACTTGGGCTTGGAAGAGGAAGGCCCCCAATTCAAATAACTTAGGATAATAAAAATAATGGAAGAGCCAAGGAGTCAAATGAATGTTGTGTAGGCAGAACAGGATGATGGCCTCACACAGCAGCCGAAAGGAGTTCGACGCTAATTGATTACGAGAAATATGAAAATATTTACAAACCGCGGAAAAGAAAAGGTGGACAGGGAATTGCAGACCGGTGATAAACTGGTCCTTAAAGAAATACAAAAAACCTCGGTGGAGGTGCATGCGGGCGATCGTATGCGAAAGGAATGATAATTTCATGGTCATATGAGAACTCATAGATGGATTTCAAGCTTTCAATATCGTCTCCATCGAACCTGGACTCAGTGGAAGTATATCAGAACCCAAAGATAGGGACAGGAGGCTGCGAGGTGCTGACCATTGAAAAAAAGGTTGGGGAAGAACAACGAACGGATTAAACTGAAAAAATGAAGGGGCTTACAGGAAAGATCGCCGAAGAAGAAGAAGCAACAAGGCATCATGGAGAGAGCTCGAAGATGAAGGCGTGAGGGAAGAAGAAGACGACGACGGACGAGGGGTTTATAAAGCTTCGCGGCCGATCATCCTGAGCCATCCGATCTAGGGTTGTGAAAAACTAGGAGAAGCTCCGGCCGTTGAATTCGAAAAGGCGTCTGTCGCGTCCCCAGTGGATATCCGTCTATCACGTCAAACGTGTGGCGGCAGAAAGGAGGACATGTGACGCTCAATCACCGGGAGGTTATTAATGAGGCTTAATTAAAAGATATGGCCGCGTGCTCGGCCATAATGATCGAAGATTTGCATGGTCTTCAAGAAATCTAGATGACGTTAGGACGTTCAGCCGAGGAGGCGCTAGGAAAAGAGAATATTCACCAAGTGTTGTTGCTCAACGTCATGACTGGGCGGAGATAATGGATTTTGCACATTTCCAAACAATCGATGAATCATTTACTGGGAGAGGCATGATTCGAGCGACAACTACGAACCTGGATCAATGAAACACAGCCGATTGGTGATTATGCTTGTGCCGATCAAAAACTGGGGAGCACATGTAGGGTTCGATCGGTTGCGTAAGACACTAGAAACGCCACTTGTCCAGTCAGTCGAATTGGCAGCCTTCTTCGACTAGATTTGAGAGGGAGGCTTGTGATACGACTATAGAGGGAGGGGCACCTGGCTTGTGATATATATATATATATATATATATATATATATATATATATATATATATATATATATATATATATATATATATATATATATCGATAATTCGGTATCTAGTTCTTTGAACATATTATTTCTGAAGATGATTGATCCAACTCTACAGAAGTAATGCACCCACGTGTCGTCTAGGCTAATATATATATATATATATATAATCAATTATCAAATGAAGGGCTCCATGTAAAGTGTGAACTCTAAAAATGGGGGGGGGGGGGAACGTAAATGTCGAAATTTTTTCCAATTTTTTTCGCCTATGGATATCAGTATTCAGTACCATCTCGACCGTCCCTCAATTTACCCCAGTTCGCCTTCCCCCCTATCCTTTGTTATCAGCCGTCGATTGTGTATAAGGGATCTCCTGTATTTATGCAGACGCACAACACTCGCTGTGACCACACTGCAAATCTTTAACGACGCAAAGAACATCGCGATGAGCCGATGGTCGAAGCGGTTTCGGAGAGAATGTTGTTTCCTGTTTCCTGTCTTGATATGATTGGCTCTTGACAATGCCAATTATTTATTTAATATTTATTTATTTTTATCTCCGCCGGGCTCAATCTTTTGATTCTCGATTTGGTGCTTCGCTCGATCGTTTCGTGGTCTCCAGAGACCTTTTACGCCCGTCTCTTCCTTGGGGTTACCAAGGGTTTGTTTTGGAGATCTGCCCAAAGGAATCCGGAATTTCCAAACGGGAAGTCTATCTTCTTCAAGTCCTCACCGTCTGTTCGAGCCGTTTTTCTGGATTTCCTCTCGATCCAGGGGTGTTTAGAGTTCCAAAATGGGTAAGAATCAGGCTTACAAGGCGATGCAGAGGTCGAGGCTAGGTTCGTCCTCTGCTGGGCCGGAGGAGGTCGAGGACGGAATGGTTTGTACCCTTTCATACCATTGCTTCTGATTTCATGTTTTATCTGCTGTTCAAAAATGACTTTGCTATGAAATTGTTATCTTTAGGTTTGTGATGGGGTTTGCTTATATATATACATATATTTTATAAGAACTTTCTGAATTTCTTGTTACATGTATTTTTTTCCCCTTTTATTCCCTTGAATTTGTGCAGCTTAAGCTTCCATTCCTTCTAGGAAGTTCAATCTTGCTTTATGTACCTTATTAGTTGATCTAGACAATCACTGAGTTATTTTAATTGTGTTTAGCATTCTTACTTCGGCAAAAGTTTGATCTAAGGGGAATATCAATGAGATTGTACGGCTCTCTTGATGTTGCAATTAGTCTTTTTTTAGTCTTAAAATTAGGTTGGCAATGGGAGTCAGACTCAGAACCAGAAAGATGTGGGAAGCTATCCCCACCACCCACTACCACCACGGGCCCAATGCCAGATTGGTTAGAATTGGGGAAATTTTAAGAGGCGTATTTATGGTGGTTGATATTTGAGGATCACAATATCAAGCCACGTTATAACCACCACAATCATTCATGGGCCTCATGTCACACACTATATGTCAATGTCCTTATCGGTGATGGTGAGTCTAACTTTCCAAACTGAATAGCAAAATATTGTAATAAGAAATTATGAATTTGTGAGATAGCTGAGGATAGAGACTGAAAATGAGGAAGATATGCTAGGAATATGAGATAATGAGGAAGAGATGATGATTTGATGGTCGAATGGCGAGGGAGATGGTATTTATATAAGATTGTAGGATTCTTTTAAAATTTCCAATTTTTAAATGTTTTTTAATCATTAGGATCATACTTGTCAAAAGCGAGTGCTTTGCTTGCTTAAGCACAAAGCGATGTGAGGCGCAAGGCCTACGCTGGGAGTGCATGAAGTCTCTAAAGTGCGTGCTTCATCACACTTCGCGTTAAAGCGCGAGGCGTGCACTTTTGCGCTTTAGAGAAGTCATTTTTTTAAAGTTTGGTAGAGTTATTGAATTTAAAAAAAAAGGTGAAAGGCTTAAAAGCCCTAAACCCGATCGATATTCTCTCGAGTCTTACCTCTGCCTCCCGTCCACCTCTCGCTGCCTCCCGTTGCCGCCATGGCCAAGGTAAAAGGCTTAAAGCCCTAAACCCATCTTCTCTCACCTCTTACCTCTGCCTCCCGTCCGCCTTTCGCCACCCCCCGTCTACTTGGCTGCCACCAAGGTGAAAGGCTTAAAGCCCTAAACCCATCTTCTCTTGCCTCTAGCCCTCTGCCTCTCGGTTGCTTGGTTGGCGACGCCAAGGTGAACCTCTGGCCTTCTACCTCCCAACCTCTTCTCACCACCTTTTGTCTGCTTGGCCCCGCTGCCCATCCTCCTGGCCGCCACCGCATCTTTTGTCGTTTTCCTCTACTATTTGCTTCCTCAATATTGGTAAGAATCTTATTATCTGTTACTGTTTTGTATTTCTTTTATATTTATTGATTGATTTATGTGATTATTATTGATTTGAGTTGTCTTAATCTATTGAATTTATTTTCTATTATTATTTTTACTTTTTTGTATTTTGTTATTTATTAATTGATTATTATTGATTTCAATTGTTTCAACCATGTCAAATACAACAATTCTAGGATATTGCTTGGAATTATACAACATGTTCGTATCCTAAAAATTCAACTATTGCCAGTTGTATTTTTTGGGGGTAAAATAACAAATGGCGGGATTTATCGACACATGCTACATTTAATTGGGGAAAATAGAAATGTGAATGTTTGTCTGAAATATGCCAAGCATGTTAAAGAAAAAATTAGTGAGTTCATGTGGAAAAAAGAGATTTGAAGAATCAAATGGATGATATTCCTCATTCTAATGATATTGTTGATTTGGAAGATTTGGAAGAATATGAAGATGATTTTCAAACTAAAGTGAAAGGGAAACAACTAATATTCTGTCCAAACATTCATTCTATGGTCCAAGGTAAGAAGTGTAAAAAAACTAGACCTATTAATGTTTATTTTATGAAAGATGTTGATGAAATTGTCAAACAAAGACGTGCAAAAAATGAAGGATAATTTGATGAAAATAAAAAGAAGTTAAAAGATATTGCGGTTGAGAAATCTGCTACATGGATGTATGATGTCGGAATTCCTTTCAATGTCCTTAAATGTGATTCTTTTGAGCTTTGTATTGAAGTTATTGGGCAATTTGGATCGGGGATGAAATCTCCATCATATCATGAAGTGGGGGTTAAGTATTTGAAGGAGTTGACAAATACGAACTCGCTTCTCAAATTCCACGTAGAAAATCATGCTAAGTTTAGGTGCACAATTATGACAGATGGGTGGACGGATAAAAAGGATAGTACTCTTGTAAATTTTTTGGTAAATGGTCCTAAAGGAATCATATTTGTTGAATCAGTTGATGCTTCAGGCTATTCTCACTTTGAGTTACTTTCTAAATTTGTGTATCATATTGGAGAAAAGAATGTGGTTCAGATAATACAAGCTGCAATGTGAGTGTAGGTAATATTTTAAAGTTATGTTACTTTCAATTAAGAATTGGATCATATTTCTAATTTTTTTACCAAATTTACTTTGTTTTTTAAAGTCATCTTTTGAAAAATTGATTTCCACACTTACACTAATTCTTGTGCAGCTCATTGTTTAGATTTTTTACTCGAGGATATATTCAAAATTCCTCATCTTAGAAAATTACATGAATGAGAGTTAATGGTGAATGATTATATTTACAATAGACCAGAAGTATGGAGCTTGATGAGGGAATTTACTAGACAGAAAGACATGGTGAGAATCATAAAGACACGTTTCGCAACCACTTTTTTTGACTTTCAAGCGGTTTCAAGTACAACAAGCAAATCTGAGAAAGATGTTTACATCTAAAAAGTGGGCATATAGTCTATTTTCTAAAGAGGCGGTTGGAAAGCGTGTAGTAGAAGTGATATTGATGTTTTCTTTTTGGAAAAATATGATTTTTGCATTCAAAGTTGGCGGCCCATTGGTAAAAGAATTACGGCTGGTGGATAGTGAACAAAAGTCTCCTATGAGTTATATTCATGAGTCAATGAATTGAGCCAACGAAGTTACCGCTACGTCAGTTAACAATAATAAAGAGAAATATAGTAGTGTTTTTGAATTCATTGACAAAGGATGGAACGTTTAATTCTATCGGCCTTTGCACGCAGTCGGATATTTCTTGAATTCATAGTTTTTTTACTCAAACCTTAACATAGAAAATGATGCAGAAATGATGGAGGGTTTGCACAAGTGTATATCTAGATTGGTGAGAGGTGAGGATTTATAAGACAAGATCATGAATCAATTGAAAAAATACAAGAAAATAAAACTTTTTGATTTTCTAATGGCTATCAGACAAAGAACTTCAAAATCTTAAATTCGTAAAAAATATATTATTCAATATTAGATGGTAATAAAGTTAATCTTATATGTTTTTTTTATTTCAAGCTGATTAGTGGTCTTATGGTGCATCAACACTTGAATTAAAAACATTTGCAATGAAGATTTTGAACCACATGCTCTTCTTCAAGCTGTGAATGTAATTGGAGTGTTTTTGAACATATAAGCTAGAGTTTTTTAATACATATTAAAATTTATATTATGGACTTAACTTCTTACTTTTAAATTTTTTGGCAGATACATTCTAAGAAAAGAAATAGGTTGTCTGAACAACGATTGAATGATTTGGTATATATCAAGTACAATTGAGCTATGAGACAAAGATATGACATGCGAGATAAAATCAATCCTATTGCTTTGTCAGACATAGATGATAGTAATGAATAATTGTTCGAAAATTTAGATGACAGCGATAAAGACGATGATAATGATTTTGTCTATGAAGGTGAAGATTTGCGTTGGAGTGATGTAGCACAAGGTCTGTGTTAGTGAAAGTGCGTATGACTTTAAGCAATCTTCAGCTTGAACTAGTTTTGTAGATGAAGAAGAGATCAACCTTGATGATGAAACTGAAAAAGAAGACACTGATGGATACAAATCAAATGATGGAGTTGATAATGTAGATTTGGACAATGAAGATGATTATTTTGACATTTGATAATCTATCACAGTTTCAAAGACTTTTGATTTACTTTTAGTCTTTTGAAAATATTGTGTTTATTGCGTTTTTTCCGTAAAGCATGCGCTTCGCTTTGTGCTTCACTTTGCACTTTAAGCCCCAAGACATGTTTTTTTGCGCTTCGCGCTTTTGACAACTATGATTAGGATAAAAAAGAGCAAAATACCCTTATTATATATATTCTAAAAATTAAAAGCATGGTACTTTTGGTAATTTATGGAAAAAATAAACTAGGCTATGTGCTTACTTTATGCCTAGCATTTAGATTGGATCTAGCCCAACCATAGGGTCGTGCCCAACTCCACTCCACTTTAGGTCTCTGCCAAGCTCCACTAGCTAGATGTCACCCATAGTTGTCAAAGTGCAAGGTGCAAAAAAACGCTTAAGGGTCTTGTGGATTAAAGCGCAAAGCGAATCACATGCTTTATGGAAAAAGCACAATAAATGCAATATTTTCAAAAGACTAAAACTAAATCAAAAGTCTTTGAAACTGTGATAGATTATCAAATGTCAAAATAATCATCATTTTCATTGTCCAAATCTAGGTTATCAGCTCCATTGCTTGATTTGTATCTATCAGTATCTTCTTTTTCAATTTTATCATCAAGGTTGATCTCTTCTTCATCAACAAAACTAGTTCAAGCTGAAGATTGTTTTTTTTTGCTAAAGTAGATGATAATGCTCCTTTTGAAGTAGATACATTTTGAGATCAAAAGTCATACGCACTTTCACCAACCCAGACCTTGTGCTACATCACTCCAACGCAAATCTTCACCTTTATAGACAAAATCATTATCATCGTCTTTATCCCATCTAATTTTTCGAACAATTATTCATTACTATCATCTATGTCTGACAAAGCAATAGGATTGATCTTATCTCGTATGTCATATCTTCGTCTCATAGCTCAATTGTACTTGATATATACCAAATCATTCAATCGTTGTTGAGACAACCTATTTCTTTTCTTAGAATGTATCTGCCAAAAAATTTAAAAGTAAGCGGTTAAGTCCATAATATAAATTTTTATATATATTAAAAAACTCCAGCTTAAAATGAAGAAGACAGTTAATCAACTTGAAACACAAAAACATGTAAGATTAACTTTATTACCATCTAATATTAATATTGCACAATATATTTTTTTACAGATTTACCTAGTGATTTTGAACTAGTCTGATAGCCATTGGAAGACTAAAAAATCTTTCTTTATTGTATTTTCCAATTGATTTGTGTTCTTATCTTGTAAATCCTCACCTCTCACCAATCTAGATATGCACTTGTACAAGCCCTCCATTACTTCTATATCATTTTCTATGTTAGGGTTTAAGTAAAAAAAACTATTGATTCAAAAAATATCCGGCTATGTGCGAAGGTCGATAAAGTTGAACGTTCTATCCTTTGTCAATGAATTCAAAAGCACTACTATATTTCTCTTCATTATTGTTAAATGACGTAGCGATAACTTCTTTGGCTCTGTCCAGTGGCTCATGAATATAATCCATAGGAGATCTTTTTTTACTGTTTATTGGCCACAATTCTTTCACTAATGGGTGTCCAACTTTTAATACAAAAATCATATTTTTCAAAAAGAAGGCATCAATATCACTTCTATTATCTGCTTTCCAGTCGCCTTTTTAGAAAATTGACTCTTTGTCTACATTTTATATATAAACAACTTTCTTAGATTTGCTTATTGTACGTCGAAATCACTTTAAAGTAAAAAAAAAGTGGTTACGAAAATTGACTTTGCAGTTCTTATAATGTCTCTATGTTACTAAACTCCCTCATTATGCTCAATACATGTGCTTTGTTGTAAATATAACCCATCAATGTTCGTTCATGTAATTTTTTGAGATGAGGAATTTTGAATACCCTTGAGCAATAAATCTAAATAATGAATTGCATAGGGAGTCCAATACAAGTATGGAAATTGGTTTTCCAAAAGATGATATGAAAAAACAAAGTAAATTTAGTCAAAAAGTTAGAAATATGATCTAATTTTTAATTGAAAGTAACATAAATTTAAAATATTACCTGCATTGACATTGTGGCTTGCATTATCTGTTTCAACCTGAGCCACATTCGTTTCTCCAATGCGATATACAAATTTAGAATGTAACTTAAACATCTTGTCAGTTGTGTGAGAATAACAAATACGCTTCCTTTAGGACTACTTACCAAAAAATTTATAAAAGCCCTACCCTTATTATCCGTTTACTCATTTGCTATAATTGTGCACTCAAACTTAGCATAATCTTCTTCGTAGGATTTGAGAAGCGAGTTTATATTTGCCAACTCATTCAAATACTTAACCCTCACTTCATGATATGATGGAGGTTTCATCCCCGACCCAAATTGCCCAATAGCTTCAATACAAGAATCATATTTAATGACATTGAAAGGAATTCTAACATCATACATCCATGTAAAAAATTTCTCAACTGCAATATCTTGCAACTTATTTTTATTTTTGTCCTTTATTTTTTGTATGTATTTGTTTGATAATTTCATAACATCTTTCATAAAATAAAGATTAATAGGTTTAGTTTTTTTTACACTTTTTACCTTAGACTGTAGGATGGATGTCTAAGATATTGGTCATTTCCCTTTTACTTTAGTTTGGAGATCATCTTTATATTATTCCGAATCTTCCAAATCAATAATATCATCAGAATGAGGAATATCATCCATTTAATTCTTCAAATTACTCTTTTTGTTTGTATGAACTCTTTAATTTCTTCTTAAATATGCTCGGGACATTTTGGACCAGTTTTCACATTTCTATTACTTCCAACTAAATGCCGCTTATGACGATAAATCCTGCCATTTGTTATTTTACCAAAAAAATACAACTGACAATATTTGGATTTTTAGGATCTGAACATTTTGTATAATTCCAAACAATATCATTTTGAGTGATGGGATGGTTGTATTTGACATAGTTAAGATAAATGAAATCAATCAAAAAAAATACAAAACAGAAAATAAATTAACATGGATTAAGATAACTTAAATCAATAATAATCAAAATTGAAATCAATAATAATCAATTAATAAAAAAAATACAAAATAGTAAAAAAAATTAATAGAAAATAAGAATTTTATCAATATTGAGGAAGCAAATAGGAGAGGAATGTTAGGGTTGATTTGTAGCTAGAGGGAGGGTGAATAGCTCGTCGCGCTTCGATTGCTTGCTTCTTGATGACGACATGCAGCGGAAATATACACAAAGCACACTTGTAACGTTAACGCTAGGAGTTACTTAGTATCCACCTCAAGAAGAGGTGACTAATCCAAGGATCCACACGACATGCTCTTCACTATGAAAAACCCTCCTTCTCGGTAACTACCGGAGATGGAGAAACCTCGTACAACACTCACAACAAATACAACACACACAAGAAGAAAAATACACGAATACAAATAAAAACTTTCTTTTTGCTCACTTGTTGCTTGTTGATGTCTCTTGAACCTTGGAAGTGCACATGCACTTGTCTCCAAGAGCTTCTAAGAACTGGCGATGAGTGTCGAGGAAGAACGTCTGTGAATCGGGGGAAGAGATCCGGAGAAGAAGCTCGCCAACAGCTATATACTTCGCGCTTTTAGGGCTCCCAATTAATTGGGCATGCTCTCAATTGATTGCCACGTCAGATCCGCGCTATCCCAGCCGTCCATCGCTCTCTACCTGCGCAACGATCACATCCCAATCGATCGGGGAGGATGAATCAATCGGTTGATTGATTCAGCCTTCTTCTATGCTCCTGCGTCTGCGCGAGAAAACTTGCCTTAATCGATTGGGGAGCCCAATCGATCGGCTGATCGATTGGGGAACATTCTGTGCTCGCGATTTCATTTCCCAATCGATCGGTCAATCGATTGGACCAACCTTCTTTGCAGCACACCTTCAATTGATCGGTTGATCGATTGACTTCCCTTTGACTTGCTTAACTCAAGTTTAGGGTCCTCAATTCCAACATCCGATCAACCGTGACATGTTGGAACTTCTCATGCCTAACATCCGGTCAACCTTGACTTGTCGGGACCTCTTCGCGTGTCCGGTCAATCCTTTGATCCACTTGGACTTTTCTTCTCGTGCCAAGTGTCCAGTCAACCTTGACCCACTTGGACTTACCGTCTCGTGCCAAGTGTCCAGTCCTTCATGACTTACTTGGAATTTCACCAGATGTCCATTCAACCTTGACCCATCTGAATTTTCTTGTGCCAAATAGGTCAATCCTTTGACCTATTTGGGCTTCCCAACACCAGGTGGCCGGTCAACCTTGACCCACTTGAATCTCCATGCGTCTAGTTTTACTCACCAGGTCTTTCTTTCTGCCTAGCTTCACTCACTAGGGTTTTCCATCTGCCTGGCTTCACTCACCAGGACTTTCACCTACCTTTACTCACTAGGGTTTTTCACCTAGCTTCACTCACTAGAATTTTTTACCTGGTTTTACTCATTAGGATTTTCCCACTATCCGGCTTCACTCACCGGGACTTTACCTGCCTAGCTTCACTCACTAGGTCTTTCACCTTGCTTCACTCACCAGGATTTCCCAATTGCCCGGCTTCACTCACCGGGACTTTACCTGCCTAGTTTCACTCACTAGGTCTTTCACTTGGCTTCACTCACCAGGATTTCCCAACTGCCTGGCTTCACTCACTAGGACTTTCCCTTGCCTAACCTCCAATTAGTAACTTTCCCAGTCAAGTATCCGGTCAAACCTTTGACCTACTTAACTCTTCTTCATATTTAACTGGTCAACCTTGATCAGAGGGGAATTGCACCAACAATCTATCCAACCGAACGATTGCACCTGCAATCTCCATGTATTGTCAAACATCGAAATCCAAACATCAAGATTCAAGATTGAGCCAACTCAAGCTTAGCCTTGACCTAGAGATATTGCACCAACAAGGAAAACGACAGAAGATGTGGCAAGGCGGATGGGTTGTGACAGCCAGGTAGGCGGGAGGCGGACGGGAGGGAGAGGGCCAAAGGGCTTAAGCCCTTCACTTTTTTTTAAAAAAATTTAATAATAGGGGTAAGTGAAAATCACACTTATTCACTCCGGCAAACTTAAAAAAAAAAAAAAAAGAGAGAGAGTTGACTTCTTTGAAGCGCAACGCCTTGCACTTTAAAGCAAAGCGCAATGAAGTGTGTGCTTCAGAGACCTCATGCGCTTCCGAGGTCTCTGAAGCATAGGACTTGTGTCTCACGTTGATTTGTGCTTAAGTGAGCGAAGTGCTCGCCTTTGACAACTATGATGCCACCTAGCCCAAGTTTAGGCAAGCTCTATCCTTGATACTTTACCTACATCATAGCAGTGTGTTCTTTTTTACATATGGACTTAGTTAATGATTTTCCCTTCATTGCTACTGAGTAAATTGTACATGTTTCACAAGTTCGAATGTATTTTGACACAACACTAGTTAAACAGAGGGTCTATAATTACTTTTTCTGATTTTTAATTTGCTGGTTAGTTTACTGATATAACCATACCCCTAAATTGAAGTGAGTTAACATATTAAACTCTCTTCTCTCGTAGATCTTAGGACTGGCGTCTTGGCTTTTTACTTTTTCAAACCATTTTTTCTGTTTTGTCCCATGAAATTATTTACTCTTTTTTAAAATTATTTTATGCTTCTGTACTTTTTTTTCCGCTGGTGAAATACTAGGTTTTCCTGGGCAAAGAAAATTGTACATATATTGATGAACTACTAGCCACTTTCTTGATTATAGCTTTGTTAAACAACTGAATTGATTGGCAATATCTCTTAATTCTTTCTAGTAATGTGGTTATTTATTGTTTTATCTTCTTTCATATAATAGTTTGTGATGTTCTTCAAAATAACATGAGTTTTGTCATGTATTTCAATCAAAAGGATTATTACTAATGAGGACCATCACAGACGGATGGTTCATTTCATTCACCAGAGTGGCATGCTGCTCGTTTGGCCAGCTTAAAAACATCCCACACCGTAACATGGGAAGAATTCAAGAAAAAACAGAAGGTAAGGCATTTTTTGACTTCGTTACTGCAATTTGAGCAATTAAAGCAAACCTAAAATTTTGAATCTATCTTAATGTTATGTTTCTTTCTATACGCCATGTTTTTTATTAATCTTAGATAGCATGTTCCGAAATATTTTGTTAATTTTACAGGCTCTTTTGTCCACTACACGCCAACACTTGATTGTTGATTTCAGTGTATGTAACGCATAGTTGATCTATGTGACTTTAGACCATAATTGCTAAATACAATCCATACTTTTGATGATTTAATGAATCTACCAACCTTTCATCTTTAGCAAATAGTTTTAGTTTTAAATATCAAACTAATCTATTTCGCTGTCAACTTATTCACATCAAAAATGCCTATAAGTGGATGCCAAGATAATTTTGTTACACAGTACGATATGCATTCCATTGAAAATCCATCTCAAATCCTTTTGAGCAAATCCACGCAACTATTTTTGTAATTTGATCCAGTGTTCTTGAAGTAGTTCTCAATTATAAGACACTCCAAAATATATGAAGTAGTTCTCAATTACCAAGTATTATTGACAAAGAAAAAAGAAATTCAAAACTATATGTATACCATAACTAATAAGACAACATAATGCTCAAGACATTCAGATATGCCATAAAGGTAAAATTTTCATTTTTAATGTGAAGTGTGTACATAGTTCTCAAATGAAAATCACGAGAGAATTGTTGAGGGCCATTCAGGCCTTCTACAGTGCTAACATGTTTTGTCCTGGTTTTTCGTGCTTTTTACTAGACCATCAACTCCTTGAGATGATTTGATAGGCCAATGGAATCATTTAACAACTTCTCCCTTTGGAAGTTTATTGCTCCAGGATCCTTATGATGTTAAATTTCAATTCTTGGTCTTGCCAGACAGCTTGCTGGTGCTGGAGGTTTTTGCCAAGATTAAATGTGGACTTTCTGCACTTAAGGAGTACCATCCTTGGGAAGCTGAAGCTCTTATACTTGTCCACGGCATGGTCAACATTGACAATTTTTAGTCCACTTTAGGTCATCCATGGACTTCAGGGCATAATTGGCTTGTTCCCTGACAATTAAAAGACTTCCTAGTATTAGCCCTTGAAATCATGGTTATTTCCTTGTGGTTTGTCTGGGAGGCTCTTAGGTCCTTAGCCGTTCATCCTTACCTCTTGATCTCCATCTTGACATCTTCCTCTCTCCTGGCCTCTTATTATGATGTTTCAACTTTTCATTCTCCTCCAATTGAAAGAGCTCCTCTGGGGCTGATCCCGATCAGTCAGCTCCAAACAAGCTGCTGCTGATGATCCTGAGAAGAATTCCACACAACTTGATACTTGGCAGTGGAGCTTTCCTTTTGTCCGTGGAGTCAGTGAACTTGAAGAATTCTTCCTTGTCCTTAGCAGCAGAGGTTTTGAGGGAAGAGTCCTATTGGATTGACTCCTTGGAAATCCATAAAGTTGCATTTATACTGTTTTTGATGGTTCAGGCTAGGCCATGGGATGAGGTTCGATCCGGGCTGAAGGTTGTGGCTCAGCTTGAGTGTCTACCAATTCTCTTATGATTTAACAATTCAATCTTACTTGAGGGTTAAAAACATTTATAAAATTCATTTGAGGGGCATATAATCATATATTATCTAAAATGTTTCTTTTGTTTGGGTTTCACAAACTTCAATAATTTTTTCCCATGTTAATTCATTTTATTATGACGGATGAATTATTGTACTGGAGATTGCCCCCTGAGGAGCTATGATCTAAATTTAGTAATTTGAAGGCACTTATATTCAGGTATTTGTAGGAAATCTACAATGGCTAAATTTTGATCTAATTGCTCATTGATCTTTCTGATTCTCGCATGGAATTTTTTGTATAATGAACCACTAAGATACTCCAAAGGTCCTATCATTTTGTTTTTTTAACCATTCATAAAGTGCTTTAGTTCTTATTATTGTTAGGGTTATTTTTCTTGTCTGTAGATGATTCTATTGATTTAGTATTTGGTATTGTGATTTTTTGATAGTGCTTTTAGTAACTGTAACAGGTAAAATATTGATCTTGCCTGAACTTCATAAATTGAATTGATTAAGAGTATCCCACGTGATTGGCTGAAAAATAACACAAGTGAAGATGTAATCTGCAGTAGGTTAGGGGATGTTCTCAATGCCATTTTCCCTTGAAAGAGAAGATTTCTATTGTGAACCAAGGGCCATGGAACTAAAACTTATAATTTATATTTTAGTACAGGAATAGGATAAGAAGAGTCCTTAGATGTTTGCAGATTGTTAGAAATATGTTGTATCCTTTGTATCTTACTTAATGATTTTTTTTGGAAAAATTATTAAAAATTATATAGAAAATAGAAAATGCACAAAGGTTGTTAGCCATGCATTTCAAATTTTTAACTAACTATAGCTGAAGCAATTCCTTGCTCGTACATTGGCATAGATGTACCTAAAGCAAAATAAAGCCAATCATGGTGATAAAGGTATTGCATCCTTATGTTTGATTGATATGCTATTGCTTTCGAGAATGCTTCTCTTGCCTGTGTCATGAAGCCTCTAGGATATCTTGTTGTAGTATGTGTTTTAAGCATTTCATCTCAACAATATTAATATCTGCTCGATTATTCATCTTGTAAGTACAACATATATTGCTCTTGGTTTAGGAGGATGAGCTCAAAAGAGATGAGCTTGAGGCTGACAAGGATAGAATGATGAGAGAATACAGAGCTCAGTTAGATGCTGAAAGGGCTAGGAAGCTGGCCCTTGGAAGAAACCACTCTGCCAGTAAATCACATCACAAAAAAGGTACACAGAAGTCATCCTTGCATTTATCTCTCATTAATCCAGTATCTTAGACCTTATGCTTTTTGCTCAAACTGCCTTTGATTTGGTTTTAAACTCTACTACCTTGTTGCCTTTATGCAGACCGGAAGAGTAAAGAGTCAAAGAAACGAAGTAGCAAGAAGAGAAAGGTATTCAGAATTCTCAACCTAAGCCACTTTTCAAATGCTAGTGTAACTTTGCTTATTACATAATTTTTCCTCGAATTTTGTAATGTATTTGTTGAGAGTTTGCTTACACGGTATAGTCCCCAAGGATACTATTTCTTTTCTTGTGAAAACTTTTGAAAGTGAATGTAATATTCACAAACTTATAAGGATTTGTAGGCAACACACTCCAAGTATTTATTGTTCTTATTATTGTCATAGAGAAAAGAAGCTCCATTTTATGCCCATCAAAGATAAATATCTGGGAGTTGTAGTAGCTGCATAATTGTGAAAACTATTTTGTAGGGATTTATGACCATGACTTGTTAGTGACTATATTATGATATCGTTTCATTTAATTTCAACATTTTTTTTGAGGAATATAAATTGGAAAACTGTGATGAGGTTTTCTTCAAATTTGTAAATCACGAGATGTGTAGCTAGAGAAACTATCTTTCCTTGTACTAGTCTTATCACCAAGAAACTAGATGGGTTCAAGCAAGCTGTCATGTGTTATGTACAAAGGGTGTTTTCCTCATTGTACCAGGCCTACCACTTGTCAGGGAGGGCCTCTGCTTCAGATTAAGCAAGTAAAGACCAGCAATATTTGGAAATATAGTATGCAAATATCACACATACAATCAGATATTGGAAGCTTCAAGTGGAAACCTCTTCCTACCCTTTTACCAAATAACCTATTATTATATTTATGCATGTAATTATTCTTGAAGTACTTGAATAAATTAGTTGCAAAAGCTTGAAAATAACTTAAAATATTAAATGTTTGGTGAAGGTAGCCTCAATGCTTGATTGCTCTGGGGGTCAGGAATTATATGATTTACGTGACTAGTGGTTTGTTGCACTAGTGGGGTTGAATCCTCACTAGTAAGAAAAAGAAATAACACCATTCTGTATAATATCATTCGTATTGTTATATTTCCATCATTGATCGATGTCTTATGTAGCTGTCCAATTGAACTAAACACAAGTTAAGAACCCTAGTAACAGCTTGTGATGCCCTTTTGTTTCCATTGCAAATTTGATTGCCAGAACATAGCAACTCTTTACTTGTTTGGTAGTCTTTTCTCTTTTCTCATTATGTTATTTCTTTTGTCATCTTTTTCTGGAATTTGTAGTATAAGAAAAAGAAAAGAAGAATGTGGTAGTCTGGTCTTTGATTCTCGCAAAGGCTTTATATAATTGTAAACCACATTTGTTTCCACTTGTTATGTCCAAATCTGTACATAGATTAATATTCTCTTCTCATGTGTCAGCACCATGTTTGATGTTACTTTGCATGAAATTCATCATACTGATCAACAAGTGCATCCGACCTTATCTTTCTTTTGAATGTAATCTTGATTCTTAATAGCACAAGAGATCATCTGAGTCAAGCTCCTCTGGTTCGCCCTCTGAATCATCGAGCAGTGATGATGATTACGACAGCAATGATGTTAAAGAATCAAGGAGATCTAGATCTAAGAGATCAAAGAAGAAAAGGAAGCATAGATCAAGGGCAAAACACTCGAGCAGCAGCTGCAGCGACAGTGAGGAGAGTGACGGGCCAGTACGACTCTCCAAGTTCTTCGGAGTTACAGTTGCAAAGAGATAGACCTTGCCAGTGCCTGGTGCCTTCAATCAATGGTTCCCTCACACTTGTGCCTTGTGGATGTCTCCCTTCTGATGAATGTGAAATTGGTTGTCAGCCTTGTATCTCTAGATTCAGAATTGTGATATCATTTGGGATGCTACTAGGAAAACATATTGCAATCTTTCTGTGCTTTAACATTAATTCCAGTAATTTTCAAATTGTCGAATTAATTACAATTGTGGCTGCCAAAATTTTGAATCTATATTTTGAGTCAAATATAGATTATTCTATTAAAATCAACTAAAAATGAAAATGACTTGCAAACGACGACCATGTGTTTCTCCTTGACAGACTAGGGTATTTATTTCAATAAATGTTGAGATTAATTTTATCCAATGCAAAAGGTCATTATAATCAGGTTGGGTTCTCACTTTTTACGGTTAAGGAGGCTCTCTTTTCATATGTTGGTGGGATGTAGGGTTCCTATTAAGATAAAATATTTTTCATGATTTATTTGTTTATGTTTTAAATATATTTTTTTTGTCATAAGAAATATTCTACATTTTTAAATGGTGAGTATTTATAAAAATTGTGGCAACTATGTTGAAATACTTTTTAAATACAGATTACTGTGTTGGAATCTGAACTTGAATATGGCACACCGAAAATTAATAAATCAATATATTGTATTTAAAATATTTTGTTAAAATATTTTTATTTTTTTCAAATTAATAAAATTATAATTTAAATTACATTTATATTTTTTAAAAATAAAAAAAATATTTTTAAAATTTGAGATAATTTTTAATTATTTATATTTTTTAAAAAATATATTTAAATAAACTCGACCCGTCTTTGTGGGGAGTGGGAACGCTGCTTCCAATTTCCGTGTCAGAAGCTCCTGAGGAACTCCCCTATTTATTTGCTCGTAATTCCCATCGATCGATCGATTGATTGTGACCTTTGGAGACTCTACTCAACCTTGAACTGTATCGTTGCGAAGATCTTCCTAAAGAGAAGTAGAATTACCAAAGAGCACTTCTATCTACCGTAAGTACGATTCGGCCTTTATAATCGATTTTTTTTCTGGATCTAATTCCTGTGTGATCGGATTTTACAACTATTTTTTATTTTTAGTTGTTGTATATCGGTAGCTACTGGATTCTGGTGGAATACACCCATCCTAATACTGGTGTAGCATTCATTCTTCTCGATGGCTCCTGATGACTTGTCGACGGAGGTTAGTGATTTGAGATCGTAACTCTGCGCCTTCTGATCTTGTTTTTCCCTGTAAGTATCTGGTTTCTAATTGAATGTGACGACACATTTGAGATGAGGGTTCTTGTTTGACCATTCTACCCTCTATCTTTTTTGTTTTTTTTTGTTTTAATTTTATTTTTAATTTTTTTAATTCATACTTATATATTCATACTTATATATTTTTAATTAATTTTAATTTTTTTATTTTCAATTAATTTTATTTTAAAATTTTTTTTATTCATACTTATATATTTTT